>NC_092046.1:40651803-41251803 GCF_003086295.3 Arachis hypogaea | reverse complement strand
CTTCAGTCTAAACGAAATTGAATTTATGAGTATAAAAGTAATCAAAATGTAGCCTAATTTGCAAAACTTGTACATTGCTGAAACAAGGAAGCAGGAAAATGTTTGAATTAAGGTGCTAACAGATAATGCACCTTCTTTCCCTTCGCATAATGGCACACACTATATATGACATGCAATATTCAATGTCAAGTTTCAGCAGAACTACACTTTCTTTTAAAATGCTTACTTATTGTGGATTCCTGTCACCAAGGTAACGTTTGGTTAAGGGAACTGAGACTGAAAAACTAAGACCCAGTATTATGTTTGGTGGTCAAAGACTGAAACATTTTCAGTTTTCATCTCCAAAATTTTAGTCTCTTCAATACCTCCAAAAAATAGAGATGCAGAAGACTAAAATTTTGAAAACAGAAACTGAAACTTTAATAACCCTCAATCTCCATATTTATTTATACAGTTCAGTACATTTTACACCAAATACAATACAGAAACTTAATTCAGTCTCAATCGCTCGGTCTCTGTCTTCCAATCTCAGTCTCCCCTCCAAACGCAGTCCAACATTCCATACCATTAAAATGCTGGTAATAGAGATTTAGTCTTCAACTAACATTTTCATTCAGTTTCTTCCTCCAATTTTATGCACATATAAGTTTTCTGCATACAACTTAAGTTTATGCAGTAACTCTTGGCCGCTAACTAAGCAACTAGCATTGAAAAAAAGGAGCATCTAGTGGAGGATTATCATTAAAATGAACAAATAAAAACTTAATAAGACTCAAGATCCGTAAAACCAATTTTTTTTTTTGCTTTCCTGTCCTGAAGTGCATTACTCAGCCTTTTTTACCACCTCAAAATATACAAAATGCCAAATGAGGTCTTGACACAAGTAAAATACTTCTGATACAAAAATTAACAGCAGAGCCTATCCTCAAGGTGGAATGGACTAGACAATAATGTGAAATACAGCTAATAAGCTCCAAATACAATTTAGATGCAAGGAAAGTGTAATTGGAAGACTAAATTAATGCAATCAGCATCACAAGATATAAGTCCTAATAAATATAAATTTGCTCTTCCACATGTTCCATAAATCATGCTTCAGCTACAACAAATATAGCATGTACCATACTTTTGAATGAGAAGTCAAAGCTAATCACAACATAGCTAAAATTCATAAGATACTAGAAGAACCATACTTTGAAGTGCTGATTGTCTCGATACCTCTGAATATGATATAAATGGTGTTCATAAATAACAAACAAATAATTGAACTGGAACATATACCAAGCTCCTTTATTATACCTCTGAATATGATATAAATGGTGTTCATAAATAACAAACAAATAATTGAACATAAACCAAGCTCCTTTATTCATGGTACAGAACACTATCATCTAAACAATTGTATGGAAGTTTCTCACCGGAAGATGCGGCGGCAGCACACGACAACAGAGCAAGTTTATATTCAGAACAATGAAAACCAAACAAAACCAATGCTCTACGCTCAGAAAATGATATCCTCATCTTTCTGTGCCACTGCAGACAAAATGTTTTGAGCATTATTCAGCGAAATACCTCTTTGCAATGCAAGCTTCTCAGCAACCTGTTCCTCAGCGAACATCTTGGCAGATTGCATCTGCTTCTCGATTTCCCTCTTCTTATATCCTTGGATCTTCTTCAACCTAAAGAAATCCTCCCTTTCTAGCTCATCCAACTCTCCCTTAATGTAACTAATGGTATTCTCCAACCTAGGCTTCACCACATTCTCAAGGGCATTAACCCTCCGATTTGTAGTCTTGATTGCCTCGTCGAGTGTGAGGAAGGATGTCTGAAGAGAGGCAAGCTCCACAAGGACCTCAATTGCCTTGATGTAAGCAGCTCGGCACTGCTGCACCTGCTGTCCACCCCGGGCCAATCCAGTGAGGTCATTCTTGTTAACCTCGCCATCATTGGTGTACTTGAACTTGGGAAGCTTAACGCCAGCTACATTCTCCTGCCGGGACTGGACCTTGAGGGAGGCCTCTCGAACATTCTCGAGCACAACATGCTTGATGTTGTCACCAGCAACGTACTTTGCCTCGGTCAGTGCAAAAGAAGAGGTCTTCATGATGTCACCCATTGATTCCTTGGTAGACACAATCTTCTTCAGGATCTGCCTGAACTGCACAGTAAGTGCATCACTCTTCTTCTTTAGGAGAGCGTGACCACGTGTGGCTCCAACCAAACGAGCCTTAACCACTCCCAGCATCGTCACCGTGGGGACAACATTCAGACGCTGTGTTTGCCCCGACATCTTTCTTTCTTTCTACCCTAACAATTTCTGATCCCAAACACAAACCACACAAATAAACAAGCATTTCAATTTCGTTTGACCGATCATCGGTAAATGTAAATCTATTCTCACTAAGTTCAATATCCTACATCTATTATAGAAAGAGTAGACAATTATATTTTCATTTCCAGTGTCAAATCATGAAAACATTTAAACTCATAAAGGTGCTTGTCTCATTACCAAGGTTCTCAAAACCGGACCAGTCATTGAACCATTCTAGTCACTGGTTCACTAGTCCAACCAGTTCAACCGTGGTCTAGCCAAAAAAACCGTTTTATAATAAAATAATAAATAAATTATAAACAAATACACTAAAACATAATTATAGTCTAATATAAACTTTAAAATGTCTTCCAAATTTAAAGCACTACATCTAACCAAAATCTAATATAACATTTGATCTCGTCAATGATTAACAATTTATCATTCATTAGTCATTATATCACTATTGAACTCATTAAGATAGTCACATGAAGGAGAAAAAAAAAAAAAAAAAAAAAAAACCATTGAATTAACCAAACCAATAACACATATTTGATCATTTGCTCATCTAATTAATTAAGTTAATTCAGTTCATCTATTCCTTCATTGAATTAAAAACAAAAAGCACAACAATGTAGTGAAATTCAGAGTACTAGCAGTGAGCAAAGAAGAACGAGCACAGCAGCAGTGAGCAAAGCTAATCAATAATCATTCAAAGTGGTTTCTGAACAAAATATTCATCCAGCAAATTCATCTAGTGTCAATGAATCTAATATAACCTTTGATCTCATCAATGATTAACATTTATCATTCATTAGTCATTATATCACTATTAAACTCATTAAGATAGTCACAGAAAAAAAATCATTGAATTAACCAAACCAATAACAAATATTCTATCATCTGCTCATCCAGTTAATTGAGTTAATTCAGTTCATCTATTCCTTCATTGAATTAAAAACAATGAGCACAAAAAGCACAACGATGTAGTGAAATTGAGTACTAGCAGTGAGCAGAGAAGAACGAGCACAGCAAGAGTGAGCAGGGCTAATCAATAATCATTCAAAGTGGTTTTTGAACAAAATATTCATCTAGCAAATTCATCTAGTGTTAATGAAGTCTTTGATATGATATAGCAGTAAACTCACATCACATGGTCAAAATGACGTTCCTATCTATATCAACTTAACTTCCATTAGAAAAATAGCTAAGTCTACAACATGAAAATCACAACCACACAGTACCCTAGTTCCCTTCATACTTTGGATCAGCCATAACAAAATGGTGAGCTAACCAGTACAAAGATGAAGATGCCAAGGAAATTGGCAAAGAAACCCAGATCTTGATCATCAATCATCTGTAGCAGGAAGCAAAAATAAATTCATGTCATTACCATGGTTTTGGGCATCAAAATAGATTTATCGTTCTTTTCCAACTGAAAGCACGTACAATTTGAACTGTGAATCTCATATACTGAACACTGAATTAAGAATTAATTTAATTAATATTGATTCCTAAAACATGATCATATCGAGCAGCATCCATATATCAGAATTCAGAAATTAGAATCTTGTAACCTAACAAATCAGAATAAATTATAACAAAATCAGAAAGCAAGTTGTTGCTTAGCAGTTTAAATCTACAATGTTCACGAACATCACAGTAGAATAAAATGACATTGTTTATGACATTCACGTCTTCAAGGCTTCAACTGAAAAAAATCATTCTAATTAGTGTTTCATGTGATTAATTAATCAAGCAATTGGCGCTAATTCTCTAACTACACATAACTCCAGAAATGCAGCCACAAACTCACAATCCAAGCACAATTAATCACAAAACACAAAGTAGCACATCACTATACAAAATAATCATAACCCACAAAACAGCAGCACAGCAGAGTACTGAACAGAGCACATAAAAACAACACAAAATCATAATCACCTGCAGAGTATGACGAAGAACAATATCTTCAAAACACAAAACACATTCAATAACGATATCTTCAAAGCACTGACCTTTGATCTGAGAAGTTTGGAAGAGTATGGCGAAGAGCAGTTGACCTCGAGAGGAAGCGGAAGACGATTGGAGAAGACGAAGACGAAGTTGCTGAGAGCGAACAGGGTAAAAGACGAAGACTTAGACAATTGGAGAAGCCGACAGGACGGAGAAAGAAGCTCCTCAATGCGACGGACGGGCGGCGGCGATGGAGGCTAGGGTTCTGATTGGAGGCTAGTCTTTTGAGAAGGAAGCAGATTGGAGAAGCGGAAGGGGATGGGCGAAGGGGCTGGAAGCAGATTGGAGAAGGTAGCTCTTTTTTTATAAGCTACAAACGACGTCGTTTCAGTTGAACCGGCCGGATCTCGGCCCGATCTGACCGGCCGGGCCTGGTTTTCTGAACCATGCTGCCACAACCCGCCCACAACCAGCAGGCCAGCACCCGGTACCCAAGGCTCGTCTCTGCATCCTCAAGGAGAAACCCTAGCAGCCCCAAGCTCCGCGGAGCACTCACCATCAACCGTTGCCGTCGCCGGACTCGCAGTGTCGTCGTAGTTCGTCAGTTCGTCACCTCTGCTCGCGAAGATCGCCACTGTCTGTGCTCGCGGTGCTATCCTCTCTCCAGCCATTGATAGCTCGCTTTTACCATCGCTCACGTTGCTGTGGCTCACCTTGCCGCGGCTCGCCTAGCCGCGGCTCACCTTGTCGTCGCTCCCCTCGGCCGCTCTTCGCCCCGGTAAGACCACTGAAATTCTTCTCCGCTCGCCGTGGCTCTTCTCACTTTGTTTCTGAGTTCTGAGAAAAGAAAAGAGACCACTTCATTCCCTTGTTAAGTGGCTACTTGCTGTTTGTGTTAATTGTTAATTTTTATGCTGTGTGAATTTTGATGTTGTGTGAATTTTTGGTTTGTTTGTGAAAGATGGTGTATATGTTGCTTTCTCATCGCTTAACTTGGGATTGCGGTGTGGTGAGTGTACCAGAAGTCTAGCACAATAAAAGAAAAAGGCAAGTTACCCAAATAAATTATGTGTAAATTAATATTACCCATGATACAATTTTTATATATTAAAAACGTAAATGCAACTTCTCGAGTTAAACCTCAAAATGGTCTTTGAGATTGGCGTCGTGCACTAAAATCGTCCATGAGATTCCAATTACACCAATTACGTCCCTGAGATTGAAAAAAATGCACCATATTAATCCCTGACCTATTTTCCATTAACGACGTGATGACATGGCATGATGACGTGGACTGTAAGTGACACGTGTCACTTCATGATTTGGTCACGTGTAATGGTATGATGATGTGGTGACCAGAGACATGTGGCATGCTGACGTGGATGGTTGTGCCACGTGTCACAATGTTATTTGGCCACGTGTCCGTTTGTGCCACGTGTCGCAACAGTATTTGTCCACGTGTCATCTATTATGTCATCGTTGTATAAGCACCAAATTAGTCCCTCACTTTGCATTAAGTGACTCATTTTAGTCCCTGAAATTGAATGTCGTGCACCAAACTAGTCCTTTCACCAGTTTTTTCTCTTTTTTTTTTAAATTTAAAATTTTAATATCTTGGATACACTACTTTCAATTCTATTTTTTCATATATCGTTTAAATACAAGTGCTTTCATAAAAAATTTTAAGATTTTAGTTTTAATTATATATTTTTTTAATAATTTAACATTGGTAAATTTTGTAATATATAAGTATGTTATATAAAAAAATAATTATATGATTGATTAGACACATTTTTTGTCTTATAAAATACACATTTTCGTTATGTGTAAATGAGCTAGATTGAAGACACTTCAAGCACCCTCACTCCCATCTTTGACCTCTGAAGTCTACACGAAAGAGGTCGGAGATGGTAATGAGAGAAGCTTGAAATGCCTTCACGTCAACTCCAAGACGGCGGTTATTAGGGATATTCGCAAGAAAAAAATATTTTATAAAAGTACTGAAAGAGGTCAGAGATGGTAGTGAAGGTGCTTGAAAAGCCTTCACATCAACTCTAAGTCGACGGTTAGGGTATTCGCAAGAGATAAAATATTTTATAAAAACACTTTTATTTGAAGAACATGTGAAAAAATAGAATTGAAATTAATGCATTAAAAAATATTGAGAATTTTGAATTTATAGAAAAAATTGAGAAAAAACTAGTGAAGGGACTAGTTTGGTGCACGACATTCAATTTCAGGGACTAAAATGAGTCACTTAATGCAAAGTGAGGGACTAATTTAGTACATATATAACGATGACATAGTGGATGACACGTAGACGAATACTGTTGCGACACGTAGCACAAACGAACACGTGGCCAAATAACATTGTGACACGTGGCACAACCATCCACATCAGCATGCCACGCGTCACTGGTCATCACATCATCATACCATTATACGTGGCCAAATCATGAAGTAACACGTGTCACTTACAATCCACGTCATCATGCCATGTCATCACATCGTTAATGGAAAATAGGTTAGAGACTAATATGGTGCACTTTTTTCAATCTCAGGGACGTAATTGGTGCAATTGGAATCTCAGGGACGATTTTAGTGCACGACACCAATCTCAGGGACCATTTTGGGGTTTAACTCGCAACTTCTCTATTACAATAGAAATCACGATAAGGGTATCGACTATCGAGGATAAGGATTTGAACATAAATTGTGGTAGGGGTATAGCGATTTACGCTAAAGTACATGAAAGAAGAAATTGTTATACCTCTTCAGCAATTTTTTTATGAATGGTTAATGGGCATAAACCGCGATATTTCTATAGCGATTTATGTTTGCAAAAAAATGCCTATAAATATCAAGTAGGAGAGAGTAGTGTGATAGTAAAATGTCTTTTTTATAAATTTACAAATAGATAGTGAAGAGAGTTTTTTTATTCTAGTTCATTGCTTTGGAAAAATTCAAAAAAGTAAAAAAGCACGGTGTTAAGTTCACAGATAGAGAATCAGTGAGTGTTTTTATGCGGTCAACAAATACGTTGTCAGAGCTAAAATCAAGTATATTGCAAAAGGCGGGGTTGTGTGGGTCCAAGTGAGTGAAGAAGTTGTTTTACAAGATTCCGATTGAGGTTGTATCATCTGGTGATGTTAGGGTCGGACGAAGACATGCAGGTTTTGTTTCATTGTCGACGAAGTTTTCCGAAAGTGAGAATACACGAGCTGTATGCCAAGCTAGAAGATGGCGTCGATAGTTCTGGGGCATCAGCGCCGAATCCTCAGTCGACTACGGTGGGGATGCTTCTACCTCGATGCCTGTCGTTGCACCTGGTTGTCTGTTGGTTGATCCTCCATCTATTGCAGTTGGGATAGCTAGGTCACCCCGTATAATTCCGGGTATTTTAGGTGATGGTGAACCGAATTGGGTTGAAAATGCGATGCGAGAGGATGATTAGGACGAAGAGCCTGCTCACATCATCGGGGGACAGTGACGAGGATACTCCGAGGAACCCACCTACACATCAGGGGCCATCTAGTTTCGGGACATAGCAACATCCTCTACATTTCTCAACGCTGAACTTGGAAACTGTCGGCCACCAACCGGACATAGATCCTACCTTTGGAGGTCAAGGATTAGACAAGGGACATCCTTCTGTGGAATTTCAAATTGGCCAATCTTTTCAAACTAAGGAGGAAGTTGTGTTAAGTGTTAAGGATTATAGCATCCGTCGTGGAGTTGAGTACCGAGTGATAGAGTCAGATCATCTCAAGTATCTTGGGAGATGCAAGGAGTTCGGTAAAGGTTGCACGTGGTTCATGCGCATCACACTTCCGCAATGAAAGAGTACTTGGAAGGTTAGAAGGTACAACGGACCTCACACTTGCTTGGCTACAACGATTTCGAGCGATCACCAGCAGCTCGATTATCATGTCATTTGTGCGAGGATCTTTCCGTTGGTTAGAGCCGATGCAGCAGTTACGATAAAAGTGTTATAAGAAGCTACTGAAACAACCTACGGATTCAAGCTTAGTTACAGGAAGGTTTAGATGGCAAAACAGAAGGCAGTTGCATAGATCTATGGGAATTTGCGAAGAGTCATATGCTGAGTTGCCCCGTTGGATCCTTGGTGTGCAATCCACGATAGATGGAACCATGGCGTTGTTGAAGACTTTTCCGGTACGTGTCAGTGATCAGGTTGATGAATTTACTGTGTACTTTCATCGTCTTTTCTGGACATTTCCTCCATGTATTAGGGCATTTCGACATTGCAAGCCACTGCTCAGCATCAACGAGACTCACTTGTATGGGAAGTACGACGATACTTTGCTTATGGCTATTGTGCAAGATGGTAACTCGAATGTCTTGCTCGATGCCTTTGCACTTGTGGAAGGGGAGAATGTGGAATCCTGGGTTTTTTTCTTATCCAACTTGCGTCAACATGTGACTCCGCAAGAGGGTATTCTAGTGATCTCTGACAGGAACAATGACATTAAGGCTGCACTAGAGGCACCTGACATTGGTTGGCTACCACCTCATGCATATCGAGCATTTTGCATTCGTCACGTTGCAGCTAATTTCACCCTCAGTTTCAAGGATCTGGATGCGAGACGCTACTTGTGAATGCAGCTTATACCAAGACTGAGGTAGAGTTTGATTATTGGTTTGATATTATGAGGACTAAAAATCCCGCTATATGTGATTGGACAAACTAAATGGAGTATGATAAGTGGACCCACCACTAGGATGGCAGCAGATGATTCAGCCATATATAATCGGACACAAAAACTACAAGTGTCCTGTTTATCCAATCTTAACTAAAACTTCAGATATAGTTCACTTAACATTATTTTTCAATCTAATTTTATTAAAATAGAGAAACAAAACTTATGAAATTTTACATAAAATTTTGAAACATATCTAAATGTATTTTAGAAATTTATAAGTCCTACATTATAAAATTTAAAGTTTAAAATCTACAGTTTAAGACTTAAATCTTAAATCTAAAATAATAAAATACGAATCTTAAGTTCTATTTCTAAAATTTAAATCTTAAATTTAAAATACTAAACTACAACATTTCTAATTTTAATATTTAAAATTTAAAATGTAAAGTTTAAAATTTTAAATTTTAGTTTTCAAATACCATATTTAAAAAATAACCTTACAAAAACACTATATTTAAAATTTGAATCCTAAATCTCAATTATTGGAGGATAAATATTCTACTTAAACACTATATCCTTAATTTTAAATTTTAAATCTTAACTTTCAACTCCTAAGCTACAAATCTTAAATTCTGTATTCTAACTATTGTACCCTAAATACTACATATTATGTTATATAAAATTGAATAACTAAAAGAAAACAAACTTACCTCTTCATTGATGCCCCTGGTAACTTGCGCAACGCTGTTGAGTCGGTACAGCCTGCGTTTGTCTGTCATGATCCCACGCCTTAGAAATTCTAAATATCCAAATTCTCTTTAAGTCCTATGCAACTTTTCCTCTCAATCCACAATTCTCGCTCTCTCTCTCTCTCTAAACAAACCACTTCTCTCTCTAAAAATTTGGTACTCATGCGAACTGAAGAATTCGCGACTGGGTGTAGTAGATTTATAGGCAAGCATAAACCGCTATAGGGATACCATGGTTTATGCCCATTAGTCATTCATGAAGAAACCGCTGGAAGGGTGTAGCGGTTTTTGTTTTCACGCAATCCAACGTAAACTGCTGCACCTCTACTGTTGTTTATGTTCAAACCCTAATCCTCCATACCCCTATCGCAGTTTCTATAGTAATAGAAAAGTTGCATTTGCGTCTTCAATGTATAAAAGTTGTATTCTGGTAATATTGGTTTCCAAACAATTTATTTTGGTAACTTGCCGAAAAGAAAATATTGATTTGAATTTGATATTAATTTCACTTTTATTCAAATTGAATGAGAAATTTTTTTGGTTGCTCACGCTATTTTTCAATTTGATTCGTCGCAGATTTTGGCTCTATTTAAGAGTTTGTCACTAACCAATGGATTATTGCATGCAGATCGAACTCCCGATACTTAGTTAAGCGAATGTGTGAGCTAATTGATGAGCAGATAATTTATACGCTTTTTGGCATTGTTTTTAGTATGTTTTTAGTAGAATCTAGTTACTTTTAGGGATGTTTTTATTAGTTTTTATGTTAAATTCATATTTCTGGACTTTACTATGAGTTTGTGTATTTTTCTGTGATTTCAGGTATTTTCTGGCTAAAATTGAGGGACTTGAGCAAAAATCAGATTCAGAGGTTGAAGAAGGACTGCTGATGCTGTTGGATTCTGACCTCCCTGCACTCAAAGTGGATTTTCTGAAGCTACAGAACTCAAAATGGCGCGCTTCCAATTGCGTTGGAAAGTAGAAATCCAGGGCTTTCCAGCAATATATAATAGTCCATACTTTGGCCGAGTTTAGACAACATAAAAGGGCATTGAATGCCAGTTCTACGCTGCTGTCTGGAGTTAAACGCCAGAAACACGTCACAAGCCAGAGTTGAATGCCAGAAATACGTTACAAACTGGCGTTCAACTCCAAGATTTACCTCTACACGTGTAACATTCAAGCTCAGCCCAAGCACACACCAAGTGGGCCCCGGAAGTGAATTTATGCATCAATTACTTACTTCTGTAAACCCTAGTAACTAGTTTAGTATAAATAGGACCTCTTACTATTGTATTTGACATCCTGGATTGTATTTTTGATCCTGTGATCACGTTTTGGGGACTGGCCATTCGGCCATGCCTGGACCTTTCACTTATGTATTTTTAACGGTAGAGTTTCTACACTCCATAGATTAAGGTGTGGAGCTCTGCTGTTCCTCAAAGATTAATGCAAAGTACTACTATTTTTCTATTCAATTCAACTTATTCCACTTCTAAGATATTCATTCGCACTTCAACATGAATGTGATAAAGGTGACAATCATCATCATTCCCTATGAATGCGTGCCTAACAACCACTTCCGTTCTACCTTAGATTGAATGAGTATCTCTTGGATCTCTTAATCAGGATCTTCGTGGTATAAGCTAGATTGATGGCGGCATTCATGAGAGTCTGGAAAGTCTAAACCTTGTCTGTGGTATTCTGAGTAGGACTCTGGGATTGAATGACTGTGACGAACTTCAAACTCGCGAGTGTTGGGCGTAGTGACAGACGCAAAAGGAGGGTGAATCCTATTCCAGTATGATCGAGAACCTCAGATGATTAGCCGTGCTGTGACAGAGCATTTGGACCATTTTCACAAGAGGATGGGATGCAGCCACTGACAAGGGTGATGCCTCCAGACGATTAGTCATGCAGTGACAGCGCATCGGACCATTTTTCAGAGAGGATCAAAAGTAGCCATTGGCAATGGTGATGTCCTTACATAAAGCCAGCCATGGAAAGGAGTAGGATTGATTGGATGAAGACAGCAGGAAAGCAGAGGTTCAGAGGAACGAAAGCATCTCTATGCGCTTATCTGAAATTCTCACCAATGATTTACATAAGTATTTCCATCCTTATCTTATTATATATTTTCGAAAACTCCATAATCAATTATTATCCGCCTGACTGAGATTTACAAGATGACCACAGCTTGCTTCATACCAACAATCTCCGTGGGATCGACCCTTACTCACGTAAGGTTTATTACTTGGACGACCCAGTGCACTTGCTGGTTAGTTGTATCGAAGTTGTGAATGAAAAACAAATTATTAAGACGTGCGTACAGAGTTTTTGGCGCCGTTGCCTGAGATCACAATTTCGTGCACCAAGTTTTTGGCGCTGTTGCCGGGGATTGTTCGAGTTTGGACAACTGATGGTTCATCTTGTTGCTCAGATTAGGTAATTTTCTTTTTGTTTTATTTTAAAAAAATTTTCAAAAATCTTTCAAAAATTTCTCATCTGTTTTCGAAAAAAAATAATAATAAAAATTCTTTTCAAAAATATATTTTTCCTCAGAATTTTTAAGAATGAATTCTAGTGTTTCATGAAGCATGTTGAAGCCTGGCTGGCTGTAAAGCCATGTCTAGTTCTTCTGGATAGGAAATGTCAGGCGTGTCATGTCTGAGTTACATACTAAAGCTTGGCTGGCTATTAAGCCATGCCTGACCCTTTGATTGGAGCTTTAGACTAAAGAGCATAAGATTCCTGGAACTTATATTAAAAATTTTAGAATCCTTATTTTTCTTTTTCAAAATGATTTTCGAAAAAATTAAAAGAAAATACAAAAAATTCATAAAATCATAAAAATAAAAAATATTTCATGTTTCTTGTTTGAGTCTTGAATCAAGTTGAAAGTTTGGTGTCAATTGCATATTCATCTTGCATTTTTCGAAAAATTCATGCATTGTGTTCTTCATGATCTTCAAGTTGTTCTTGGTAAGTCTTCTTGTTTGATCTTGATGTTTTCATGTTTTGTGTCTTTTCTTGTTTTTCATGTGCATTCTTGCATTCATAGTGTCTATACATAAAAAATTTTTAAGTTTGGTGTCTTGCATGTTTTCTTTGCATTAAAAAATTTTTTTCAAAAATATGTTCTTGATGTTCATCATGATCTTCAAAGTGTTCTTGGTGTTCATCTTGACATTCATAGCATTCTTGCATGCACTCATTGCTTTGATCCATAACTTTCATGCATTGCATCATTTTTAATGTTTTTCTCTCTCATCATAAAAATTCAAAAATAAAAAAAATATCTTCCCCTTTTTCACTCATAAATTTCGAAAATTAGATTTGACTTTTTCAAAAATTTTTAAAAATCTAGTTGTTTTTATGAGTCAAATCAAATTTTCAATTTAAAAATCTTATTTTTTTCAAAATCTTTTTCAAAAATCAAATCTTTTTCAATTTTCTTAGTTATTTTCGAAAATTTTAAAAATATTTTTCAAAAATATTTTTCTTATCTTTACCTCCTAATTTTCGAAAATAACATTATCAATTAATGTTTTGATTCAAAAATTTCAAGTTTGTTACTTGCTTGTTAAGAAAGATTCAAACTTTGAGTTCTAGAATCATATCTTGTGATTTCTTGTGAATCAAGTCATTAATTGTGATTTTAAAAATCAAATCTTTTTCAAAACTATTTTCAATCATATCTTTTCAAAAATATCTTATTATCTTATCTTTTCAAAATCATATCTTTTTCAAAAATTTGATTTTTAAAATATCTTATCCAACTTCTTATCTTTTTATCTTTTTTAAAAAAAAATTTAATTTTCAAATTTGTTTCAACTAACTAACTAACTTTTTGTTTGTTTCTTATCTTTTTCAAAACTACCTAACTAACTCTCTCTCTCTAATTTTCAAAAATATCTCCCTCTTTTTTTAAAATTTCTTTTTAATTAACTAATTATCTTGATTTTTGATTTTAATTTTCAAAAATTACTAACCTTTTTAAAAACTATTTTCGAAAATCACTAACTCTTTTTCAAAAATAATTTTCGAAAATTCTCTCCCTCTCTCATCTCCTTCTATTTATTTATTCATCTACTAACCCTTCTCTTCATCCTACATCTCTGATCTCCTCACCCTTGTGTTTCTTTCCTTACATTCCATTCTTCTCTTCTTCTTTTCTTCTACTCACACAGGGACCTCTATACTGTGGTAAAAAGGATCCTTATTATTATTATTTTTCTGTTCCCTCTTTTTCATATGAGCAGGAGTAAGGACAAGAACATTCTTGTTGAAGCAGATCCAGAACCTGAAAGGACTCTGAAGAGGAAACTAAGAGAAGCTAAATTACAATAATCCAGCAAGCACCTTTCAGAAATTTTCGAACAACAAGAGGAGATGGCAGCCGAAAATAATAATAATGCAAGGAGGATGCTTGGTGACTTTACTGCACCTAATTCCAATTTACATGGAAGAAGCATCTCCATTCCTGCCATTGGAGCAAATAATTTTGAGCTGAAACCTCAATTAGTTTCTCTGATACAGCAGAACTGTAAGTTTCATGGACTTCCATCTGAAGATCCTTTTCAGTTCTTAACTGAATTCTTGCAGATATGTGATACTGTTAAGACTAATGGAGTAGATCCTGAAGTCTACAGGCTCATGCGTTTCCCTTTTGCTGTAAGAGACAGAGCTAGAGTATGGTTGGACTCTCAACCTAAGGATAGCCTGAACTCTTGGGATAAGCTGGTCAAGGCTTTCTTAGCCAAGTTCTTTCCTCCTCAAAAGCTGAGTAAGCTTAGAGTGGATGTTCAGACCTTCAGACAGAAAGAAGGTGAATCCCTCTATGAAGCTTGGGAGAGATACAAAGAACTGACCAAAAAGTGTTATTCTGACATGCTTTCAGAATGGACCATCCTGGACATATTCTATGATGGTCTGTCTGAATTAGCTAAAATGTCATTGGATACCTCTGCAGGTGGATCCATTCACTTAAAGAAAACACCTGCAGAAGCTCAAGAACTCATTGACAAGGTTGCTAATAACTAGTTTATGTACACTTCTGAAAGGAATCCTGTGAGCAATGGGACACCTATGAAGAAGGGAGTTCTTGATATTGATACTCTGAATGCCATATTGGCTCAGAACAAAATAGTGACTCAGCAAGTCAATATGATTTCTCAGAGTCTGAATGGAATGCAAGCTGCATCCAACAGTACTCAAGAGGCATCTTCTGAAGAAGAAGCTTATGATCTTGAGAACCCTGCAATAGCAGAGGTAAATTACTTAGGTGAACCTTATGGAAACACCTATAATCCATCATGGAGAAATCATCCAAATCTCTCATGGAAGAATCAACAAAAGCCTAAACAAGTCTTTAATAATGGTGGAAGATACAGGTTTAGCAATAGCAAGCCTTTTCCATCATCTACTCAGCAACAGACAGAGAACTTTGAACAAAATACCTCTAATTTAGCAAATTTAGTCTCTGATCTATCTAAGGCCACTGTAAGTTTCATGAATGAAACAAGGTCCTCCATTAGAAATTTGGAGGCACAAGTGGACCAGCTGAGTAAAAGGATCACTGAAATCCCTCCTAGTACTCTTCCAAGCAATACAGAAGAAAACCCAAAAGGAGAGTGCAAGGCCATTGAATTAATCACCATGGCTGAACCTGTAAGGGAAGGAGAGGACGTGAATCCCAAGGAGGAAGACCTCCTGGGACGTCCAGTGATCAATAAGGAGCTTCCCTCTGAGGAACCAAAGGAATCTGAGGCTCAACTAGAGACCATAGAGATTCCATTAAACCTCCTTATGCCATTCATGAGCTCAGATGAGTATTCCTCCTCTGAAGAGAATGAGGATGTCACTGAAGAGCAAGTTACCAAGTACCTTGGTGCAATCATGAAGCTGAATGCCAAATTATTTGGTATTGAGACTTGGGAAGATGAACCTCCCTTGTTCACTAATGAACTGAGTGATCTGGATTAACTGACATTGCCTCAGAAGAAACAGGATCCTGGAAAGTTCATAATACCTTGTACCATAGGCAACATGATCTTTGATAAGGCTCTGTGTGACCTTGGTTCAGGGATAAAACTCATGCCCCTCTCTGTAATAGAGAAACTGGGAATCTTTGGGGTGCAAGCTACTAAAATCTCATTAGAGATGGCAGACAGCTCAAGAAAATAGGCTTATGGACAAGTAGAGGATGTGTTAGTAAAGGTTGAAGGCCTTTACATCCCTGCTGATTTCATAGTCCTAGATACTGGGAGGGATGAGGATGAATCCATCATCCTTGGAAGACCCTTTCTAGCCACAGCAAGAGCTGTGATTGATGTTGACAGAGGTGAACTAATCCTTCAATTGAATGAGGACTCCCTTGTGTTTACAACTCAAGGTTACCCTTCTGTAAACATGGAGAGGAAGCATAAAAAGCTTCTCTCAAAACAGAGTCAACCAGAGCCCCCACAGTCAAACTCTAAGTTTGGTGTTGGGAGGCCACAACCAAACTCTAAGTTTGGTGTTGAACTCCCATATCCAAACTCTAAGTTTGGTATTGGGAAGTCTCAACAATGCTCTGAACATCTGTGAGGCTCCATGAGAGCCCACTGTCAAGCTATTGACATTAAAGAAGCGCTTGTTGGGAGGCAACCTAATTTTTTATCTAATTTTTATTTTCATTGTTTTTCATGTTTTATT
This sequence comes from Arachis hypogaea, assembly GCF_003086295.3. Taxonomy (NCBI): domain Eukaryota; kingdom Viridiplantae; phylum Streptophyta; class Magnoliopsida; order Fabales; family Fabaceae; genus Arachis; species Arachis hypogaea. The sequence goes on along the minus strand of NC_092046.1, from coordinate 41,235,427 downwards.
AGGTTCATGATCATGTGGAGTCACAAAATAAATATAAAAGTTGAAAACGGAATCAAAAACAGCAGAAGAGAAATCACACCCTGGAGGAAGACCTTACTGGCGTTTAAACGCCAGTAAGAAGCATCTAGCTGGCGTTCAACGCCAGAACAGAGCATGGTTCTGGTGCTGAACGCCCAAAATGGGCAGCATCTGGGCATTTGAACGCCAGAATTGCACCCTGGAGAAGAGCTAGCGCTGAACGCCCAGAACAAGCATGGTTCTGGTGTTCAACGCCAGAAATGGGCAACAAATGGGCGTTCAATGCCCAGAACAAGCACCAATCTGGCGCTAAACGCCCAGAGTTGTGTGCAAGGGCATTTTGCATGCCCAATTTGGTGCAAGGTTGTAAATCCTTGAACACCTCAGGATCTGTGGACCCCACAGGATCACCTCAGGATCTGTAGACCCCACAGGATCCCTACCTACCTCCACTCACTTCTTCTCACCCCTCTTTCACACAATTCCATAAACACTCTTCCCTAAAACTCTTCACCAATCACCTCAATCTCTCTTCCCTATCACCACTTCACCACTCACATCCATCCACTCTTCCCCATAAACTCCACCTACCTTCAAAATTCAAAATCAATTTCCCACCCAAAACCCACCCTTATGGCCGAACCTTACCCCACTCCCTTCCCTATATATAGCCCTCCATTCTTCCTCATTTTCACACAACACAACCCTCTCTTCTCTTCTTGGCCGAATACACATCCCTCATCTCCTCCATATTTTCTTCTTCTTCTTCATCTATTCTTTCTTCTCTTGCTCTAGGACGAGCAATATTCTAAGTTTGGTGTGGTAAAAGTATAAGCTTTTTGTTTTTCTATTACCATTAATGGCACTAAGATTGGAGAATCCTCTAGAAAGGGGAAAGGAAAGACAAAAGCTTCCACCTCCGAGTTATATGAGATGGAAAGATTCATCTCCAAAGCTCATCAAGACCACTTCTATGATGTTGTGGTCAAGAAGAAGGTGATCCCTGAGGTCCCTTTCAAACTCAAGAGAAATGAGTATCCGGAGATCCGACATGAAATCCAAAGAAGAGGTTGGGAAGTTCTAACAAACCCTATCCAACAAGTCGACATCCTAATGGTTCAAGAGTTCTATGCCAATGCATGGATCACTAAGAACCATGATCAAAGTAAGAACCCAAACCCAAAGAATTATATTACAATGGTTCGGGGGAAATACTTAGATTTTAGTCCGGAAAATGTGAGGTTGGCGTTTAACTTGCCTATGATGCAAGGAGATGCACGCCCCTACACTAGAAGGGTCAACTTTAATCAAAGGTTAGACCAAGTCCTCATGGACATATGTGTGGAAGGAGCTCAATGGAATATTGACTCCAAAGGCAAGCCGGTTCAATTAAGAAGACTGGACCTCAAGCCTGTAGCTAGAGGATGGTTAGAGTTCATCCAACGTTCCATCATCCCCACTAGCAACCGATCTGAAGTTACTGTGGATCGGGCCATCATGATTCACAGCATCATGATTGGAGAGGAAGTAGAAATTCATGAAGTCATCTCCCTTGAACTCTACAAATAGCCGAAAAGCCCTCCCCTGGGGCAAGGCTAGCTTTTCCTCATCTTATTTGCCATCTATGTTACTCAGCTGGAGCTTTCATAGAAGGCGACATTCCCATTGAGGAAGAGAAGCCCATCACTAAGAAAAGGATGGAGCAAGCAAGAGAGCCCATTCATGGATCTCAAGAGACGCATGAAGCTTATCACCATGAGATCCCAGAGATGCCTCAAATGCATTTTCCTCCACAAAATTATTGGGAGCAAATCAACACTTCCCTAGGAGAATTAAGTTCCAACATGGGACAATTAAGGGTGGAACATCAAGAGCACTCCATCATCCTTCATGAAATTAGAGAAGATCAAAAAGCAATGAGGGAGGAGCAACAAAGACAAGGAAGAGACATAGAAGAGCTCAAGGACATCATTGGTTTCTCAAGAAGGAAAACGCCACCATCACTAAGGTGGACTCATTCCTTGTTCTTACATTCTTTGTTTTTCGTTTTCTATGTTAAGTGCTTATCTATGTTTGTGTCTTCATTACATGATCATTAGTAGTTAGTAACTTTGTCTTAAAGTTATGAATGTCCTATGAATCCATCACCTCTCTTAAATGAAAAATGTTTTAATTCAAAAGAACAAGAAGTACATGAGTTTCGAATTTATCCTTGAACTTAGTTTAATTATATTGATGTGGTGACAATACTTTTTATTTTCTGAATGAATGCTTGAACAGTGAATATGTCTTTTGAAGTTGTTGTTTAAGAATGTTAAATATGTTGGCTCTTGAAAGAATGATGACAAGGAGACATGTTATTTGATAATTTGAAAAATCATAAAATTGATTCTTGAAGCAAGAAAAAGCAGCAAAGAACAAAGCTTGCAGAAAAAAAAATAGGCAAAAAAAATAAAAATAAAAAGCAAGCAGAAAAAGCCAAAAGCTCTTAAAACCAAGAGGCAAGAGCAAAAAGCCAGTAACCCTTAAAACCAAAAGGCAAGGGTAATAAAAAGGATCCCAAGGCTTTGAGCATCAGTGGATAGGAGGGCCTAAAGGAATAAAATCCTAGCCTAAGCGGCTAAAACAAGTTGTCCCTAACCATGTGCTTGTGGCGTGAAGGTGTCAAGTGAAAACTTGAGACTGGGCGGTTAAAGTCAAGGTCCAAGGCAAAAAAAGAGTGTGCTTAAGAACCCTGGACACCTCTAATTGGGGACTTTAGCAAAGCTGAGTCACAATCTGAAAAGGTTCACCCAGTTATATGTCTGTGGCATTTATGTATCCGGTGGTAATACTGGAAAACAAAGTGCTTAGGGCCACGGCCAAGACTCATAAAATAGCTGTGTTCAAGAATCATCATACTGAACTAGGAGAGTCAATAACACTATCTGAACTCTGAGTTCCTATAGATGCCAATCATTCTGAACCTCAATGGATAAAGTGAAATGCCAAAACTATTCAAGAGGCAAAAAGCTACAAGTCCCACTCATCTGATTGGAGCTATGTCTCATTGATAGTTTGGAATTTATAGTATATTCTCTTCTTTTTATCCTACTTGATTTTCAGTTGCTTGGGGACAAGCAACAATTTAAGTTTGGTGTTGTGATGAGCGGATAATTTATACGCTTTTTGGCATTGTTTTTAGTTGAATCTAGTTACTTTTAGGGATGTTTTCATTAGTTTTATGTTAAATTTACATTTCTGGACTTTACTATGAGTTTGTGTGTTTTTCTGTGATTTCAGGTATTTTCTGGCTGAAATTGAGGGACTTGAGCAAAAATCAGATTCAGAGGTTGAAGAAGGACTGCTGATGCTGTTGGATTCTGACCTCCCTACACTCAAAGTGGATTTTCTGGAGCTACAAAACTCAAAATGGCGCGCTTCTAATTGCGTTGGAAAGTAGACATCCAGGGCTTTCCAGCAATATATAATAGTTCATACTTTGGCCGAGTTTAGACGACGTAAAAGGGCGTTGAACGCCAGTTCTACGCTGCTGTCTGGAGTTAAACGCCAGAAACACGTCACAAGCCAGAGTTGAACGCCAGAAATACATTACAAACTGGCGTTCAACTCCAAGATTTACCTCTACACGTGTAACATTCAAGCTCAGCCCAAGCACACACCAAGTGGGCCCCGGAAGTGGATTTATACATCAATTACTTACTTCTGTAAATCCTAGTAACTAGTTTAGTATAAATAAGACCTCTTACTATTGTATTTGACATCCTGGATTGTATTTTTGATCCTGTGATCACGTTTTGGGGGCTGGCCATTCGGCCATGCCTGGACCTTTCACTTATGTATTTTTAACGGTAGAGTTTCTACACTCCATAGATTAAGGTGTGGAGCTCTGCTGTTCCTCAAAGATTAATGCAAAGTACTACTGTTTTTCTATTCAATTCAACTTATTCCGCTTCTAAGATAATCATTCGCACTTCAACATGAATGTGATGAACGTGACAATCATCATCATTCCCTATGAACGCGTGCCTGACAACCACTTCCGTTCTACCTTAGATTGAATGAGTATCTCTTGGATCTCTTAATCAGGATCTTCGTGGTATAAGCTAGATTGATGGCGGCATTCATGAGAGTCTGGAAAGTCTAAACCTTGTCTGTGGTATTCCGAGTAGGACTCTGGGATTGAATGACTGTGACGAACTTCAAACTCGCGAGTGTTGGGTGTAGTGACAGACGCAAAAGGAGGGTGAATCCTATTCCAGTATGATCGAGAACCTCAGATGATTAGCCGTGCTGTGACAGAGCATTTGGACCATTTTCACAAGAGGATGGGATGCAGCCATTGACAAGGGTGATGCCTCCAGACGATTAGCCATGCAGTGACAGCGCATCGGACCATTTTACAGAGAGGATCAAAAGTAGCCATTGACAATGGTGATGTCCTTACATAAAGCTAGCCATGGAAAGGAGTAGGATTGATTGGATGAAGACAGCAGGAAAGCAGAAGTTCAGAGGAACGAAAGCATCTCTATGCGCTTATCTGAAATTCTCACCAATGATTTACATAAGTATTTCTATCCTTATCTTATTATATATTTTCGAAAACTCCATAATCAATTATTATCCGCCTGACTGAGATTTACAAGATGACCATAGCTTGCTTCATACCAACAATCTCCGTGGGATCGACCCTTACTCACGTAAGGTTTATTACTTGGACGACCCAGTGCACTTGCTGGTTAGTTGTATCGAAGTTGTGAATGAAAAACAAATTATTAAGACGTGCGTACAGAGTTTTTGGTGCCGTTGCCTGAGATCACAATTTCGTGCACCACTAATCTTTTGACTATCCTAAATTGATTTGAATGAGCAATTCCGGCCATCACAGCTATATTTGAAAATTATTCAGAGCTTGGTTTTATTCTCATTTGAAAAGCAATTAATTTTCGAAAATCGCTACACATCCAAGTTTTATTGTCATCCAAGTCCATCCAAATAGGTCTGACACCAACAAAAATTACTCTTGATTACACGTGCATTCGCACACTAAGCATCTTCGCCTGTGTTTTTTTTCTTTTCCTCCTTCTCTCTCTGATGATTTTGTACCATTATGTGTTTCTTCTTTTTTTGTTTGGTTTTTTTCTTTTTCTTGATTTTATTCCTCTCAACAGAGTGAAATAAGAAAAATTATAACAAAATGAAATAAGAAGAAGATGAAGAATTAAAAAATGAAAAAGAAGCAGTAGAAGGTGAAGAGGAAGAGTTTTGAATTGTACAGAACAACGAGACCAAATGCACCTTAATTTACTCATAAATGAACTAAAAATTAAATTCAGAATGTAAACTCGTTTCAAAATAAGCACAGACCAACTGCACCTTATTTAAATCCAAAATGAACCGAAATTACGTAATGATTGCGACACACAAACTCAATTTGAAAATAAACACACAAACAAGATTGAGTCATGAACAAAAATATATTCAAATCCATCAAGTAATTGTAGAAGGTAAGGAGAAAGAGTTTTGAATTGTGCAGAACAATGAGACCAAATGCACCTTAATTCACTCAGAAATGAACCAAAATTATATTCAGAATGAACCAAAAATTAAATTCAGAATGTAAACTCGTTTCAGAACAAGCACAGACCAAGTGTACCTTATTTAAATCCAGAATGAACCGAAATTACGTAATGATTGCGACATATAAAATCAATTTGAAAATAAACACACAAACAAAATTGAATCAAGAACAAAAACACATCCAAACCCATCATGTGATTGTAGAAGGTGAGGAGGAAGAGTTTCGAATTGTGCAGAACAATGAGACCAAATGCATCTTAATTCACTCAGAAATGAACCAAAAATTAAATACAAAATGTAAACTCGTTTCAAAACAAGCATAGACCAAGCGCATCTTATTTAAATCTAGAATGAACCGAAATTACTTAATGACTGCGACACACAAACTCAGTTCGAAAACAAACACACAAACAAAATTGAATCATCAACAAAAATACATCTAAATTCATCAAGTAATTTTGCAGCATTATGTGTTTCTTCTTGTTGTTTGGTTAGATGAACAAGACAAGAAGAAGAAAAATATGATGAGGAGTTTTGAGGAGTTTTTTTATTCTTGTTTCTTCTTTTTTGTTTGATTTTTCTTCTCTTTTTATTGGTTTTATTCCTATCAAGAGAGTGAAACAAGAAAAATTATAGCAAAATAAAAGAAAAAGAAGAAGAAGACAAAGAAGAAAAAAATAAAAAAGAAGAAGAAGAAGCAGTAGAAGGTGAGGAGGAAGAGTTTTGAATTTTGCAGAACAACGAGACCAAATACACCTTAATTCATTCAAAAATAAACTGAAATTATATTCGGAATGAACCGAAAATTAAATTCAGAATGTAACCTCGTTCCAAACACAAGCACAGTTCAAGTGCACCTTATTTAAATCCAGAATGAACCAAAATTATATTCAGAATGAACCGATAACGATAACGATGATACGTATTAAAAGAAGACGACAAGGACAATAATGATGATGATGATGATGATGATGATGATAGAGGAGGAGAAAGATGAAAAGGAAGGAGGAGAAGAAATCTCAATAAGAAAAAAAGAAGAAAGAGGAGGAGGAGGAGGAAGTGGTGGTGGTGGTGGTGATGACGGAAATGGAAGTAAAAAATAATAAAAAAAAGTAGAGAAGAAGAAGAAAATGTAGTATCAGGGGTGAAGTGGGAAAAAAGTGCGTAATTCTAAATTACTTAGATAAATTTGCATGTTAAAATTGTTTGGATGTGAAAAATAATTTTTAATTTTTCGTGCAATTAATTTGTTCCATTGTATTCGGCAGAGTAACATGAATTCAATGGAGTTATAAAGAAGAAATATGAGCTTGAAATCCAAAAGATTAAAGAAAAATTATGGGTCAGCATAAATTATAACTATTTTCAATTAATAATTTGGTATTAATTGTGTGAGTTTTATTTAATTATTGTCCTCATTACTGATTGTTGAATGAATGTGGATTTAACATTTTATGCCATGATTTATGTGCATTTTGAATTTTTTTAGTTATAAATTTTGTTATTTGATTTAAATATAGAATTTTAATGATAAAATATAGCTAAATTATTACATTATTACATTTTATTATTATATGAATCAATGAATTTAAATATTTAAAAATATCTATGGAATCATTGAGTATGTGTTTGATTTAGTTTTTGTAAATTAGAGTTGAGTTTAATTTGATTATACTAGAATTGATTTTGATTAAAATTGAATTTGTTTCAATGAAATTTATGTTTGGATACTTTGATTCCAAAATAATTATAATTGATAAAATATTGTTTAGATAATAATGATCAAAATCACTTTTAAATGTGAAATTACCAAAAGAATAAAGATTAGATTAAATTTTTAAAATTATTATTTTAACAATATTTATATTACAATATTTTAAATTAGAACATATTATTATATAAAATATTATCTTAATATTATATACATATTATAATAAATTACACATAATATTAGATATATATATAAATAATTGATAATATCTAATAATTATTGTTACGGATTCGGCCCACGGATCCCGGACCCGAGATCGAACCCAAACCTGGCTTCCCGGGTCCGCCCCACCTCGCTCTTCTAGAAAGCCTAAAACCGGCCCTCTAGAACTCCCAACCGACTTTCGAATTCGAACGTCTTCCTTATCTTAGCCAAACAAGATAAGATAAGATAGCCACCATCACCTATAAATAAAGGACCCAAGTCCCTCCAGGTATTCATTCATTCCTCACACCTTATACCTCTTAGATCCATTCTGATTTGAGCGTCGGAGTGTCTTTGCAGTTACCTCTCCCCCGTCACTCCAGTCAAATAATCAGGCATCCGCCTCGACCCATAAATTCCCGATCCATCTCTCAACCCGTACCGGAGACCTCCAGTACATTGGCGCCGTCTGTGGGGAAACATTACGCCGGTTGAGTCGGAATGGCAGACGAATTTGAAGAACATTTCGTCAGCCATCAAGACGACTCCAGAACACAGAACCCTACCCCTGAACACCAAGAAGCCATACTCCACAGAAGGATTGGAAGCGTCGTCCATAAAAAAGAAGACGCTATCGTCGTTACAAAAACCCGGCATCCCAAGAATCTGGAAGAAAAGTCAGCCCAAATAATCCAGGAGCTCTGCCACCGAGTACAAGAACTCGAAGGCCGGATTGCCGCAAAAGAAAAACATATCACCGGAAACGAAAGTCACGCAACTTCTAGATCCAGATCTCGCCACGGCAGATCGCCAGAACAGCGACACGCCAAAAGGCATGATAGAAGCACCTCGCGCGGGCAAAGACGCGATAGATCACCAGAACGGCGACACAATAAAAGATACGACCACAGTATCTCCCGCAACCCCGCTCACACGGAAGATGACCGACGACACCGAGAAACCAAGCGCACGAGGAACGACCACACGATAATGGGAGCTACCCCCTTCACAGAAAGGATCTTAAAAGCAAAACTCCCCAAAGGTTTCGATAAACCCACCGATATGAAGTATGACGGAACCAAGGATCCCCAGGAACATCTAACGGCCTTCGAGGCCAGAATGAACCTAGAAGGAGCAGCTGACGCAGTCCGATGCAGAGCTTTCCCGGTAACCCTATCGGGGCCAGCAATCAAATGGTTCAACACCCTCCCAAACGGATCTATAACCAGCTTCCACGACATCTCGCGAAAGTTCATGGCCCAATTTACAACTAGAATCACTAAAGCCAAACACCCCATCAGTCTACTAGGGGTCACGCAGAAACAAGACGAATCCACAAGGAAATACCTTGACCGCTTCAATGATGAATGCCTAACGGTCGACGGACTCACGGATTCCGTCGCAAGCCTCTATCTAACCAACGGGCTCATGAACGAAGATTTTCGCAAACACCTTACCACCAAACCAGTATGGACCATGCACGAGATCCAGAACGTCGCCAGAGATTACATCAATGACAAGGAAGTCAGCTAGGTCGTCGCCGCCAATAAACAACAACACGGCAACGCCCAACACGGCAATTCGGCGTCCCGGCATAACCCACCACCCAGAGAAAATCAGAGGGACCACCTCAAGCCGACAAATGCAAACCGACCGCCCAGAATCGGCAAGTTCTCTAATTACACACCCCTAACAGCTCCAATTACCGAGATATACCACCAAATAGCGGACCGAGGTGTCATCCCAAAAGCCCGACAACTCAAAGAAAGAATGGGCGGCAGCAAAACCTTTTATTGCGACTACCACCGAGGTTACGGGCACAGGACACAAGACTGCTTTGACCTCAAGGACTCCCTCGAACAAGCCATAAGGGACGGCAAACTCCCAGAGTTTGCCAAAATCATCAGAAAACCAAAACGCGCGGAAAAAGACAGGTCGCCAGAAAGAGAAAGGCACAACCCGAGAATGCAAAAACAACCCCCCGAGAAAGTCCAGAAGACGACCCAACCATAATAGTAAACGTTATCACAGGCAAGGACGTGTCAGGCAAATCGAAAACAACACTGAAAAAGGACCTCAAAGTTCTGGCCGTCAGAGACTAAGCTACAACCACCACCACCGGCAAAACGATAACTTTTCTACCCGAGGACTGCCAGCACGACACCTCGGCTGAAGACGCACCTTTCGTCATCTCGGCAAGAATCGGAACAGGACTAGTCCGGAGAATACTGGTGGACACTGGCGCAGACTCCAACATCCTTTTCCGAGGAGCCTTCGACAAGCTTGGGCTCCGCAACGAAAATCTCCAAACACACCGCAACGGCGTCACGGGACTCGGGGACAACTTTCTCAAACCGGAAGGTTCCATCACCCTCCCCCTCACCATAGGAACAGGTAACCAAAGGATGACAATTCTATCTGAATTCGTGGTCCTAAAAGACTTCATCGCTTACAACATCATCCTCGGGAGAAAAACAATCAATGACTTCTCAGCCATCATCTTTACCAAATACCTCTTTATGAAATTCATAACGGAAGACGGCTCTATCGGGACTATCCACGGAGACCGGGAAGTCGCGGCAGAATGCGACAACACCAGCCTGGCTTTACGGAAAAATTCTCGCGACGCGGCTGGCATATTCCTAGCCGACCTGGACGCCCAACAAGACGGCTAACCTAGGCCAGAACCGGAAGCCGAAATAGAAAAACTACAAGTAGGGCAAACCAAAGACGAATACACCTTCATCAACAGGAACCTCCCATACGACCTCAAAGAAGACCTTTCCCAATTTTTGAAACAAAACAGAGACTTGTTCGCTTTCACGCCAGCCGACATGCCTGGGATAGACCCCAATCTAATGTCCCACTGGCTAGCCGTAGACCCCAAAGCCAAACTCGTGGCACAAAGGAGACGGAAAATGTCGTCAGACCGAGCGGCCGAGGTCAAATGACAAGTACAAGCCCTACTCAAGGCAAACTTCATCCGAGAACTGCCCTACACGACGTGGTTAACAAACGTCGTACTGGTAAAAAAGTCCAACGGGAAGTGGCGAATGTGCGTCGACTACACGGACCTCAACAAAGCCTGTCCAAAAGACACCTTTTCCCTGCCAAACATCGACGGACTGGTAGACGCTGCATCCGGACATCGGTACCTCAGCTTCATGGATGCATACTCCGGCTATAATCAAATACCCATGCATCGATCTGACGAGGAAAAAATAGCATTCATCACCCCTGATGGAACGTACTGCTACACAGTCATGCCCTTCGACTTGAAGAACGCCGGAGCCAGCTACCAACGGCTCGTTAACAAAATATTCCAGAACCTATCCGGAATAAAACTAGAAGTCTACATAGACGACATGCTCGCCAAGACCGACTCTGGCGAACAACTCATCAGCGACCTCAAGGTCATCATGGACACCCAACGAAAGCATCAAATGCGACTCAACCCGACAAAATGCGCCTTCAGAATGGAGGCAGGGAAGTTTCTCGGCTTTATGATCACACACCGCGGAGTTGAAGCCAACCCAGAGAAATGTCACGCCGTCCTTGAGATGACAAGCCCAAAAAACATAAACGACATCCAAAATCTCACCGGCCGACTAACAGCGCTATCCCGCTTTCTCGGAGCATCGGCTCAAAAGGCAATCCCCTTCTTCAGACTGATGAAAAAAGGAGCCCCCTTCAAATGGGAAGCAGAATGCGAAGAAGCATTCCAACATTTCAAGAAAGTCCTAGCGGAACCACCAGTCCTTGCCAAACCCCAAACAGGGGAGACTCTCTACTTATACCTCTCCATAACGGAAGAAGCACTCGCGGCAGCACTCATTCGCAAAAATGAGAAGAAAGAACAAAAACTCATATACTTCATAAGCAAAGTCCTACAAGACACGGAAACTCGCTACTCAGGCCTGGAAAAGCTATCCTTCGCCCTCCTCACGGCCTCCCGACGTCTGCGGCAATATTTTCAGGCCCACCCCGTGACAGTTCGAACCGACCAAGCAGTTAAACAAGCACTACAAAAACCCGATCTAGCGGGCAGAATGCTAGCATGGTCCATCGAACTTCCCAGTTCGATATCAAGTTCGAACCCCGATACGCAATCAAAGCACATGCCATGACCGACTTCATCGCCGAGATGACGCCGGGAAACTCCACCCCCGAATCATGGAAACTACACGTTGACGGCTCATCGAACGTCACTTCTGGAGGTGCCGGAGTCATTCTCGAAAGTCAAAACAGAGTCGTGATCAAACAGTCAGTACGATACGAATTCCCAGTCTCAAATAACCAGACAGAATATGAGGTCCTCCTTGCAGGCTTAGCCCTAGCCAAGGAAGTCAGAGCAAAGGTCCTGGAAATAAATACGGATTCGCAAGTAGTTAGTTCCCAAATTAACGAAGACTACCAAACACGAGATCCCCTGCTACAACAATACCTTGTCGAGGTTAACAAACTAAAGGAAGAATTCAATCACGTAACCATACGGCACGTCCCCAGGGAACATAATGACAGGGCTGACCTTCTCTCTAAACTAGCCAGCACTAAACCAGGGCACGACAACAAATCGCTAATTCAGGAAGTCGTCAAATCATCGTCCATATCCACGACGGATAACGCCTATCTGACACTCTCCCACTGAGGATCATGGACCTACCCCATCCTACAATATCTCCTCAAAGGAACATTGCCCGAAGACCCCAAAGAGGAAAAATGGACAAAAAGGGAAGCCGCCAACTACACAGTCGCCGCAGGACAACTATACAAACGCGGATTCTCGCAACCCCTGCTCAAATGCGTCAAACCCGGGGACACGGAGTACATACTCCACGAAATCCATGAAGGTTGTTGCGGCCACCACGTCGGAGGTAAAACCCTTGCCCAAAAAGTCATCCGGGCCGGCTACTTCTGGCCCACGGTCATCCGGGACTCCGTGCAGCTAGTAAAAAATTGCGACAAATGCCAAAGGCACACCAATATCCATCAAGCTGCCCCACACCAGCTCAGCATCATATCGGCAGAGCGGCCATTCGGCACATAGGGGATCGACCTTGTCGGACCTTTTCCCACGGCACCCGGCCAACTCCGATACCTCATCGTCGCCATAGACTACTACACTAAGTGGATCGAGGCCGAGCCCCTGGCCTCTATCACGGTAACCCAATGTCAAAAATTCCTCTGGCGATAGATCATCACCCGATTCGGGATCTCTGAGATCATCATCTTGGACAACAGAACCCAATTCGCTGACAAAAAATTCAGAGAATTCCTAAAAGGACTACGCATATCCCACCGTTTTAGCTCGGTAGAACACCCCCAAACAAACGGACAGGTGGAATCCATAAACAAAATAATCGTCAAAGGACTCAAAAAAGCGGCTCGACGAAGCCAAAGGACTATGGGTGGACGAACTCGGATCGGTCTTATGGTCGTACCGAACGACCCCCCAGACAGCCACCGGGGAAACCCCCTTCCGATTAACATACGGTACGGAGGCTGTTATCCCAGTGGAAATAGGAGACCCCAGTCCACGGAGAACGATCGAGGGTAATGACGAAGAAGCAGAACGAGACCCCACTGACGAAGTAAGAAGCATAGCCCATCTCAAAGAGCTAGCCCTAAAACAGAGAATCAGCCTAAGATACAACAACGGGGTCATCCGGCGAGAATTCACAACTAACAACCTCGTCCTACGACGAAACGACATCGGTGCCCTAACCCCAGGAGAGGGGAAACTCACCCCCAACTGGGAAGGACCATACAGAATCAAGGCTGCAATCGGAAAGGGAGCATACAAGCTCGAACGACTCAACGGCGACGAAGTCTCGAGGACATGGAAAGCCGCCAACTTACGACGATACTATACTTAGACCGACCTCCCTAGGTCACCCCCTTTTTTTATTATTTTTATGTCTTTTCTTTACTTATCTTCCCCTTTTACAATTTTAAATTTTAAATTTCGCTTAAGTGTCAATCTCGGGTACTCTTTCCCGCCATAGATGGAGGGTTTTAACGAGACCCAACCATCAATAAAATTCCATTAAGCTATTTCTATCTTCTTTTTCCTTTTTAAGTGTCCCAAATATGGAACAAAAACACGGCCAAAACTGGGGGACCGATCACCCCCCAGGCCCGAAATACGGATATCCACGAAAAATCGACCTCACAACGGTCCAAACAAAGGGAACAAATAAAAAATAGAACAGCTTAAAACAGAATATAAAAAGAGGCCCAAACGGCCCAAAAGTCATTAAAACGAAGTCCAAAACTACGAATTCACGGTTACACGGCCCACGGCCAACCAAATATCCAAAACAAAGACTAAGTTCAAAGCAAATTCAAATTACAAGATATAAAACTACTCAAGGTCAACAATTCGGCCATCATGGACGGTCTTGAAAGCCCCCATCACAAACACGTTCACACCCGGAGCCAACACCAAAGCCTGAGCCCTCACCGTCTCCTCGGTGGCAACGATCGCACCCTTAGCATCGGCCAACAACTCCGTCTTCTCCTTCTTCAGGGCAGCAACTTCGGCCTTCAAAACTTCCAGCTCGCCAAGAAGCATGGCAGCCCGAGAACCCGCGTCGGAAGCCCGTTGCCGCTCCGTGCCCAGTTGGGAAAGAAGCGAAGTCTCGACCTCGGAAAGACGGAGGATCTCCGCCCCAGCTTCCTCGGAAGACTTCACTGCCTTGTCCCTCGCAACCTCGGTAGCCTCGAGCTGCTCTTTTAACTTGGCCACCTCAGCTTGCGAATGACGGAGTTTCTTGTCCAACAAATTGACCTGAGCCATCACGGGCTCGGCCTTCCGAACAACAACAGCAGATCGGAGGAGGGCACGATACACCGACTTAGCCTGGAACGAAACATCACAATCATCAAAGAACGGCTCTGTGCCAGGAATCAAGTGCTAATCTATGAACCCCGAAGCATCAAAACATCGATCCATCACATTGGGCACAGCACCCTCCTCCTCAAAAGTCTCGCTGCTAGGTACCTCAGGCCTCTTTCTCTTCCGAGAAGCCTCGGCGGCCGTGACCACGATGACTTCAGGCGAGTTCACGGGACCAGGCAAAGCCCGAGTGTCGGCCCTCACCCCCGACGAAACCACCTCCTGAGAAACAGCCTGAGAATCCACAGCGGGATTAGAGACAGGGGTAGCAGGAGACGACGATCCCTCCTCCCGACCCATCGCTGCCTTCAGCCGTGCCAGAGAAGTCAAACCGCCAGCCATCTCAACTGAAAGAAACCAAAGAAAAATCAAGTTACAAAATCGGGAGAACAAGCATGAAAACCAAGAAAGAGACAGCCACACACCAATATACGTCCGACAAGCCTCAGGATCCCCCATGACGTCTCGAGGATTTAAGGGGCGCTCGCCAAACAAATTCCACAAGACACTAGCAATGTCCTTATCCTCAGGAGACAAACCATCATAAGTAACCTTAGTCAAAACCGACGGCCCGGCACCGAAATTCCAATAGGTCAGAAACCGGCGCTTGCCCTCTAGCGTCAGCCAAAATAGATGATGCCCCTGGACAGGGCGCACTTTAAAATATTCTCTCTTGAAACCATGAAAAGAATCCTCAAACAAACCAAAAATACGGCGATGAGGTTGAGCCTGGAACGACATATACCCTTTCTTATGCTTCCCCTCCTTAGTCGGAAGAGTGCATAAGAAAAGAAAGAGAAACACAGGAACAGAGGCCGGAAGATCGAGATACTGACACACCAGCTCAAAAGACCGGACGGCGGCCCAGCTATTCAGATGGAGCTGAGACGGCACCACGGAACACCGACTCAACAAGTCCTAAACAAACGACGAAAAAGGAAATCGCACGCCAAGCCGAGCGAACATCGACTCATAAATCCACATCCAGTCCGGCATAGTGGGCGAATCGAGATTCAAATAGCAAACACGCTCATCGGCATCCGGGAGGGCAAGCTCGTATTGCCGCTCCGTGTCGCCGCCGCCACAAATCACCCCCTGATCATGGAGCCTCTGAAGATCGGCCTCCGTCATCCGCGATGGAACGCCCCACACATCGCTAGTCACCCAAGTGTAGCGAGTGGGGACGCCCCTAGAAGGGGCTATCGGAGTACCCACACCCTCACTCCTCCGCCGGTGCATACCTAAAACAGGGAGGAGCACCACCATCATCCTACTAACCCTATGCAGAAGCAAGGAAGACAAAAACCTACTACCCACTATCGAATCAACACGGCGGTGCTCAGCCCCTTCAAACACGAAAACCACCACCCAAAAAACACGGATGCAGCATGAAAGGAAAAATGGATGGCAAATACAGAACAACAGATATACCACAAAAACAAAAACAAGAAAGAGCGAAGCATGCCAACCTGGTAATGCAGAAAAAGAGCCTGAAAAAAGCTTGAGAAGCAGAAGCAGCAGCTCGAAGAAACACCAAAGAGCACCATAGAGAGAAGGAGAAATTTTTTAGAAGAGAGAACGAAAAGAAAATGAAATGAACGAGGGAAGTGAAGTGGAAAGCCAAAACGGTTTCAAAAGGGAGCAGAAAGACGCAAATAGCCCTGAGCGATAAAATGACGCACAGGGGCAATTCCGGAAAAACACCCAAAAACGTCCCCTCACAATAAATGCCCCCTTGGAAAAAGAAACCAATAAAGTATGCCTCGAAAAATGCAACAGGCACATTGGATACAGAAGAGTCGCGTAAAACAGCCAAGCGAAACTTCGCCACGACCTTAAAAATTGGGCCGACACGCCGACCTCCCCCCAAGAGAATCAAATCGACCTAACTCGCGGTCGAAGTTACATCTTCCAGCAACAAACCAACCTGGCTCACGGTCGAAACCACATCTCCCAGCGACAGACCGACCTCACTCGCTCTCCCGCTGTGGGAGCAATTGTTACGGATCCGGCCCACGGATCCTGGACCCGAGATCGAACCCGAACCCGGCTTCCCGGGTCCGCCCCATCTTGCTCTTCTAGAAAGCCCAAAACTGGCCCTCTAGAACTCCCAATCGACTTTCGAATTCGAACGTCTTCCTTATCTTAGCCAAACAAGATAAGATAAGATAGCCACCATCACCTATAAATAGAGGACCTAAGTCCCTCCAGGTATTCATTCATTCCTCACACCTTATACCTCTTAGATCCATTCTGACTTGAGCGTCGGAGTGTCTTTGCAGGTACCTCCCCCCCGTCGCTCCAGTCAAATAATCTGGCATCCACCTCGACCCGTAAGTTTCTGATCCATCTCTCAACCCGTACCGGAGACCTCCAGTACAATTATAAACTATAATAATAAAAGATAAATAAATTTATAAAATTAAACAAAAATAATAGTAATAATGTGCATAAAATACAAAAGTACATTACAATATATAAATATAAATATAATACTAATTTAATTGCAGAAGTATTAAGATTTGATCTACTCTCAAAATATGGATGGTACCCATCATTATCTTTATGTATTTCATTAGGTAATACTCCAGAGGAGGGTGTCCATGAATATTTTCTAGTAGCTACAACACCTTTGAACACAATGCAATTAATTTATGGGCATATAAAAGTCCTTTATGCCTCCATTTTTCATATTCTGAATTTTTTCTGCATATATAAAATTTATTAAGACAATGCAGACACCATTAATTAAAACCTTGAATTATTTTCTTATATTACATACCAATATCTTTTTCAGATCTGCTACATATACAAGTTTTTTTGGCTTACAAGTGATACAAGTTGGGCTAAGCCTAAAAAAAAGCACGCTCACCCATACGAGCGTGTTAACATGCGCATTACTCAACGGTTTCCATAGCGCGCTCAAGGGTCACTGATAAACCCATATTTTATGATATATTATGTGCCTAATTTAAGTGATTTATTTAATCCTTCACTCACTTATTCATATTAATTGCATGGTTTTACTTTCCCTTCCTTATTATGTGATGTATGTGAAAAACATGTTTCCTATGCTTTAAAAGTAATAATTTTAATTACCCTTTATTACCATTCGATGCCGTGATTCGTGTGTTGAGTAGTTTCAGATCTTCTAAGGCATGAATGACTTAAAGGATGAAAAGAAAACATACAAAATTGGAAGGAAAGCATAAAACAGAGTTTTTGAAGAAACAGGCAGCGACGCGATCGCATGGACGACGCGACCGCGTGCCAGCGGAAAATGGTAGTGACGCGACCGCGCGCCTTGAGCGAAACGCATATGATGCGGACACATGACTGACGCGACCGCGTGACGCACGCAGCCGCGTGATAGAGGCTACGCACTAGAAATTACAGAAAACGCTCCCAGCGATTTCTGAAGCCCTTTTTGGCCCAAATCTAAGTCCAGAAGGCACAGACCAGAGGTTATGAAGTGGGAGAATGAATCCATTCAAAGAGAGTCTCCAATTAGTTAGTATTCATGATTTAGATGTATTTTTGAGGGAGAGGTTCTCTCTCCTCTCTCTTTTAGGATTTAGATTTAGGATTTTATTCGCTTTCAGGATTATCTCTTCCTATCAGGTTCAACATTCCTTTTTATTTATCTTTTCAATTTAATTTATGAATTCTTCTATATTACAAATTACTCTTTTGAATTAATGTTAATTGAGGTATTTCAGTTTACAATTGTTTCTTTTATTTATATCACTGTTACTTTCCATCTGAAGACATTTTTATTCCGGTAGATTTACTTTTCCCTTTTGGTCTTGGTTAAGAAATCAGTAACTCAGGAGTTATCAAACTCAAACATGATTGATAATTGTTATCTTTGCTAATTGAATTGAACTTCAATAATCCCAATCTTTCCTTAGGGATTAACTAGGATTTGAGGATCTAACTAATTAGTCACTTGACTTTTCTTCACTTTAAGTAAAGACTAATTCAGTGGAATTAAGATTCAACTTTCATCATCATTGATAAGGGTAACTAGGATAGGACTTCTAATTTCTCATACCTTGCCAAAAGTTTATTTTACAGTTATTTATTTACTTTACAGTCTTTCACTTATTTTAATTACAATTTAAATTACTTGTTCCTCATCTTCACAACCCCAATTTACAATCTTCATAACCAATAATAAGAACATACTTCCCTACAGTTCCTTGAGAAGACGACCCAAGGTTTGAATACTTCGGTTATCAATTTATTTAGGGATTTGTTACTTGTGACAACCAAAATGTTTGTACGAAGGGATTTCTGTTGGTTTAGAAATTATATCTACAACGCGACTATTCTTATAAATTCTTTACTAGCAAAAATCCTAACATCAAAAAATGGCGCCGTTGCCGGGGAACTGCAATTGTGTGCCTTATTATGATTATTGTAAATATTTTTCTTTTACTTGTTTATTTGTCTTTATTTTCCTTTTTTACTTCCATTAGCTACTATGAATTCCCACCCCTCTCGCTTCGAGTTTGGTTCTAGTATTGTTGAAAGGAGTGAAAGTTATAACAGGAACATGCATCAAGGTCAGAGCAATCAAAGATGGATGGAGCCAAGAGGATCTGATCAACCCTTTAGGCAACAACACCCTCCAAGATATCATGGACAAAGACCATTCCAC
This sequence comes from Arachis hypogaea, assembly GCF_003086295.3. Taxonomy (NCBI): domain Eukaryota; kingdom Viridiplantae; phylum Streptophyta; class Magnoliopsida; order Fabales; family Fabaceae; genus Arachis; species Arachis hypogaea. The sequence goes on along the minus strand of NC_092046.1, from coordinate 41,216,353 downwards.
AATGCATACCAAGCAAATAGACATGGTGGACAACCTTGTAGTTACCAACAAGTCCCACCCTGTGCTTATAGGCCATCCTCTCAACATAACTTCGAACCACCACACTCACAAGCTTCTTTTCACTATTCGCCACCATACGATCCTCATTTACCCTGATTCCAATGCAATTACTCCCAAACACCACCACTTCCCAATGTACCGCGTCCAAATCCAGCACCCCGAGAATCAGAGGTTCGCCTCAAGGAAACAGTAGATCAACTTCAAATAACCATTCATCAACTGGAGCAAGCAATAAGTCAATTATCTTCTAGACGTTCGAATATTCAAGGACCTCCTATAACTCCGTGTGGACAATCTAATGATGAGTGTAGCATGAGGGAGATACTAGAAACTCCAGTGGACAGAACAGAGCATGATTTCGTACTGGAACAAGTAGAGGAAGCTGTCATTACAAAAGAAGAAGAGTTGGTTGAAGACCTAGGAGACGCTGAGCCTCCATGGGAATCCAGAGTTGTGGAGAATTCTGTCTAGGACGTTACAATTAAAGCTAAGGAGGATAGTACACAGCCCCCAAGGCAAGTCTTTGATGAAGAACTGGACAGAATAATCCAAGAAGCAAGTTTCCTTGATGATGATGATCTCAAGTCAAGTTCTCCCAGTAGTGAACTTGCATCAACAAGTGAATTCTCTGAGATCGAAGAATCTTCCCCAAGTGAATACGAAGACGATGCGGAGGTAGATTTCTCTCAACCTCCCGTTTAAGACTTAAGTGACGAGGAAGACATAGAAGGCTTTGATCAGGACATGGATGCAATTGAAGAAGTCTACAAGGAAGTGAAGAAATTCACAAAAGAGCACAAGGGAGTAGAACTCACAGAACCACTGGAAACACCTATCCCAAGGCCATTACCACCTAATATAAGCTTCAAGTGGGTACAATCCTTAACCTTTAGCTTTATTTTTCCACTTGAATATGGTTTGCTTGAAACAGATAGCCAGCTTAGAGCTCTCTGCGGCTTTAAGAGTAAGAGGAAAATGGCTCGTGCTCAGAGCTGGTGCACAAGGTTCAATAAGGTTCCACGCTTCAACTTGAAGTGTGCGGATTGGCATCATGATCTATCGAATGGATCTCGGAAAACGTTTGGTCACCTTGGTAAAAATATACTTTCTAAACCGCCCGGATGGAAAAATATAGATCAAGACGAAGGCAGATTTAAAAGCAAGGTTTGGGATCCTGGAATCTATTCTGACATTCGTCACCCCGGGAGCCTGAGAATATGTTTGAAGCTGCTCAGAAGCTTTACATGCCTAGTTTGGGACCCCGGAGGCTATTGGCATTCCAAGCATTGGTGGAGATTTCTGGACGAATTTAAGCGCAAGCCGCCATAACAGGAAGCTCATCCAATGTCCAACTTAAGGACTTTAACTAAAAGTGTTAGGTGGGAGACAACCCACCATGGTATAGTCGTTTCTTTTTCAGTTTTATTTCGTGTTATTTATTTTTATTTTTATTTCCTTTTTCAATTGAACTTGAATATTATTTATTCGCATTGCATACTGCATACTTGCATACCTGCATAAAAAAAAGGGTGCGCGACACGACTGCATCACTCATGCGATCGCGTCACTTACGAAAAACACTACCCACGCGTCCGCGTCATTCACACGGCTGCGTGATCTGGAGATCGGCGTAAATCCCCAACGTCCAGAGAGTTAGGCTGGAATCGTGCAGCCATTGTGCGTTTCACATAAAACGACCCACGCGATCGCGTCCCTGACACGATCGCGTCGCATGGATTGCACCACCACCCCAGAGGAGATAGAGAGTTGCGCTGAAACGACGCTGGAATTGTGCGTTTAGCACAATCTCCAGCGACGCAGTCGCATGCCTCACGCGACCGCGTCATTCATAATTTACTCATTCCATCCGATCGCATCACCCACGCGATCGCGTCGACCCTCATTTCACCCGGGCCACGCGACCGCGTCCCCTACGCGATCGCGTGGATTCAAATTAATAACCCCTAGCCACACGAAACCCTACCCATTCGCACCTTCCCCCCCAGCCCCCTCTCCTTCCTCTCTTCTCTCCACAACCACCACCCACAACTTCCAACCACCACCCAGCCACCCTACGCCGCTGCCGCACCGCCAACCACCCCCCAGACCTTACCGTACCACCACCCCTCCCCCATTCTCCCCCTCTTTCTTCTTCTTTCTTCCTCTTCCTCCCTCCACCGCCACTGCCCCCCTCCGCGACCACCATCCACTACCGCCGCTCCGTCCCAGCCGTGCCACCCATCCGCCACCCACGCCCCCTTCCCTTCCTTCCCCTTCCCCCCATTCCCTACCCGAAACCCTACCTCCGAACAGCCGCCACCGCTGCCGTGCCACCCTCAACCGCCACGTCTGCCGCCACCACCGCCGCATCTGCCGCCACCACCGCCATCCCCCAGTCACCTCTCTGCCCCACTTTCTTTCCTTCGCCTTCCAGGTTCCGCTTATCGTCACCCTTCTTTCCATTCATCGTTAATTTTCTATTTTTCTGTTTATGTTCATCATTAGGCTAGTTAGATATGCATGTTGTAGTGGATTCTAGGTTGTTAAGTAGCCTAGGATGTGGTTAGTAGATTTAGGCCTGATTAATTTCGCTGTTCTTGCTACCTGTTTTATTCAATTCGCAATTCTGCTGCTGCTGTGATGTTGTTACTGTTCATATGCTGTAATTTCTTGTTTCATGCTGCTCTTTACACTACTTTACATGTTTTTATTCCTTATATGTAATTGCAGCTATATTTTCATTCATATGAACTATTCTAATGGCTATTTATTTTCCGGAAAAATCCAATTTTAGCCGGAATGCTGCCCAAATTTCTGTAAACTGTTTTGATTTTCATTCATGTTTTGGTTTTGGCATTTTTAACTCTGCTTTCCCCTGCTTTTACCAAACCAATTCATGAATGCCAGGGCAAGCTTTCTTATTCTTTTTTATTTCCTGGTTCTTAATCTGCATTTTTTATGTTTAGATTCTAATTTTTGCTATTTCTATATCTATTTGAATCATCATCAACCTAATTTCCTTGTTCGGATATGAGTTACCTATAGCTTCTAATTGTGAATGCTTGTTACTTGGAATATGATCATTATGCCACTTACTTTAACCCACTTTTTACTAACTCACTAATTTTAACATCCTAAACTCTTTTTCAATTCTAACCAAACCTAACTTTCAAAACATCTCTTCTGGTTTTTCACTTTCTTTTAACATTCTAACCAATGCATGGTGATATTTTTCTAATTAACTTGAATGGAAGTACATTTTGGATTGTGACATTTTTCTTCTCAGTATTCTAACTCTTATACAATCCTTAATGCAAATTTACTTAACTCAATTTCCTCTTCTATTGCTCCTTTGCCACTTTGTGTTTCTTTTGATTATTTGCCTATTTGTTTTCCTGTTTTTTTATATCCTGGTTTTCTATTTTTCAGGATGTTAGACACCTAGAGAAAAGGAAAAGGAAAGGCTACCACTGGCAAACGAAAAAGAGAAGAATCCTCTATGTCCATCCTAGACCTCATGCATGATGACTCCTGGCGGGAGAAACACTTTACCCCACAGAAGAAGGCTGACCAACTACTCCCTACTACTGATCCCATTAAATTTGCAAACCGATATTGCGAGCTGAAGTATCTGGTGTTTGCAAACTCCAGGAACCTGTACCTGGAGAAGACTCTGAAGATCCCAGAAGAACTCCAGCAATATACCTCTGATCAGATCAAACAAAGAGGCTGGTTCTTCCTGGAGAGAAACCTGACTGAGGTCAATACATCTTGGGTAAGGGAATTCTACTGCAATTACTTCAAAACTTCCATAGATGCAGTGAACCTTAGAGGGAAGCAGATTCTGGTCACTGAAGAGGCCATAGAGGATGTTCTGAAGCTTCTGCCTAAATCTGATCAGCTGGATGGTTATCAAAAAGTTGAGGAGGATATGCGCTTCATGAAGTTTGATTGGGATGCAGTCAAGGCCAGGATAGTAGGGGTGTTCAAAATCGATCCGGACCGAACTAAACCGCAGAACCGAACCAAAGAAACCAAAAACCAAATTAACCAAAAACCGAACAAACCGAAAAAAATAATGTTTTGCTGTTTTTTTGCAGTTCGGTTCGGTTTTCGGTTCTTGCCACTAAAACCCTAACTAAACAAAACCGAACCGGTTCTTTCCAAAACCCTAAAAATTAAAAAACTACCTAGCCGGCTGTGCAGTCCCTCCCCAAAATCCCCAAATTCCTAACCCCCAAATCCCAGATCGGAGCTAGCCGCCTGAGCCACCAGCCCACCACATCTCGCCCTCTGGGTAGCACACCCACTTACCCAGACCCAGCCACGGAGCCAGTCTGAGCTACCCAGTCACCCACTGAACCAAAAGCCACAGGGGACCCCTAGCAGACAGCACCAATCTCGCCACCTCCGACCTCGCCAGTCGCCACCTCCGACCTCGCCGCCTCCACCTAGCAGCGTTTCTAGGTTCTGTAGGGTCATCCACGATCAAGACAGCACCGATCTCGCCACCTTCGACCTTGCCAGTCGCCACCTCCGACCTCGCCAGTCGCCACCTCTGACCTCGCCGCCTCCACCTAGCAATGTTTCTGGGTTCTGTAGGGTCACCCACGATCAAGACACTGAGACTGTGAGACAGCCCCTCCTAGTGTCCCACCCAGCCACCGATTCAAGTGCATATGGAGCCCGAGCCATCTATTCAGGTAAACTTTACTAATGTTTTATTGGTTATTGATTTGAACTTCAGTTGCTGCTTGCTGGTTTCTGTCCCCCAAATGTTTTGCTTGCTGATTTACTGGTTTAGGGTTTTGTTCAGTTTATTGCTTGTTTATTGATTTAAACTTCAGTTGCTGGTTACTATCCATGATTTAATTTTCAGATTATTAGGTTTTGTTCAGTTTATTGATTTAAACTTCTCACCGGGATCTCATCGGAAAATTCCTAGCGAAAAAAAAAAAACACTTCCCACCACCATTGCTATTGCTGTTTCAAGCAGAATTTGCTAACAAACACTACGTTTCGTGTTTCCTTTCTCTCTAATTGAGTTCAACACAATGCCATTGAAAACTCTTGAGAGTTAGTCTCAATCTCCAATCCTCCATGCTTATGCAGTTGCATTGCTCCTTCACTGCAACTAATGAAAGCTACATTGCCAACATAGCTTAGTGTTTCACGAGCACTGAAAATTTCATCTAGTGTTTTTATGGTTCCAAGGTGTTACCTGCATATGTGAATTTTATGAAATGATAGGAGGTCAAAGATTTTTTTTAATTAGCATTTATTTTTTCTATGTTGTAAGATCCAAACTTTCCTCAGTATTGGTTTTGGTGTTTATTCTGGGAATTTATTGTGCATCACTAAGTCCAAGGAGATTATCAGGTTTTGTTCAGTATTACTTGTTTAGTCTTGTTTTGTTTATTGCTGGTTATTGCTTGTTTATTGCTTGTTTATTGATAGCTTATTGCTTGTTTATTGCTTGTTTATTGGTTTTTTATTGCTGGTTTTGTTTATTGCTTGTTTATTGATAGCTTATTGCTTGTTTATTGGTTTTTTATTACTGGCTTTGTTTATTGCTTGTTTAGATTATTAGGTTTTGTTCAGCTTTATTTATTGCTGGTTTATGTACTTGATTTATTGTTTTGTTTATTGCTGGTTTATTGATAGCTTATTGCTTGTTTATTGGTTTTTTACTGCTGGTTTTGTTTATTGTTTTGTTTAATGCTGGTTTCTGTCCTTGATTTATTGTATTTGTTTATGTAGTTTAACGTCAGTTCAAGTGAGAATTTGGGCGACACTGAATTGCCTCTCGTTCCTATTCTGAATGAATCAACAAGCATCAGATCTCCGACTGCATTGCCTCCTGTGCCAGCTCCTCATCGAAACACAAGGAAGCTTGCTAGTAGAGGCCGAGGGAAAAGGCGGGCTGTTGAAGAAGCTCCCGTTGATGACTCTGCTGAAACTGAGACCGATGAAGGTAAGAGAAAACCTTGTAGACCTAGGTCTTGGACATGGGATCACTTTACTAAAGATGAAACTAGTAATCCACAGTATCCTAGAGCTAAATGTAATTGGTGTGGGGCTAGTTATGCATGTGATACACATAAAAATGGCACTAGTAACATGAAAAATCACTTGTTGTCGCAATGAAAAAAATTTCCGAAGAAGGCATTAGATCCTACCCAAAAGATTCTTTGTTTTCAAGATGTGGTAAAAGATGATAGGAAAGGGATAGGTAGTTCACTTTCTACCGTGTCATTTGATGTTGATCGTTGTAGACAAGCGCTTGCTAGAATGATTATTGTGGATGAATTGCCTTTTCGCATGTTGAGGGGGAGGGTTTTCGTTATTATACGAGTTGTTTGCAACCCAAGTTTCCAATTCCTGGAAGGCTCATAGTTGCTAGGGATTGTTGGAAGCTTTATTTGAATGAAAAAGTTAAGTTGAAGTCTGTTTTCTCTCAACCAAATCAAAATGTTTGTTTGACAACTGATTGTTGGTCATCTATGCAAAACTTGAACTATCTTTGCCTTACTGCTCATTATATTGATGCTAATTGGAAATTGCAAAAAAGAATCATGAATTTTTGTGTTATCAAGAATCACAAGGGGAAACAATTGGTAGGAAGATTGAGAGATGTTTGTTGAGCTGGGGGATATTCCGGGTTTTTTCTATCACTGTTGATAATGCTAGTTCAAATGATGTTGCACTTTCTTACTTGAAAAATAGAATGGAGGATTGGAACTCACATCCATTAAGGGGAGAGTTTTTACATGTTAGATGTTGTGCTCATATTTTAAATCTTGTTGTGAATGATGGGTTGAGAGAAATGCATGAGTCAATTTTAAAGATTAGAAATGCAGTTCGGCATGTGCGTGCATCACCTAGTCGTACTGAGAGATTTAAAAGTATGATTAAGAAAGCTAGAATTCTGGAAAAAGGCACTGTCCATTTAGATGTTCCTACTAGGTGGAACTCTGCCTTTTTAATACTTGAAAGTGCTTTGAAGTTTCAAAAGGCATTTAAACGTTTGGGGGAGAGAGATTCTGAGTATGCTATGATAGCTGGTGGGATTCCTAGATCTGAGGATTGGGAGAATGCAAGGCATTTTGTGAAGTTTTTAAAAATATTTTACGAGGTTACTAACAAAGTTTCTGGTTCAACGTTTGTGACATCTTCTCAACACTTTAATGACTTTTGTAAAATATTGTCTACACTTAAGCATTGGATGGGAAGCTTGGATACGGTACTTTCAAGCATGGCTGAGAAAATGAAGTCCAAGTATGATAAGTATTGGGGAAATATAAAGAACACAAACATGATGATTTTCATTGCAGTTGTTCTTGATCCTAGGTATAAGCTTCAATTGCTTAAGTGGAGTTTTGAAAAGTTGTATGAAAAAGAAGATGCTGAATTCTTAACTTCAAAGGTGAAGGAGACGCTTTTCAGGGTGTTTGATAGCTACAGGCTGTTTGGTGGTAACTATCAAAGGTCTACTCGACAAGATCCTCCTGAAATTAGCACACAAGAGCTTGAGGCACATGAAACTTCTTTTGCTATGGAATTTGAGAAGAAAATGCAATTCAATGAGAGTGCTAACAAGAATGAGGTGGAGTTATATCTTATGGAGGCATTAGAGAAGAGTGGCGTGCAATTCGACATTCTAAATTGGTGAAAAGTGAATTCCACTAAATTTTCAATCCTTGGGCAGATTGCAAGAGACGTCTTAGCCATGCCAGTTTCCACAGTTGCTTCAGAATCGGCATTTAGTACTGGAGGAAGGGTGTTGAATAATTATAGGAGTTCTCTAACACCGATGACAGCTGAAGCGTTAATTTGTACCCAAAATTGGCTCCGAAACTCTCCAAAACTTGTCCTCAAGGAACTCATCGAGGAATTGGAGAAGTTGGAATTAGGTATGGTTAAGTTTCTACTTATAATTTTCTTTATTTTAATCTAGTTTTTATTAATATATATTAATTGTTATGATTGTTTCTTGTTTTATATATTTTGTAGAAGTTGCACCCACTCGTGATCCCAATGAAGAAGATTCTGGTGTTGAGTCTGATTAAAGTACATCTTGTTAAGTTGTTATGGTAGGAATTGTTTTCCTTATATTATTATTATTATTATTATAATTACTATTGTTGTTGTTGTTCTTATTATGTAACTATTTTTTTTTAATTTCAGGTTAGTTTGCATTATGAAGTTTAGCTATTTTGTTGGAGAAGACACCATAACTTTGCTAATGACAATTTATTTTTATTTTCAGTTGTGTTTACTGTTGAACTATTAAACTTCTTTAATTGTCGTATTTGAATTCTGTTGTCGTTATATTTCATTAGATGAAGACTTTGTTAGCTATTGTGTACTTTGGTTTGTCGATTTCAATGTTATGACTTTGCATAATAGTATGGTAGAATTTTTTTTTTGAATGAAAAAACCGAACAAACCGAACCAAACCAAACCGATTTTAATTGGTTTGGTTTGGTTCGGATGACCTTGAAAAAAAAACCGAACCAAACCAAACCGCAGCTTAATTAAACGATCGGATCGGATGGCTTTTCCTTCAAAAACCGAACCAAACTGCACCGCGAACACCCCTACAGGATAGCCCTTGACGCGACTGTCCCATGGGTCATGGGTCAGAACACCACCATGCCTAAGGGAATCAAGCGGGAATACTTGAACGATGAGGCTCGGCTATGGCATCAGATCCTAAGCAACTTTATTATGCCGAGTACTCACGAGACGGAGCTACCTGCCGCTATGATCACCCTCCTATGGTGTGTGATGGAGGGTAAGGACCTGTACCTGCCACGCTTTATCCGGTACTATATGGCCAGGCTCCACGTCCGAGGCACTCTCCCCTTTCCTTATCTGATTACACAGCTAGGCCGTCAAGCTGACGTGCTTTGGGAGGATGCTGATGAGAAGCCACCTGTTGCAGAATGCAAGAAGATTATCCCTCACAGCAGGAATTTTCTGCCTTTGGGCTACAGACCTCCATTCCTCACTCCTACTAATGAGACAGCCACACCATCTGCCGGCCCCTCTTCCTCCACAGCTACCCCTGCTACCACCACTGCACCTCCACCTGCCTCAGAGCCGGTTTATCACCTAGTGCATCGCCTGTTTCGACAGCTAGACCAGAGCGCCGTAACCGGCGCCGATATGAGAGAGCTGAGCGTCGCAGCAAGCGACGCTATGAGCACCTGAAGCTGATGATACGATCTGCTGATATCCCCTCCGAGCCTGACACACCATCAGAGCCATCTGAGGAGGAGGCGGATGATCACGAGGCAGATACCCACCCCCAGAGAGAGGCTGAGCAGGCAGGCACAGAGTAGGCTACATCACAGCAAGAGGCCCCGCATCAGATTCAGGCTGCAGACCCGGAGGTTTCTATTCAGTCAGCACCTCCTCTGCAGTAGGCAGTTCCTCAGACCACCACCACAGAGACTCCAGCTACCCACCCTTCCAGTGATGACACCCCTTCACACACTGCTTGAGTGAGCATCAGGGACGATGCTTCATTTTAAGTGTGGGGAGGTCGCCATCTCTGGCGTATTTTTTTGGTGAACCACTACAGACTCTTTTTACTTTATTTTGCTACTTTTTATATATTTTTCTCTTTTATTTTTATTTTTATTTTCTCAGTACTTATACATTGCTATTTTCATGTATTTTGACTCTATTTCTGCATGTTGCACCTTAGTTCATATTTTAGCTATTTAGTTTAGTTGCAATTCTAACTTATTAGTTATAGAAATTGTGGATTGATTAGTATAGTTTACCCTTTTTTTAGCATAAGATAACTTAGTTTAATCTGAAAATATAAAAAGGAAGTAAACTAGAAACTTGGACATAATAGAAACAATTCACACACCTTGTATATATAGCATTATATGTTAGTTAGTTAACAACATTTCATCAAGGAGAAACACTAGAACTTTAAATCCACCTTAAGTTTTACATTGAGAATAATGGGAACTTTTAATTTTACTTGCATGACATACATAACTGATATATGATTTCTGAGTTAGAGAATATACAGCCTGTGGGTTTTGAGCTTAATTGTATGGTTACATTCAAACCATAATTTTTATTCCTGTATGTTCCACCCTTCTTATTTATTCTGGTGTTCTTTACTTTGTTTTAATCTATATGTCCGATTATAGAATAGAAATACATACCAAGAGAGTGATTGAGGCCATTGTTGATTTTAGCTCACTTATCCCAAATTAGCCTACCTTTTACATCACCCCTGTCAACCCCCTTGAGCCTTTAAAACCCCTCTTATTCTATAAACCACAATACTAGCCTTAAGCAGAAAAACAAAATAAAAATCCCAAGTTGAATCCTTGGTTAGCTTAAGATAGAAAGTGTGTAATTGTTTAAATGTGGGAAACCTATTGGAAACATGGATGATAAAAACAAAGGGTAGAAAGTTGAAAAGAATAAAATAATTCAAAATAAAAAAAATTTGGGAAGCATGCTCATGTGAAATCAAAATAATTGAATTACCATGTGCATCAATATATATATCAGTATTTAAATAAAGGGGATACAAAAGAATTCCCCACATGCAAAATAAAGCAATGCACATGGGACAAGATAAAAATTAAAATATGAGCATGTATCAAAAGTGGGAAAAATATGGGAAAATAGGTAAAGAAGCTCTGCTTTACTAAGTATGTATGTTAGGTGAGATCTTAGACTAATCAAGGATTCGCTTAATTAGCTCACTTAGCCTTATACATATACCTTTGCCTTTACCTTGGCCCCATTACAACCTTAATTAAACACCACATGATTTTTGGTATGTCTATATTCTATAATTGTTGATTGGTTAGATGAAGAACAAAGTTGTAGAAAGAAAGGATAAAAAGAGGAATAGAGTGATTAACCCAATAAACACTGAGTGACTAGAGAGTAAACACAAAATCCAGTGAGGGTTCAATAGCTCATTAACATATATCTCTGCTTGAATTATTAATTGTCTTGCAAGTTTATAAAATGTTTTTCTCTCCCATCTCAATTGTAAAAGTGCTTTATCATTATCTAAGGTTTGGCTATGTATATGTGATTCCTTGAGAATGTGAATTAATTCAACTACATGTAAGCTTTATATACAAGTAAATAACAATTAAGAATTGCATGATGCATGTAGGTAGTTGCATTTAGAGTAGATTGCATTGCATGAGATTCCACCACTTTAACCTTACCTTACTCTTTATCTTGGACTTAGCATGAGGACATGCTATTGTTTAAGTGTGGGGAGGTTGATAAACCCATAATTTATGATATATTATGTGCCTAATTTAAGTGATTTATTTAATCCTTCACTCACTTATTCATATTAATTGTATGGTTTTACTTTCCCTTCCTTATTATGTGATGTATGTGAAAAACATGTTTCCTATGCTTTAAAAGTAATAATTTTAATTACCCTTTATTACCATTCGATGCCGTGATTCGTGTGTTGAGTAGTTTCAGATCTTCTAAGGCAGGAATGACTTAAAGGATGAAAAGAAAATATACAAAATTGGAAGGAAAGCATAAAATGGAGTTTTTGAAGAAACAGGCAGCGACGCGATCGCATGGACGACACGACCGCGTGCCAGCGCAAAATGGCAGTGACGCGACCGCGCGCCTTGAGCAAAACGCATATGACGCGGATGCATGACTGACGCGACCGCGTGACAAGGAAAACTCCAATTGACACGACCGTGTGACCCACGCAGCCGCGTGACAGAGGCCACGCACCAGAAATTACAGAAAATGCTCCCAGCGATTTCTGAAGCTCTTTTTGGCCCAAATCCAAGTCCAGAAGGCACAGACCAGAGGTTATGAAGTGGGGGAATGAATCCATTCAAAGAGAGTCTCCAATTAGTTAGTATTCATGATTTAGATGTAGTTTTGAGGGAGAGGTTCTCTCTCCTCTCTCTTTTAGGATTTAGATTTAGGATTTTATTCGCTTTCAGGATTATCTCTTCCTATCAAGTTCAACATTCCTTTTTATTTATCTTTTCAATTTAATTTATGAATTCTTCTATATAACAAATTACTCTTTTGAATTAATGTTAATTGAGGTATTTCAGTTTACAATTGTTTCTTTTATTTATATCGTTGTTGCTTTCCATCTGAAGACATTTTTATTCCGGTAGATTTACTTTTCCCTTTTGGTCTTGGTTAGGAAATCAGTAACTCAGGAGTTATCAAACTCAAACATGATTGATAATTGTTATCTTTGCTAATTGAATTGAACTTCAATAATCCCAATCTTTCCTTAGGGATTAACTAGGATTTGAGGATCTAACTAATTAGTCACTTAACTTTTCTTCACTTTAAGTAAAGACTAACTGAGTGGAATTAAGATTCAACTTTTATCATCATTGATAAGGGTAACTAGGATAGGACTTCTAATTTCTCATACCTTGCCAAAAGTTTATTTTACAGTTATTTATTTACTTTATAGTCTTTCACTTATTTTAATTACAATTTAAATTACTTGTTCCTCATCTTCACAACCCCAATTTATAATCTTCGTAACCAATAATAAGAACATACTTCCCTGCAGTTCCTTAAGAAGATGACCCGAGGTTTGAATACTTCGGTTATCAATTTATTTAGGGGTTTGTTACTTGTGACAACCAAAACGTTTGTACGAAGGGATTTCTGTTGGTTTAGAAACTATATCTACAACGCGACTATTCTTATAAATTCTTTACTAGCAAAAATTCTAACGTCAGTCACTCAACATTATGAAAAAAGCTTCTTCTTCCTCGATCAAAACCACAAACATCAAGATTCAAAATACGTTTGAAAAATCTGAAGAAACTGTAAAAATCGTCGTCAGCACTCAAGGAAATCAACAAGAAAACTTCAAAATCTCCATAAAAAAACACCAAAAGATTATTCAAGGTACTGTTTCACTAATCTTCGAGGTTTTTCTCTTTCTCATTTTGAATGTGAAACACTGTATCGCCGTATTTCTGTTTATTGTAGATTCATTATGTGTTCATGGTTCAAAGTAGATATTACTATTCTCGTAAAACTGTTCAAGTCGGTGATAACTGTTTTACGTACTCTCTTGTGAATGGTTTAACGTATTTTTTCATCTATTTTTGTGCATGTTTGCATGTTAGGAAATGAGTTTGTATACATATATACTTTCGACCGTATTTCAAGTGAACTCATATTTGGGTGTATATGACTAGTATTTGAGTGTATATCAATCGAATTCGAGTGTGACTGGTGCTTCTAATATCATTTTATGCATGTTTAGTTGACTTAAATATCATTTTAAACTCATATAATACAAGTGTATGTGGCTGGTATTTGAGTATATATCACGCATATTCGAGTGTAACTGGTATTGTTGTGCTTGTGCTTGCGCTTGTAGTATCATTGTATGCATGTTTGGTTGACTTGTATATGATTTTGAACTCATATAATCTCGTGTAATCCAAAAAATAATAAATATGTATCTGACTAGTATTTGGGTGTATGTGGCTGGTATTTGGGTATATATCAATCGGATTCGAGTGTAACAGGTGATGTTTTTATCCATTAACAATAGTTTTATTCCTTACAGTAAAAATGGCAAGCAAGAATCCAGCTGAAAAAAAATACAATGTAAGCACATATATCTCAGACCAAATCAGTTTTTCCTAGTATAAATATAGCTTATTTAAATAATTCTTGTTTGGTTTGTTTACAGCAAACCAAGGATTTGAGATGCTTCACAAGACTATTGCATGAAAAGTTAAAAAACATGAGCGAAGTAAAGAAGGCCATCGTCTGGAAATTGGGATTTGATGGTTTGATGCAAATCCCTCCCATGAATGTGCCACATAAACTCTTGAAGGAGTTGGCATATTCCTTTAATTTGAAAAAAAAATTAATTGGACACCCGGCACAGTGCATTGACCATCAAACCCAAAAAAAAAATAGGAGCTGCCTTTAGCCTGAATGCATCAGGTAACAGATTACACAAAACCTTTATACTTGCATTCTTTATAATATATTTTTTGTAATATATTCTTCTGATCTCATGTAATAAAAAAAATCAATAGAGGTGTATATAGCTGGTATTTGGGTATATTTCAAGTGATTTGGAGTATAATTGGTGATCTTTTTTGCTGCTTCTGTAGGGGACCTATTTCCCAAAAAAGTAAATTTTAAAGAGCTATCTGAGGAGAACAAAGAACTTTATAGAAGGTTCCACAGGAAAATATTGAAAAATCTGGCTGACGAGATGATGGATATTGGTGTTGACACAGATCAAGATCGCCTAATATTCAAGAAGATTTTCATCCTCTATATTCAAATGACGTTCTTGTTGCCGACTACCATAAACAAAGTATCTCCTATCCACATGCCTCTAATTTTTCGGCTGGCCAACATAAGAGAGTGGAACTGGGGTAGCCATGTCCTCGATTTCATCATCAAGGGCATAAGCCAGCGCCACTTGAAAAAGAAAAAATCCATCGATGGCTGCCTTTGTGCCTTGATGATTATATATTTTCATGAAACAAAATACAAAAACAAAAATGCAGATGTAATCCCTGGATCACCCTAGGTGATGCATTAGGATAGAGAGCTACTGGTTCAGAGGATCAAAGCTGAACATGACGGCCATATGGTAACTGAATAGAATACTTTCTTTAATTTGGGTGTATTTGATTTATATAGATGGTGTAAACTAATATTTTAACTGTTTCAGGGCATTGTCAAGAGGGAAGATCTGAAAAAGAAATTGAAGAAAATGAAAGAGAAAGAAAAGAAAGAAAAAAAAGAAAAAGACAAAAAGAAGAAGGAAAGTTCATCGGAGAGTGATATTGCTATTTCCCTGAGTATGAGTCTGAACAAGACTCAGAGGAAATAACAAAAATAAGAAAACAACCAAGTAGAACAACAAAAAAGTAAGTAATATTTTTGGGTGCATTTTGTCATTTTTAGGGTGTATTTTTGCTAATTATTGTTTGCTATCCAGAATGGTATCCAGAAAGAGGAAGCAAATTGTGGAGGATTTCTCTTCGAAAAGTGAAAGCGGATCTGATGATAAGTAAAATTCTAAAATTGTCATTGCATTACTATATTTTCTGTTTATATCTAAAACCAGAGGGGATTTCATATTGTGGAGTAAATTCCTTAGTTTGTGATGTGGTCATAAGTTAGCTAAGTTGGTTCACCAACAAGGGTGGGAAGATAACTATCTGGCCTGAATCATATTCTTGAAACACACCCCACGAGACTAGCTAAATAACAAGATCCTAATAAGAAAAAAGGGAAAAGAACAATGAGAGTTGAAAAAGAAAGAAAAGTTAATAAAGAATAAGGCTAGGCACCAAAGGTTTGAAACTTGAGAGATGTGTCTGTGGTGCTCCTGTACCAAGGATCTGCTTGGATGAATAAGTTCGTAGGAGTGCTTCATCACTTGGTAACTTAGGTTAACTAACCCGGGATTATCAACTGAAAATCCACTATCAAGAGCAACCTTGCTACAGAACATTTAGTAACCCAAAGAGGTGCTGGACACCAAGGTCTCAAGAAAGAAAATAAACAAACCATGTGCCTGTGGTGTGTATGTATGGGGGAAAGAGACTTGAGGGAGTAAGTCCTTAGGGGTGTCTCAACACCTAGCACCTTGAACCAACTGGTTCGGGAGTGCTGGCTGAAAGCTTATCTTAAAGAGTCGCCCCCTCACAGAGCACCTAGTCTAAGAACACAAACAAGCCCTGAAATAACAAAAAGGATCATTGAATAAAAGTCTCATGGGATGCAATCAAGTGAGTGTTCTAGGACATGATAAAGGTATGAAAGCTAGTGAAGGAATGAACCTAAGTTGCTATGCATGAAACCACCATAAAACCAAAGGACATAACTTCCACAATAATGACTCATTTCTCTTGGCATTCCATTCATCATTCTCTTGTTCCAGTACTTGCTTAGGGACAAGCAAGCTTTAAGTTTGGTGTTGTGATGCCAGGGCATTTTGGCCAGTTTCACTGACCTTTTCTTTATTGTTTTTAGGGTAGTTTCATGCATTTTCTTAGGGAATAAGTAAGTTTTGGGTAGAATTTCACTTACATCTTGATTCAAGCATACATTGTGCACTTTACATGATTTCATGAGGATTTTGCATGAATTTAATGACAAATTGGATGATGCATTTCCCATGACTGGGACTAGAGCTTTGATGCACTTTATTGCTTGATTTCAGGACAAAGGAAGCAAGGAAGAACCACGTTAGCAACCACGTTAGTCTAACTAACGTGACTTCTAACGTGGAATGGGAGCTAACTTGCAAAGTTAATGAGAAAAGTAATCGCCAATAACGCCCTTGAAGCCATAATAGCCCACGTTAAGAGTCACGTTAACTAAGTTAACGTGAACTCTAACGTGGAAGAAAGAAATGAAGCCAACGTTAGTGACACTTACCTTTGTCACTAACGTTGGACCAAGCTCACAATTGGCCACGTTAAGAGCCACGTTAACTCAGTTAACGTGGACTCTAACGTTGAGAAGCAAAAGAGAAGCCAACGTTAGTGACACTTACCTTTGTCACTAACGTTGAGCTAAGCCACAATGAGCCACGTTAACTCCCACGTTAACTTAGTTAACGTGGAAGCTAACGTGGAGGGAGCAAGAATCGCCAATGTGAGCAACGTTAACTTCCACGTTAACTTAGTTAACGTGGAAGCTAACGTGGATAAGGGAATGATGAGCCAACGTTAGTGACACTCACCTTTGTCATTAACGTTGAAAATGGCTATCATTGCTACGTTAGAAGCCACGTTAACCTAGTTAACGTGGACTCTAACGTGGGAAGTAGGGGCACATTGGAAAGTTAGTGACAAAGGTAAGTGTCACTAACGTTCCTGAAGGATTGGCAAGCTTACGTTAAGAGCCACGTTAACCTAGTTAACGTGGACTCTAACGTAGGGGGAAGGGAAGACTCTCAACGTTATTGGGAAAGGTGAGTCCCAATAACGTGTGTGAAGGACCAAGAGGCAACGTTAGTGGTCACATTAGTGCCACTAAAATTGAAGTTAACGTGGACCATCCCTGAGTGAGGAACGTTAGTGAAAAAGGTGATTGTCACTAACATTCTCGAACCCACACTCTCACTTAACGTTAACGCCACTAACGTCCTGAGCTAAACACCCTGCCTACTTCACACTTTCTCTCTGCAAGTAAAGCTAAGCCCACTGCAGAAGATAACTGCTTCAAACTCAAGATCCAAAGGCCCATATCCAAGACTTGAAGAACCAACTAGAAGATCGGAAGAGTAGTATATATAGGGGTAGTTTTGAATTAGGAAAAAAAAGCTTTTGGGGGGATTGGAAATTGGGAACTACTCTCTGTAAAATTTACTTTCTCTGCACTTCTAGTTCTAATTTTCATGATGTATTCTCCATCTTTGTTTTCTATTTCCAGAGCTATGAACAACTAAACCCCTTTCATTGGGTTAGGGAGCTCTGTTGTAATTTGATGGATCAATACTAGTTTTCATTAATCTTCTTCTATCTTTTCTCTTGATTTTACTAGAAATCTTTCAATCTTCATCCAATTGGGTAGTTATCTTGAAAAAGAAGCTATTCATACTTGGATCTCTTCTGAACCTTGGAAGAGGAATGAAGAGATCATGCTAGAAATGCTTTCTCATGTTGGACCAAATTGGGTTTGGTTGGATATGGTGACTATAATCCTACTAACACTTGATTTGGGAATGCATGTGGTATAATCAGTGACCATACTTCATCTCTTCTCATGAGCAATTGACCAAGGAATTGGCTATTGATCAAGATTTGAGAGATTGAATTGCCAAGAAATTGGAATTTGATCACTTAAGATTGCCAAGGAGATCAATGAATGCATTGATTGAGGAAGAGATGAAAATGAATTTGATCTGGAGAATGCAACATCTCCTAAGCCTAATGAATCCCCATCTCTGATCTTACCCATTCTCTTTAATTTCTGCAATTTGCTTTTATGAGCATCTTCCCCATTCCCATTTAAATTCTGCAATTTACCTTCCGCCATTTACTTTTAGCTCTTTACTTTCGTCATTTACAATTTTCTGCTATTTACTTTCTCGCCATTTAATTTCCTGCAACACTCAAACCAAATTCTACTTCGCTCAACTAGAACATTCCTCTAATTAAAGTTGCTTGACCAATCAATCCCTGTGGGATTCGACCTCACTTTATTGTGAGTTTTTACTTGACGATAATTCGGTACACTTGCCGAAGGAAAATTATTGAGAGACAAGTTTCCGTGAGCATCAGTTTGTGAATAGTTTGAACACTTTTTGTATAGTTTGTGAATATTTAATCCAATCTTATTATAAATTTTGTTTGCATAAATAAACTTTTATGAAGCTGTCTCTGCTATATTTAAAAGCTGTCAATTACAGGTTCAAAAAAATCAAGAAACAAGACCAAACATACAAATACGCCGAATTACTTTTATAATACACAAAAAAATAACCAAAATACATCCAAATTGCATGCTTACATATTTCCATGGAAAATCTAACCAAGAGTTATGGGAATTCAGAAATTTAAATTGTTACCCTCCTTAGGAATTGAATTGTATATGTATTGTAAATTTAAAACAAATTCCTTCAAGACATTAATTTCCAACACAAACAGTAGCATCTCAAAAATATATATAAAAAAGAGAATGTCAAAAACAAGAGCATGCAGAATATACCCAAAAATATTTATCGGTACACCCAAATAGTGTCACTTTACACCCCAAAACCTATCCTGTGCTATTGAATCTCTGAACTGATAATTCATAACATGTCCATAATATTGGTGGAATTTGATTCCACCACTGATCCGCCATAAAAAAGGTTCAACTGCAAAAAATAAACTCACATATTATCAAAACTATTAACAATAATAAACTCAATTACCCCACCCTGTTTAAAGAACATCACTTTTACTTCGCTTAGAGCTTTCGTTTTCTTTTTCTTTGAAGCATTTGCAATCTATTTTTCCATCTTTGAACCTAGTCTATTTTTGGGACGTCCTCTTGTTCTCGCCCGTGGAGGGCTTTGAAGCTCATTAATAGCTTCCAAGTTAGCATCTTCGTGAGATAACGAACATTTTTTGTTCCTTTTGACTTTGTGTTCTTGCATCTCAACCATGGCATTATCGTAAGCGCGGTGCAGAATTGATGCAAATTTGCATATATTCTGCAAATGAAACACCAATTCATCAAATCTCTTGCTTCTTGGCTCCAACAGAAGCTCGTCATAGCTGCTCTTGATATGTGTGTGTCTCCTCTTTACGTTCTTGCTCTATCGTTCCAATATGTATCTCGATGACACTTTGTTTACTCATTCAAAGCTTAACACACTTAGAGCATGACAGCACAATATCCCTCTTGACTCGAATAATAAGCATTGGCATTTAACTTTGGTTGCTACGATGTCATATGTAACCGCAAACTTGTTGAATGTTGAGTTAGAAACTTGTTCTATAACTTCGTATACCGTCTAGCCTAGAGCGGAGTGTTTTGATCTTGTGATGTAATTCACCTTTTCTCTGAATTGTGCTTGGACTTTCCTAAATTTATCATGAGTATACACATGTTGAAAATGAGCTTTTATTGAGGATTTTGTTGCACACGGTATGATGGTATGAAAATCTGCAGCATCCGATTCTCTTTCTTTTTGCTCCCTGCTTCCTAGGCAATTGTCGTATTGTTTGACGAATTGGATAAGTGAGCTATTCCGTGTAATGAACTTGTTAAAAAAATCATGCATGCTCTTGCTCCTTTGTGTGCTTTTCATCCCGGCCTAGAAGTGGTGATCGAGATAAACTGGAATCCATATATGACGGTCTTCGAAAAGCTCTACAAAAAAATACCTAAATCAAAACTATGATACACCCAAAAACTTGCAATGTACACCTCTGCTGTAGAATTAAAAAAAAACCATTACCTGAAAGCCACTTGTTGTCCCCAAGACCGTACTTCATTAGAAAATCATTCCAATTCCTATCGAATGATTCTTTCGTAAGAGAGTTCCAAACAACATGGATCATCTCTTGTTCGATTTCTTGGTGCCTCTTGTAACCGTTTAATTTGCTTGTAATCTTCATTATGATGTACCAAATACACCAACGGTGAATTGTTGCGGGCATACAAGCCTCGATAGCCCTTTGCATCGATATGCATTGATCGGTGAAAATGCCTTTCAGAGCATTTCCTCCCATTCAACGAAGCTAACATTCGAATATCCATTTGAATAATTGAGTATCCTTGTTTTTCATCAAAGCGCATCCCAGAAGTATTGACTGACCATGGTGATTCATCCCGACAAAAGAACCAAAAACCAGATTATACCTGATTACGACGAAACAGAAATAAAATCGTTAAATACACCCAAATAATCTCTACACCCAAAAATATGCAGTGTACACCTCTGCTGTAGATTTAAAAACTTGGATAGCATAAACCAAAATAGAATATTACCTGTTTGTATTGTGGGTGGTATCGAATGAAATAACATTTCCGAAATACTCACAGGCGGCCCTGCTCCTTGCGTCCGCCCAAAAAGCAATCTTAATCGACTGATCATCCTCGAGTTTGAGCTCGAAAAAGAAATTCTGATTCTTCTCTTTCATTCTTAATAAGTATTTTCCGAATTCTTTTGCATCCTCTAGTTCCGAAACATTCCCCACTTCTATCGTGATGTAATTTCTCATGTCTTTTTCAATAAAATTTAACTCATGGTGACACCCCGCTGCTGCGACAAATGATTGGTATATTTTGCTTGGTCTGATTCCGGCCTCCTCGTTATTCTCTATTATATGACACACAGACATGCTTAGTTTCCTGTGCTTTTTAAGCATCTCTGCTTGATTTGCACAGCAGTGATGTGAATGATACAACACGACTTTTGAAATGATCCAAACCCAATTACTCTAAGCCTTACCTCTAGCCGTAAAGCGAAGGTTAATTAAGGGTTACGATAATTCTAAGGCTTATACTTATTTATATATAAAAGGGAATAATATATTGTAGAAGCCTGATGAAGGATTAAGCTCTCAAAGACAGGATTACAGAAGCGTGAAACGTTCACACGAAGCTAACGCATAAGATACAAGGTATAGGTATAAGAGAATAAAACATATATAAATATAAGAATATAATAATCATAGAGAACTAGTCGCAGCTTGCGGAGTTTAAGCCAACTAGTTAAAAATAGAAAGATACTGAGTTTTAGAATTAAAACAACTTATACAACCTATCTCTCAAATAAGCCTCTAAGGCCATAAAGATAAATATACAAAAAGGTGAGAGAATACTATGACGAAAGTAAAACAGAAATAAACAAGGAATGAACCATACTCCGCTCTGTCACTATATCCTCAATCTCACCGAAGTAGATTACAACCTGCATCTGAAAAACAACAACAAAGTATGGAATGAGAATCGGAGGTTCTCCGTATGGTAACAATGTCCAATGATGTAAGATGTAAGGCTTTGGGATGCCGAAGGCAATCCTAGAACTTCACATCACATACGGATATTCAAGCTTAGAACAAAATAAATAATTAACGTAAACCTTAAACAATAAATAGGGTTTTCTAAACTTAAAGGATTCTAACTAATACTAATCACACCGCTGTATCCCACAACCTTCGCCAACCTAACCTCCATGCGATCCCGTCGCCACCACTGGCCTAACCTCCTCAGCACCAGACAAACACAAGATAAATGCAAGCAAGTAAAACACAGATAGTATACATTTACAGCAAGTAATTCAAGAAGCAAGTAGGCAAGTTATACAATTAGGCAAACTCAAGTAAACAAAGCAATCAAGCATATAAAAAATGCATATGATGAATGTCTGTCCTATTGGCTGTGATATCACATGTCGGTTATAATGCCAAACCCGACTGAAAATCCAGTCGACAACTCCCGGATTAGTCTCTCTATTGCGCATAAGGAGGAATAATTCCGAGGGATGAGTGCCCTACCACCTTCTCCTTTCAGAGGGAAACATTCCGAGGGAGCGTGCCCTACCACCTTCCTCTGGTTGCCGCATGATTCCGTGGGTTAGTGCCCTACCACCTTGCAATAAGAGAGAAATCACATTTTCAGGAAGAATAATTCCGAGGGACGAGTGTCCTATTACCTTCTCCTTTCAGAGGGAAATATTCCGAGGGAGCGTGCCCTACCACCTTCCTCTGGTTGCGAGAAATATGAGTGAGAAGCCCAACTTCAACTCTCACATCCGAACGTAGGCGGGAGATTGTCACAGCCCCTACGACGGAGAATAATGTCTATCATAATCACATATTTAATCTCAGAGACCACTGCTCATAGCACACTTCCACTCATACTCGTCACAACCATCATTAATTCATAAGTTCCATTCCGAACTCCTTAGTTCATTAGTTCCTCAATTCCAATACCATCCTCCTTTCTCATCTACCATACCCATCCTCGGTACACTAGAAACCTACACCTCCGTTTACTAACTTTCTAACGTAAAACCCAAATTAAACCTCCTAGGACCTTTCCCTTATTCTGATACCCAAAAATAAGCCCAAAAGTCTTAAAATGGTGTCACAAAAGCTTACAAGCTTGCTGAAAAGGTGAAATAGTTGAAAACAAAGTTTAAGTTAGAGAAACAGGGCGTGTGCGTACGCACAGGAGTGTGCGTGCGTACGCCCAGGAAGTTTCAAAACGTGTGCGTACGCACAGGTTCCAAAATTCTCAATGTCTATTCACTCGCACAACCTATGCTAGCGCCCCCAACAGACTGACCTTTCCAACGTGTGGGTGCGCACAGGGCTGTGCGTACGCACAGGTTGTAAAACTCCATTGGTGTGTGTGTTCACACATACCAGAAATCACAAAATTCTGCAACTCTACATAATTTCAGATTTCGACACCAATCTTTGAATGATCATAACTTCCTCTACAAAATTCCAAATTTTACAAACTTTATATCAAATAGAAGGGTTTTCAATAATCTTTAATTCTAAACCAAATTCAACAAATTTTGAAAATTGAGGCAAAAGTTATTATTAGACAAAGTTCACCAAAAATCGATTTTTACCCAAAACCTCATAACCTCAAATTTTAACCAATCTCAATCCAAAATCAAATCAATCACATATCAACCATACCATAACAACCCAAATTCATATCAAATACTACTTCAACCATTTTCTCAATCTCAAAAACCTCTAAGCCATTCAACAACTCTAAATCCAACCCAATTCACATATCTCAATTTACCAACTTTCACAAACCACATCCAACCAAAACAATATTAAACTTCCAATTACAACACAATCTAGCCTTTTGGATTACCATTCATCATTCACACCAATTTTTCCATCACACTTCATCATTCTCAATCTCAATTCTCAACACATATAACATTACAAACAATTTTCCAACCAAAACATTCACAATCATTATTCTATCATCAATTTCAATATCAATCTCCCATATCCAACTACCAACATTAATATAGCCATTTATCACCCATTCCAAATCATCAATTACCATGCAACACTTTCATCAACATAACCAAAGTTCATCCATTCATCATAAATCATCATACCTCAACATTTAACAACTCAACAACCATATCAACAACCCTCATCCACAACACCAATCATCAATACTCATTAACACCAACAATTCCCAATAATCATCATCAACCACACTAATCTAATACAACCAACAATTAACATCAATTCATATTTAAATATTCATACACCAATAACATTCAATCCTATCTTAGGGTCAACTAATCTAAATTTCCAGAAACATTACATATTACATAAAGAAAACCGAAACCATATCTTGGCCGATTCTCAAATGCACCAAACACCAAAACGAAGCCACCAATCTTGATCCAAAGCCTCAACCAACTCCAACTCCAACAAACACCAAAATTCAATCTAACATCATATATATATATATCAAGATCAAAACCTAAGATACATAAAACAACAAAACACAAGGGTTTAGTGAAACCTTACCTTACCCAACGAGATTAGGGGTAAAATCCAACAATTATCCGCTACTAGAGACCATCTAAACAAGCAAAACCACAAAACTTGCTTAAAAACCAAACTCAAAACGCGCAGAAATCTAGGTCACAAAACTGGAGATTGAACAGCGATTTCTTACCAGGTTTCTTTAGATAGAAAGGAAGAGCTCGTCGAGAGCTTCGCGTGGTCGCAAACGGCTCGTCAATCGAAGCTATGGATCAAAAGTTGTGGCTCCCAGAAGGTGGAGTTGAATAATGTCACCCCTTCCTTCTCCCTTCTCTCTTCTCACCGCCCCTCTCTCTTTCTTTTCTGAAAAATGAGCTCAAAGCTCATTTAATGAGCTTATATATGTTGGACCTTGGGTCCGGTTTGGGTTCGGTCCAATTCGTTAGCGTTTTTGGTCCGTTTGACGCACTTTGGGTCAAAACCTTTAAGATTAGTGCCCGGTTTTCAATTCTAAATTATTTTTGTCCTTTTAAAACAATAAATCAATTTTTTAAAATCTTATTTTTCTCAAAACACCGTACCGAACAGGCTTGAACCGGTTCGACCGGTTCAGCTGCCGATTCTCGGTCTTTCGCAGAAAATACATTTTCTGACTCAGAAAAATTCATTAAAATCAATTTCACCTTTATATCTTCAAATTAAAACTTCTAAAATTTGAATCCATCTCGGGCACTTAAAATTATTATTTTATCAAAACGATTTTACGTGAAAAACTCCGGTTCTTACATTCACAACATTATTATTGAGTTCTATTATATAAATTAAACAATAATATAAGTTATAATTTTAAAAAATTTAAAAGATTTAAATTTTAAAATAACTACTATATTATTTAGTGAGATTTAAAATATTAAATTTTTAAATATATAATCAACAATAAGTTAATAAACTCATTTAAATAAAAAAATTTCACTATATAAAAAACTTACAATTTAAAAACGTAAAATTTTAAAATATGAATGAAAAAATAATTTTATAATAATTTAAATATTTTTATTATTTTATGTAAAGAGAATTTTATTTATCAAGGTTTAAAAATAATATTAAAATTAGTATTATCAAAAATATTTTAAATTTAATATTATGAAAACGATAAAAAAAATTTATATAAGGACTAATTTGATTAATTTTTAAAATTTTAGGAATGAAAATGACTTATATTTGAACTTTCAGGGACTATTTTGATTATAAAGAACTTTTTTACATGTCAAGTGACACATGGCATGTTAGGTGTCATTGATCTGACACGTGAACCAATCATCTGGTGACACGTGATATTTAACGTGGCACGACATTATGCCACGTGGTCCTTAACGTAATACGTCATCATCTAACTAGCAGAAGGACCAATTTGACTTACGTTTTATCTTTTAAGGACTAATATAACTAAAAAAAATTATTTGAGGACTAATTTGAAGAATAGATAATCTTTCAGGGACAAATTTGAGTTTGGTTCAATATTCAAGATGCGCGTTTATCCTTCTGAACACTAAACCAAACCTGAATCATTGAATAAGTTATTTGACCGGTTTAATAACCGGTTCGGTTCTCATATGGTTTTGTTGGCTCTGCTTGCCTCCACTCAGCGGTGACTGCATTGATGATGAGTGAGTCAGCTTGTAATGCTACCAGTCTATCACTAGTTCACTACCACTGCGCTGAGTTATGCTAAAATCCTCGTCTCCCTCTGAAAACATAAACAATGCTCAATTTCTCTCTCCTTCTCCTCGTTCTTGGTACTCTCTCTGTCTCTCTCTCTCATTTATCTTCTGTTATCTTCTTATTATTATTATTATTAGTTTGTTAGTTCTCATGGTAGCCAAGTTTTCTTAGTTGATGAGTGTAGGAGATGATTGCTTTAGTTGTGTTTTGTTGCTTTACTTATTATTATTATTATTATTATTATTATTATTATTATTATTATTATTATTAGGCTTGTTTGAATATGCATCGGGCGAAGAAGGATTTTGCTCTGCTCCTTCTTCAGAATCAAAATCCAAGCCTCTTTATTGGAAAGTAGACAACCCTACACTCTCTCCTATACACCTTCAAGGTACACTTTAGGTTACTTTTTTCATAAAAAAAAAAAAGTTTGTTACATTTAAGAATGAAAGAAACATTAATCATCCATTACTATCGATAATTACTTGTTCACTTACTGATTCTATGGATTATGTGATTGATTGGTTCTTGAATCCTTCTTATTGAACTGAAGAGTAGTAAAAGTTGAAAAATGAAATTAAGTTGGTATTGAAATTGCAACTAGAGTAAAAAATTAATTGGTAAAATAGCTTTACTACCAAGCAGTTAGTTATACTGATTTGAGTTTCCTGCAATTTTGTTCTGTCAGATTTGCCTGGATTTACACGCAGCGTTTATAAGAGTGATCATGCTTTGATAACACCAGAAAGTCAAGTTTATAGCCCATTACCTGATTGGTACTCTTGACTTTCGCTTTTTCTTTTTCTTTTGGTTGAGAGGTTTGAGCCTCTTTTGATATAGTAACTTGAATTGCTTTGACAGGATCAATACATCCGGGGCATATTTAGTTACACCAGAAATGGGTTCACATTTTGTAATGTACCTGGCTAAATTGAAAGGTTTGTTATGACTTATTTTACAGCATCTATTGTATTTCCTTTAGTTGTCTAGATGCTACATTCCTGTTCGCTTGACGAGATATTGATTCTTCAGCTTGGGATATAACCAGTTATTCCAGGGTGAGCACATATATTTGCTCAAAACTAGTATTTTGATTTCACTTTCTGCTCATATATGAGATGCATAATTTTAACACTAATGCTTTTCTTGTGTTAGCTTACTTTTAAAAATATTCCGCGATGATACACATTTGTTAGCTTTTATTTTTAGGAATGGTGATGCAATTGGATTGCAATTGTCCTTTATAAAAGGCTTTCTGACACTCTCTTCACAACTTCACTTAACCATTATATCCTCAACGGTGATCTTTTTTTAGTATGCTTCTAATCTATATGCTTTATCCCTTTTCAGAGAATTCTAGATCAGGATTACCCCCGCATGGTGTTGAGAGGTTTTTAATCCGTGATTTCAGCTTTCAAATTTTAAACTTTAGCATTCCTTATTCTGTAATGCACCAAACTTTTCTGACATTGCTTCTGGCTCTAAATGCATTTTTGATATGCTTTTTTTGCCATTTGCATGTTTTATTCTATTAGATTAATCTTTGTGCTCCAAGGTGGTGTCACACTCACTACTGCAACCGGCAACAGCCATATTCTGAAGGTATTAAGTTTATGATTGTTTTATGATGATATTACTGATATTTCAAAAAGCATGAATTGGTTGACTGCTTAAAATAATGCTTTCTGGTTTCTTATATTCTATGCTTTGGTTTGCTCAAAATGTTAGATTTGACATTCTAATTTGACAATAGCTCCTTTGGTAAGTCCTCTTGCTTTCATGTTATAAAGAGGATAGAAATATATATCCTTTCAGTGTAAAACTTATAAGCTAAGTCTATTTGTAGCATGGACTGCAAAGTGTCTTTCATGTTTATTTGACTTCTGGCATATATATCAATATTCAGGAAGAATGAGGGTGACAATCACAATTTTGTTTATAGAGACCACAGATTTTGATGTCATGTTTTCATTTGCTTATTTACCTCTTAATTTTCCAGGTGGATTCTTATGCTTATTTACCTCCAAATTTTGAACATTCCATTGAAAGTGATTCTCCTGCTACTATTGTTGTATTTGAACGAAGGTTTGTATTGTCTTACTTCCCCATATACTTATGGCTCCACCATGGGCATTATGTAATTCACCCAATAATGGTATTTAAAAAAAAAAAAAAGTAGCATGGTGCACAAGCATTCCTCATGAATGCAGGGTCTAAGGAAGGACTGCACCCAAAGGGTGTAATATAGACAGCCTAACCTAAAATTTAAATGGATTGTTCACACTTTTATTTTTCAAGTTTCTTTGACATCAAAATGTCAGTAGAAATAACAACAAAAGTTGGTGCGATTTTCCAGTATTAAATATCATATTTTTGTTACTCATTTTTGAATGGCAGCCATTCATATGACTATTCTAATGACTTGAACTACCAAACCTTCTATAAACTTTTAGATATGCTCCACTACAAAATCACGTCCCAGAGCCAGTGGTTAGTTCAACAGATAGACAGCCACTCCTTGAAACACCAGGCGAGGTAATTTATTGATTCCAATATGTTTTAAAGCAATATGCTTTCTCGTTTTTTTTTCTCTTATCTTTTTGGGTTTAATTTTGAATCGGATATTCTCCAATTTTCGATGATAGTTCATGAAAGGACATTTATGCCTATGTTACAAATACTGATTTCATTCCCTGGGGCAATTCCTACATGTATTGGGTGCATTCCAAAGATCCGGTTCACTTGTTATATTAAATTGAGAGTCCACATTTAATGATTCTGAATCATGTCCAGTGTCTGACTTTTGTTGGTACATTACATAACTGGTTATACATATTACCATTGCTTGAAGCATATCCTGAAGAATCAAGCGTGCTTCTTGTGTTATTTTTTATGTTTTATTTTATGCAAGCATCTTCTCATGCAATTTTATTCATTTTTGTATCCATCATCAGATTTTTGAACTGCGGAAGCTTCTCCCTACATCTTTGGCATATGACTTCAATATCCATGTAAGCTCAAATTCTTTCTATATTCTCATTTGCCCACCCATATTTTTGACCAAGTATTTTGTTCCTTTCATTTATTTATTTTCTCTTGACCGTATTATATGGTCTTTTTACTCAAATGTTATTGATGTACTGCAGATTATGGATTTTCAACCTGGGGAATATCTCAATGTCAAGGTAGTTTTCTGCTCTGCTTCCCTCAAATTAGCGATAATATCAATATGTTGATTAAGTATGTCTTCAGGTTCATTAAGAATGTCTCTGCTATTATCATGGGGTATGCTAATAAGTTAACTTTACCTTGCACTTTGAAATAATGGAACATAACAGCGACGTAATTTTCTAATGTTAATCATCCAAAAGTTTTTATAGAGATGCCATTATGTACTTAAATTTACGATTATATCTTTGGTAAAGGCTGTCAAACTGTAAAATATTTGAAATTTTAAGGTGTACTGATAGTCTTGGGCTGCACAATAGTGGTTGTTTTTTATTCTTTTTCTTTTGTCATTTCAGAGGAATTGTTTTCGTCGTCCTCAGGAACATTTCTACTTGAGTAAACTACCATTTCTATCTATGAAAATTTAAGATGTTGACAAATTTACCCATGAATAAATGAAACTAATTTTGTATTCATGAAAGACAAAAACTATCATTTCTACCCATGAAAGTTCGGAATATTACAAATCTACACATGAATAAAATTAATGTTTGGTACTTTTGTCGCATAGAAATCATCTTTCGTGGATACAAAACTAGTTTCGTTCATTTATAGTTAAATTTGTCATCGTTTTAAAGTTTCATGGTTAGAAATGTTAATTTTAACATCCACAATACACTTCTTAGACTTAAATACTGTATAGGGAAAGTTAATTTGTTTTCCTTTGAAAGTTTAATGGCGTTTTTGGTTTCATATTAAGTTCCTAACTTTTGCAGGAGGTGCATTACAACCAGCATGGTTTGCTGCTGTTGGAAGGGCAGGGGATTTATCGTTTGGGCGACAGTTGGTAAGAACTATAGACCTGATCTACCAATAAACATAGCCTGTTGAATAGATTTCTAGATACCGGCATTCTCTGCTTCCCTTATGCGAAAGTTTCACTTGACGTGTGTATTGGATATCTGAATAAGTTTTTATACTGACAAAGCATCGAAATTAAACTATTACTATTGCTTGGTTTTCCTTTGATTAGGTACCCAGTTCAAGCAGGTGATGTCATTTGGATGGCACCATTTGTTCCACAATGGTAAATTACATACAACTATATTTCTCTTATCCCCATTTTGATATGAGCATTTAACTAAATTCTTAAGAAAGAATCATTAAATTGTATTTGTACGTTACTTACTAACATGTCATCTTCCAACAAATGTCCTAAAGTACATGATGCTGTCTTCAGGTATGGTGCCTTAGGAAAAACTCGATCACGTTATCTCTTGTACAAAGACGTGAACAGAAGCCCATTATAATCGCCATGTTGGGTATTCAGATGAACAACATGAATGATATTAGCCACCTTAGCTGATGTTATAAATAAAAAGGTTTGTTGCTGAATACATCTAATTCTTCATAAAGTGTAAATTACTTTATTAGCTTTGCTTCAGTACAATTTCGTTTTGGGCATGCCTTGAACAAACATATCCGTGTACGAAATTAGCTTTCATGCTTCATCTTTCATTTTCAGCACTGGTTTGAGTTTTTCATCGATCCAAAGGTTTCTTATGTTTCTTGTCCATTATCTGGATTAATCTTTTTTTTTTTTGGAAAATTTTGCCTGAATATTTTCACGTGTATTATTTTTCCTCAAATAATAAAAAGGTTTAGGTTTATCTCCTAAAACGCACATTTTAGAGAATTTGTGATCATGTTGCTAATATTTAGTTTTAAATTAAAATGAGCATGGTTTATAGGGTTTAACATGGAATATTTCCTCTTTTATAATATTAATTTGTCGCATATCTAAACCTTATTTAAGGGTTTGTCTTTGGTCAATAGTTATTGTATGTATAAGGCGATATTCAAATCCTCGATATTTGATTACACATACAAGTGAACTAACTATTTTACCATCCTAAGGAGTGTTTTGAAAAAAATGGTTTGGTTTTTCCGTGTGACCTCATTGTCATAGATTCAATCCATAGCGCAGATAATAATGCTTGCATCAAAACTAGGCCACCATCTATAATACATTATTATGCTCTGAGTGTAGTTTTCCTCTAAATCCTATGAATCAGGGGTAAATCATTTGAATAAATTAGTTTCTCACGACATTACATAACATCAATGTCCTAAACCAGAAAATATTACGTTATTTATCCTAATTTCTTTCATGTAAATCCTTGTACTCAGCAGCGTATTACACGAACATAGTAAGTTGTGTTAGCCTAAAATGATTTACCTATGAGGTGGAACATTAGTAAATTGTGGTAGCTTGTAATGATTTAGGGTAAAGTACTTTTTTCGTCTTTAAAATTTGAGGTCAAAATTAAAATTGTCTCCGATCTTTTTTTCGTATTAAGATCATCCTCAATGTTACAAAACGTTATAAAATCGTCTTTTTGTCTATAAACGATATTTTTCGGATAATTTTGTCTTTAAACAAAAATAATAAAAAAAAATCCTCACCCTCACCACCAATTTCTGCATCATCATCATCATTGCTACGCATCTCTCTCCCTCTCCCTTTTCTCATCGCCATCACCAGTGCTACCATAACCATCACCATCATCACTGTCACCATAACCATCACACCTTCTTTCTCTCTATTACCTGTTCATAATTCTAAATCACTATCACCCATCCACAAAACTACTCCCAACCTTTTCTTTCAACAACAGCAAATTCAGCAACAACAACCACCACAAAATAAGTCAACAGCAACATCCACAAAATAAATTAACAAAAATTTTAAATTAAACAATAATTCAGCAATCATCAACAGCAACTTCAGATTCAAAATCAGCAACAATAGAAATTTAAAAAATAAAAAAGAAAGAAATGATGTTTGTGTTCTTAAAAAAAAAGGAAGAACGAAAATAGGAACAGCTCGAGAGAGGGAAAAGAGCAGATTCCCTCACCACCAGAAAGCTCGATGACAGTGATAGAGCTCAATGTCGATAGAGCAGCTCCCACCTCAGTCACGACCTGATGGCAGTAGCCGCACTGGAGCAGCAGAAGACCCAAATCGGTGGCATGAGCTGAAACACGCCGTTGAGGTTGATGCTGACATGGTTGTTGTTGAAGGCTAAGGAGGGGCCGAAAGTGGTCGTAATGGGAGATGAGGAAGGCGAGGCCGATGCCAATGGAGGAAAGGTCGAGGTTGGTGATGAAGAGGGAGAAGGAAAAGAAGGTGGACAAGGAGGCGGGAGTAGAGATGGTAGGGTGGCGGAAAGGGAGAGAAGAAGAATTGGGGGTTGGGTTGGGGAGGGGGGAGTTCGAAGAGAGTGGGAGGAGAGGGATGTGGAGGGAAGAGAGTGAAGAGATACGCGGGTGGGTGGGGGTTTTATTTTGTTTTTTAATATTATTTTATTATTTTTATTAATTGTGAAGGATAATTTGGTCAAAAATTTAAAATTGAGGTAGAAAATAATAATTTTATAATGTTTTGTAACGTTGAGGACGATTTTAATAAGAAAAAAAAGGTCAGGGGCGATTTTGATTTTGACCTTAGATCTTAGGAACAAAAAAAGTACTTAACCCAATTATTTACCTTGGCACGAGTGATTTACATAAGTCGTTGAGGTGAACAATGATTTAGCATTATAAAATTGCAGTAAGTAAATCCTGGTTGGCTCCCATTATTTACCTTGGCTCATGGGCAGTTTTTAGATCATTGAGAACATTGCCATGATTGATACTGAGTCATATGTAAATTGTGGTGCGTTGCCATGATTCAAATATGGTATGATATAACTTCTATAAATAAGAAGTTGCAATGTGAATTTTTTAGAGTTATAAATACAATGGATGATCAAAGTTTTTTAGTTCTTGTACACCATAAAAAGAAGATTAAGAAATCTAAAGAGTGAATAATTTTCACTACTAAAGATCCAATTAATGTCATTATCTATTTATAACCTAATTTTATAGAATTGAAAAATAGTATACTACAAAGACTTGGAGGATATGGAATGAAGTATGTGAAAAAATTGTTTTATAAGATTCTTATTTCTTTTGTATCAGATTTTGTGGCTACGATTCCTTTTGAGAGAGTCTGATTAGTTTACAAGTTTTGTTTTGTGTTGTATAAATTTTCTTGAGTTGAGAGTGATTGAGTTGTATCCGAAGTTTGGGGATATAGTAGCGAGGTGGTGTAGTCCAGCAACCTCTAGATAAGGAATTATGCGGCTATGAAGAGGCATATTCTGCTGTCTCTTACTGCTTCTAATACAATGGATAGATTATATCGCAAGGTAAAGTTTTCACCTCAGTACATATGTTATATATGATTAAACTTGTTAGATACCTAAAAACCTAAAAAATATTATATAATTCTTTAATTACAGTGATTAAATAAAAAATTAAGGATATATTATTGTTCAATTAAAAAAATTGAAAAGAATTTTTTCGAATAAAGTCTACAGATGAGAGCAATAAAATTGACCTTAATCCAAACTCATGTCATAGGTACTATATCTTTAATTTAAAGTTTAAAAGTCTATCTAATATAAAAGAAGAGTAAATAGCTATTTCTGACCATGAAATATTTGGATGC
This sequence comes from Arachis hypogaea, assembly GCF_003086295.3. Lineage (NCBI taxonomy): Eukaryota > Viridiplantae > Streptophyta > Magnoliopsida > Fabales > Fabaceae > Arachis > Arachis hypogaea. The sequence goes on along the minus strand of NC_092046.1, from coordinate 41,182,858 downwards.
TGACAAAACTGACCATGAATAATTGAAACTAAAGTTATATCCATATAAGATAAGTTTCGTTTGAAAAAAAATGACCAATTATTAATTTTTTATTCAGAATTTCGTAAATACCCCTATCCTTTCATCTTTCTTTATCTTTAAACTTAATCCCTAACCCTAACAATTTAACTCCGCTCCCTCCTCCTCTGTCTCTACCTTCCATCATTCTTTGCCATCACAATCCCATTCCACCACCACGATCACTCTCACCCTCCCTTCCCCGTCGACCATCACCAACTCTAACACTACCACTGCTCCATTTCCTTCCCCATCCATCCCCTCCAGCCACTTCTTCCACTGCTATTGAAGACCCTCCTCAGCTCCTCTAGAGAGGAAAAACTTTTCAAATTGAAAATCCCAGTGTCAATGATTCTATCGCACTCCACAAGAATCAAAACTTTGAGAGTTTTGGTCAATAGCCCAGAAGCTAAAAACCCTAAACCAAGATCCGTAACCAATGAACAACCCTCAAAGTTCAAAACTTGGAGAGAATTCAAGCGTCTGATTGCCTCAAGTGCACCGTCTCCGATGAGGGAGCACCGCCCTAGGTATAGGTGCCTCAGGTGGTAGTTTGTAGCGGCACAGATCACTATGACACTAGCATTAGCAACACCGGTTCTCTGACAGAGTGAAACTGTGGACAAGAGGTGGCATTGGGAAGTGATGGAGGAAATGGTGCGGTAGGAGAAGTGGCGAAAGGTGCGGCACTGGACGGAGGAGGGACGAAAGAAGAGGTTGATAGTTTTGAGGTTGGGGCATGTTTTTGAGATGAAAAGGAGGTTATTGTCGGAGAGAAGGGCAGAGCAGTGGAAGTGGGCGAGGTTTGTGATGAGTCCATATTTGACGATATATTTTGCTTTAATTTGAGTGGATTCTATCATATAAGCCCACATTTATTCATCCAAATAGCATGCTTTTGTGTTTTCTCTCTAGATTGTGCCTAAATGTGAAAATATGTGTTTTTGTGCTTAAATTAGTTATTTTAATCCCACTTTTATGCCACTCGATGCCATGACATGTTTGATGAGTGATTTTAGGTCCTAAAGGAAAGTTTGGCAAGGCAAAAGTGGAAGAAAGCATGTACAAAGGGAGAAAACTTGAAGAAAACAAAGGAGAAGCACACATTGGAGTGTGTGTGTGCATAACTACCTGTGCGTACGCACAAGCGGAAAATCAGCATGTGTGCGGACGCACACACCTGTACGTCCGCACACGTCCTAGTGCGTGACTCGTTTAATGGAAATTGCTGGGGGCGATTTCTGGGCCTCCAGAGCCCAGTTTTTGGACTTTTTGATGCTGATTCTTCCTATATTAACCAAGGCCTCACTCCATTTGAAAGGGGGGGGGGGAAGGAGCAAATTAGGGTAGATTTTAGACATGTAGTTCATTTTCTAGAGAGAGAAGCTCCCCCTTCTCTCTAGAACCTAGGGTATTTAGTTTAATTTCCTTGTAATTGCTACTTTTAATTCTTGTTTTAATCTAGTTTCTTCTACCTTTTTTTGTTTTATTGTCTTAATTTTCTTATGTTATCTTGTTAATTTCTCATTTTGGTTATTTTTATGTTCACACACACTCTTGTTATTTTAATTTACATTTAATACAATTTAAGTTTTTATGTCATTTATTGCTTTGTTGAGTTGCTATCTTTACTTTCCTTGCTTGGTAGTTGTAGCATTTATTATTTCTTGTCATTTTACCATGCTTTCTTCACATGCCCACCAAGTGTTTGACAAAATGCTTGGTTGGGATTTTGCTTAGTTTTTCTCACTCTTGGTTAAGAAATTGTGTGGTTTGGGTGAATTTGAGTGGTGGATGTCCATTCCACATTGTGTGAGGGTTGTTAATTAATTTGGTTTCCCTCGACTCTAAGTGACCCACTAGTGTTGACTTAGGACTTAGGGATTGAGGTTAATTATGCCTAATTGACTTATCCTCGATGTAGGGTTGACTAATTGGGATTAATTCACACACAATTACCATGTTTGTGGTCCACAACTAGGATAGGAATCCTTAATTACCCACTTCTTGCCAAGAGTTCTTTTTAGCATTTAATTTCTCTTTCTTGCTTTAATTGCTTTGACTTTCAAATTCTTGCATGCTAAGTTACCTTCTTGCACTCTAATTTCTTGCATTTTAATTTCCTGCCAATTGCTATAATCCAACCCCCCATTTTTCTCATAGCCAATGATTATGCACTTAATTGCAACTCCTAGGGAAGACGACCCAAGGTTGAATTACTCTTGATCTCGGTTACTTTAATTTGAATTAACATTTGATCTTGATAATTCATTGTTGGTTTGGATTATGCTACCAACAAATTGATTCTAGTTTTGATTGATTCCAAACCATACAAGAATTCTCTTATCAGTTTGGGAACCTCAGGAGAAGAGAATAAAGGTGAAGGGGATGGAGGGGATGGTGGTGGTGGAATAGGATTGTGACAGGGGAGAGGATGGAGGGTAGAGGCAGAGGAGGAAGGAGCGGGGTTGAATTATAAAGGTTAGAGATTAGGTTCAGAGATAAAGAAAGATGAAAGGTCAGAGGTATTTACGGAATTATGAACAAAAATTTAATAATTGGCCATTTTTGTCAAACAAAACTTATCTTATATGGGTGTAACTTTAGTTTCAATTTTTCATGGTCAGTTTTGTCAGCGTCCGAATCTTTTATGGTCAGAAATGGCTATTTACACCTTAAAAGAATAACAATGTATATGCCCCCACATTCTAGTTTAGTTTTATCTATAGCATCTAATTTCAACCAACACCATCTCTACTGTTCTAAAACAAATAAAAACAACCTACTTTTAATTATATTTAATATCAAATCAACCAAATCAAAAGAATTTTACACACAAATCTCTTCATTTATATGTACAAAAACATGACAATCCTATTTCATTAGTAGAGACGCTTTGTTTCGTCCATCACAGGCACTTCTGGGTGTTTGTCTCTACTTGAGAGAAACAAGTTGGTAGAATGATAAATCGCAAGAACTGAAAGCGATTTGTAGCCTCCTCACACTAGTAACTCCAGCATGTTATATAAGGCTAGTCATCATGATAAATCGTTGTGGCCATCAACAATTTATATAGAACTAATAAAAGCTTATCCTCAAGCTAAATTGTTGTAACGAGCAATGATTTATATAGTGTATAGAAAATCTTAGGAGAAGGGAAAGTCTAGGGAAAGCAATTGTTGAGGATAAATGTTTTAACCCTATATACTTGAGTGATTGAGTGATATAAACGACTATTCCGATGAGATTCCATGTTAATCAATCCATGAATAATCATATAGCAACTTAATAGGTTTTAATATGTGAAAACATTAGATATTTCTAGATTGTATATATACAAGTCTTAGGTAGTGTAACGACCTAACTCTCAGCATGTAATTACCAATGCTAATCGTCAGGCATTACCATTTAGTCGGACTTTAGGACTCCAGACTCTATATTACATATATAGATATGAGCATGTTGCGTTTATTGGAATTGTGTAAGTTAGCCAAGCTTTATAATTTGGTTATTGAGATTTAAAATAGACATTGAGAAAATCACAAATCCATACAAACAAAATATAAAGTTAAAACATATATCATACATGGATGCCACGAGGGCTCAGTTTTGAACATCAACACAATGAATATAAGTCATAGTGAATACATCAGACCCAAATACATATTGTCCATAAGTTAGTACATAAGGCTGCGTTTGGAAGAAAGACTAAGACTGAGAGATAAAATATTAAAATAAATCTTTGTATTGTGTTTAATGTAAAGGTTAAAGGATTGAGTTATGTTTTAGAATCTTATTTGATTTAAGATAAATACACAGATTGAAATAAATAAAATTACTTGAATACCCTTTTTCCTTTCTCTCTTTCCCATTTTTCCTCTTCTTCTTTAAATTTCTTCATTTACACACCCCTTTGAAGAAGACAAACTAGTTGAATTCATCCAAATTATTAGCTACAAGGAAAAAAAATCATCATCTCTGAGATCAGATTCAAGATGTAAAGGAGCACTATATCCCCTTATCAAAAATGGAACAGGCCTTTCAAATATTTCAGTGAAGACAAACTCTTCTTCTTTCTGCAATGTAAAAAAATATTCTTTCTACCTCTTGGGAGAAGTTGAAAGGGGAAGTGGTGCAGTACAGTAATGGCGCAGTGACGAGTGGCAGCGATGACTCAGTGACAAGCAATAGCGGATGAGCGTTGTTATGGTTGGCTTTAGGGTTCCAAGAAGCTCATCTGGCTTCACTCTTCAGTTACAGTCTATGTTATTTGAGTAAACAGAGGAAAAATAGGATTAGACGGAAGGAGGCATGGTTTGAGAGGCAAAGGGAAGGTGGGTTAGATTTGGAATTTGAAAAATTGGATAAGGGTATTTTTGAAATAAAATGTTATTACAGTTTTACTCTCCGCCCCCAAAAATTTCAATCCTCTATGTCTTCACTTTCTGGAGGTACTGAAAGGATTGAAATTTTGTGTCTTGGGACTGAAATTTTAGTTCCAGTCTCTAGCCAAAAAACACAATACTGAGTCCTAGACCCCCTAGTCTCAATCTTAGTACCCCATACCGAACGCAGCCTAATATACTTATATACATATATTACATATGATGTCCCTGATCCCAGCCCATGCAGGACCCCCTATTCTGGAACGCGGGCTAGCATATAGACCGTAAAAGCCCTATCCCTCAAAAGTACCACTAAAAGAAAGGAAAAAGTATATAGCGTCTAGATGCTATGATCATCATTAGGTGTCATAAAAAAGGAATCCCTGCATGTATTCATGTCACAGATGGCCGTTGGGCCACTGCCTCTTCTTACCAAACTCTCCTTAGATGAGCTGAAAACTAAATCTGCTACCATTTGATCCTCCCACGCCAATATCTTCTCAGACAGGTCCTCCTCCTTCGATAGACTTGTCAGAAAGCCGTTAGCCATGGATGGAGCAAGTTCCTCTCTGAGTGGTCCAAACTGATCTACCAAGGTTTCATAGGTTGAATGTAACACCCTAATATTCAAATCCTTATGCTCGAGTCATAAGTCAATGATATTACGGTGGTACGACTCTCAGGTGGATTTTTAATATATAAATATAGGTAATTTCGAAAAGAGTATTAATCGAGAAGCCTGAAAAGAGTAGAAATAAAATCGCGAAGACGTATCACTCACGTTTCGACAACAAAAGATAAACCGTGAAGCCGAAAACGATATACGGACAAGGCGTAGAGGAGATTAAGAGATAGATAACAGATACATATATATAACATAAGTAAATAGCCACTAGTCGCGACCCGCGAAGTTTAGGCCGGCTAGGGTACAGTATGAAAGTAGATGACAATAGTATATCCTAATCTCTCCCAAAGGAAACATAAGAGCCTCTATAGGCAAGTTCTAAAAGAGTTCAATACATAATATAATCTTTTCAAAACATAGGTGGAGAGATTCTAATCAAACACAAAGTAGAGGAAATAAAGATCTTCGCCGTCTCTCAGACGACCCACAACTCACTTCTGAGCACCTGGACCTGTATCTGAAAAACAAGAGATATATACGGAATGAGAACCCCGGGCCCATGGGTTTCTAGTACGGTAAAAGTGCCAAATAAATACAATGCACTGCAATAAAAACTCACCAAGCATCCTAAACTCCTTTTCACCAAGTATCCAGCCTAGATTCTCACTAATCTATAAATAGGCATCTGTCGTAAGGGAATACTAAATCTAGATCACATCTCATATGACTCCAAACTCGCTGACTCTCCCACGAATCAGATTTCAGAATCATAAACAAAGCCATCATCAGTCGTGCTGTCTCAGCAATTCTATATCAATATATCGTGCCCTCCCTGGAACTAGTGAAACCACATCACTGCGTCTACCCAAGGAGCTCAAATCATCTCAACTAATGATCACCATCATCATGCAATCGCATCATCAATTCATCTCATCAAGAACAGCCCTCAACCTCCACCGACACCAACATGAGGGGCCTCTCAGTTGTACAAACACAAGCAATACAGGCAAGTAATACACAATTAGGGTACAAGTAGAACAAGTAGCACATAATCAGGTAACTTAGCATATATAATGTAGAAATCCAAAACAAATAGGCAAACCCAAACAATTCAAACATATGCAAATGATGAATGCCTGCCCTATGGCTGATGATATCATCTGTCGGTTATCAAGCCAACCCGACATGTCCGGTAGCTAACCCGGGCACAATCTCTCTGTTGCGTATTAATATCATTAGAGGGAATATGTGCCCTGTCACCATTAGAGGGTATCTGCGCCCTGTCGCCATTAGAGGGTATCTGCGCCCTGTCGCCATTAGAGGGTATCGGTGCCCTGTCACCCTTACAACCAGAGAGAAAACACAAGCATGCTTACATTCAACATTTTTCATCATTATTCATTTATCATATTCGTTAATTTATCATATATGCCTTTATACTCAGCCATAATCCATAATGGCTTTGCCGTAACTCGGCAATAACTCAGCCACCCGGCTCACAGTTCAATCCAGAACTAGCCAATTTATCAACATGGCTCCGCCGTATCCGGCAAGAACTCAGCCATCCGGCTCATGGTCCAATCAAGAACCAACCATTTATCAATAAATATAGCCCTTCGGCTCATGGCATACACGGTACTTCCACCGCCATCCTCCATATCTCATATAATCATATCTGATCATCATTGATCATAACCTTTTCCCTTGCTTCACTCGCAAGTTACCACGTCCCCTAGCTCCTTCCTCATTGCTAGGCATACCATAATGATTTGATACATAAGGGGTGAGATCGGAGGCTTAAAAGTATGAGGTTTTGCTTTAAAAACTCAAAAATCAACTTTGGCATGAAAACAGGGCCACGCGTACGCGCACTCCACGCGCACGCGTGGATGGCCAAAAACTCATCGACGCGCAAGCGTCATACGCGCGAACGCGCGGGTTGAAAAATATCCAAACGGCGCGCAAGCGTCAGCCACGCGTAAGCGTGGGTGCTCTTGCGCCCAGGCACAAAACTGGCACGACCCTGGCACAACTCTCTGGAAAATAGCTGGGCATTTGGTACAGCGCATCGACGCGCCCGCGCACACCACGCGCACGCGTGGATGGTGCTTTCTGGAAGAACGGCGCGCACGCGCCAGGTGCGCCTACGCGCGTAGGGTCGTTCTGCTAAAAATTTTCTAAGTTAAAAGCTGCAGAATTTACAGATTCAACCCCCAATCTTCCGACGGACATAACTCTCTCATTTTAAATCATTTTTCATCCGTCCTTCGAACGGCATGGACATCCCGGATCCAATTTCATTTCTAAACAGATTTGGCAGAAAACAGAGATCCGTAGTCCAGGTTATGTCCCGTCAAAGTATGCCCCAAAACCATGTTTCCATACAAAACCACAAAGTGCCATTTTCAAAACAAGCCATTTTCAACACTTTTCAAAATCAATCAAAACATGCCAATTTCAGCCTTTTCTTTGAAATCAATCAAAATATACCAAAATCAACATCAAGCCTCCTCAACTCGCACGTTGACACTTTCTCAAACTCAAACACATTTACATATATACTCTTTCTCATGCCAAATTTCAACAACACTATTTCCAATCAACCATCATTATACATAATCAATATCGTACTCACTATCACGTGGCTTTACCCACAAATCAACCTTAATCATTCCTCAAGCATATATCATGACAAACATATCTCTAGTGCATCATCATACCATCAAGGCATCAATAATCATAATCACATATATGACCATATAATATATCTCAACCAAATCCAAACATACCTCATCTATATAATTGCACCCAAATTTACCAAATCCCACACCTCAACTCCTCAAACCTTATTATTCAATAACCAACCCAATCATTCATATATTCATTATCTGAAATTCATCCAATCACTTGTGTCATCATACAATGCACACATCAACTTACCTTTCTCACCTTTTTTCGGCCTCCGACCCAAAATTCACGGCCTCCGGCCCAATATCATAATTTAAATGCATAAACCACAAATCAATACTCATTACCCAGTACATCAAATTCTCAATACATCAAGCATACAAGGCCACACAATTCTCAACCCAAATCATTAATTCACATTACATACCAACTATGCATATTAGCACCAACCATTTACACAATCCAAACTTAATCCTAGGGGCATCTAGCCTAGGAATTCTCATCACAACACACGGTACTTAAATGAAACTTAAACCGTACCTCTTGTAGCCAAACCAATTGAGCCTCTTCTTTGAAAGTCTTCACCAACCTTAGCTCCAAGCCTCACCAAAGCTCCTCAAGCAATACCAATCTCCCAATTGTGCACCAACATCACCAAATACACTAACATAACCAATATCACATACATACATCAACCTAGGGCTCATAAAAATGACAAGTCACAAGGGTTTGAGCACTTCTTACCTCAGCCCATATGAAGTAGGGATAGAACCCACTTAGAATCCATGTTGGAGTATCCCTAAACACCCAAAATCACAAGATTTCAACACTAATTACCCAAAAATGTGTAACAGTGGGGAATTTCGAAAACTGGGCAGAGATGAATGAAAGACTCACCACAAAACTTAGATAGAATTGTAGAGGATGAGAAGAGCGATGCGTGGCCGCAAACGGCTCGTCAATCGGAGCTTCGTAGCTCAAGTTATGGTGGTTTGAAGATCAAAGAGAGTTAGGTTTTCTCTCTTCTCTTCTCTCTTCCCAATTTCAGCGCCCAACACCCCTTCTTTAGGGCAAAATGAGCTGAAATGCTCATAACTAATGTTTATATATGTTGGGTCTTGGGCCCACTTAGGCCCGGTTCACTTATTTTTGCCCATTGGCCCAATTTTGGGCCAAAACCTTTAAGATTAGCGCTCTAAATTGCACTTTAAATATTTCTACCTTCCCTAATTATAGTTCCTCATTTATTAATATTATTTACCCATAATCAATTTCCTCAGCTGTAGTACCAGACAAATCTCAGCCGGTACTGCTGGTCAAAATTTCACTGCGCGCTTTTACGCAGAAAACTATGTTTTCCGACTCGGAAAAATTCACTGAATCCAAATATCATATTTGAATTATCAAATTCCAATTGCCAAATCTTCCAACCATATTCGCTTTTATTTAACTTATTATTTAATTAATTTCGGTTAGACCGGGTATTACATTGAAGGTCTGGCTGGGACTCCTGTGGTATAACTGGCTGAGGCTTTGGGTCAAACCACTGAAGAAAATCAGGATGAAATAGTGGCAGGACTCAGGTACAGGATCCACCTGAAATAGAGGCTGAGGCAGAAACGGATAATGTGCATCTCCAGAATGTAACTCCACAAACAGGAAGTTGTAAGGCATGTTGGGGTCAAACTCAAAACTAAGTAACGGATGTGAAAACGAACGATCATGAAATATGTACATACGAGTGCGAGGCTCTCCCCATATGACAGTACCCTCCCATATAGGGTCCTCGTAGCTGAACATATCTTGAATCTCAAAGAAGATAATTACTGATCCCATCCGTAAGAGCAGTGAATAAAAGGAGGTGAGAACCTAAGATTTTCAGTAGGGTGCAACGAGAAAAGGTTAGGAAGTTAAGTACTTAAATCTATAGTTTATCATTATGATCTTAACTTTAAGCAATCATATACATTATACAGGAATAAGACAATAGAAATAAAGAAAAAATCAATCACAAGCACACACAATTATAAGTCACTGATAAATACAGCAGACAATTATGATGCATGTCTACCCCTACTATAAGTCATGAGCTCACGCGCCGATTTACTATCCACGACCCAGCATTATCTTGGACTAATCCTGAATATGGCTTCTCAATTGCTTACATTCATCATACGTGTCTCATGGGCAGAACCATGTACATTTAGAGCACTCGGTAATCATTGCAGAGTTTGACGCGACGATGCTCCCAGTTGAAAAATAGTTTTCAAACATACAGGTGGGTGTCCCTAATCATGCTGACTTTGGTCAAACGGGGCGGAACCTCTGCTCTACCAGGCAGTCATAAGTTCATAAGCATCTTGGGGTTTATTATAGTTTCATAGGGCATCTTAGCTTAACTCTCTAGTTTATTTTCTAAGATCATTTTGCCCCGAGTTTTTTTTCTCATAATAACCATATTGCCCTTTTTTTTCTAAGAGACCTTTTTACCCTTAGTTTTTATACACAATGACCTTTATGTTCCTTAATCTTTTCTTGAAAGACTTTTATGCTTTCTTTCTTCATATTACCGTCTTGCCCTTAATATTTTATAATATGACTATTTTTTTTAACATTTGATTCTTACTATATTAACCTCAGTTTTAAAAAATGACTATTTTATCCTTGGTATTCTTACTTTTACTAGTTTAATCTTATATTTTACTAAAATGATCATTTTGCCTTGTCCTTTATACCTCTAAAGGTAGCGATTTACCCTTAATCTTTTTTCAATGACCATTGTATCCTTTCTTAATCAAAATTACTATTTTACCCCTATTTTTCATTCTTATCTTAGTATTTTATTATATTTATAATTTTATCCTTAAATTTTACTAAAATTATTATTTACGTTCGAAATTTTATCTTAATTATATTTTTAGTCTGAATATTTTATATAATTATATTTTATCCCTTAGTCTTCTATGTTCATATTTTTAAATATAATCTTTTGTATATTAGTATGTTTATGCTACGATATCTATGATATTTTAAAAAATAATATTAAAATTAAATAATGACTTTTTATTATTTAACAATTTTTTTGAACAAATATTAGTTAAAAGGTAAAACAAGTGTTATCAAAATATAAAGAAAAGTATAATTTTAATAATATTTATATAGCCATTATAATCATTGTAATATAAACATACTAAAATTACACATACATATATATATATAAAAGAAAAAGAAAAATAATATTTTAATAAGAAAAAATAATGGCCATGATGATATGACCACTAAAAATTTGTCAATAAACAATTTTTTTCTTGTAATATGTTTGTACAATAATGATAATTGTCATTATATTATATTATATTAACAGTAAATATATAATTGTTCCAAAAATATAATTTAAAGAAATAATAGTTATTATTATTCTATTATCACAAAAAAAGTGTAGTTAAAACTAATTTTTTCTTGTAGTATCAGAACATCATAACAGAATTCTAACCATCATTATGTTAATATTGTAAGTGTGAGAAGTGTATAAAGTTAGTCCTACATCAAAAAAAGTAAGAAAGAGTGAGGAATTTATAAGATGAGAGACCCATTAATTTAACACTTTAAGGTTTTGAGTTGAATGTAGTATCTTCTCATATTATGTTATATCACTTAATTCTTTCCGAAATTTCACGGTAATCGAGAACTCCCCGCAGAGTTGGCCCAACACATCAAACTAACTTTTTCCCTTCTAACAATGCATATATGAGGCTTCCTCTATTCCCTAATACTAAAAAGGAGAGGTAGTGACCATAGCACTGATGGATAAGAAATGTCTCATTATTATTTTGGATCTTACGGTACAGGGGCCCCAAGAGCACTAATAATGTCACAACTGAACTCTTTGCTTCGGTCATGGAAACGCAGAATTTGGAATCCTATTTACTCTAGTCTTTGGTTTAATTTCAAGATAAGCATTAATCAATAACATTATCATCATAAAAAAGATTATCAAGCTTTCTTTTTGGTCTGGGGCTAGATTACTAACCTTTTTTTCTTGTCGCTAACATTTTCGAAGGGCCGTATGAAACCAATGTGGAATATATGGATTAGGGTAACAACATGGTCTAAGAGCTTCTGCATGGCTCAACAGAGAATTTTGTTGTTGATGAATCTAAATTGGCCCTACCCTTTATTATGTGTGTGGTGAATAACTGAATGGCGAGAAAAGGACGAGAGAATAATCAAAGAGAGTTATGTTACATGTATTCTAATCAAGTTTTTATTTTAAGAGTATACACTTAGATTGGTTTTGGAGAACTTTTTTGATTAGACACTTTAGTCTTTAATAAATTTCTGTTACTTTAAAAATTCTTGAGTGTTACTTTTGTGGGACAGTTTGATCCCTTTGTCACTTGCAATAAAATGTTTAATATATGTACTAAATAATAAATTGTTAATAAATTTTATTATAAAATAATTACATTCCTAATAACAAATATTATTATAAGATAAATTAGTGATTTTTATAAAGAAATTATTCCATTTTGAAAATCTTTAAAGTAATAAATATTTGTTAAAAATTAAAAGGTCTAATTTAAAACTAGAAGAATGTTAGAAAATTAATAGAATTTATTATTTTTTTATCAATAATTAATTAACAATATTTAAAAATATAAATTAAAAATATATTATTAAATTATTAAACTAAAAAAATTAAATTAATAACTAAAAATATTGAAAAAAATAAATTTGCTAATTCTTAAATCTTACTCTTAAAATTATTTAGTAATTAATTTAAATATTTACTCTATTTTTAATGAGACGAGACCCGAGAATGCAATTAATAAAGTTGATTTATACTTTACGCCAATTCGATCCTGAACCAGCATAAATTGGCTCGATATATAATTTTGAGTTGAGAAAATATTTGTGTAAGCAAAACTATCTGAACATATGCTCTCTATCTTAGATGTATCATTTTTTTTTTGTTTTCACAGTATTTTCTAAATTCGATAAGTTAATAATTAATTTGTCGTAAATTTAAATTTTATTTAAGAATTTGTATTAGTCAATAAATTATTATATATACAAGACAAAATTTAATTTTAATATTTATTTAAACAAACGAATCAATTTTTCACTCGATCAATATTAATTATCTTAGATATACCTGAATGAGAATAATATGATAAACATTGGCTACTTTTTGGGTCAGAAAGTGATTTATCTTTTAGATATGTTTTCTGAGTTAGTCTCCGGAGTTTTCTTCTGCTGATTTTAATAAATATCAAAATTATTCCTTTAATTTAACATTTAAGATCTTATTGGTCACTATATTCGATTCTGGTGAACTCCTTCTAATTAATTACTGATTCTGTGGCTAAGTTAGTGATGATTCTTTAACCATTCAATGAGAGAACAATAATGTTGATTAACATCAAAACCATTGGATGAGTCGTTGTTAGTGGCATGATCGCACTAGCTACTTCTAATCATTACACTTGGCTTCCACTTTCGCAAAGAAAAATATTCGGTATAAAATATTATGTTAATTCGTACGTTATTAATTCATTGATTTGATATAATAATCTAAGTTCATTTCTAATAATAAATAAATTTGAATCAGTATATAATATGTGCAAATTTAATAAAACTTTGGGATAAAAGAATCTACGGCTTCTCATCCGTATATATGCAGGAATTTGACTTTGACTAAGAAAGGGTAGCAAAGATAAATGATTGAAGACAAGCACATGGTCTTCACAGTAGAAGCTCCCCTTAGAGAAGAGATTTCCAAGATGTATTTTAGATAGTTTGTATTTTATATCTTAAATTCGAATTACATATCGTAAATTTGAAGCTAGTAACTATTTATTTGATATTATTTTTGAATTAATAACTTAGAAATATGATTGGTTTTGGAACGGAGCTATTAAATTTTTGGACTTTTCAACACTTCTGTGTATATACCCTGAGTTTTTAGTCGTCACAAATGTTTCTGTAAATTAATTTTGGTAGTGAATTTTAGTTCTATGAAGATTTAGAAAAAAATATTTAAAGTCTTAGATGCTGTGTATTTGATAAATTTATATTTTACTATAGTTTTTAAAATAAAAAAATAAAATTTATCAATTTAATTTATACTTAATCTTTTTAATTGTATACTTTTATAAAATTTCTCTTAATTGAATTTAATTTGTTAATTAAACATATATTTTATGTTTTAAAAATGATCAAATTAATTTCACTTCTATTTTATTCGATACATTGATATGTTTGTTCAAGTTGTTTAAAGTTTAGGAAGTAATGATGGCTTGGAAAAATGGATGAAAAGCATGCGGAAGTGAAGATTTTGCAAAAAATCAAAGGAGAAAAAAATCTTGTGCTGTGTGCACAGGGAATGGATCCTCTCAATTGTTAAAAAAAATTGAGAGTGTAAAGTGTGATCTCTAATTCTTCATTGCTCTCTCTCATATTTATTCTTGGTCCCACTTATAAAATTAATGGTGGAAGATCACACTTTACTCTCTCAATTGTTACAAAAAATTGAGACTCCATTTTCGCGTGTACGAACATACCTGTGCGCACGCACATGTGTGATTTTTCTACTCAGGTACGTGCACATTCACCTGTATACACACACTTGTCAGCTTACGTGACTCATTTAAAATAGCACATAACTCGCGATTTAGGGATAATTTTGGCCCATTTCAAACTACTTTGGAGCCATATTTGAAATAAACTTTGAGGGAGACACTCATACATAACTTATCATACACTCATTTTTTTTCTTTTTTTAGGGTTTAGGTTCTTGAATTCTAAATAGAAGCTCCAACTTCTCTCTAGAATTCAAGAGTTTCTTATAAATTTTTTTTAGTTAAGTATTAGTTTAGTTGAATTCTAGTTTTTAGTTTATAATTTCTTATTTTGCTACTCTAAGTTTTTTAATATTTCTTGTTATTCCTCTATTTTTCTATTTTAAGTACTTGAACCTTTATTGAATTTTTAATTTTCTATTAATGAATTTGATGTTTTGTGTTCTATTATTGCTAATTTGAGATGTTATTATTACTTTTACTGCAAAAAAATTTGGTAAAAACGGCAATTTTTTTTTGTATATACAGCGGTTTGAACCACCATTATTACCAAGAACGGCGGTTTCAGAAAGCAACATAATTCTGGGTGCCATTCTAGTTATTATAATGGCTTTCTGATAATCGCCACAATTTTCTGGGTTAACACGGTGATTTTTGGATAGGTTAAAACGGCGGTTCAAATAGCCATTATTTCCAAATAAAATGGCGTTTTTTGGTTAGTTAAAATGACAGTTTAAACCGCCGTTATTTTCAGGGTAAAAACGACCTTTTTAGTTAGTTAAAACGACATTTTTGAAGCACTATTTTTACCCTAATAGAGTGAAATTTTGGTTGGTTAAAACGGCATTTAAAACTGCCGTTTTTATTAGGTTAAAATGGCGTTTGAATTTAGTTGGTTAAAACAATATTTTTGAACCGCCGTTTTTACCTTGACAGTGGTTGGTTAAGGTGACGTTTTTTTATCATTTAAAAAGGCAGTTTTTACCGTCGTTTTTATCGCGTTAAGCAAATAATTTTTTTATTAAAATTTCACAATAACAAAAAATCATAATCCATAAATGAAATATTATATAACTCATAAACAACGTACTAAACATAATATATAATTTTTTAGTATTGGAAATCAAAAGTAATAATTACTATACAAAAACTTGTCTTCCTAAACTAACCAATATACAAACAATACAATAAGTACTAATCAATCAAATCTACCATCCAGTTCCTTAAACTATGTTAATATCTAATAACGTATTTAAACCATCTAATAAGTGCTATTTTTACTACTTAGAATATGAATATATAAGACAAGTAAATTAACTAAGTCATGATGAATAAGATTTGAACGCCAAAAATTTTCTCCTTCTGTAATTAGCTTTAAAACAAGCATGCCTTAATTCTTGGTCTCTTGTGTGAGTTCTATCCCTAGAACTTGCTCCAACATATTTGTTTTTTGTTCTGACACTCCAACTTTTATTATCTAGACCCATCTCCTACATTCAAATTAAAATAATTAGTTTTCATTCAATCTTTTACCACCGCAATAATTATAAGTATACCTCGAGATTTTG
Source organism: Arachis hypogaea (assembly GCF_003086295.3). NCBI lineage: Eukaryota > Viridiplantae > Streptophyta > Magnoliopsida > Fabales > Fabaceae > Arachis > Arachis hypogaea. The sequence continues at coordinate 41,166,954 of NC_092046.1, read as the reverse complement.
TACGAGTAAATGCAAGCTTTTGATTTTTCTACGAGACCAGCAAAAGTTCATCATGCTAGCAGCTTTTGTGATTGACAAATCGAAGTGCTTCTTAATCTCATCATATTCCAACCCACTCTTCTTATTCTTATTGGTAGTACTTGGAACAAGTTCTAATAACTGCTTCTATTCTTAATCATCTTTCTCTTGTTTTATATCTTTCTTGAAATCCTCACCCTCCTACTAGATCTAGCTGCATTCATTTTACAACATAAACATACATTAATTAATTAAGCAATGTTGAAAACTCAACTCAATGTAGCTAGAGAGGAATAATTTTGTTATTCTGCTGGCCTTTTCGTCTTGAAATTTATCACTGAATTCTTAATTTTCTTGTTTCTCTCATAAATAATTTGAGACAATTGAGGAACATAGTGCCTTGAGAAGTAATTTTAGGGAATTAAAAATTAATAGGCAAAATTGAACTATGTTACAGCTCATAAAGAGGATAATAATAATAATAATAATAATAATAATAATAATAATAATAATAATAATAATATTTCTTCCAGTTCATCATAGTTGATGGTTTAATCCACCAAATGCAGTTTGCAATGGTTATTAAAGTTGGAAAAAATAGAACATAGGCTGCTTAATACCATAAAAATGAGAGAAAATGGCATAAGATGTCACCTTTGTGGAGGTGCCCGTTATTGTAAACGATGGCTTCCCTATTGATTTATGCTGAAAGGTCAGAGATTTATAATATCATATCAAACAATAATTACACAATATGAATACATACCTCCAGAGTCTCAAAGGACTTTTAAGGTATTCCAATTCAGAATCAAAATTAGCAATGTAGAGTATAGCTTCCACTCTCTTAAATGCAAAAGGTATATCAAGCATGATCTTAAGAAATTTTTTAGTAGGACCAAGCTTGAAGGGATATTCGTCTTGGAACTCCCTCAGCTTAGTTTCTTCTTCTTTGGTTGGAGCCATCTTCAACAAACTCTCCAGAAGTTCTGTTCCCAGTGTATCATAGTTGCCTATTCCTAGAAAAAGAATAAAAAATAGGTATTTTAAAATCTCATTGAAAAATAAAGGCCCTTAAATAGTAGTTTCCATTTTATTAATAGTTATTAGTTTCACTTTCTCTGAGAGCTTCACAAACTTTATCAATAGTATATATATTTATCACAAACTTCTCACTCTTTGTGGTGGCTTCCCCTCATTAGAAGCTTTATTAGCATCAATTTTCTTACTGCAAATATACAATAATTAAAACACAAATGATAAGAATTGGGTAAACAAAAAAGAAAGTTAGCAAACAACTGTTCCACAAAAATTGGAAGGAGTAATCTAAAGGAAATAGAAAGTGAGAAGTGAAAACCAAAATAGTAAATTAGCAAATATACTAGTCCTTTAAACATTTAAAAACTAATAAAATGCCAAAATTGATACCAGTACCATGTCATTTCAGAGTTATTTTTCCGTTGAAGTTATTTGAATTTAATGACCTATGATTAAAATTAACCCATTTGATCATCAAACAAACTATTGTTGGTAGGGAGCAAGACAAATATAGAGACTTATTTCTAATATATGTTACAAAAATCAAGCAAACAATTGTTACAAGAATGCAAGTTGTTGCATATTTCCAATTGTATCCAGTATAGTACTACTGAAACCACAGCTAAAAGGAATTCCAGAAGACAAATTAAAAAAGTGCATTGTTAAAGTTGTCTGATCAAGCATAATTGTTAAATTCTTATTATAGGACAGATCCCTACAAAAGAAAGAAAGGGGGAGGGGGGAGGGGATTCAAGAACAAAATACAAAGAAAAATGAATTCAAATACTCAAATCAGCGAATTTATCAATAAAAATGAGATTAAATCTTCAAGCAAGTTGAATTCAAATACTCAAATGAATTGGTTTGTTCTAACTTCTTAACTATTACATGAGACAGAAAGTTGAAAAATCAAGTATCATGGAAACAATTCTTACAAGAAAGAAGTCTTGCTGAGAAAGTGACATAAAGAATTCAACTCAAAAATCTAAAGATCACAAAAGAAGTGACACAGAACTACAAGTAGTACAAAAAAAGAATAAATTAATTGAACAACAAAAAATCTTTAGTATAAAAAAAAATATAGAAAACTCAAAGTGTAAAACACCTAAACTAATTGAATCGGAAGACAGATTCGGTTTTGCACAATCAACACATATCAGCAACAACATCTTCAATTATAAAACCAAAATGCTCGAAATTGCTAATAAATGGAGAATTGGCAAACCTTGTTGGAAATATGATAAGTGGATATCTTATACGCTTTTACTTTGCATTTTCATAGTGTTTTGAGTTGTATTTTATTAATTTTATTAAGTTTTAGTACGTTTTAGTTAAAAATTCATCTTTTGGATGCTAATTTAAGTTTTTGTGTTTTTACTATAATTTTAGGTGATTTTTGGGCAAATTTGCCAAAATTGGCGAAGTCTTGATCAGAGCTGAAGAAAGGATAGCAGATGCTGTCAAATTTCGACCTCTGCGCATTTCAACGAGCATATCTTGAGCTACAGAGGTCCAATTGACGCGTTCTAAATGGCGTTGGAAAGCTAACTTTCAAAGCTTTCTAACAATATATAATAGTTTATACTTATTTTCCAGATCACTCCCCCTAACTGGCGTTGAACATCCACATATGGAGTTCAACGTCCAAGAAGGACCAAGCTCAGCGTTAAACGCCCAAAGATGGCATTCAACACCACCAAGGGACCAAGGGAGTAGCACATTCACCCCCTAACTGGCGTTCAATGCCCATTCTCCAAGTTGAACGCCAGGCTTGGATGAAGCTCTCAACCAAAGTGGGTCCAAAGTGGATTTTAGCACTCTTTAGCCTAGATTCGTTTATCCTTGAACTTTTTAATTTTAAATTAACATTTCTTAGGGTTAGCATCTCCTATTTAAAGAGGAGATCACTTAGGTCTAGAATCAATCACGCATAGAACATTACTTTCAGATCTAAGTTTTTTCTGTAAATTATGAGCAACTAAACCTCCTAGTTTAAGGTTAGGAGCTCTCCGTATCCTATGGATTAATATTATTACTTTTCTATTTTAATATATGTTTGATTCCATTGTATAATGTATTGTCATTTTCATCTTATGAATATGGGGTGGAACGAAAGTATGACCCCTTATTCTACATGAATTCTTACGAGTCCTGACCTGGATAGTATTGAGCTAAAGCTTGAGAATACATCACCTGAACCAATAATTTATCTGGGCTAATTGGGATATGTGACATATAATCTTGTTAGTCATGGGTGATGACGTTTCTGTGGTGCTAAGGCTAGAATATTGAGCTTCATTCTCCGATCCGAAAGATTTGACCTTATCTGTGGCACTTTAAGTAGGATCAATGGAGAGTGAATTACGTGAGCTTCACCCTTGTTCATATTAAAACACCATTGACAACGGTGTTTAATATGGATTAGAGGAGATTAACTTGCTGAGAGGACAGGAGTTAATAACTTACAGCTTTGCCATATAATGAATCATTCATTATTAAAGTAGTTAGTAAGAAGTATTAATCCAGAAAGATAAAGCATCTCCAAAGCCTTAAATGATTTCTCATTATTATTTTTACGTTAATTCTTTATTGCTTTCTTTACTATTTTATTTTATGCGCCTACAACAACAACCACTATCTATTTATTCACCTGACTAAGATCTGCAGGATAACCATTGCTTGCTCAATCCACAATCCTTGTGGGATCGACCCTCACTCACTTGAGGTATTACTTGGACGACTCGGTGCACTTGCCGGTAAAGTTGTGCGAGTTCAATTTCGTGCACTAGAATATCACATAGTTGGAGGAAAGTGAGGAGATACAGAGAGAGATGAGCTTGGAGCACAAGGGCAAAAGCTTGGAATTATCACAGAGAGCCAAACGATTTTCGACAAGGTTATTAGAAAGTATAAAACAATGTTAAGTGTGTGCGAATTTTAAAAACCATAAACTAACCGATAAGTGCACTGGGTCGTACTAAGTAATACCTCAGGTGAGTGAGGGTCGATTCCACGAGGATTAATGGATCAAGAAACAATGGTTGAATAATTAACTTAGTCAGACAAGTAAAAAGGAGTGTTTTGAGTTCTAAATTGCATAAAATAGTAATTCAGAAGATTTAAGAAAGCAAACAGTAAATGGGTTGTGAGAATTATATGAGAAAATAGTTAAGGCTTTGGAGAAGTTCAAAAATTTTCGGATTAACAATTCTTATTAGCTACCTTGATTATACAAAGATTTAATTCAAAGCAAACTTTAAATGATTAGACTCTAATTCCTTGGTAATTTAATCCTCCTCTAACTCAACTAATCGCCAATTCCTTAGTCACTTAATTTAATTAGAGGGTTTTAAGTTCAAACCCTAGTTTATAAGCCACACAAAACTCTAAAAATCCAAAGATGATATGATTATATGTCACGTATCACATTAAGTCCAGATAGTTAGAGAGTCTTGAGAATTTAGTTCCAAGCTGTTAAGTGATGTAACTTTTCCAAGATTCAACAAGAATTCAATTTAGAAAAGAGTTATTTTCCAATACACTCTAATCCGTAGGATGAAGAACGAAACTGATTCTTGAATATAAATCAATGCATTAATCCATCCAAAAAAATAGAGCTCCTAACCTTAACAATGGAGGTTTAGTTAATTAGTTGCTCATTGTGTGGAAAACCCTGGCAGAGAAAAGTGTGAAAGTACGGAAGAAGAGAAGAAGAAGTCCTAGGCCAAGTTATCTTCCCCTTTTATATCTAATCCTAATTGATACAAAATATAATTTCTAAAACCTAAAAATATCTTTTTTAAATTTAAAAATTATTTTAAAAACTAAATTAAATCAAAAGATTTGATGTTGATTCACGCAGAAGCCCTTTTTTTTTCAATATATGGGCGCCAAACTTGAGCTGGGTGACATTTGGCGCCACCATAGCAGCAACAGAAGGGGTTGTGTGATCTGGCCCCAAATGCCGGTGAGGTGGCGTTTGGCGCCACCCTGACAGCAGCAGAATTAAGCCCTTTTCTCCTTTTTGAACCCGGCCAAACTCGCTCGAATGCTACTTGAAATAAATTAAATTAAAAAATAACTCAAAGTAGCATTCATGGTGGCTTAAAACACCTAAATCTTGATTTAATTCAACAGATTCACATGGAAATACACTAAGAAAAGATAAGAAAGATGCTCACGCATCACAACATCAAACTTGAATTGTTACTTGTCCTCAAGCAACAGAAGATAATATAAACCTTAGATGTGAATTTGCATGAGAGTTGAGTTTTTAATTAAGCTCATGTCTATCTTCTGAGTTAGGTTACAGCATTATGACCACGAATAGTTTCGGCATCTACTATCCTTTGAAGCTTAGGAGTGTTAATGTCATATAGAACTAGAATCCGAATAATATTATGAATTCTCTTGCTTTTTAACTTCGGATTAATCCTTGAACACAGCATTTTCTTGTCTTTTCTTTGGTGCTTTGCACCTTGAGCCTAACCATGACTCTAAATGTTTTGTCTAAAGCTTTGCTTGAAATAGAAACACCACAAGCACTTATCTGGGAAACTCTTTGAGTTCGGATCTTTTTTATTGTACTTTTTTAGTCAGTGGTGCTCAAAGCCTTTGGCATACTCTTTATTGCATTTGGCTTTGATTCTAAGTATTCTGTCTCAAGAATTCCTTGACACAGTCACACCACAAGCATATAGCTAGGAAAACAACTCTTTGAGTTTTTGATCATTCTTAACCTTTTTAGCCATTAATGCTCAGAGTCTTGGACCTTTCCTTTCCTTTTATTTCTTTTTCCTTTTGCTCTTTCTTTTGCTTCAAGGATTAATTTCTAGTTTAATTTAGAGAATTCATAATATTTCTCTAAATTTCTGTTCCTTATGCATTTATACCCTATGATTCAAAGTCACAGATAGACACCACCACATCTAAGTAAATAAGACTACTCTTGAATAATAACTCAATTTCTCATGGATTACATCACTTCTTTTTTTTGGATTCAAGGTTAGTGAGCGGTACATGAGACATCCTTTCAAATTTAAGAACAACTGAATTAAACTAAAACCTAAGAAACTGAAAAATCATGCAACAGATAAAGAAAAGCAACAGAAAATAGGAACATATCATAATAATAATAATAGTGGAAGGAAAATAGGAAGTGAAAAAAGAACTGAACCACCTCAGTAATCACGGTGGGTGTCCCTCTCCTCAGGCTGTGCTCTGTACGGTCCTCTTAGTCACCCTATATCCTATCTTATCTGAAGAAGCTCATGTTGCTGAGTCTCTTGCTCCGCCACAATCTGATGGAGAGGGACGCCGTGACTATCTTGGTTCATCCTCATCTACTCAAGAGAGGATATCAGGTGCTGCTAATACTTCAGAGGTGGGAAGTAGTATCCTGAGGTACGAGAGGCTGGTCCTGCTGAGGCTCCTCCTCGACCTGATCTCCTCTTTGGACTCTCTGGTACTCTCTCACATACTCCATGGTCTTCTTGGTGATTGGTTTCTCAACCAGAATGGGAAAATCATTCTCCACTTTCACCCTAGCAGTATCACAGAGGCGGTAAATGAGATGCGAGAATTCTAGCTTGTCATGTGAAGAGGGGTTGGGAGTAATATTGTATATCTGTTGTACAATGATGCTCGGTATATCCACATACTCTCTGTTCATGATACAATGGATCAGTATGGCTCAGTCCACAGTGCATTCTGATCGATTGCTAGTAGGAAGGATTGATATACTCTCTATTCATGATACAATGGATCAGTATGGCTCGGTCCACAGTGCATTCTGATCGATTGCTAGTAAGAAGGATGGACCTCCGGATGAAGTCCAACCATCCCCTATCTAGAGGAATGAGGTCACTGCTCTTTAGTTGGTTTGGTCAACCATCCGAACCCAGCCTCCATTGGGCTCCTGGGAGGCAAATCTCAACAAGCACCCGGTCTAAGTTTTGTTCCAATTCACCCTCTCACTGTAGCTATCCATAGTGTGCTTAGTAAGTGGCAGTTGGAGGGCTTGCCGGATACTCCTTAGAGTGAAGTCAAAGACATTCCATCTCACAAAACTCTGATGGTTCTTCTCATTCCCCCCTTGGACATCTTTATTGGTGATCCAAGTGTTGCCATAGAACTCTTGAACCATCAATTTTCCAACCTCAGTGTGCGAGTCATAGAGAAATTGCCAACCCTACCTCTCAATTTGAAACCGGGTTTCTGGATACTCATCTAGTTTCAATGCAAATTTTACCTCCGAAATCACGGCTCTCTTAGAAGTAACCTTAAATAAGTTCTCCTCATGTAACTTGGAGCAAAACCTTCTTGAGTCAAAGGAGCCGGTCGTTGGTTCTTTACCCTTTCTCTTCTTTGAAGTCTCAGTGGTCTTTGGTGCCATTAAATAAAATAGAAAAATCAACGAGCAACGCGACAACACCAAACTTGAACGATTGTTCATCCCTGAGAAAAATTAGATAAAGCAAAGAGAAGGAGAAGAATGGGAAGAACAAAGTGGTAGTGCGGGCGGGAGGGGTGGGGTAGAAGAATGTGATGGTTATTTTTGTGTTGGAAGGGTAAGAAGATGGAGATATAAGAAATTAGAAAAGTTAAAAAAATTGAAAAAGGACAGGGAAGGAAAGAATGGGGGTCACGGTGGGGTTTGGAAGGGGGGAAGGGAATATGTATTGTTGTTGTGGGTAAGGAATGAAAGAAGGGAGGGGTATATATAGATAGGGGAGGGGACATTGGGGCTGGGAAAGAAAAAAGAAAAAGAAAAGAAAGGGAAAAAAGGAGGGGGTTCGGTTAAAAAAGGTGAGGGTTGGTGGTTTATGGGAAAATAGGGGATTTAGGGAAGGGAGATTGAAGTAGAGATTTGACTGGGGGGAAGATATGGGAAAGATGAAGCTGATTTGATGGGAGATATGGGGAATAGGAGTTGTCAGGGTGTTGAAAAGGGAAGATAATCATGAGTGATTCTCGTTGAAAATTTAAATTTTAAATCAAATCTCCTGTGTTCTTGTACCTGGCGCCAAATGCTAGTGATGCAGTGTTTGGCACCACCATGCCTGAATTGGTTTTGAAAGTTAAAACGCTCATGGCGCTAAACGCCAGTGACGTGGCATTTGGCGCCCAATCCCTAATTTTTTTTATGAAAATATGGTGCCAAATGCCAGGGTGGCAAAGTTTGGCACCACCCTGGCAGCGTGAAACTCCCCTAAAATATGCATGGCTGGTGCCAAACTTCAAATTTCTATGTCTGGCGCCACCCCTCCAGCAAAATTCACCTCGAAATGCTTCAACTCTGGCGCCAAACTTCAAAATTTCAAGTTTGGCGCCACCATGGCAGCGTGAAACTCCCTCAAATTACGTGCACCTCTCAAGTTTGGCACCATCTCTCTTAGTGGCTAATTTCTTGAAACACGTGCATGTGGCACCAAACTTGAGGTTCTCAAGTTTGCCATCACCTTGGCTGAATGTACTCCCATCCAGGGTGGTTTGAAATTCCTTCTAGTTGCACCTGTTCCTATTTTAAACACTTTCCATGACTAAAACACACGTAAAAGAAGGAAAATTATAAAAAAATTAAAACAAACTAAATAAATTCAAAACAAATAAAAAATATATGGATACGGATTATTGGGTTGCCTCCCAACAAGCGCTTCTTTGACATCAATAGCTTGACGGTCAGCTCTGCTAAGTCAGCAGATGAGCGGACCTCTGACGATCAACCTCGCCTCCAAGATAGTGCTCTAGCCTCTAGCCATTGACAGTGAACCTCCTTCAGAGCTTTCTTCTTGGATCTCCACATGACCATAAGGAGACTGGTTACCACAAACGGTCTTGACCATCGTGACTTCAACTTCCCGAGAAAGAGTTTGAGCCTTGAATAGAAAAATAAGACTTTCTAACCTGGCTCAAATGCTCTGGTGGCTATCTTCTTATCATGCCACATCTTTGTCTTCTCTTTGTAGAGCTTGGAATTCTCATATGCCAAATTTTTGAATTCATCAAGCTCATTCAGTTGAAGGAGCTTCTTTTCTCCTGCAACTTTGGCATCAAAGTTCAGGAACTTTGTTGCTCAGTATGCTCTGTGCTCCAACTCCACTGGCAAGTGACAGGCTTTGCCATAGACGAAATGATATGAGGACATGCCTTGGAGGTTGTGCACTAGCCTCCTTGATGCGGAAATTTATAACCCACAAACTAACCGGCAAGTGCACCGGTTCGTACCAAGTAATACCTCAGGTGAGTGAGGGTCGATCCCACGAGGATTGATGGACTAAGAAAAAATGGTTAATTGATTTACTTAGTTAGGCAAACAGAAAGAGTGTTGATGGTTCAATGACATTAAACAATATAAAGAATATTGAAGAAAGGCAAGTAATTAAGTTGGGAACAAGGTATGGAGAAGACAGTTAAGTCTTCAGAGTTATCTATTTTTCGGATTTATTTTTCTTATTAATTTATTTTAATCATGCAAGATTTAATTCATGGCAAACTATATGTGACTAGATCCTAATTCCTTAAACCTTCCTAGTCTCCTCTAAAATTCATCAACAGCCAATTCCTTGGTCAATTAATTCCAATTAGGGGGTGAAGTTCAATTCTAGTTATATGCCATAGAAATCCTAATTCCCAAATATAAAAGGATTATATGTCACGGATCCCATTAAATTCAAATAATTACAATTTAGGAGAATTTGTTTTCAAGCTGTTGTTCAAGTAAAGAGCTTTTCCAAGTTATACAAGAACTCAATTAGAAAAAGGGTCATACTTCCGTTCCACCCAAATTCATAAAATAAAGAACGAAAACAATTCTTGAAATATAAATCAGTACATGAATTAAAATAGAAAAATAATAAAATCAATCCATACAATGGACAGAGCTCCTAACCTTAATAGTGGAGGTTTAGTTGCTCATGGTTCAGAATGAAAATAAGGATTGTAAATTGTGAATTGGAATGGAATAATGTTGTTCTGGAATCCCCCTGTTGGAATTCCTTTTTATATCTAATCCTAATTAATTTAAAATCTATCTTCTAAAACTAAAATAATATCTTTTCCTATTTTAAAAATAAAAATTAAAGCAATCAACATGTCTTCAATTGATGGATGGGGACCACTTGCTTCGTAGGGTCCACGCCTAACTTGAAGTGGGGATAACCATTCTTGTATGAATCTCCCTTGAGTCTCTGCTATTCCTTGGCTCTAGTCTATGTTTCTGGGCCAAAAACTGGGTTGAAACTCGGCCTGAAATTGCCCCCAGTGTTTTCTGCGAATTCTGCACGTGGCGTATGTCATGCGTACGCGTCAGTCACATGTACGCGTCGATGATCTTCTTCGCGTGTCACGCGTATGCGTCAAGTACGCGCACGCGTCACTGAGCAACTTCGCTTTTCACGCGTATGCGTCAGGTACGCGCATGCGTCACCATGGATAGCTCCAAATCACGTGTACACGTCAAGCACGTGCACGCGTCGCTCCTCGCTGGTCAGCTCCTTGGTTTCTTCTCTTTCTCTGCAGAAACTCCTTCAAATCCATCCGAATACTACCTTAAATAAACAGAATTGCACAATACTCATAGTAGCATCCATAGTGGCTAAAAGAATATTAATTCTTGATAAAACTTAACAAATTAAATGAAAATTCACTAGGAAAAGATAGGAAAGATGCTCATGCATCACAACACCAAACTTGAATTGTTGCTTGTCCTCAAGCAACCAACTAATATAAGCTTAGGATGTGAATTTGCATGAGAGTCAGAGTTCAATTAAGCTCATGTCTCTTCTTATAGTGGGGTTTACAACTGCAATCCTGAATAGTTTTGGCATCTCACTCTCCTTTGAATCAGAAGAATGTCAGTGTCATTCGGAATTAGAATCCGGATAATATTATGAATTCTCTGATCTTTTGCAACTCAATTTAACCCTTGAACACAGTAATTTTTTCTTTTCTTTGGTACTTTGCACCTTGAGCCTAGCCGTGACTTTAAATGTTTTGTCTCAAGTTTTACTTGACACAGAAACACCACAAACACTTAACTGGGGAACTCTTTTGAAGTTCTGATTTTTCTTTTAGTTACTCTCAGACAGTGGTGCTCAAAGCCTTTGGCATTCTCTGCTAATTGCAATTGATCTCGACTCTAAATGTTTTATCTCAAGGATTACTTGACACAAGAACACCACAAACATGTGACTAGGGAAACAAATCTTTGAGCTTTTAATCATGTCTAACCTCCCTAGTCATTGATGCTCAGAGCCTTGGACCTTGCTCTCTTTTTTTTTTCACTGTCTCTTTTGCTTCAAGGATTAAACTTTTACTTATTTCAGAGAAGTCATAATAATTCTCTAGATCCTTGTTCCTTGTACATCAACATTCTTTGATTCAAATTTAAATATGCACTATTTATGTCATGCATTCAGAGTCACAGAAAATACCACCACATTTGAATAATTGAGACTACTCTTCAATATAAACTCAATTTCTCATGTAATATATCACTTCTTTTTCTTTTTCTTTTTAGATTCAAGTTCAGTGAGCGGTACATGAGACAAATAACAGAATGAAACTAATTCTAAGAACTGAAAGTACTAAAGATCATGCAGGCAAAACAACAGAAAACAGAAAACAACAAAATAAGAATGGAAGAGAAATAGAATGAAAGGAACTCAACCACCTTAGTTATGCTGGTGGCCATCTCATTCCTCCATGAAGAACATTCATCTTCCTTTGGTGCTATTAAAATAAACAGAGAAGCCATAAGCATAGCGACAACACCAAACTTAAAGGTTTGCTTGTTCTCAAGCAAAGAAGAACTGAAAACAAAAAACAAATAGTAAGATGAAATAATAATAAAAGGATAAAAGAACGAGAGAGAGAATTAGGATTTGGGGGTGGATGATTTGAATTCAGGCACTGAGGGGTTTAATTTGGGCGTCGCACATGACGTGTACGCGTCAGGGACGCGTACACATGGACTTGGTTTTGTGTGAATCGCGCGAAGGCGGCCGTGCGCACGCACAACTCTCTGCTCGGGTGGTATGGAAATCAAAATTTTCAGATGATGCGTGCGCGTCATGCACGTGCACGCGTGGATGGCCATTTGGGAAAAGGACGTGCATGCGTCAGGGATGCGTATGCGTGATCGACTTTGTGCTTCTAGCACACATCCAGCCCCAAGCCATTACAATTTTCTGCCCAAATACTCATTGACGCCAATTTTCAGGGTCACACATACGCGTCAGGGACGCGCACGCGTGGGTGGCTGGTACGCGGAATCGTGATCTCACACTTTTCTCACAACTCCGTGCAACTAACCAGCAAGTGCACTGGGTCGTCCAAGTAATAAACCTTACGTGAGTAAGGGTCGATCCCATGGAGATTGTCGGCTTGAAGCAAGCTATGGTCATCCTTGTAAATCTCAGTCAGGCGGATTCAATTGGTTATGAGGTTTTGATAATTAAAATATAAATAAAACATAAAATAAGATAAAGTTACTTATGTAATTCATTGGTGGGAATTTCAGATAAGCGTCTGGAGATGCTTTGTTGCTTCTGAATCTCTGTTTTCCTATTGCCTTCTTCCAACCATGCGTTACCTCCTTCCATGGCAAGCTGTAAGATCCTCTCAGTGAAAATGGTCCTCTACGGTTTCTGCATGGCTAATCAACTATCAGATTTCTCGTCTCGGATGAAAAAATACCAGGTACAACTACCGCATGGCTAATCATCTGTCGGTTCCCGCTAGCATCGGAATAGAATCCATTGATCCTTTTGTACACTGCCACTTGCGCCCAACATTCGCAGGTTTGAAGCTCGTCACAGTCATCCCTTCCCGGATCCTACTCGGAATACCACAGATAAGGTTTAGACTTTTCGGATCCCAGGAATGGCTGCCAATAATTCTAGCCTATACCACGAAGATACTAATCTCATGGACTTGGTCCGTGTATTAGATATCCAAGAGAATATACTCCAACTATCGTCCAATGACTACGTTGAACATCATGTAGACCGCTTTGTGGTTGTCAGGCACGCGATCTTGGCTAAGCGAGTAACGAAGATTGGGTGATCGTCACGGGTCACCCCTTCATTCTGACTTAACTGAATTAAGTACGAGAGTATATCTTGGAGAAGAAGTAGGTGTGAATTGAATAGAAAACAGTAGTAATTGCATTAATTCATGAAGAACAGCAGAGCTCTACACCTTAATCTATGGGGTGTAGAAACTCCACCGTAGAAAATACATAAGTGAAAAGAGGTCTAGGAATGGCCATGAGGCCAGCCCCCAAATGTGTACAATGACATAAACAACTTTTAAACAACTTTTAGAGATTTAATTTTCATCTCATGACATTTTAGATCTGAACTTTGTACTCTTTGACGGCATGAGTCTCTAAACTCCATTGTTGGGGGTGAGGAGCTCTGCTGTGTCTCGATGAATTAATGCAAGTATTTCCATTTTCCATTCAAACATGCGCGTTCCTATCTAAGATATCCATTCACGCTTAATTATGGAGAAGGTGATGATTCATGACACTCATCACCTTCCTCAATCAATGAACGTGTGTCTAACAATCACCTCTGTTCTACATTAGATTGAATGAGTATCTCTTAGATTCCTTAATCAAAATCTCCGTGGTATAAGCTAGATTGATGGCGGCATTCATGAGAATCCGGAAAGTCTAAACCTTGTCTGTGGTATTCCGAGTAGGATTCTGGGATTGGATGGCTGTGACGAACTTCAAACTCGCGAGTGCTGGCCGTAGTGACAGATGCAAAAGGATAGTAAATCATATTCCGGTACGATTGAGAACCTGCAGATGATTAGCCGTGCGGTGACAGCGCACCTGGACCCTTTTCACTGAAAGGAAGGATGGTAGCCATTGACAACGGTGATCCACCAACACACAGCTTGCCATAGGAGGACGTGCGTGCGTGAACAAGAAGAGAGAGGAAAGCAGAATTTCAGAAGACAAAGCATCTCCAAAACTCCAACATATTCTCCATTACTGCATACAAGTATAATTTGTGTTCTGCCCTTTTTACTTTTTACAATTCAAACTAAAAATTATTATTGATATTATATCCTGACTAAGAGTTACGAGATAACTATAGCTTGCTTCAAGCCAATAATCTCCGTGGGATCGACCCTTACTCACGTAAGGTATTACTTGGATGACCCAGTGCACTTGCTGGTTAGTTGTGCGAAGTTGTAAGAGAGTAATGTGAACATTGACATCACAATTTCGTGCACCAAGTTTTTGGCGCCGTTGCCGGGGATTGTTTGAGTTTGAACAACTGACGGTTTATTTTGTTGCTTAGATTAGGAAAAATTTTTCTTTTTGGTTTAGAGTCTTCTAATATTGTTTTTGGTTAAAATTTTCTTTTTAAAATCCTTTTTTTTATTTTTCAAAAATTTTATTCTTAGTTATTAAAAATACTTTTTCAAAACAAGTGTTACATTTACTGCCCAATTAGCTAGAGCGTTGGTCTGTGTTCTTGGTAATTGGGTACCATCTTTTTAAAATTCTTTTTCAAAAATAATTTTTACATTAAATCTTGTGCCAAACTTTAAGTTTGGTGTTTTCTTGTTGATTTTTCTCTGGTTTTCGAAAATCTTATTTTGGTTTTCTAAAAATTTTAAGTTTGGTGTTCTTTCTTCATGTTCTTGTGTTCTTGTGAGTCTTCAAAGTGTTCTTGAGTTTTCCTTGTGTCTTAATCTTAAAATTTTTAAGTTTGGTGTTCCTTGGTGTTTTCCCTCCAAAATTTTCGAAAACAAGGAGCATTAGATCTAAAAATTTTTAAATCTTGTGCTATCTTATTGTTTTTCTCTCTCCTCTTTAAATTCAAAAACATCTTTTCTCTCTATTTTAAAGCAAATTTTCGAAATTTACTTTTAAAATTCAGATTTTTATTTCAAAATTTAAAATCTTTTTCAAATCATATCTTTTTCAAAACTTCCTAACCATTTTTTTTCTTTTCTCTCTCTCCATTTTTCGAAAATCTTCACCTAATTTTATTTATTTTATTTTAATTTATTTTATTTTCAAAATAAATACTAAATAAATAAATAAAAATAAATTTTCTCTATTTTACATCATCTCCCTTTCTCCATCATGGATCTAAGTGGAAATGAACAGTCCAGAAGGACTCTGGGGTCTTATGCTAACCCCACTGCTGCTTCATATGGGAGTAGTATCAGTATACCCTCCATTGGAGTCAGTAGCTTTGAGCTGAATCCTCAGCTCATTATCATGGTGCAGCAAAGTTGCCAGTATTCCGGTCTTCCACAGGAAGAACTTACAGAGTTTCTGGCACAGTTTTTACAAATTACTGACACAGTACATGATAAGGAAGTTGATCAGGATGTCTACAGATTATTACTGTTCCCATTTGCTGTAAAAGACCAAGCTAAGAGGTGGTTAAATAACCAACCTAAGGCTAGCAT
The DNA here is from genome assembly GCF_003086295.3 of Arachis hypogaea. Taxonomy (NCBI): domain Eukaryota; kingdom Viridiplantae; phylum Streptophyta; class Magnoliopsida; order Fabales; family Fabaceae; genus Arachis; species Arachis hypogaea. The sequence continues at coordinate 41,151,456 of NC_092046.1, read as the reverse complement.
AAAGACATGGAAACAGCTGATAGAAAAATTCCTGAATCAATACTTTCCTCCAAAACGGATGACACAGCTAAGGCTGGACATCCAGGGCTTTAAACAAGGAGATAATGAATCTCTTTATGATGCCTAGGAGAGATACAGAGAGATGCTAAGAAAATGCCCCTCTGAAATGTTTTCAGAGTGGGTTCAGCTAGACATCTTCTATTATGGGCTTACAGAAAGAGCTCAGATGTCTCTAGACTACTCAGCTGGTGGATCTATCCACATGAGGAAGACAATTGAAGAAGCTCAAGAGCTCATTGATACAGTTGCCAGAAATCAGCATCTGTACCTAAGCAGTGACCCTTCCATGAAAGAAGAGGCTAAAATAGTAACTGCTGAACTCAGTCCTGTAGAACAAGCTGCTGAATTCAATCAGCAATTGGACTTTCTAACAAAGCAGTTAGCCGAATTCAAGGATAGACTACAAGAGACAAAGATGGCTAATATAAATATGGAAGTACAATTAAAGCAAACAAAGCAGCAGCTGTCAAAACAAATAACAGAAGAATGCCAAGCAGTTCAATTAAGAAGTGGAAAAACATTAAATACCCCACCTCAAGGCAGCAGGAAGCCAAGAAATGAGCAAACCACCAAAAATCTATTTGAGGACAGTAAGAGCCCGGGGAAAAGTAATTATGGCATTAAAACGCCAGAAATTGGGTGGAAGGCTGGCACTGAACGCCCAGACCATGCTCAGGACTGGCGTTCAACGCCAGAAACAAGCAAGGAACTGGCGTTGAATGCCCAAAAGAAGCACAGTTCTGGCGTTCAGATGCCAGGAACAGATGAGGAGTTGGCGTCTAACGTCACTCCAGCTTCTAACTCTGGCACTCAATTGCCAGAGAGGGATCAGACATACACAAGTGCTGATGACAACCCATCTAAAAAGGCTTCTTCAACCACTTCTGTAGGAAATAAACCTACAGCAACCAAGGTTGAGGAATATAAAACCAAGATACCTTATCCTCAAAAACTCCACCAAGAGGAGCAGGATAAGCAATTTGCTCGCTTTGCAGATTATCTCAGGACTCTTGAAATAAAGATTCCGTTTGCAGAAGCACTTGAGCAAATGCCTTCTTATGCCAAGTTCATGAAAGAGATCTTGAGTCATAAGAAGGATTGGAGAGAAACTGAAAGAGTTCTCCTCACTGAAGAATGCAGTGCAGTCATTCTGAAAAGCTTTCCTGAAAAGCTTAAAGATCCCGGAAGCTTTCTGATACCATGCACATTAGAGGGAAATTACACCAGGACAGCTTTATGCGATCTTGGGGCAAGCATCAACCTAATACCTGCATCCACTATTAGAAAGCTTGGTTTAACTGAAGAAGTTAAACCAACCCGGATATGTCTCCAACTTGCTGATGGCTCCATTAAATACCCATCAGGCGTGATTGAGGACATGATTGTCAGGGTTGGGCCATTCGCCTTTCCCATTGACTTTGTAGTGCTGGAGATGGAGGAGCACAAGAGTGCTACTCTCATTCTAGGAAGACCTTTCCTAACAACTGGACGAACTCTCATTGATGTCCAACACTGGAAATAACCCTGAGAGTCAATGAGGATGAGTTTAAGTTGAATGCTGTCAATGCCATGCAGCATCCAGACACACCAAAAGACTGCATGAAAGTTGATCTTATTGACTCTTTGGTAGAAGAGATCAACATGGCTGAGAGTCTCGAATCAGAGCTGGAAAACATCTTTAAAGATGTTCCACCTGATCTAGAGGATTCAGAGGAATTGAAAGAGTCTCTGAAATTTCCTCAGGAAGAGGAAAAACCTCCTAAACCCGACCTCAAACTATTACCACCATCCCTGAAATATGTATTTCTGGGAGAAGGTGATACTTTTCCAGTGATCATAAGCTCCGCTTTAAATCTATAGGAAGAGGAAGCACTAATTCAAGTGCTAAGGACACACAAGACAGCTCTTGGGTGGTCCATAAGTGACCTTAAGGGCATAAGCCCAACTAGATGCATGCACAAGATCTTATTGGAGGACAATGCTAAGCCAGTGGTTCAACCACAGAGGCGGCTAAATCCTGCAATGAAGGAAGTGGTGCAGAAAGAGGTCACCAAATTACTGGAGGCTGAAATTATTTATCCTATTTCTGATAGCCCCTGGGTGAGTCCTGTTCAAGTTGTCCCTAAAAAGGGAGGCATGACAGTGGTTCATAATGAAAAAAATGAATTGGTTCCTACAAGAACAGTTACAGGGTGGCACATGTGTATTGATTACAGAAGGCTCAATACAACCACCAGAAAGGATCATTTTCCTTTACCATTCATAGACCAGCTGCTAGAAAGACTAGCAGGTCATAATTATTACTGCTTTTTGGATGGCTATTCAGGCTGCAACCAAATTGCAGTAGATCCCCAAGATCAAGAGAAAACAACATTCACATGTCCATCTGGAGTATTTGCTTACAGAAGGATGCCTTTTGGGCTGTGTAATGCGCCTGCAACCTTTTAGAGATGCATGCTCTCTATTTTCTCTGATATGGTGGAAAAATTTTTGGAAGTCTTCATGGATGACTTCTCAGTATATGGAGACTCATTCAGCTCCTGTCTTGATCACCTAACACTGGTTTTGAAAAGATGCCAAGAGACCAACCTGGTTTTAAACTGGGAAAAATGTCACTTTATGGTGATTGAAGGGATTGTCCTTGGGCATAAAATTTCAAACAAGGGAATAGAAGTGGATCAAGCTAAAATTGAGGTAATTGAAAAATTACCACCACCTGCCAATGTTAAGGCAATCAGAAGCTTTCTGGGGCATGTAGGATTCTACAGGAGGTTTATAAAGGATTTTTCAAAAATTGCAAAACCTCTAAGCAATCTGCTAGCTGCTGACACGCCATTTGTGTTTGATATAGAGTGCCTACAGGCGTTTGAAACTCTGAAAGCTAAGCTGGTCACAACACCAGTTATCTCTGTACCAGACTGGACATTGCCATTCGAATTAATGTGTGATGCCAGTGATCACGCCATTGGTGCAGTACTGGGGCAGAGGCATGACAAGCTTCTGCATGTCATTTATTATGCTAGCCGTGTTTTGAATGATGCCCAGAAAAATTACACAACCACAGAAAAAGAATTGCTTGCAGTGGTTTATGCCATTGACAAGTTTAGATCATACTTAGTAGGATCAAAAGTGATTGTGTACACAGATCATGCTGCTCTTAAATATCTACTCACAAAGCAGGATTCAAAACCCAGACTCATAAGATGGGTGTTGCTTCTGCAAGAGTTTGATATAGAAATAAGAGACAGAAAAGGGACAGAGAACCAAGTGGCTGACCATCTGTCCCAGATAGAACCAGTGGAAGGGGCGTCCTCCCCCTCTATTGAGATCTCTAAAACCTTTCTGGATGAGCATTTGTTCGCCATTCAAGAATTACCATGGTTTGCAGACATTGCAAACTACAAAGCTGCAAGGTTCATTCCCAAGGAGTACAGCAGGCAACAAAAGAAAAAATTAATTACTGATGCAAAGTACTACTTGTGGGATGAACCCTATCTCTTTAAGAGATGTGCAGACGGAATAATCCGTAGGTGTGTGCCTAAGGAAGAAGCACAAAGGATCTTATGGCATTGCCATGGGTCACAATATGGAGGTCATTTCGGAGGTGAGCGAACAGCCACCAAGGTCCTCCAATGTGGTTTCTACTGGCCTACACTTTACAGAGATTCCCGAGAGTTTGTACGTAACTGTGACAGTTGCCAGAGAGCTGGTAATTTGCCTCACAGTTACGCCATGCCTCAACAAGAAATCTTGGAAATTGAGTTGTTTGACGTATGGGGTATTGATTTCATGGGGCTTTCCCACCATCATACTCAAACACTTATATTCTGGTGGCAGTTGACTATGTATCAAAATGGGTTGAGGCCATTGGCACACCCACCAATGATGCTAAAACAGTGCTGAAGTTCCTCCAGAAACATATATTCAGCAGGTTTGGTGTCCTTAGGGTACTAATCAGTGATGGGGGCACTCACTTCTGCAACAAACAGCTTTACTCTTCCATGGTCCGGTATGGAATTCGCCACAAAGTGGCGACTCCATATCATCCACAGACAAATGGGCAAGCTGAAGTTTCTAACAGAGAACTAAAAAGAATCCTGGAACGGACTGTAAGTACCCGTAGAATGGATTGGGCACGAAGCTTGGATGATGCTCTGTGGGCTTACAGAACAGCATTCAAGACTCCTATAGGGACCTCTCCGTACCAACTTGTGTATGGTAAGGCTTGTCACTTGCCTGTGGAACTGGAACATAAGGCCTACTGGGCAACCAGATTCCTAAACTTTGATGCCAAACTAGCTGGAGAAAAAAGATTGCTCCAGCTGAATGAGCTAGAGGAATTCAGGTTCACTGCATTCGAAAATGCCAAGCTTTATAAAGAGAAGTAAAAAAGGTGGCATGACAGAAAGCTGTCATCTAGAATCTTTGAACCAGGACAAAAAGTTCTATTGTTTAACTCTAGGCTCAGGCTATTCCCCGGGAAACTGAAGTCCCGGTGGAAGGGACCATATGTGATTACAAGTGTATCACCATATGGTTATGTGGAGCTTCAAGATATTGATTCTGATAAGAAGTTCATTGTTAATGGACAGAGAATCAAGCACTATCTTGAAGGCAATGTTGAGCAAGAGTGCTCAAGGCTGAGGCTAGATTAAAAACTCAGCAAGGTCCAGCTAAAGACAATAAAGAAGCGCTTGCTGGGAGGCAACCAAGCCATGGGGCATCACTTCCTCTAAGCATTTTGCCCTATTCTTGATTTTATTTGTTTATATAAAGTTCATTGATACTAAGGTAAAGAGTCAATTGTATAAGTTTACAGGGTTACAAAAGGATTCTGCACACAAAACAGAGAAAAAGAGCTCACTGGCAAGAAAACGCCAGTAAAAGTCTGTTTTGGGCGTTCAACGCCCAAAAGAAGCATCCACTGGGCGTTGAACGCCAGTAAGGATAGCCATCTGGGCGTTAAACATCAGAAAGAAGCTCCTTCTGGGCATTTAACGCCAGATTTACAGCGTCTTGGGCGTTCAGAAAAATGCCCAGTGACAAAGGAGTTCCTGGCGTTCAACGCCAGAAAGAAGCAACAGCTGGGCGTTGAACGCCCAGGAGAAGCAGTAGTTGGGCGTTGAACGCCCAAAACATGCAGCATTTGGGCGTTCAAACGCCAGGATGGTGGGGAGGAGGTAATTTCGTTTTTACTTCATATTTTTCATTTTAATTTTTATGTTTCAATTCATGATTTCTTGCATAAACATGTTACAAACCCTGATTTCTAAAATCCCTAATTTCTAAAAACCCTACTTTAAAAATATCAAATGTATCTTAATCCATAAGCACAAATCCTTTTTTCAATCCAATTCAACTCTTTTTCAAAATTTTCAAAACAAATCTATCTCTTTTCATTCAAAAATCTTTTCAACTAATCAATATCTTTTTCAAATCTCCATATTATCTTTTTCAAAAATCCAAATTTATCTTTTTCAAATATCTTTCATATCTTTTCAATTTTAAATTATATCTTTTCTTATCATACTTATTTCTTTTTAAATCATATCTTCTATCTTATCTTTCTCCTTATTTTCGAAAACCCACCCCCTTCCCTTTTAAAAACACATTCGGCCTCCCTTCTCTCATCCACCATTCAACACTAGCTCTCCTTCTATTCCCTCTCCTTTCTTTTCTTTTGCTTGAGGACAAAAAACCTCTAAGTTTGGTGTGTTTATCCGTGATCACTAAATCATACCCACTAAGATCATGGCTCCCAAAGGAAAATAACCTCTTTCCAAAACCACTTTGGAATCAAGGGAGGTTCTTAACCAAAGAACATTCAGACCATTACTACAAAATAATGGGTCTAAGATCAGTGATCCCGGAAGTTAAGTTCGATCTGAAAGAAGATGAATATCCGGAGATCCAAAAGCAGATTCGAAACAGGAACTGGGAAGTCCTAGCTAATCCTGAAACGAAAGTGGGAAGGAATATGGTTCAGGAATTCTATGCTAATCTGTGGCAAACAGACAGGCAGAGAATATCTGGAACTACCTTCTATGACTATCGAACTTTGGTCAGAGGAAAGATTATTCACATCCACCCTGACAAAATCAGGGAGATCTTTAAGCTACCTCAGCTGAAAGATGACCCAGACTCCTTCAATAGGAGAATGATGAGAACAAACAAGGGCCTGGATAAGATTCTAGAGGATATATGCATCCCTGGAGCCAGGTGGACCACCAGCAGCAAGGGTGTCCCAAATCAACTCAAGAGAGAAGATCTCAAACCAGTCGCCAGAGGATGGCTGGACTTCATTGGGCGTTCTATATTGCCCACAAGCAACCGTTCTGAAGTCACTGTTAAAAGAGCAGTAATGATCCATTGCATTATGTTGGGAAAAGAAGTAGAAGTTCATCAACTGATCCCATCTGAATTTTACATACTTGCTAACAAGAACTCCAAGGATGCCAGGTTGGCTTATCCAAGCTTAATCTCTATGCTCTGCAAAGATGCTGGAGTAAAGATGGGAATAACAGAGTATATCTCAGTGGAGCAACCAATCACTAAAATCACAATGGAAAAACAACAAATGCAGGATGACCACACCAAGAGGAGGGCGCAAGAATTCCTCCCAGAAGTCCCTCAATCTGAATATTGGGAACAGCTTGAAGCATCTGTTACCAAGTTGCAAGAATCTATGGACCAAATAAAGGAAGAACAGCAAAATCAAAACAGTATGCTCTGCAAACTGCTCAGGAAACAAGAAGAGCAAGGGCGTGACTTAAAGGAACTGAAGCGTCAGAAGTTATCTCTCGAAGAACCAAGCATTCCACAGACTAGAGGAACATCCACATCCCAAACTCAAGGTTGTTGAGCCCTAATCTTAGCCTTAACTCTGTGATAATTATTCTTATTTGAGTTCTACCTTAGTAGTTATAGTGGTAATTAGTAGTTATTTTATCTCCAATTAAGCTATAATTTATTTTTCTCATCATCATTAAACATGAATAAAATAGAAGATTTTTTTTAGGATAAGGAGGCAATATTTTTCGAGTTTTTAATACAAGAAATTCTGATTAATTACATGTGGTGGCAATGCTTTCTGCCTTCTGAATGAATGCTTGAACAGTGCATATGTCTTTGGAATTTGATGTTCTTGAATGTTAAATATGTTGGCTCTTGAAAGAATGATAAACATGAGACATGTTATTGGTAATCTGAAAAATCATAAAAATGATTCTTGAAGCAAGAAAAAGCAGTGAATACAAAGCTTGCAAAAAAAAAAAAAATAGAAAAAGCCAATAACTCTTAAAACCAAAAGGCAAGGGTAATAAAAAGGATCCAAGGCTTTGAGCATCAGTGGATAGGAGGGCCTAAGGGAATCAAATCCTGGTCTAAGCGGCTAAACCAAGCTGTCCCTAACCATGTGCTTGTGGCGTGAAGGTGTCAAGTGAAAACTTGAGACTGAGCGGTTAAAGTCAAGGTCCAAAGCAAAAAGAAGAGTGTGCTTAAGAACCCTGGACACCTCTAATTGGGGACTTTAGCAAAGCTGAGTCACAATCTGAAAAGGTTCACCCAATTATGTGTCTGTGGCATTTATGTATCCGGTGGTAATACTGAAAAACAAAGTGCTTAGGGCCACGGTCAAGACTCATAAAAGTAGCTGTGTTCAAGAATCAACATACTGAACTAGGAAAATTAATAACACTATCTGAATTCTAAGTTCCTATAGATGCCAATCATTCTGAGCTTCAATGGATAAAGTGAGATGCCAAAACTGTTCGGAAGTAAAAAGCTACTAGCCCCGCTCATTTAATTAGAATCTGAGCTTCACTCAAAAACTCTGAGATATTATTGTTTCTTGACTCATTTGTATTCTATTTTATTTGTCTAGTTGCTTGGGGACAAGCAACAGTTCAGGTTTGGTGTTGTGATGAGCGGATATTTTATACGCTTTTTGGGGTTAATTTCATATAGTTTTTAGTATGTTTTAGTAAGTTTTTAGTTTATTTTCATTATTTTCTAGGCAAAATTCATATTTCTGGACTTTACTATGAGTTTGTGTGTTTTTCTGTAATTTCAGGTATTTTCTGGCTGAATTTGAGGGAGCTGAGCAAAAATCTGATTCAGGCTGAAAAAGGACTGCTGATGCTGTTGGATCCTGACCTCTCTGCACTCGGAATGGAATTTCTGGAGCTACAGAAGTCCAATTGATGCGCTTCCAATTGCGTTGGAAAGTAGACATCCAGGTATTTCCAGCAATATATAATAGTCCATACTTTGCTCAAATTTGGACGACGTAAACTGGCGTTCAACGCCAGTTCTATGTTGCAGTCTGGCGTCCAGCGCCAGAAACACGTTACAAGTTGGAGTTCAACGCCAGAAACAGGTTACAGCCTGGCGTTGAACGCCCAAAATAGCCCAGGCACGTGAGAAGCTTTAGTCTCAGCCCCAGCACACACCAAGTGGGCCCCAAAAGTAGATTTCTGCACTATCTATCATAGTTTACTCATTTTCTGTAAACCTAGGTTACTAGTTTAGTATTTAAACAACTTTTAGAGATTTAATTTTCATCTCATGACATTTTAGATCTGAACTTTGTACTCTTTTACGTCATGAGTCTCTAAACTCCATTGTTGGAGGTGAGGAGCTCTGCTGTGTCTCGATGAATTAATGCAAGTATTTCCGTTTTCCATTCAAACATGCGCGTTCCTATCTAAGATATCCATTCACGCTTAATTATGGAGAAGGTGATGATTCGTGACACTCATCACCTTCCTCAATCCATGAACGTGTGTCTGACAATCACCTCTATTCTACATCAGATTGAATGAGTATCTCTTAGATTCCTTAATCAAAATCTCCGTGGTATAAGCTAGATTGATGGCGGCATTCATGAGAATCCGAAAAGTCTAAACCTTGTTTGTGGTATTCCGAGTAGGATTCTGGGATTGGATGGCTGTGACGAACTTCAAACTCGCGAGTGCTGGGCGTAGTGACAGACGCAAAAGGATAGTAAATCCTATTCCGGTACGATTGAGAACCTGCAGATGATTAGCCGTGCGGTGACAGCGCACTTGGACCCTTTTCACTGAAAGGAAGGGTGGTAGCCATTGACAACGGTGATCCACCAACACACAGCTTGCCATAGGAGGACGTGCGTGCGTGAACAAGAAGAGAGAGGAAAGCAGAATTTCAGAAGACAAAGCATCTCCAAAACTCCAACATATTCTCCATTACTGCATACAAGTATAATTTGTGTTCTGCCCTTTTTACTTTTTACAACTCAAACTAAAAATTATTATTGATATTATATCCTGACTAAGAGTTACGAGATAACCATAGCTTGCTTCAAGCCAACAAACTCCGTGGGATCGACCCTTACTCACGTAAGGTATTACTTGGACGACACAGTGCACTTGCTGGTTAGTTGTGCGAAGTTGTAAGAGAGTAATGTGAACATTGACATCACAATTTTGTGCACCAAGCTCTTAAGCACACTCTTTTTGCTTTGGACCACGACTTTAACCTCTCAGTCTCAATCTTTTCACTTGACACCTTCACGCCACAAGCACATGGTTAGGGACAGCTTGGTTTAGCCGCTTAGGCCAGGATTTTATTCCTTTGGGCCCTCCTATCCATTAATGCTCAAAGTCTTGGATCCTTTTTACCATTGCCTTTTGGTTTAAAGGGTTATTGGCTTTTTCTACTTGCTTTTTCTTTTTCTTCTCTTTTTTTTCTTTATATTTTTTTTCTTTCACCAATATTTTTTTTTTATTTTTTTCACAAGCTTTGTCTATTCACTGCTTTTTCTTGCTTCAAGAATCAAATTTATGATTTTTCAGATTACCAATAACATTTCTCCTTTTTCATTATTCTTTCAAGAGCCAACAATTTTAACATTCATAAACAACAAATTAAAAAATATGCACTGTTCAAGCATTCATTCAGAAAACAAAAGGTATTGCCACCACATCAAAATAATTGAACTAATTTCAAGATAGAATTCGAAATCATGTACTAGACATAGAAAGGTGAAGGATTCATAGGACATTCATAGCTTTAAGACATAGACACTAGACACCAAGGTTGCGAGAACCGAACCGGTTAATGAACCGGTCGAGTAACTGGTTCAATGGTTTAATGGTTCAACCGGGGTCGAACCGTGGTTGAACCGATTTAATTAAATATAAAATAAAAATATTAAAAAAAAATTTAATATATAACTTACCTACAGTTTATTATTAAATATTCATGAAACATCAAAGTTTATAAAAAAAAATTCCTGGATGATGAGGAGGGATCCAAGGCCCAAAAACAACAAAAAACTAACACAAACCTAATACAGAAGATCTAATACCAGCTACATCCAAAAAAAAGGGAAAGGAAAGAGGAACGTTGGAGGGGCTTCGAACAAACTGATGCCCATCTCTTGAATCTGACCTTTTCTTGCCAACAAAAATTATCAGATCATTCAATCCAATTTACCCAATATAATACAGAACAACATAACTCAGAAATTAATGAACCAAAAAGCAACCATTAACTAAGTAAAACAACAAACAACAATAAAAAAATTAATCCAGAAAAATAATCAACTCATAAAAATGAAATTGAAGAAGTAGTGGAAGACTGGAGACTGTACAAAATTAACTCAGAAATTTATCAATAATTGACAATAATTAACTCAACAAAAACAACCTCCCCTGTTAACAAAATCACCAATCAAGGAAGAGAACATCAGTGGCACAGGAAGAGAACTGCGACTGTGTGAACGCGCGGAGCCGACATGAGTTTTCGGCGATGGAGAAGGCGGTGAGGGTGAGTGTGGGTACTGGTTAAGGCTATGAACTCTGATTTTCATTCCTCAATGCATGCGACTTGGGTGAGGGTGAGAGAGAGTGAAGTCAGAGAGAGCTTGAAGAGAGATGTTGAGAAGAGAACGAACCACCGCGACAACAAGAAAAGGATTGCGATTGAAAACGAAGACCACCGGCAAGAAAACGAACGTGCTCGTGGTTTCTTCGCATGTGAGTGACGCCGATGGGAGAAGTGGGAGGCTCGGTTGAGGCTAGTCCGGCGGTGACGGCAGCCTCTGGTTGATGGAGAGTATCTCGATAACGGAGAAGGGGGATGCTGGCATGCTGCTATACTCTGATAAGGTTTAGGGTTGGGTTTGTGAGAGAAAGAAGGGGGAGGGGGTGTGTTGCTTTTTGCCTTTTTATTTTTGCTCAAAACGACGCCGTTCTCCATGTCCATAGCGAACCGGGACTTTAAAAAACCCATCCGGTTTGATCGGTTCGCCGGTTAACCGCCGATTCGATCGGTTTTTTAACCGGTTTTTTGCAACACGGTTTTAGAAATTAACCGGACCGGCCAAATGACCGGTTTCCGGTTAATCCGGTCGAACCGGCCGGTCCGGTCCGGTTTTCAGAACATTGCTAGACACTAATGATCATGTAATAAAGACACAAACATAGACAAAACAGAAAAATAAAAACAAGGAAATTAATGAACGGGCCCACCTTAGTGATGGCGGCTAGTTCTTCCTCTTGAAGATCTTATGGAGTGCTTGAGCTCCTCTATGTCTCTTCCTTGCCTTTGTTGCTCCTCTCTCATGGCTCTTTGGTCTTCTCTAATTTTATGGAGGAGGATGGAATGCTCTTGGTGCTCCGTCCTTAGTTGCCCCATGTTAGAACTCAATTCTCCTAAGGAGGTGTTGATTTGCTCCCAATAGTTTTGTGGAGGAAAGTGCATCCCTTGAGGCATCTCAGGGATTTCTTGATGAGGAATTTCCTCATGCTCTTGTTGAGGTCCATGAGTGGGCTCTCTTGTTTGCTCCATCTTCTTCTTAGTGATGGGCTTGTCTCCTTCAATGAGGATGTCTTCCTCGATGACAATTCTAGCTGACTTGCATAGGGTACAGATGAGATGAGGGAAGGCTAACCTTGCTAAAGTAGAGGGCTTGTCCGCCACCTTGTAGAGTTCTAGGGATATGATCTTATGAACTTCTACTTCCTCTCCATTCATGATGCTATGGATCATGATAGCCCGGTCTATTGTAACTTCAGACTGGTTGCTAGTAGGAATGATAGAGCGTTGGATGAACTCCAACCATCCTCTAGCCACTGTTTTAAGGTCAAGCCTTCTTAGTTGAACCGGCTTACCTCTTGAGTCTCTCTTCCATTGAGCTCCTTCTACACAGATGTCCATAAGGACTTGGTCCAACCTTTGATCAAAGTTGACCCTTCTAGTGAAAGGGTGAGGATCTCCTTGCATCATTGGCAAGTTGAATGCCAACCTCACATTTTCTGGACTGAAATCCAAGTAATTTCCCCGAACCATTGTGAGCCAATTCTTTGGGTTTGGGTTCATACTTTGGTCATGGTTTCTAGTGATTCATGCATTAGCATAGAACTCTTGAACCATTAATATTCTGACTTGTTAGATTGGGTTGGTGAGAGTTTTCCAACCTCTTCTTTGAATCTCATGTCGGATCTCTGGATATTCACTCTTTTTGAGCTTGAAGGGGACCTCGGGGATCACCTTTTTCTTGTCCACAACTTCATAGAAGTGGTCTTGATGGACCTTTGAGATGAATCTCTCCATCTCCCATGACTCGGAGGTAGAAGCAATTACCTTCCCTTTCCTCTCTCTAGAGGTTTCTCCGGCCTTAGGTGCCATTAATGGTTATGGAAAAAATAAAAAGCAGAGCTTTTTCCACACTAAACTTAAAATGTTTGCTCGTCCTCGAGAAAAAGAAGAAAGAAAGGAGTAGAAGAAGAAGAAATGGAGGAGATGGAAGGGGGGTGATGGTTTCGGCCAAAGGGGAGAGAAGTGTTTGTGATATGTGAAAGTGAAGGTAGTGAGGAGGGGTATTTATAGGGTAGGAGAGAGGGGATTCGGTCATGAAGGGGTGGGTTTGGGAGGGGAATGGTTTGAATTTGAATGGTGAGGTAGGTGGAGTTTATGATGGATAGATGTAAGTGGTGAAGAGGATATGGGGAAGAGGGTAGGATTTGATAGGTGAAGGGTATTTGGGGAAGAGTTATTGATGAAATTGGTCAAGGGTATTTGGGAAAGAGTGTTATGAAAAGGTGTGAAGAGGAGAGAAGAAGAGGTTAGGTAGGTGGGGATCTTGTGGGGTCCACAGATCCTGAGGTGTTAAGGAATTCTGCTCCCTGCACCATTCTGGCGTTCAAACGGCCATAGTATGCCAATTCTGGCATTTAACGCCAGTTCTGCTATCTTTCCTGGCATTAAACGCCAGCTCTGCTACCTTGCCTGGCGTTTAAGCGCCAGTCTGCTCCCCATTTCTGGCGTTTAACGCCAGCCAGACACCAGACAGCCCTTTCTGGCGTTAAAAGCCCAGAGTGCTGCCCATTCTGGTGTTTAACGCCCAAAATGCTGCCAGGCTGGGCGTTAAACGCCCATTCTTCTATCTTTACTGGCGTTTAAACGCTAGTAAGCTTGTTCTCTAGGGTGTTCTGTTTTTTATGCTATTTTTCATTTTGCTTTAATTTTGCAGTTGTTTTTATGACTTCACATGATCATCAACCTAAAAAAAAACATAAAATGACAATGGAAAATAAATAAATATAATTAAATAACATTGGGTTGCCTCTCAATAAGCACTTCTTTAATGTCAATAGCTTGACAGTGAGCTCTTAGAGAGCTTCACAGAGACTCAGAGCTTGATGTTGGCCTCCCAACACCAAACTTAAAAGTTGAGTGTGGGGGCTCTGTTTGACTCTGTATTGAGAGAAGCTTTTCATGCTTCCTCTCTATGGTTACAGAAGAAGATCCTTGAGCCTTAAACACAAGGTAGTCCTCATTCAATTGAAGGACTAACTCTCCTCTGTCCACATCAATCACAGCTCTTGCTGTGGCTAGGAAGGGTCTTCCAAGGATGATGGATTCATCCTCATCCTTCCCAGTGTTTAGGATTATGAAATCAGCAGGGATGTAAAAGCCTTCAACTTTTACTAAGACATCCTCTACAAGTCCATAAGCTTGTTTCCTTGAATTGTCTGCCATCTCTAGTGAGATTCTTGCAGCTTGTACCTCAAAGATCCCTAGTTTCTCCATTACAGAGAGTGGCATGAGGTTTATACTTGAACCAAGGTCACACAGAGCCTTCTTAAAGGTCATGGTGCCTATGATGCAAGGTATTAAGAACTTTTCGGGATCCGGTTTCTTCTGAGGTAACTTTAGTTGCCCTAAAGCATTCAGTTCATTGATGAGAAATGGAGGTTCATCCTCCCAAGTCTCATTACTAAATAACTTGGCATTCAGCTTCATGATTGCTCCTAGATATTGAGCAACTTGCTCTTCAATAATATCTTCATCCTCTTCAGAGGAAGAATACTCATCAGAGCTCATGAATGGCAATAGTAAGTTTAATGGAATCTCTATGGTATCTGTATGAGCCTCAGATTCCTTTGGTTCTTCATTGGGGAACTCATTAGGGGTCAGTGGACGTCCATGGAGGTCTTCCTTACTAGAATTCACTGCCTTTCCCTCATCTACAGGTTCGGCCATGTTGGGTATATTGATGGCCTTGCACTCTCTTTTTGGATTCTCTTCTGTATTGCTTGGGAGAGTACTAGGAGGAGTTTCGGCCACTCTTTTACTCAGCTGACCCACTTGTGCCTCCAAATTTCTGATGGAGGACCTTGTTTCAGTCATGAAACTGAGAGTGGTCTTAGATAGATCAGAGATTATGGTTGCTAAGTCAGAGTGGCTCTGCTTAGAATTCTCTGTCTGTTGCTCAGAAGATGATGGAAAAGGCTTGCTATTGCCAAACCTATTTTTCCCACCATTATTATTGAAGCCTTGATTAGGCTTCTGTTGATCCTTCCATGAGAAATTAGGGTGATTTCTCCATGAAGGATTATAGGTGTTTCCATAGGATTCTCCCATGTAATTCACCTCTTCCATTGCAGGATTCTCAGGGTCATAAGCTTTTTCTTCAGAGGAAGCTTTGATGAGATGACTTTTGTGTGGTCTAGAATTCACAATTGAAGTCTCGTTGCAAGTATAGTTTTTAAACCAACAATAGTCCTTTCATACAAAAGATTGTTTGTCACTAGTACAAACCCCTAAATTTATAAACCGAAGTATTGAACCTCGGGTCGTTCTCCCTAGGAATTACAATGAAATGTCTTGTTATTGGTTATAAGTTATGTTTGGGGTTTTTGATAAGAAACATGAAAAGTAAATGACAATGAAAATAAACTAACAACTAGAAGGCTCTTGGCAAGGTTGTGAGAATTAGAAGTCCTATCCTAGTTATCCTCCTCAATTGTGACCACAATTATCCATTGCTACCACTTAGTTAACCTCTAATCATAGAAGAAAGTTAAGTGGATGAATCAACTTGATTCTACAAGTCCTAGCCAACTCCCAAGGGAAAGACTAGCGTTAGCGGTATCCAAATCAATTAGCAACTTCTAATTATCAATCAACAAGGAAATTAGATAACTCAAGCGTCACTAATTACTCTACCATAGCCAAGAGGAACAAAATCTACTCTAAAATCCAAGCAAGCATTTTATCAAACACTTGGAAGACCTAAAAGGAAAGCATAGTAAAAAAGTGCAAGGAAAGTAAATCTACACTACTCAGTTGCAAGAAATTAAACAACAACAAATCAAATGAACAATAAAGGAACATGAAAACATAAATTGCATTGAAATGTAAATAGAAGAAACAAAAGTGCATGAACATAAAAGTAGAGAATCACAAGAATGAAATACAAAATTAGAGAGAGGAGAAGAAGAGGAACTAGAAATTGTAAAGGAAAAGTAAATCAAAGCATGAATTAAACATAGATCTAAGAAATTCTAATCTAGATCTAAAACCTAATCTTAATCCTAGAGAGAAGTGAGAGCTTCTCTCTCTAAAACTAACCTAAACTACACTAATGATCCAAAGTATCTAAAGTATATTGATTCCCCTTCAATCCTTGGCTTAAATAGCATCAGAAATGAGTTGGATTGGGCCCACAAGGCTTCTAAAATCTCTGGCCACGGGTTGCATTAAGTGAAGCACGTGCCACCATCGACGCGTCCATGATAAACCCATATTTCATGAGTTATTTTGTACTTAGTTTGAGTGATTTATTCAATCCTTCACCCACTTATTCATATTAATTGCATGGTTTTACTTTCCCTTCCTTATTATGTGATGTATGTGAAAAACATGTTTCCTAAGCTTTAAAATTAATTATTTTAATTACCTTTATTTCCATTCGATGCCGTGATTAGTGTGTTAAGTAGTTTCAGATTTTCTAAGGCAGAATGACTTAAAGGATGAAAAAGGAAACGTACAAAAATGGAAGGAAAGTGCGAAACGGAGTTTTGCAGAAACTGGTATCCACGCGATCGCATGGACGACGCGATCGCGTGCTAGAAGCGAAGAAGTAGCGACGCGGCCGCATGACTGACGCGACCGCGCGCCTTAAGTAGAACGCATACGACGCGGACGCGTGACTGACGCGACCGCGTGGCAAGAAAAACTCCAGATGACGCGACCGCGTGACCCACGCGGACGCGTGACAGAGGCCACGTATCAGAATTTACAGAATACGCCCCCAGCGATTTCTGAAGCCCTTTTTGGCCCAGATCCAAGTACAAAACACACATATTAGAGGTTATAAAGTGGAGGAATGCATCCATTCAAAAGAGAGCTCGCCAATTTTCACTTTCCATGATTTAGATTTAGTTTGAGAGATGTTCTCTCCTCTCTCTCTTAGGATTAGGATTAGGATTATGATTTATGACTTCTCTTAGTTTGTAAGAGTGACTCTCGATCCAGGTTTAATATTTACTTTAATTCATGTTTCTATGCTACTTTTACTTTAATGCTTTTATTCGTATCTACAGATGTTGCCCAATTGGCTTATGAATTATTCCATGTTACAGATTATTATTTGAATTAATGATTATTTGAGGTATTTCAGTTATTGATTGCTTTCTCTTTAATTTGTGTTACCATTGCTTCCAATCTGAAGATATTTTTATTCCCGCAATTTACTTTTTCTCCTTTTGGTCTTGGTTAAGAAATCAGTAACTCAACAGTTATTAAACTCAGCATAATTGATAATCGTTGTCTTGCTAATTGAACTGAACTTCAATAATCCCAACTTTTTCTTAGGAAATAAATAGGATTCAAAGGTCAAACTAATTAGTCCCTTGACTTTCCTTTGCTTAGTAAAGGTTAACTAAGTGGAATTTAGATTCAACTTTCATTATTGTTGAGAGAGATAACTAAGTTGGACTTTCAATTTCTCTTACCTTGCCAAAAGTTATTTTACAGTATTTATTTATTTTAATTGCCATTTACTTTACTTGTCATTCAAATCACTTTCTTCTCACCTTCTAAACCCTGATTACAATCTTTATAGCCAATAATAAGAACATACTTCCCTGCAGTTCCTTGAGAAGACGACCCCAGGTTTGAATACTCGGTTAATAATTTTTAAGGAGTTTGTTACTTGTGACACCCAAAACATTTGTACGAAGGGATTTCTGTCGGTTTAGAGACTATATCTACAACGCGACTTTTTTTATGAACTTCTTTACTGGCAAAAAACCAAAACGTTAAAATGGCGCCGTTGCCGGGGAACTGCTAACGTGTGCCTTATTATTGGTTATTGTAAATATTTTTCTTTTACTTGTTTATTTATTTCTGTTTTTCCTTTTTATTTTTCAATTGCTACCATGAATTCTCACTCCTCTCGCTTTGAGTTTGGTTCTAACTTTGTTGAAGGAAATAGAAGTTACAGCAGGAATATGCATCAAGGTCAGACCAATCAAGGATGGATGGAGCCAAGAGGATTTAATCAACCCTTTAGGCAGCAACACCCTCCGAGATATCCTGGACAAAGACCATTCTACCGTGCATACCCAGCTGAAAGATATGGTGGACAACCTTGTAACTACCAACAAGCCCCACCCCGTGTATATAAACCATCCTTTCAACATAACCTCGAACCACCACACTCACAAGTTTCTCTTCACCATTTGCCACCATATGATCCTTCCTTACCCCAGTACCAATCCAATCACTCCCAATCACCGCCACTTTCCTATGTATCATGTCCAAGTCCAGCAACCCGAGAAGCAGAGGTTCGCCTAAAGGAAATAGTAAATAAACTTCAAACAACCATTCGACAACTGGAGCAAGCAGTAATTCAATGGGTTTCTAGGTGCTCAAATACACAAGGATCAGCCACAGCCCCATGTGGATAGTCTAATGAAGAGCGTAGCATGAAGGAGATACCAGAAACTTCAGTGGACAAGACAGAGCACGAATTTGTACTAGAACAAGTAGAAGAAGCTGTCATTGTTCAAGAAGAAGAGTTGGTTGAAGATCTAGGAGATGCTGAACCTCCATGGGAATCCAGAACTGAGGAGAACTCCGTCAAGGACGTTACAGTTGATGCTAAGGAGGGTAGTACACAACCCCCAAGGCAAGTCGTTTATGAAGAATCAGACGGAATAACCCAGGACACAAATTCCCTTGATGATGATAGTCACAAGTTTGGCTCTCTTGGTAATGAATTTGCATCTGCAAGTGAATTCTCTGAGATCGAAGAATCTTCCCCAAGTGAATACGAAGACGATACGGAGGTATATTTCTCTCAACCTCCAATCTATGACTCAAGTGATGAGGAAGACATAGAAGACTTTGACTAGGACACATATACAATTGTAGAGCCTTACAAGGAAGTGGAGGAATTCACAGAAGAGCACACGGGAGTAGAACTTACAGAACCACCGAAAACACCTATCCCAAGGCCATTACCACTTAATACAAGCTTCAAGTGGGTACAATCCTTAACCTATAACTTTACTTATTCACTTGAATATGGTTTGCTTGAAACAGATGGCCAGCTTAGAGCTCTTTGTGGCTTTAAGAGTAAGAGGGAAATGGCTCGTACTCAGAGCTAGTGCACAAGGTTCAATAAGGTTCCACGCTTCACCTCGAAGTACACGGATTGGTATCATGTGCAATTGCATGGATCACGGAGAATGTTTGGTCACCATGGTGAGATTCTACTTTTTAAACCGCCCGGATAGAAACATGTAGATCAAGACGGAGGCAGATTTAAAAACAAAGCTTGGGATCCTGGAGTTTATTCTGACATTTGTCACCCCGGGCGCCGAACAATCTGTTTGAAGCTGCTCAGAAGCTTTACATGCCTAGTTTGGGACCCCGGAGGCTATTGGCATTCCAAGCACTGGTGGAGATTTTTGGACGAATTTAAACATAAGCCGCCATAGTAGGAAGCTCCTCCAATGTCCAACTTAAGGACTTTAACTAAAAGTGCTAAGTGGGAGACAACGCACCATGGTATGGTCGCTTCTTTTTCAATTTAATTCTTGTTAATTGTTTCCATTTTTATTTTCTTTTCATTTTACTTCATTGAACCTGGAATCATGCATAGCATTCATGTTAATCATTGCATTCTGCATTTATCATACACATAAAAAAGGGTGCATGACGCGACCGCGTGCCCCATGCGATCGCATCATATTGCGAAAACACTATCCACGCGACCGCGTCATCCACGCGGCCGCGTGCCCTGGAGATCGGCGTAAAAATTCAACGTCCAGAAAGTTAGGCTGGAATCGTGCGGCCCTTGTGCGTTTCGCACAAATTGGCCCACGCGATCGCATGCCCATGCGATCGCATCACTTGCACAATACCAATCCCACGCGACCGCGTGAGCGACGCGATCATGTCGCATGGATTGCACATCACCCCAGAAGGAGACAGAGAGTTGCGCTGAAACGGTGCTGGAGTCGTGCGTTTAGCATAATTTCCAACGACGCGATCGCGCGACCCATGCGATCGCGTCATCCCCTCTTCCACCCTTTTCATGCGATCGCGCAACCCACGCGATTGCATCACTCCATTATCACCCCCACCACGCGACCGCGTCCCCTACGCGACCGCGTGGATTCCAATTTAAACCCCCCAGATCACGCGAACCCTATTCTTGCGCCACCCCCTGAACCCACAAACCCTTTCTTTTCCCCTCCTCCAAACCCCAGCCACCACCGCACCACCACCCAACCACCATCTCCGACCCCCGCCGACGCCATCAATCGCCCAGACACCGCCGCCGTACCACCCCCACCCCTTCTCTCTTCCTCTTTCTCCTTCTTCCTCTTTCTCCCTCCTTCTCCGCCACTGCCCTCCGCCACTGCCCACCTCACACCGCCGCACCTAACCCAGCCGCGCCCCCTCCGCCACCCACACGCAACCCCCCTCCCTTCCTCTATCAATTACCCTAAACCCTATCCCCATTACCCCCTTCTCCACTACTCCCTCAGCCGCCACCACCCCAGCCACCTCTGTACCCTAACCTCCTTCTTTCGCCTTCCAGGTTCCGCAACACGCAATCCCTTTTATCCGTTCGTAGTGTATTCTTATTTTTCCATTTTTGTTCATGTTAGGATAGTTAGATATGCATGTTGTAGTGGATTTTAGGTTGTTAGGTAGATTAGGCTGTGGTTAGTAGCTCTAGGTCTGTTTATTTGCACTGTTCTTGCTTCTGTTTTATCATAT
Source organism: Arachis hypogaea (assembly GCF_003086295.3). Classification (NCBI taxonomy): domain Eukaryota; kingdom Viridiplantae; phylum Streptophyta; class Magnoliopsida; order Fabales; family Fabaceae; genus Arachis; species Arachis hypogaea. The sequence continues at coordinate 41,130,828 of NC_092046.1, read as the reverse complement.
TTGCAAATCTACTGTTGCTGTAATCTTGTTCATATGCTGTATTTCTTGTATATTGCTGCTCTTTACATTGCATTTTCATGTTTATATTATATATATGTACCTGCAGCTTGACTTTTTAATTCATATGAACTGCTTTGATTGCTGTTTATTTTCTGGGAGAATCCAATTTTAGCCGGAATGCTGCCCAAATTTCTATAAAAAGGTTTTCATTCATATTTCAGTTTGGCAATTTGAACTCTGTTTTCCCCTGCTTTCTCCAAACCATTTCATAATTGCCAGGGCACGCTTTCTTATCCTTTTTGATTTCCTAGTTTATAAACGGCATCTGTGATATTCTGATTCCAGTTCTTGCTTTCTTTATATCTATTTGAATCAACATCACCCTGTTTTCCTTGTTCGGTTATGAGTTAATTCTAGTCATAATTGTGAATCCTTGTTACATGGACTATTTTATTTATGCCACTTACTTTAACCCGCATTTTACTGACTCACTAATTTTAATTTACTAACTTCTTTTAGAAATTCTAACCATACTAACCTTTTAAAATCTCTTTTTTGATTTTTCACTTTACTCTAACTTTCTAACCATGGCATAATGACAATTTTTCTATTTAACTTGAATTCTGATACATTTTGGATTGTAAATTCTTCCTTTCAACTTTTAAACTACTATACAATCCTTAATACACCATTACTTAACTCATTTACCTCATTCTAATTCTCCCTTGCCGCTTTGAGTTTTCTTTGTTTAATTGCCTATTTGCTTCCCTATTTTTATCCATATCCTGGTTTTCCATTTTTTCAGGATGTCTGACTCACAGAGGAAAGGAAAAGGCAAGGCTACTGGCAAGCGCAAGAGAGGAGATTCCTCCCAGTCCATCATTGCCCTCATGCATGATTCCTCATGGCGGGAGAAGAACTTTACACAGCAAGAAAAAGCTGACCAGCTGCTCCCTGCAAATGATTCAATAAAATTTGCAAACCGATACTACGAGCTGAGGTACCCGGCATTTGCAAACTCCAGGAATCTATACCTGGAGAGAACTCTGAAGATTCCAGAAGCACTCCAGCAGTACACCACTGAGAAAATCAAGCAAAGAGGCTGGTTCTTTCTGGAGAGAACACTGACAGAGGTCAATGCATCTTGGGTCCGGGAATTCTACTACAACTACTACATCACCACCCTAGATGCAGTGAACCTGAGAGGAAAGCAGATTCTAGTCATTGAGGAGGCCATAGAGGACATTCTCCGGCTCCCAGCCAAGTCCGATCAGCCTGATGGTTATTCAAAGGTTGAGGAGGACATGCGCCTGATGCAGTTTGATTGGGATGCTGTGAAGGCACGGATAGCTCTCGACCCGACGGTTCCTTGGGAGATGGGTCAGGACACCACCATGCCTAGAGGGATCAAGATGGCGTACTTAAATGATGAGGCTCGGTTATGGCATCAGATCTTGAGCAATTATGTGATGCCGAGTACTCATGAGACGGAGATCCCAGCTGCTATGATCACCCTCCTATGGTGTGTGATGGAGGGTAAGGACCTTTATCTGCCACGCTTTATCCGACATTATATGGCTAGGGTCCACGTCCGAGGCACCCTCCCTTTTCCGTATCTAGTTACACAGCTAGGCCGTTGAGCTGACGTGCCATGGGAGGATGCCGATGAGAGACCACCAGCGGCGGACTGCAGGAAGATCATTCCTCAATGCAGGAACTTCCTAGCTTTGGGCTACAGACCACCATCCTTCACTGCTACTGATGAGACAATCCCACCGTCTGCTGGACCCTCTTCATCCACGGCTGCTCCTGCTGCCACCACTACACCTCCACCTGCCTCTGAGCCCGTATACCGCCTTGTGCACCGCCTATTCCGATAGCTTGATCAGATGGAGCGCTGTAACCGGCGCTGGTATGAGAGATTGGAGCGTCGCAGCCAGCGACACTATTCGCATCTGAAGCTGATGATCCGACAGGGTGGTGACATCGCCTCCGAGCCCGACACACCATCAGAGCCATCAGAGGAGGAGGAGGATGAGCACGAGAAGGAGACTCACTTCCAGGAGGAGACCCATCAGCAGGCAGACATAGAGCAGGCTGCTCCACATCAGGAGGTTACGCATTAGATCGAGGCTGCAGATCCGGAGATCCCGATCCAGTCTGCACAGCCTCTACAGCAGCCAGACCCTCAGCCCACCACCACCACAGAGCCTCCAGCTACCATCCCTACCAGTGATGACACCCCTTCACACCCGGCTTGACTGAGCATCAGGGACGATGCTTCATTTTAAGTGTGGAGAGGTCGCCATCTCTGGCGTTTTATTTTGGTGAACCACTACATCTCATTTTTCTTTTATTTTGGATATTTTTCTATATTTTTCTTTTTACTGTTATTTTCTGAGTTACTTATACATTGCTACTTTTGTGTATTTTTACTCTAATTTTGCATTTTACATTTTTAGTTCATATTTTTAGTTATTTAGTTTAGTTTGCAATTTTGACTTATTAGTGGATTAATTAGTATAGTTTACCCTTTTTAGCATAAGATAGCATAGTTTAAATTGAAAAATATAAAAAGGAAGTAAGCTAGGAAATTGAACATAACAGATTTAAATCCATAAACCTTGTATATATAGCATTACATCATATAGTTAAGTTGACAACATTTCATCAAGGAGGAACATTAAAACTTTAAAGGCTACCCTAAATAATTTTTTTTATGAGAATAATGGGAATTTTTAACTAAACCTGCATAACAGATATGAAAGATATATGATGCTTGAGTTAGAGAACACACAGCCTGTGAGTCTTGAGCTTAATTGTATGGTTGCATTCAAACCATAATTTCATTCCTGTGTGTTTCGCTTCCTTTTATTCTGATGTTCTTTACTTTGCTTTAATCTATATGTCCAATCATAGAATATAGAATATAGATACATACCAAAAGAATGATTAAGGCCATCATTTGATTTTAGCTCACTTACTCCAAAATAACCTACCTTTCACATCACCCTTGTTAGCCCCCTTGAGCCTTTAAAATCCCTTTTATTCTATTTAGCCACACTACAAGCCTTAAGCAGAAAAACAAAATAAAATCCCAAGTTGAATCCTTGGTTAGCTTAAATATAAAATTATGAATAGATTAAAATGTGGGAAACCTATTGGGAACATGGATGATAGAAACAAAAGGTAGAAAAGTTAAAAGAAATAAAATAAAATTTGGGAAGCATGCTCATGAGAAATCAAAGTGATTCAATTACCATGTGCATTAAAAAAAAGTTATTTTTCAGCATTCAATAAAAGAGGATACAAAATAATTCCTCAATGCAAAATAAAGCAATGCACATGGGGTAAAAATAAAATTGAAACATGAGCATGAAACAACAAGTGGGATAATATGGGAAAATTGGTAAAGAAGTTTTGTTCTACTAAATATGTATGTTAGGTGAGATCTTAGTCTAATTAAGGATTCACTTATCAGCTCACTTAGCCTTATACATGTATCCTTACCTTTACCTTGGCCCCATTACAACCTTAATTAAAGACCTCATGACTTTTGGTATGACTGTACTCTATAATTGTTGATTGACTAGATAAAGAACAAAGTTATAGAAAGTAAGAATAAAAAGAAAAGTAGAGTGAATAAACCCAATAAACACTGAGTGACTAGAGGGTAAACACAAAATCCAGTGAGGGTTCAATAACTCATCCACATATATCCGTGCTTAATTTACTAATTGTTTTGCAAGTTTGTAAAATATTTTTATTTCCCATCTCATTTGCTAAAATGCTTTATTATTTAAGGGTTGGCTATATATATATATATATATATATATATATATATATATATATATATATGACTCATTGAGAATGTAAATTAATTTGACTACATGTAAGTTTATATATGAGTGGATAAATTGGAATTGCATGACTCATTTAGGTAGATGCATTTAGAATAGGTTGCCTTGCATAACATTCCACCACTTTAACCTTACCTTATTCTTTACCTTGGATTTAGCATGAGGACATGCTATTGTTTAAGTGTGGGGAGGTTGATAAACCCATATTTCATGAGTTATTTTGTACTTAGTTTGAGTGATTTATTCAATCCTTCACCCACTTATTCATATTAATTGCATGGTTTTACTTTCCCTTCCTTATTATGTGATGTATGTGAAAAATATGTTTCCTAAGCTTTAAAATTAATTATTTTAATTACCTTTATTTCCATTCGATGCCGTGATTAGTGTGTTGAGTAGTTTCAGATTTTCTAAGGCAGAATGACTTAAAGGATGAAAAAGGAAACATACAAAAATGGAAGGAAAGTGCGAAACGGAGTTTTGCAGAAACTGGTATCCACGCGATCGCATGGACGACGCGATCGCGTGCCAGAAGCGAAGAAGTAGCGACACGGCCGCATGACTGACGCGACCGCGCGCCTTAAGTAGAACGCATACGACGCGGACGCATGACTGACGCGACCACGTGGCAAGAAAAACTCCAGATGAGGCGACCGCTTGACCCACGCGGATGCGTGACAGAGGCCACGTATCAGAATTTACAAAATACGCCCCCAGCGATTTCTGAAGCCCTTTTTGGCCCAGATCCAAGTACAGAACACACATATTAGAGGTTATAAAGTGGAGGAATGCATCCATTCAAAAGAGAGCTAGCCAATTTTCACTTTCCATGATTTAGATTTAGTTTGAGAAATGTTCTCTCCTCTCTCTCTCTTAGGATTAGGATTAGGATTATGATTTAGGACTTCTCTTAGTTTGTAAGAGTGACTCTCGATCCAGGTTTAATATTTACTTTAATTCATGTTTCTATGCTACTTTTACTTTAATGCTTTTATTTGTATCTACAGATGTTGCCCAATTGGCTTATGAATTATTCCATGTTACAGATTATTATTTGAATTAATGGTTATTTGAGGTATTTCAGTTATTGATTGCTTTTTCTTTAATTTGTGTTACCATTGCTTCCAATCTGAAGATATTTTTATTCCCGCAATTTACTTTTTCTCCTTTTGGTCTTGGTTAAGAAATCAGTAACTCAACAGTTATTAAACTCAGCATAATTGATAATCGTTGTCTTGCTAATTGAACTGAACTTCAATAATCCCAACTTTTTCTTAGGAAATAAATAGGATTCGAAGGTCAAACTAATTAGTCCCTTGACTTTCCTTTGCTTAGTAAAGGTTAACTGAGTGGAATTTAGATTCAACTTTCATTATTGTTGAGAGAGATAACTAAGTTGGACTTCCAATTTCTCTTACCTTGCCAAAAGTTGTTTTACAGTATTTATTTATTTTAATTGCCATTTACTTTACTTGTCATTCAAATCACTTGCTTCTCACCTTCTAAACCCCGATTACAACCTTTATAGCCAATAATACGAACATACTTCCCTGTAGTTCCTTGAGAAGACGACCCGAGGTTTGAATGTTCAGTTAACAATTTTTAAGGGGTTTGTTATTTGTGACACCCAAAATGTTTGTACGAAGGGATTTCTGTCGGTTTAGAGACTATATCTACAACGCGACTATTTTTATGAACTTCTTTACTGGCAAAAAACCAAAACGTCAGTCCGTGCACCGTGCGCATGCGCGCCCCTATGTGCGAATGCAACTTTGACAAATCTTATATTATTTCGAAGTCCCAGATGTTAGCTTTCCAACGCAACTGGAACCGCATCATTTGGACCTCTGTAGCTCAAGTTATGGTCGTTTAAGTGCGAAGAGGTCGGCTTGACAGCTTTTGCGATTCCTTCATTTCTGCATGAGTTCTCCATTTTTACATGCTTTTCCTTCATTCCCTTGATCCAATCTTTGCCTCCTAAATCTGAAATCACTTAACAAACATATCAAGACATCCAATGGAATCAAAGGTAAATCAAGATTAAACAATTAAGGACCTAAAAAGCATGTTTTCACTTTTAAGCACAATTAAAGGAGAATTTACAAAACCATGCTATTTTATTGGATAAATGGGAGAAAGGTTGACAAAACCCTCTAAATTGAACACAAGATAAACCCTAAATATGGGGTTTATCAAGCTTCCTTGGTAGTGACGGACGCAGCTTGCATTCCAGTCAGACTTTGAGAAATCATATTGACTTGCTGAGTCAATATTTTATTCTGAGCCAATATTGCATTCAGAGTATCAACCTCAAGAACTCTTTTCTTCTGAGTTGTCCCATTATTCACAGGATTTCTTTCAGAAGTGTACATAAACTAGTTATTTGCAACCATTTCAGTGAGTTCTTGGGCTTTTGCATGTGTCTTCTTCAGATGAAGAGATCCTCCAGCAGAGTGGTCCAATGACATCTTGGACAATTCAGACAGACCATCATAGGATATACATAAGATGCTCCATTCTGAAAGCATGTCCGAAGGACACCTTCTGATCAATTGCTTGTATCTTTCCCAAGCTTCATAGAGGGATTCACCTTCCTTCTGTCTGAAGGTTTGGATTTCCACTCTAAGCTTGCTCAACTTTTGAGGTGGAAAGAATTTGGCCAAGAAAGCATTGACCAACTTTTCCCAAGAGTTCAGGCTTTCTTTAGGTTGTGAGTCCAACCATGTCCTAGCTCTGTCTCTTACAGCAAAGGGGAAAAGCATAAGTCTGTAGACCTCAGGATTAACCCCATTGGTCTTAACAGTGTCACCGATTTGCAAGAACTTAGCTAAGAACTGATGAGGATCTTCCAATGGAAGTCCATGAAACTTGCAATTCTGCTGCATTAGAGAAACTAATTGAGGCTTAAGCTCAAAGTTGTTTGCTCCAATTGCAAAAATTGAGTTGCTTCTTCCATAGAAGTCAGAAGTGGGTGCAGTAAAGTCACCAAGCATCTTTCTTGCATCTCCACCATTGTTATTGGGTTCGACCATCTCTTCTTCTTTTTCAAAAAATTCTATCAGGTCCTCTCCAGAGTGTTGTGCTTTAGCTTCTCTTAGCTTCCTCTTTAGAGTCCTTTCAGGTTCCGGATCAGCTTCAACAAGAATGTTCTTATCCTTGCTCCAGCTCATATGAAAAAGAAGAGAACAGAAAAGAATAGGAATCCTCTATGTCACAGTATAGAGATTCCTTTATGTGAGTAGAAAAAGAGAAAAAATAGAATGAAGAAAGGGAGAAGAAGAATTCGAACACAGAGAGATGGGGAGGGTTCGAATTATAAGAAGAAGAGAAGTGTTAGTAAATAAATAAATAAATAGAAAGAGATGAGAGAGAGAGAGTATTCGAAAATTAATTCAAAAGAAAAGAAAAATATTTTTGTTTTTATTTTAATTAGAGGTTAGAATTTGAAAATTTAAGAAGAGAATTAAAATTAAATTAAAATTTAAAACAATTAGTTAATTAAAAGAAATTTTGAAAAAGAGATTAATGATTTTCAAAAATTAGAGAGAGAGAAAAGTAGTTAGGTAGTTTTGAAAAAGATAAGAAATAAAAAACTTTTAAAATCATACAAAAAGTCAAGTAGTTAATTGAGAAAGATTTGAAAATCAATTTTGAAAAGATAAGAAGTTAGAAAAAGATTTGAAATTAAGTTTTGCAAAAAATATGATTGAAATTTATTTTGAAAAAGATTTGAAAAGGAAATTAAAAAGATTTGATTTTTGAAATTAAAGTTGATTACTTGACTAACAAGAAACTAAAAGATATGATTCTAGAATTTAAAGATTGATCCTTTCTTAATAGGCAAGTAACAACTTGAAATTTTTGAATCAAAATATTAAATGTGGCATTAAATTCGAAAATATGAAAAAATAAGAAAAAGATTTTGAAAATCAAATTTTTAAAATTTTCGAAAAAACAGGAAAGAAAAATGAAAAAGGTTTGATTTTTGAAAAAGATTTGAAAAAGATAGAATTTTTAAATTGAAATTTTGACTTGACTAACAAGAAACAACCAAATTTTAAAAATTTATGACTAAATCAATTCAAAATTTCGAAAATTATGAGTGAAATAAGGGAAAGATATTAGTTTTGATTTTTTGAAATTAATGAGGAGAGAGAAAAACAATAAAATGACACAAAACATAAAAATTAAGATCAAAACACATAATGCATGCAAGAACACTTTGAATGTCAAGATGAACACCAAGAATACTTTGAAGATCATGATGAACATCAAGAACATATTTTTGAAAATTTTTAAGAAAAGAAACACATGCAAGACACCAAACTTAGAAATTTTTAATGTTTAGACACTATGAATTCGAAAATGCATATGAAAAATAAGAAAAGACATAAAACAAGAAAAATTAAAGATCAAACAAAGAAAATCATCAAGAACAACTTGAAGATCAATGAAGAACACAATGCATGAATTTTTGAAAAATTAAGAAAATTAAAAAGATGCAATTGACACAAAACTTAAAATTTGACACAAGACTCAAACAAGAAACACAAAATTTTTGATTTTTATGATTTTATTAAATTTTTTTGTATTTTTCGAAAATTATTTTGGAAAAAGAAAATAAAGGGATACAAAATTTTTAATAAGAATCCCAGGAATCATGCAATGTTAGTCTAAAGCTTCGGTCCAAAAGATTAGACATGGCCAAATGGCCAGCCAAGCTTTAAGTGAAAGCTTCGGTCCAAAAGATTAGACATGGCCAAATAGCCAGCCAAGCTTTAGCATAAAACATACAAGCATGTCAATGAGAAGTGGAAGCCTCAGTCCAAAAGATTAGACATGGCTTAACAGCCAGCTAAGCTTCACATATCTCATGAAACTCTAGAATTCATTCTTAAAATTTCTGAAGATCATATATTTTTTTTGATTTTTCGAAAATAAAAATAAAAAGCGTAAACATAAAATAAAATTACCCAATCTAAGCAACAAAATGATCGTCAGTTGTCCAAACTCGAACAATCCCCGGCAACGACGCCAAAAACTTGGTACGCGGAATCGTGATCTCACACTTTTCTCACAACTCCGTGCAACTAACCAGCAAGTGCACTGGGTCGTCCAAGTAATAAACCTTACGTGAGTAAGGGTCGATCCCACGGAGATTGTCGGCTTGAAGCAAGCTATGGTCATCCTTGTAAATCTCAGTCAGGCGGATTCAATTGGTTATGAGGTTTTGATAATTAAAATATAAATAAAACATAAAATAAGATAAAGTTACTTATGTAATTCATTGGTGGGAATTTCAGATAAGCGTCTGGAGATGCTTTGTTGCTTCTGAATCTCTGCTTTCCTATTGCTTTCCTCCAACCATGTGTTACCTCCTTCCATGACAAGTTGTAAGATCCTCTCAGTGAAAATGGTCCTCTACGGTTTCTGCACGGCTAATCAACTGTCAGATTTCTCGTCTCGGATGAAAAAATACTAGGTACAGCTACCGCATGGCTAATCATCTGTCAGTTCCCGCTAGGGTCGGAATAGAATCCATTGATCCTTTTGCACACTGTCACTTGCGCCCAACATTCGCAGGTTGAAGCTCATCACAGTCATCCCTTCCTGGATCCTACTCGGAATACCACAGACAAGGTTTAGACTTTCCGGATCCCAGGAATGGCTACCAATAATTCTAGCCTATACCACGAAAATACTAATTTCACGGACTCGGTCCGTGTATTAGATATCCAAGAGAATATACTCCAGCTGCGTCCAATGACTACGTTGAACATCATGTAGACCGCTTTGTGGTTGTCTGGCACGCGATCTTGGCTAAGCGAGTAACGAAGATTGGGTGATTGTCACGGGTCACCCCTTTATTTTGACTTAACTGAATTAAGTACGAGAGTATATCTTGGAGAAGAAGTAGGCATGAATTGAATAGAAAATAGTAGTAATTGCATTAATTCATGAAGAACAGCAGAGCTCCACACCTTAATCTATGGGGTGTAGAAACTCCACCGTAGAAAATACATAAGTAAAAAGAGGTCTAGGCATGGCCATGAGGCCAGCCCCCAAACGTGTACAATGGCATAAAATGTGTTCCAAAGCTGATAAAAGATAAGTCTCAAAACGTAGTTTTTACACTAAACTAGCTACTAGGTTTACAGAAAATGGGTAACTAAGTGCAGATAGTATAGAAATCCACTTCTGGGGCCCACTTGGTGTGTTCTTAGGCTGAGCCTTGAGCTTTACACGTGCATAGGCTGTTTCTGGAGTTAAACGCCAGCTTTGGTGCCAATTTGGGCGTTTTATGCCAAGATGTTTTAGGCTGTCTTTGGACGTCAGTTTAGGCAATCAAATCTCTGGCAAAGTATGAACTATTATATATTGCTGGAAAGCCCAGGATGTCTAATTTTCAACGCAATTAAGAGCGCGCCAAGTGGGCTTCTGTAACTCCAGAAAATACACTTCGAGTGCAAGAGGGTCAGAATCCAACAGCATCTGCAGTCATTTTTCAGCCTCTGAATCAGATTTTTGCTCAGGTCCCTCAATTTCATCTAGAAAATACCTAAAATCGCAGAAAAATACACAAACTCATAGTAAAGTCTAGAAATGTGATTTTTGAATAAAAACTAAAAAAAATATAATAAAAAGTAACCTAAACATACTAAAAACTATGTAAAAACAATGCCAAAAAGGGTATAAATTATCCGCTCATCAGTGGCTATTTGCGCAAACGACGCGCATGCGTGGTGCACGAAATTGTGATCATCAACAATGGCACCAAAGACTTGGAGCTCTCAAATGTGAATCACACTTTGTCACAATTCCGCACAACTAACCAGCAAGTGCACTGGGTCGTCCAAGTAATAAACCTTATGTGAGTAAGGGTCGATCCCACGGAGATTGTCGGCTTGAAGCAAGCTATGGTCATCTTGTAAATCTCAGTCAGGCGGATTCAAATGGTTATGGAGTTTAAGGTGATGAAAATAAACATAAAATAAAGATAGAGATACTTATGTAATTCATTGGTGGATTTCAGATAAGCGTATGAAGATTCTTTGTTCCCCTTGAACCTCTGCTTTCCTATTGCCTTCTTCCAATCATTCATACTCCTTTCCATGGCAAGCTTTATGTTGGGCATCACCGTTGTCAATGGCTACATCCCGTCCTCTCAGTGAAAATGGTCCTGATGCTCTGTCACAACATCGGCTAATCAGCTGTCGGTTCTCGATCATGTCAGAATAGGATCCATTGATCCTTTTGCGTCTGTCACACACCCCACAATCGCGAGTTTGAAGCTCGTCACAGTCATCCCTTCCTAGATCCTACTCAGAATACCACAGACAAGGTTTAGACATTCTGGATCTCAGGAATGGCCGCCAATAATTCTAGCCTATACCACGAAGGTTCCAATCTTAGATTAGAAACCCAAGAGATACGCATTCAAGCCATTGCTAGTAGAACAGAGGTGGTTGTCAGGCACATGCTCATAGGTGAGAATGATGATGAGTGTCACGGATCATCACATTCATCAAGTTGAAGAACGAATGAATATCTTGGAGAAGAAATAGACTTGAGTTGAATAGAAAAATAATAGTACTTTTATTAATTCATGAAGAACAGCAGAGCTCCACACCTTAATCTATGGTGTGTAGAAACTCCACCGTTGAAAATACATAAGAACAAAGTCTAGTCATGGCCGAATGGCCAGCCTCCAAATGTGTCTAGGGACTAAACGTCCGAAGATGAAAATACAATAGTATAAGGTCCTATTTATAGAGAACTAGTAGCCTAGGGTTTACAGAAATCAGTAATTAATGCAAAAATCTTCTTCCGGGCCCACTTGGTGTGTGCTTGGGCTGAGCATTAAAGCTTCCATGTGTAGAGACTTTTCTTGGAGTTAAACGCCAACTGTTGTGCCAGTTTGGGCGTTTAACTCCAGCTTTTGTGCCAGATTTGGGAGTTAAACGCCAGAATTCTTGAGCTGATTTGGAATGCCAGTTTGGGCCATCAAACCTTGGGCAAAGTATGAACTATTATATATTGCTGGAAAGCCCAGGATGCCTACTTTCCAACGCAATTGAGAGTGTGCCAATTGGGCTTCTGTAGCTCCAGAAAAGTCACTTTGAGTGCAGGGAGGTCAGAATCCAACAGCATCTGCAGTCCTTTTTCAGCCTCTGAATCAGATTTTTGCTCAGGTCTCTTAATTTCAGCCAGAAAATACCTGAAATCACAGAAAAATACAAAAACTCATAGTAAAGTCTAGAAATATGATTTTTAAATAAAAATTAATAAAAATATAATAAAAACTAACTAAAATATACTAAAAACATACTAAAAACAATGCCAAAAAGCGTATAAATTATCCGCTCATCACAACACCAAACTTAAATTGTTGCTTGTCCCCAAGCAACTGAAAATCAAATAGGATAAAAATAAGAGAATGTACAATGAATTCCAAAAAGATATATGAAGATCAGTATTAATTAGATGAGCGGGGCTTTTAGCTTTTGCTTCTGAACAGTTTTGGCATCTCACTTTATCCCTTGAAGTTCAGAATGATTGGCTTCTATAGGAACTCAGAATCCAGATAGTGTTATTGATTCTCCTAGTTAAGTATGTTGATTCTTGAACACAGCTACTTTATGAGTCTTGGCCGTGGCGCTAAGCACTTTCTTTTCCAGTATTACCACCGGATACATAAATGCCACAGACAAATAACTGGGTGAACCTTTTCAGATTGTGACTCAGCTTTGCTAGAGTTCCCAATTAGAGGTGTCCAGGGTTCTTAAGCACACTCTTCTTTTTGCTTTGGACCTCGACTTTAACCGCTCAGTATCAAGTTTTCACTTGACACCTTCATGCCACAAGCACATGGTTAGGGACAGCTTGGTTTAGCCGCTTAGGCCAGGATTTTATTCTTGTGGGCCCTCCTATCCACTGATGCTCAAAGCCTTGGATCCTTTTTTATCACCTTGCCTTTTAGTTTAAAGGGGTATTGGCTTTTTCTGCTTGCTTTTCTTTTTCTTTCTTTTTTTTTCTCTTTTTTTTGCAAGCTTTTCACTGCTTTTTCTTGCTTCAAAAATCAATTTTATGATTTTTCAGATCATCAGATAACATTTCTCTTTTTTTTTTCATTCTTTCAAGTGCCAAAAATTTTAACATTCATAAACAATCAAATTCAAAAATATGCACTGTTCAAGCATTCATTTAGAAAGGCAATAGTATTGCCACCACATCAAAATAATTAAAATGTTTTAAAATTCGAAATTCATGCACTTCTTTTTCTTTTTCAATTAAAAACATTTTTCATTTAAGAAAGGTGATGGATTCATTTTCATAGCTTTAAGGCATAGACACTAATGATCATGTAATAAAGACACAAATATAGATAAACATAAAGCATAATTTTCGAAAAATAGGAAAATAAAGAACAAGGAAGTTAAAGAACGGGTCCACCTTAGTGATGGCGGCTTGTTTTTCCTCTTGAAGATCTTATAGAGTGCTTGAGCTCCTCAATGTCTCTTCCTTGCCTTTGTTGCTCCTCTCTCATGGTTCTTTGATCTTCTCTAATTTCATGGAGGAGGATGGAATGCTCTTGGTGCTCCACCCTTAGTTGTCCCATGTTGGAACTTAATTCTCTTAGGGAGGTGTTTATTTGCTCCCAATAGTTTTATGGAGGAAGATGCATCCCTTGAGGCATCTCAGAGATTTCATGATGAGGAGTTTTCTCATGCTCTTGATGAGGTTCTCTTGTTTTCTCCATCCTTTTCTTAGTGATGGGTTTGTCCTCATCAATGAGAATGTCTCCCTCTATGTGAATTCCAACCGAATTGCAAAGGTGACAAATGAGATGAGGGAAGGCTAACCTTGCCAAAGGAGAGGACTTGTCTGCCACCTTGTAGAGTTCTTGGGATATAACCTCATAAACTTCCACTTCCTCTCCAATCATGATGCTATGTATCATGATAGCCCGGTCTATAGTAGCTTCGGACCGGTTGCTAGTGGGAATGATTGAGCGTTGGATGAACTCCAACCATCCCCTAGCCACGGGCTTGAGGTCATGCCTTCTTAGTTGAACCGGCTTCCCTCTTGAATCTCTCTTCCATTGAGCGCCCTCTTCACATATGTCCATGAGGACTTGGTCCAACCTTTGATCAAAGTTGACCCTTCTAGTGTATGGGTGTGCATCTCCTTGCATCATGGGCAAGTTGAATGCCAACCTTACATTTTCCGGACTAAAAATCTAAGTATTTTCCTCGGACCATTGTAAGCCAATTCTTAGGGTATGGGTTCACACTTTGATCGTGGTTCTTGGTGATCCATGCATTGGCATAGAACTCTTGAACCATTAAGATTCTTACTTGTTGAATGGAGTTGGTGAGAACTTCCCAACCTCTTCTTTGGATCTCATGTTGGATCTCTGGATACTCGCCCTTTTTGAACTTGAAAGGGACCTCGGGGATCACTTTCTTCTTGGCCACAACTTCATAGAAGTGGTCTTGATGCACCCTTGAGAGGAATCTCTCCATCTCTCATGACTCGGAGGTGGAAGCTTTTTCCTTCCCTTTTCTCTTTCTAGAGGTTTCTCCGGCCTTTGGTGCCATAAATGGTTATGGAAAAACAAAAAGCTTTAGCTTTTAACACACCAAACTTAGAAGGTTGCTCATCCTCGAGCAAAAGAAGAAAGAAGAGAGTAGAAGAAGAAAAAATAGAGGAGATTGAGTGGGCTTTGTGTTTCGGCCAAGGGGGAGAAGTAGTGTTTAGGTTGTGTGAAAATGAAAGAGTGAAGATGGGTTTATATAGGGATGAGAGGGGTGTGTATGGTTCGGCTATAGAGGGTGGGTTTGGGAGGGAAAGTGGTTTGAATTTGAATGGTGAGGTAGGTGGGGTTTTATGAAGGATGGATGTGAGTGGTGAAGAGAATGGTCGGATTTGATAGGTGAGGGGTTTTTTGGGGAAGAGGTATTGAGGTGATTGGTGAATGGGTAAAGAAGAGAGAGAGTGGTGGGGTAAGTGGGGATCCTATGGGGTCCACAGATCCTGAGGTGTCAAGGATATCTCATCCCTGCACTAAGTGGCGTGCAAAACACCCCTTTCTGCCAATCTGGCGTTAAACGCCAGGCTGCTGCCCATTTCTGGCATTAAACGCCAGTCTGGTGCCCTTTTCTGGCGTTAAACGCCCAGAATGGTGCCAGACTGGGCGTTTAACGCCCATTCTGCTACCTTTACTGGCGTTTAAACGCCAGTAACTATCTCCTCCAGGGTGTTCTGATTTTCATTCTGTTTTTCACTTTGTTTTTGCTTTTTCAATTGTTTTTGTGACTTCACATGATCATTAACCTACAGAAAACATAAAATAACAATAGAAAATAGAAATTTAACATAGATAAGTAAAGATTGGGTTGCCTCCTAACAAGCACTTCTTTAATGTCAATAGCTTGACAGTGACTCTCATGGAGCCTCACAGATGTTCAGAGCAATGTTGGAACCTCCCAACACCAAACTTAGAGTTTGAATGTGGGGGTTCAACACCAAACTTAAAGTTTGGTTGTGGCCTCCCAACACCAAACTTAGAGTTTGACTGTGGGGGCTCTGTTTGACTCTGTATTAAGAGAAGCTCTTCGTGCTTCCTCTCCATGGCGACAGAGGGATATCCTTGAGCTTTAAACACAAGGGAGTCTCCATTCACTTGAATGATCAATTCTCCTCTGTCAACATCAATCACAGCTTTTGCTGTGGCTAGGAAGGGTCTGCCAAGGATGATGGATTCATCCATACACTTCCCAGTCTCTAGGATTATGAAATCAGCAGGGATGTAATGGTCTTCAACCTTTACCAAGACATTCTCTATAAGTCCATAAGCCTATTTCTTTGAATTGTCTGCCATCTCCAGTGAGATTCTTGCAGCTTGTACCTCTATGATCCCTAGCTTCTCCATTACAGAGAGAGGCATGAGGTTTATGCTTGACCCTAAGTCACACAGAGCCTTCTCAAAGGTCATGGTGCCTATGATACAAAGGAATGAGAACTTTTCAGGGTCCTGTCTCTTTTGAGGTAATCTCTGCCTAGTCAAGTCATCCAATTCTTTGATGAGCAATGGAGGTTCATTCTCCCAAGTCTCATTACCAAATAACTTGGCAATTAGCTTCATGATTGCTCCAAGGTACTTAGCAACTTACTCTTCAGTAACATCTTCATCCTCTTCAGAGGAAGAATACTCATCAGAGCTTATGAAAGGCAGAAGTAAATTCAATGGAATCTCTATGGTCTCAGAATGAGCCTCAGATTTCCATGGTTCCTCATTAGGGAACTCCATGGAGGTCAGTGGGCGTCCATTGAGGTCTTCCTCAGTGGGAATCACTGCCTCTTCCTCCTCTCCATGTTTGGCCATGTGAGATGTGGTTATGGCCTTGCACTCTCTTTTTGGATTCTCTTTTGTATTGCTTGGGAGAGTGCTAGGAAGGAGTTCAGTAATTTTCTTACTCAGCTGACCTAATTGTGCCTCCAAATTTCTAATGGAAGACCTTGTTTCAATCATGGAACTTTGAGTGGTTTTGATTAGATTAGAGACAATGGTTGTTAAGTCAGAGGGGTTTTGCTTAGAATTCTCTGTCTGTTGCTGAGAAGATGATGGAAAAGGCTTGCTATTGCTAAACCTGTTTCTTCCACCATTGTTGTTGTTGAAACCTTGTTGAGGTCTCTGTTGATCTTTCCATGAGATATTTGGATGATTTCTCCATGAAGGATTATAGGTGTTTCCATAGGATTCTCCCATGTAATTCACCTCTTCCATTGCTGGGTTCTCAGGATCATAAGCTTTTTCTTCAGAGGAAGCTTCCTTAGTACTGCCTGTTGCTGCTTGTATTTCAGACAGACTCTGAGAAATCATATTGACTTGTTGGGTCAATATTTTATTCTGAGCCAATATGGCATTCAGAGTATCAATCTCAAGAACTCCTTTCTTCTGAGTTATCCCATTATTCACAGGATTTCTTTCAGAAGTATACATGAATTGGTTATTTGCAACCATTTCAATGAGTTCTTGAGCTTCTGCAGGCATCTTCTTCAGATGAAGAGATCCTCCAGCAGAGCTATCCAATGACATCTTGGATAGTTCAGACAGACCATCATAGAAGATTCCTATGATGCTCCATTCTGAAAGTATGTCAGAAGGGCACCTTCTGATCAATTGCTTGTATCTCTCCCAAGCTTCATAGAGGGACTCACTATCCTTCTGTCTAAAGGTTTGGACTTCCACTCTAAGCTTACTCAATTTTTGAGGTGGAAAGAACTTTGCCAAGAAGGCATTGACTAGCTTTTCCCAAGAGTTCAGGCTTTCCTTAGGTTGTGAATCCAACCATGTTCTAGCTCTGTCTCTTACAGCAAAAGGAAAGAGCATAAGTCTGTAGGCTTCAGGGTCAACCCCATTGGTCTTGACAGTGTCACAGATTTGCAAGAACTCAGCTAAGAACTGATGAAGATCTTCCAATGGAAGTCGATGAAACTTGCAATTCTGTTGCATTAGAGAAACTAATTGTGGCTTAAACTCAAAGTTGTTTGCTCCAATGGCAGGGATAGAGATGCTTCTCCCATAGAAATCAGGAGTAGGTGCAGTAAAGTCACCAAGCACCTTCCTTGCATTGTTGGCATTGTTGCTTTCGGCTGCCATGGTTTCTTCTTCTTTGAAGAGCTCTGTTAGGCCCTATAAAGAGAATTGTTCTTTAGCTTCTCTTAGCTTTCTCTTCAAGGTCCTTTCAGGTTCAGGATCAGCTTGAACAAGTATGCCTTTATCTTTGTTCCTGCTCATATGAAAGAGAATAGAACAAGAAAGTAGGGAATCCTCTATGTCATAGTATAGAGATTGCTTCAGGTGTCAGAGGAAAAGAAGAATAGAAGGAGAGGATAGAGATGAGAGAATTCGAACTTACTAAAGAATTAGAGTTCGAATTACACCTTGAAGAGGAGTGTTAGTCCCTTAAATAGAAGGATGTGAGAAGAGGGGAAGAATTTTCGAAAATTAATTAAAAGATTTTAAAAAGAAATTTGAAAATTTGATTGAGATTTTTGAAAACTAAGATTGGGAAAGAAATAAAGTGATTTTTGAAAAAGATTTTGAAATTAGAAAAAGATATGATTGAAAAAAAATTAATTTTGAAAAAGATGTGATTGAAAAGATATGTTTGAAAAGATATGATTGAAAATCAATTTAGAAAAAGAAAATTTTTAAAATTAAAGTTGATTACTTGACTATCAAGAAATTAAAAGATATGATTTTAAAATTTAAAGTTTGATCCTTTCTTAATAGGCAAGTAACAACTTGAAAATTTTGAAGTAAATCTTTAATTGAAGAAGGATTTTTGAAAATAGTAAAAATAAATATAAAATGGAAAGAAATTGATTTTGAAAGAGATATGATTGAAAAGATATGATTTGAAAAAGATTTGATTTTGAAAAATTATGAAGACTTAAAAAAATGTGAATTAAAAACAAAATCTTCCCTCTAGTGTCATCCTGCCGTTAAACGCCCAAATCTCTACCTTTTTGGGCGTTAAACGCCCAGCCAGGTGCCCTGGCTGGCGTTTAAATGCCAGTTTTCCTTCTTCACTGGGCGTTTTGAAAGCCCAGCTTTTTCTGTTTGATTCCTCTGCTGAATGTTCTGAATCTTCAATTCTCTGTATTATTGACTTCAAAAGACATAGTTTTTTTTTTAAAAAATATTTTTTTGAATTTTTGATGATGGGAATCAATAAAAAATGCAACTAAGATCAAATAAACAATGCATGCAAGACACCAAACTTAAAAGTTTGTATACTAAGGACTATAACAATGTAAAAATGCATATGAAAAACAACAAAACACACAGAACAAGAGAATTTAAAGATCAGCGCAATGAAATCATCAAGAACAACTTGAAGAACAATGAAGAACATATTGCATGTTTTCGAAAAATGCAAGAAGAATGCAATTGACACCAAACTTAAAAATTGATACTAGACTCAAAGAAGAAACATAAAATATTTTTGATTTTTATGGTTTTATAAATTTTTTTTGTGATTTTTGAAAATTTTAATAAAAATTCCAGGAATCATGCAATGTTAGTCTAAAGCTTCAGTCTAAAAAGATTAGACATGTTTGGCCAAGCTTTAGCAGGACATTACATTCAATAGCTAAATTGATGAGAATCAATCAGCTTTTGTGATGGTGGAAACATCACCTTGAAACTCTAGAATTCATTCTTAAAAATTCTGAAGAAAAAAAAAATACCTAATCTAAGCAACAAGATGAACCGTCAGTTGTCCAAACTCGAAAAATCCCCGGAAACGGCGCCAAAAACTTGGTGTTGTTGCCGGACCAAATTTGGCACGGTTGTTGCCGGAAACAAATGCGAAACGGTTGTTCGTTCATTCGTTCCTTCCTCGGCAACGGCGCTAAAAATTTGGTGCACGAAATTGTGATCATCAACAATGGCGCCAAAGACTTGGAGCTCTCAAACGTGAATCACACTTTGTCACAATTCTGCACAACTAACCAGCAAGTGCACTGGGTCGTCCAAGTAATAAACCTTATGTGAGTAAGGGTCAATCCCACGGAGATTGTCGGCTTGAAGCAAGCTATGGTCATCTTGTAAATCTCAGTCAGGTAGATTCAAATGGTTATGGAGTTTAAGGTGATGAAAATAAACATAAAATAAAAATAGAGATACTTATGTAATTCATTGGTGGATTTCAGATAAGCGTATGAAGATGCTTTGTTCCCCTTGAACCTCTGCTTTCCTATTGCCTTCTTCCAATCATTCATACTCCTTTCCATGGCAAGCTTTATGTTGGGAATCACCGTTGTCAATGGCTACATCCCGTCCTCTCAGTGAAAATGGTCTTGATGCTCTGTCACAGCATCGGCTAATCAGCTGTCGGTTCTCGATCATGTCGGAATAGGATCCATTAATCCTTTTGCGTCTGTCACACGCCCCACAATCGCGAGTTTGAAGCTCGTCACAGTCATCCCTTTCCAGATCCTACTCAGAATACCACAGACAAGGTTTAGACATTCCGGATCTCAGGAATGGCCGCCAATAATTCTAGCCTATACCACGAAGGTTCCAATCTTAGATTAGAAACCCAAGAGATACGCATTCAAGCCATTGCTAGTAGAACAGAGGTGGTTGTCAGGCACATGTTCATAGGTGAGAATGATGATGAGTGTCACGGATCATCACATTCATCAAGTTGAAGAACGAATGAATATCTTGGAGAAGAAATAGACTTGAGTTGAATAGAAAAACAATAGTACTTGTATTAATTCATGAAGAACAGCAGAGCTCCACACCTTAATCTATGGTGTGTAGAAACTCCACCATTGAAAATACATAAGAACAAAGTCTAGGCACAGCCGAATGGCCAGCCTCCAAACGTGTCTAGGGACTAAACGTCCGAAGATGAAAATACAATAGTATAAGGTTCTATTTATTGAGAACTAGTAGCCTAGGGTTTACAGAAATCAGTAATTAATGCAGAAATCTTCTTCCGGGCCCACTTGGTGTGTGCTTGGGTTGAGCATTGAAGCTTCCATGTGTAGAGACTTTTCTTGGAGTTAAACGCCAACTTTTGTGCCAGTTTGGGCGTTTAACTCCAGCTTTTGTGCCAGTTTTGGAGTTAAACGCCAGAATTCTTGAGCTGACTTGGAACGCCAGTTTGGGGCATCAAATCTTGGGCAAAGTATGGACTATTATATATTTCTGGAAAGCCCAGGATGTCTACTTTTCAACGCAATTGAGAGCGCACCAATTGGGTATCTGTACCTCCAGAAAATCTACTTTGAGTGCAGGGAGGTCAGAATCCAACAGCATCTGCAGTCCTTTTTCAGCCTCTGAATCAGATTTTTGCTCAGGTCCCTCAATTTCAGCCAGAAAATACCTGAAATCATAGAAAAATATACAAACTCATAGTAAAGTCCAAAAATATGATTTTTAGATAAAAACTAATAAAAACATAATAAAAACTAACTAAAATATACTAAAAACATACTAAAAATAATGCCAAAAAGCGTATAAATTATCCGCTCATCAATGCGTCAGATACGCGTACGCATGATGCGGCTTATGTGCCCAGCACAGTTCCAGCCCCACTCCTACTCAACTCTGTCAAATTTTATTTTTCATCCACACACATATGATGCGTACGCGTCAGCGACGCTTGCACGTCGTGTGCTCGTTTTTTTTTGTGTGTGTGTGTGTCGCCTGAAGTGTTCGGTTCTTGTTATAAAATAGCTGCATGATTAGAAAAATAGTAAAAATACAATAAAAATCAAATAAGTAATGAAACTACTTCTAGGAAAATAACTAAGGATACGAGATTATCGGGTTGCCTCCCGACAAGCGCTTCTTTAACGTCCCTAAGTTGACGGTCAGTTCTGCTAATTCAACAGATGAGCAGACCTCTGGCGATTGATCTCGCCTCCAAGATAGTGCTTCAACCTCTGGCCATTCACTGTAAATTTCCTGTCAGAATTCTCTTCCTGTATTTCCACATAACCATAAGGGGAAGCTCTGGTAACCACATAGTCCTGACCACTGAGATTTCAGCTTCCCGGGAAAGAGTTTTAGCCTTGAATTATACAGAATCACTCTTTGTCCTGGCTCAAAAACTCTTATGGCAATCTTCTTGTCATGCAGTAATTTGGTTCTCTCCTTATAGAGCTTGGCATTCTCATAGGCTGAATATCTGAATTCATCAAGCTCATTCAACTGAAGCATTCGCTTGATTCCTGCAGCTTCTGAATAATTCAGATATCGGATTGCCCAGTAAGCTTTATGCTCCAGCTCAACTGACAGGTGACAGGCTTTGCCATAGACCAACTGATAAGGGGACATGCCAATAGGAGTCTTGTAAGCTGTCCGGTATGCCCATAGAGCATCATCAAGCTTCTTAGACCAGTCCTTTCTTAAAACACTGACAGTCTTCTCTAAAATCCTCTTAAGTTTCCTGTTGAAAACTTCAACCTGTCCACTTGTCTAAGGGTGATAAGGGGTTGCCACTTTATGACGGACTCCATATCTCTGCAGAAGAGAGTCTAGCTGTCTGTTACAGAAGTGACTTCCACCATCACTAATGAGTGTCCTTGGGACACCAAACTGGATAAAGATATATCTCTGAAGAAAGCTCATTACCACCTAGGCATCATTGGTGGGTAGAGCCATAGCTTCCACCCACTTGGACACATAATCAACTGCCACTAGAATATAGTTGTTTGAATGTAAGGGTGGGAAAGGTCCCATGAAATCAATACCCCACACATCAAACAACTTAACCTTAAGAATCCCCTGCTGTGGCATTTCATGGTTGGAAGGGAGATTTATGGCTTTTTCACATCTGTCACAGTGCTTCACAAATGCTCTTGAGTCTCTGAAGAGAGTCGGCCAGTAAAACCCGCTCTGAAGGACCTTTGTAGCTGTCCTTTCACCACTAAAGTGGCCTCCATACTTAGAACCATGACAGTGCCAAAGGATCTACTGTTTTTCTTCATCTGGGATATATCTCCGGATGATACCATCTGAACACCTTGTAAAAAGGTATGGTTCCTCCCAAATGTAGTACTTTGCATCAGTCAATAGCTTCTTCACTTGTTGCCTACTGTACTCTCTTGGAATAAAATTCATGGCCTTATAATTTGCAATGTCTGCAAACCATGGAGCCTGCTGAATGAGAAATAATTGCTCATCTGGAAACGTCTCATTCACAGCTGTGGGTGGTTGTACTCCTGCTTCAGGCTCAATTCTGGAGAGATGGTCAGCTACTTGATTTTCTGACCTTTTCCTATCTTTTATCTCAATATCAAACTCCTGAAGGAGTAACACCCATCTGATTAATCTTGGTTTAGAGTCCTGCTTGGTTAGAAGGTACTTCAAAGCAGCATGATCAGTATAAATAATAACCTTAGAACCAAGTAAATAGGACCTAAATTTATCAATAGCATACACAACAGCTAATAATTCCTTTTCTGTAGTTGTGTAATTCTTTTGGGCATCATTTAACACACGACTGTCATAGTAAATGACATGTACAAGCTTACCATGCCTCTGTCCTAAAACAGCTCCTATAGCAAAGTCACTGGCATCACACATTAATTCAAATGGTAAATCCCAGTCATGGGGGGCTATAATGGGAGCAGAGGTAAGGTTTGCTTTCAGAAGTTCAAAAGCATGCAGGCAATCAGAGTCAAAGACAAAAGGCACATTAGCAACCAACAGGTTGCTTAGTGGTTTAGCAATTTTAGAAAAATCCTTTATAAATCTTCTATAAAATCCTGCATGACCCAAGAAACTCCTGACTGCCTTAACATTAGTTGGTGGTGGTAATTTTTCAATTACCTCCACCTTTGCTCTATCAACCTCAATTCCCTTACTTGAAATCCGGTGTCCAAGAACAATACCTTCTGTAACCATAAAATGACATTTTTTCCAATTTAAAACAAGGTTTGATTCTTGACACCGTTTCAAGACAAGAGATAAATGCTTAAGGCAAGATTCAAAAGAATTACCAAAAACAGAAAAGTCATCCATAAATACCTCAATGAACTTTTCAACCATATCAGAAAAAATTGAAAGCATACACCTTTGAAAAGTTGCTGGAGCATTGCAAAGTCCAAAAGGCATTCTCCTGTAGGCAAATACTCCAAAGGGGCATGTGAATGCTGTCTTCTCTTGTCTTGAGGGTCTACTACAATTTGATTATATCCAGAATATCCATCTAGAAAATAGTAAAAAGCATGACCAGCTAACCTCTCAAGCATCTGATCAATGAAAGGCAGGGGGAAGTGATCCTTCTTGGTAGCAGTGTTGAGCCTCCTGTAGTCTATACACATTCTCCATCCTGTGACTGTTCTTGTAGGAATAAGCTCATTCTCTTCATTCTTGAACACTGTCATCCCTCCTTTCTTAGGAACTACCTGCATAGGACTTACCCAAGGACTGTCAGAAATAGGATAAATAATACCTACTTCCCATAGTTTCATTACCTCTTTTTGGACCACCTCTTTCATAGTTGGATTGAGTTTCCTTTGTGGTTGCACAACTGATTTAGCATCATCTTCAAGGAGGATCTTGTGCATACACTTGGTTGGACTAATCCCCTTCAAGTCACTAATGGTCCACCCAAGAGCTGTTTTATGGCTCCTGAGCACTGAAATAAGCGCCTCTTCCTCTTCAGGCTTCAGGGAAGAGCTGATAATCACTGGATAGGAGTCATTTTCACCCAAGAACACATATTTTAGAGAAGGAAGTAAATCTTTGAGCTCATGCTTGGGGGCTTCCTCCTCTGCTTTAGGCGTGTGTACCATAGTCTTCTGGGTTGGTGAATTATCAACTTCAACTAATTCATACTCAGAAATAGGATCCAAAATGTCATCAAGTACCTCAACTTCCAGTACTTCTTGAACAAGTGGTTCAACAACATCAATTCTCATACACCCTTCAGAATCATTATGGTGCTTGAGAGCTTCAAAAATATTAAGGACCACATGTTCTTCATTTACCCTCAGGGTTAATTCACCCTTTTGCACATTAATCAGAGCTCTTCCTGTAGCTAAAAAGGGTCTACCAAGAATAATAGAGCATTTTACATCCTCTTCCATGTCTAATATAACAAAATTAGCAGGAAAAATAAATGGTCCTACTTTCACAAGTAAATCCTCAATAACACCCACAGGTAATTTAATAGAAAGATTAGCAAGTTGAAGGGAAATACGAGTGGGTTTTACCTCCTCAATTTGAAGCTTTTTCATCACTGAAAGTTGCATGAGATTGATGTTAGCTCCAAGATCACATAAAGCTCTCTGAATGGTGACATCTCCAATGGTGCAAGGAATCACAAAACTCCTTGGATCTTGCATTTTCTCAGGCAGTTTATGTTGAATAATAGCACTGCATTCCTTGGTTAACACCACTGTTTCTTGCTCCTTCCAATTCCTCTTGTTTGTCAACAATTCTTTCATAAATTTAGCATAAAGGGACATTTGCTCAAGAGCCTCTACAAAAGGAATGTTGATTTGTAGCTTCTTGAAGACATCTAAAAATTTGGAGAACTGCTTTTCTTTGGAAGCCTTCTGAAGTCTCTGAGGATATGGCATTTTCGGCTTGTATTCAGGAGCCTTTGGCAATGTAGGATACATGTCAAGAGAGTCAGGGAATGGGTTGTCTGCACGCTTTGGAGGGGTGTGCTTCACTTCTTCCTTCTTCTCCTCTGGAACTTCCTTTTCAACTAGCTCTTCATTGGCCCTTGTCTCAGAGCCAGCTGTTTTACCACTTCTCAATTGAATAACCTTGCAATCTTCTCTTGGGTTCACTACTGTATCACCTGGAAATGTACTTGCAGACCTCTCAGGTATTTGCTTGCTCAGTTGGCCCATTTGCACCTCTAAATTTCTAATGGAGGCTGTTGTTTCCTGCATAAAACTCCTCATCATCTCCCAGTTAGAATTATCTTGGGATTTAGAGTTTTTCTGCTGAGGTGGTTGTTGCTGCTGAGACTGAAATTGGCGGTTATTGTGATTGTTCTGTTGGAAGCCGCCCTGAGAATTATTGTTAAAATTATGAGGTCTCTGAGGTTGGTCCCTCCACCCAAAATTTGGGTAATTTCTCTACCCCTGATTGTATGTCTTAGAATATGGATCATTGTTGGGATTTCTAGGATCACTCCCCATATAATTGACCTATTCAGAAGAGCATTCAGCATAGTCATAATTATCATTTTACACAAAATTACCCGTCATGTCATAAGAGATCTCTTGATATGGGTTTTGGGTGTTGATGGTTGAGACTTGCATTCCACCCATCTGTTGAGTAAGCCAACTTATTTGCTGAGACATAAGCTTATTCTGAGCAAGAAGAGCATTAAGAGCTTCTACTTCCATAACACCCTTCTTCTGAGAAGCCTCGGAGTTCACAGGATTCCTGTTAGATGAGTATAAATATTGGTTGCTAGCAACCAATTCAATCAGCTCAATAGTCTCCTCCGGTGTTTTCTTCTTATGCAATGAACCACCTACAGAATTATCTAAGCACATCTTGGACATTTCACCCAAGCCTTCATAAAAGATATCTAGTTGGGTCCATTTGGAGAACATGTCCGGAGGGCATTGCCTAATCAATAGCTTGTATTTCTCCCAAGCTTCATAAATAGTTTCACCATCCCTCTGCCTGAAGGTCTGAACCTCCACTTTAAGCTTAGTCAGCTTCTTTTTTGGAAAAAATTTAGTAAGAAACTCAGTAACAACCTTGTCCCAAGTATTCAAACTCTCCTTGGGTTGGGAATCTAGCCATAGCTTTGCTCCATACCTCAGAGCAAACGGGAAGAGCATGAGTTTGTACACCTCTGGGTTTACTCCATTTGTCTTCACAGTATCACAAATTTGCAGAAAATTAGAGATAAATTGATTTGGGTCTTCGTGGGGAAGACCATGATACTGGCAGTTTTGTTGCACCAGAGTGACCAATTGTGGCTTCAACTCAAAGTTGTTTGCAGTTATAGGAGGCACCATAATGCTTTTACCATAAAGATCTGCAGTAGGAGCAGAGTAAGAGCCAAGCACTCTCCTTTGTTCTTCATTCCCATTCGGATTTGCCACATTGGCATTAACAGCATTATTGTGATCCATAATAGATTCTGCAGCCTTGTAAAGTCTTGCTTGTTGTAAACGTCGCCAACAAGTCCTTTCAGGTTCTGGATCAAAGTCTAACAGAGGTTCCTTGTCTCTGTTTCTGCGCATAAACAAACAGAATAACAAGAAAAGATGGGATTCTCTGCGTCAGAGTGTAGAGAAGTCCCAGTGAGGTATCCTGTGTAAAATAATAAAATAAAAATACTAAAATAAATAAATAAATAAATTTCGAAAATTATAGTTGTAACTAGACAGGAATTTTCAAAAATTTACAGGAAAAATAAACAAGAAAATTAAAATAAAATTAACTAGGTGACACCAAACTTAATCTTAAAAATTAAGGAAAAATATTAGT
The DNA here is from genome assembly GCF_003086295.3 of Arachis hypogaea. NCBI lineage: Eukaryota > Viridiplantae > Streptophyta > Magnoliopsida > Fabales > Fabaceae > Arachis > Arachis hypogaea. The sequence goes on along the minus strand of NC_092046.1, from coordinate 41,103,963 downwards.
GCTATTAAAAAATTTTTTGAAAATAATAAGCAAAATTTAAATAAAATTAAAACTAAAACGTCTAATCTAAGCAATCAAACAACTGATAGTTGTTAATCACTAGCAATCCCCGGCAACGACGCAAAAAACTTGATGCGGAAATTTATAACCCACAAACTAACCGACAAGTGCACCGGATCGTACCAAGTAATACCTCAGGTGAGTGAGGGTCTATCCCACGAGGATTGATGGACTAAGCAACAATGGTTAATTGATTTACTTAGTTAGGCAAACAGAAAAGAGTGTTGAAGGTTCAAAGACATTAAACAATATAAAGAATATTGAAGAAAGTCAAGTAATTAAGTTGGGAACAAGGTATGGAGAAGACAGTTAAGGTTTCAGAGTTATCTATTTTCTGGATTTATTTTTCTTATTAATTTATTTTAATCGTGCAAGGTTTAATTCATGGCAAACTATATGTGACTAGACCCTAATTCCTTAGACCTTCCTAGTCTCCTCTAAAATTCATCAATAGCCAATTCCTTGGTCAATTAATTCCAATTAGGGGGTGAAGTTCAATTCTAGTTATATGCCATAGAAATCCTAATTACCCAAATATAAAAGGATTATATGTCACGTATCCCATTAAATTCAAATAATTAAAATTTAGGAGAATTTGTTTTCAAGCTATTGTTCAAGTAAAGAGCTTTTCCATGTTATACAAGAACTCAATTAGGAAAAGGGTCATACTTCTGTTCCACCCAAATTCATAAAATAAAGAACGAAAATAATTCTTGAAATATAAATCAGTACATGAAATAAAATAGAAAAACAATAAAATCAATCCATACAATAGACAGAGCTCCTAAACTTAATAGTGGAGGTTTAGTTGCTAATGGTTCAGAATGAAAATAAGGATTGTAAATTGTGAATTGGAATGGAATAATGTTGTTCTGGAATCCCCCTGTTGGATTCCCTTTTTATATCTTGGTGCGCAGAAATTGTGATCATCAACAATGGCGCCAAAGACTTGGTGCTCTCAAACGTGAATCACACTTTGTCACAACTTCACACAACTAACCAGCAAGTGCACTGGGTCATCCAAGTAATAAACCTTACGTGAGTAAGGGTCGATCCCACGGAGATTGTCGGTTTGAAGCAAGCTATGGTCACCTTGTAAATCTCAGTCAGGCAGATTCAAATGGTTATAGAGGATTGATAATTAAAACATAATTAAAATATAAACTAGGATAGAGATACTTATGTAATTCATTGGTGAGAATTTCAGATAAGCGTATAGAGATGCTTTCGTTCCTCCTGAACCTCTGCTTTCCTGCTGTCTTCATCCAATCATTCCTACTCCTTTCCATGGCAAGCTTTATGTTGGGCATCACCATTGTCAATGGCTACATCCCGTCCTCTCTGTGAAAATGGTCCAATGTGCTGTCACTGCATGGCTAATCATCTGTCGGTTCTCGATCATACTGGAATAGGATTTACTATCCTTTTGCGTCTGTCACTACGCCCAGCACTCGCGAGTTTGAAGCTCGTCACAGACATCCCTTCCCAGATCCTACTCGGAATACCACAGACAAGGTTTAGACTTTCCGGATCTCGGGAATGGCCGTCCATGGGTTCTAACTTATACCACAAAGATTCTAATATCTCGGACTCGGTCCTCTGTATTAGATATCTAAGAGATATTCATTCTAGCTTGTTTGCATGTAGAACGGAAGTGTTTGTCAGGCACGCGTTCGTAAGTGAGAATGATGATGAGCATCACATAATCATCATATTCATCATGTTCTTGGGTGCGAATGAACATCTTAGAATAGGAATAAGCTTGAATTGAATAGAAAAACAATAGTACTTTGCATTAATTCATGAGGAACAGCAGAGCTCCACACCTTAATCCATGGTGTCTAGAAACTCTACCGTTAAAAATACATAAGAACAAGGTCCAGGCATGGCCGAGAGGCCAGCCCCCAAGTCTAAGGAAAAACGTTCCAAAGATAGATAATACAATAGTAAAAAGTCCTATTTATACTAAACTAGTTACTCGGGTTTACAGAAATGAGTAATTGATGCAGAAATCAACTTCTGGGGCCCACTTGGTGTGTGCTTGAGTTGAGCATTGAGCTTTACACGTGTAGAGGCTTCTTTTGGAGTTGAACGCTGATGAGCGGATAATTTATACGCTTTTTGGCATTGTTTTTAGTATGTTTTTAGTATGTTTTAGTTAGTTTTTATTATGTTTTTATTAGTTTTTATTTAAAAATCATATTTCTGGACTTTACTATGAGTTTGTGTATTTTTCTGTGATTCTAGGCATTTCTGACTGAAATTGAGGGACCTGAGCAAAAAATCTGATTCAGAGGCTGAAAAAGGACTGTAGATGCTGTTGGATTCTGACCTCCCTGCACTCGAAGTAGATTTTCTGGAAAAGGACTGCAGATGCTGTTGCCCAATATTTGATGCTGTTGCCCAATATTTGATGGCCCAAACCGGTGTTCCAAGTTAGCTTAAGAATTCTGGCGTGAAAACGCCAGAACTCGCACAAAAGCTGGAGTTAAACGCCCAAACTGGCACAAAAGCTGGCGTTTAACTCCAAGAAAAGTCTCTACACATGAAAGCTTCAATTCTCAGCCCAAGCACACACCAAGTGGGCCCGGAAGAAGATTTCTGCATTAATTACTTATTTCTGTAACCCTAGGCTACTAGTTTTCTATAAATAAGACCTTTTGCTATTGTATTTACACACTTTCATAGACCTTTTCACGTTTGGGGGCTGGCCTCACGGCCATGCCTAGACCCTTTTGTTCTTATGTATTTTCAACGGTGGAGTTTCTATACACCATAAATTAAGGTGTGGAGCTCTGCTGTTCTTCATGAATTAATGCAAAGTACTACTGTTTTTCTATTCAATTCACGCCTACTTCTTCTCTAAGATATTCATTCGCACACAAGAACATGATGAATGTGATGATTATGTGACACTCATCACCATTCTCACCTATGAACGTGTGCCTGACAACCACTTCCGTTCTACATGCAAACAAGCTTGAATGTGTATATCTTGGGTTTCTAATCTAAGATTAGAACCTTCGTGGTATAGGCTAGAATTATTGGCGGCCATTCCTGAGATCCGGAACGTCTAAACCTTGTCTGTGGTATTATGAGTAGGATCTAGGAAGGGATGACTGTGACGAGCTTCAAACTCGCGAGTGTTGGGCGTGTGACAGACGCAAAAGGATCAATGGATCCTATTCCAACATGATCGAGAACCGACAGATGATTAGACGTGCGGTGACAGCGTGCGTAGAACATTTTCACTGAGAGGACGGGAAGTAGCCATTGACAACGGTGATGCCCAACATAAAGCTTGCCATGGAAATGAGTATGAATGATTGGAAGAAGGCAATAGGAAAGCAGAGGTTCAGGAGGAACAAAGCATCTTCATACGCTTATCTGAAATTCCTACCAATGAGTTACATAAGTATCTCTATCTCTATCTTTATTTTATGTTTTATTCATCTTTTAATTATCAATCCTCCATAACCATTTGAATCTGCCTGACTGAGATTTACAAGATGACCATAGCTTGCTTCAAGCCGACAGTCTCCGTGGGATCGACCCTTACTCACGTAAGGTATTACTTGGACGACCCAGTGCACTTGCTGGTTAGTTGTGCAGAATTGTGACAAAGTGTGATTCACGTTTGAGAGCTCCAAGTCTTTGGCGCCATTGTTGATGATCACAATTTCGTGCACCAAGTTTTTGGCCCCGTTGCCGGGGATTGTTCGAGTTTGGACAACTGACGGTTCATCTTGTTGCTTAGATTATGTAATTTTACTTTTTATTTTCGAAAATTAGTTTAATACAAAAAATTTTTTTCTATTTTGTTCTTCAGAGTTTTTAAGAATGAATTCTAGAGTTTCATAATGATTTGTTGAAGCTTGGCTAGCTGTGAAGCCATGTCTAATCTTTTGGACCGAGGTTTCAACTTATCATCATAAGAGCTTGTTGATTTCTATCAATTTGCTGTTGTGAGCAACGATCTGCTAAAGCTTGGCTGGCCATTGGCCATGTCTAGTGTTTTGGACTGGAGCTTTCTTTGAAAGCTTGGCTGGCTAGTAAGCCATGTCTAATTCCTGGACCGGAGTCTTAGACTAGCATTGCAATGATTCCTGGAATTCTTATTAAAAATTTTGAACCCCTTTATTTTCTTTTCCACTCAATTTTTGAAAAATCACAAAAAAATTTATAAAACCATAAAAATAAAAAATATTTTATGTTTCTTGTTTGAGTCTAATATCAATTTTTAAGTTTGGTGTCAATTGCATGTCTTTATTCTTCTTGCATTTTTTGAATATATGCATTATGTTTTTCATTGATCTTCAAGTTGTTCTTGATGATTTCAGTGCTCTGATCTTTAATTTCTCTTATTCTGTGTCGTTTGTTATTTCTTACATACATTTTCAAATTGTTATAGTCCTTAGTATACAAACTTCTAAGTTTGGTGTCTTGCATGCATTGTTTATTTGATCTTAGTTGCATTTCTATTATTTCTCATCATTAAAAATTCAAAAAAAAAATTTCAAAATTGTGTCTTTTCAAGTCAATAACACAGAAAATTGAAGATTCAGAACATTCAGCAGAGGAATTACACAGAAAAAGTTGGGCGTTCAAAACGCCCAGTGAAGAAGGAAAACTGGCATTTAAACGCCAGCCAGGGTGGGCGTTTAACGCCCAAAAAGGTAGCATTTTGGGCGTTAAACGCTAGAATGGATGCCATTCTGGGAGTTTAACGCCAGGATGACATAAGAGGGAAGATTTTGTTTTTAATTCAAATTTTTTTCAATTTTTCATAATTCTTCAAAATCAAATCTTTTTCAAATCATATCTTTTCAATCATATCTTTTCAAAATCAATTTCTTTTCAATTTTTTATTTATTACTATTTTCGAAAATCCTTGCTACAATTAATAATTTAATTCAAAATTTTCTAGTTGTTACTTGCCTATTAAGAAAGGATCAAAAGTTTTAATTCTAGAATTATATCTTCTAATTTCTTGTTAGTCAAGTAATCAACTTTAATTTTAAAACTTTCTTTTTTTAATTTGATTTTCAATCATATCTTCTGAATCATATCTTTTCAATCACATCTTTTTCAAAATTAAGTTTCAATCATATCTTTTTGATTTCTCATTTCAAAATCTTTTTCAAAAATCACTTAATTTCTTTCCCAATCTTAATTTTCGAAAATCCTTTACCAAATTTTCAAAATTTCTTTTAATTATTTCAAAATCTTTTAATTTAATTTCGAAAATTCTTCCCCTCTTCTCACATCCTTCTATTTAAGGGACTAACACTCCTCCTCAAGGTGCAATTCGAACTCTATCCTTCTTGATAAGTTCGAATTCTCTTCTATCTACCTTCTCCTTCTATTCTTATTTTCCTCTGACACCTCAAGGAATCTCTATACTGTGACAAAGAGGATTCCATACTTTCTTCTTCTCTCTTTCATATGAGCAGGAGTAAGGACAAAGACATTCTGGTTGAGGCTGATCCTGAACCCAAAAGGACCTTGAAGAGAAAGCTGAGAGAAGCTAAAGTACAACTCTCTGTAGAGGACCTAACAGAGCTTTTCAAACAAGAAGAAGCCATGGCAGCCGAAAACACCAACAATGCAAGGAAGGTGCTTGGTGACTTTACTGCACCTACTCCTGACTTCTATGGGAGAAGCATCTCTATCCCTGCCATTGGAGCAAACAATTTTGAGCTTAAGCCTCAATTAGTTTCTCTAATGCAACAGAATTGCAAGTTTCATGGACTTCCATTGGAAGATCCTCATCAGTTCATAGCTGAATTCTTGCAAATCTGTGACACTGTCAAGACTAATGGGGTTGATCCCGAGGTCTACAAGCTTATGCTTTTTCCCTTGCTGTAAGAGACAGAGCTAGGACATGGTTGGACTCACAACCTAAAGAAATCCTGAACTCTTGGGAAAAGCTAGTTAATGCCTTCTTGGCAAAGTTCTTTCCACCTCAAAAATTGAGTAAGGTTAGAGTGGAAGTCCAAACCTTCAGGCAGAAGGAAAGTGAATCCCTCTATGAAGCTTGGGAAAGATACAAGCAATTGATCAGAAGGTGTCCTTCTGACATGCTTTCAGAATGGAGCATCATAGGTATCTTCTATAATGGTCTGTCTGAACTGTCCAAAATGTCATTGGACAGCTCTGCTGGAGGATCTCTTCATCTGAAGAAGACGCCTGCAGAAGCTCAGGAACTCATTGAAATGGTTGCAAATAACCAATTCATGTACACCTCTGAAAGGAATGCTGTGAATAATGCAACAAATTAGAAGAAAGGAGTTCTTGAGATTGATACTCTGAATGCCATATTGGCTCAGAACAAAATATTGACTAAGCAAGTCAATATGATTTCTCAGAGTCTGTCTGGAATACAAGCTGCATCAGTCAGTACTAAGGAAGCTTCCTCTGAAGAAGATGCTTATGACCCTGAGAACCCTACAATGGAAGAGGTGAATTACATGGGAGAACCCTATGGAAACACCTATAATCCTTCATGGAGAAATCATCCAAATCTCTCATGGAAGGATCAACAGAGACCTCAACAAGGCTTCAACAACAGTAATGGTGGAAGAAATAGGTTTAGCAATAGCAAGCCTTTTCTATCATTTTTTTCATAACAGACAGAGGATTCTAAGCAGAGCCACTCTGACTTAGCAACTGTAGTCTCTGATCTAATTAAAACCACTCAACGTTTCATGACTGAAACAAGGTCCTCCATTAGAAATTTGGAGGCATAAGTGGTCAGCTGAATAAGAAAGTTACTGAACTCCCTCCTAGTACTCTTCCAAGCAATACAGAAGAGAATCCAAAAGGAGAGTCCAAGGCCATCAACATGACCCACACGGCCGAACTTGAAGAGGAGGAAGAAGCAGTGATCTCCACTGAGGAAGACCTCACTGGACGTCCACTGGCCTCCAAGGAGTTCCCTCATGAGGAACCATGGGAATCTGAGGCTCACACTAAGACCATAGAGATTCCATTGAATTTACTTCTGCCATTGATGAGCTCTGATGAGTATTCTTCCTCTGAAGAGGATGAAGATGTTACTGAAGAGCAAGTTGCTAAGTATCTTGGAGCAATCATGAAGCTAAATGCCAAGTTATTTGGTAATGAGACTTGGGAGGATGAACCCCCATTGCTCATCAAAGAACTGGATGACTTGACTAGGCAGAGATTACCTCTGAAGAGACAAGATTCTGGAAAGTTCTCAATACCTTGTGCCATAGGCACCATGACCTTTGAGAAGGCTCTGTGTGACCTAGGGTCAAGCATAAACCTCATGCCTCTCTCTGTAACGGAGAAGCTAGGGATCATTGAGGTACAAGCTGCAAGAATCTCACTGGAGATGGTAGACAATTCAAAGAAACAAGCTTATGGACTTGTAGAAGATGTCTTGGTAAAGGTTGAAGACCACTACATCCCTGCTGATTTCATAATCCTAGAGACTGTGAAGTGTGTAGATGAATCCATCATCTCTTGGGTTTCTAATCTAAGATTAGAACCTTCGTGGTATAGGCTAGAATTATTGGCGGTCATTCCAGAGATCCGGAACGTCTAAACCTTGTCTGTGGTATTCTGAGTAGGATCTGGGAAGGGATGACTGTGATGAGCTTCAAACTCGCGAGTGTTGGGCGTGTGACAGACGCAAAAGGATCAATGGATCCTATTCTAACATGATCAAGAACCGACAGATGATTAGCCGTGCGGTGACAGCGTGCGTAGAACATTTTCACTAAGAGGACGGGAAGTAGCCATTGACAACGGTGATGCCCAACATAAAGCTTGCCATGGAAAAGAGTATGAATGATTGGAAGAAGGCAATAGGAAAGCAGAGGTTCAGGAGGAACAAAGCATCTTCATACGCTTATCTGAAATTCCTACCAATGAATTACATAAGTATCTCTATCTCTATCTTTATTTTATGTTTTATTCATCTTTTAATTATCAATCCTCCATAACCATTTGAATCTGCCTGACTGAGATTTACAAGATGACCATAGCTTACTTCAAGCCGACAGTCTCCGTGGGATCGACCCTTACTCACGTAAGGTATTACTTGGACGACCCAGTGCACTTGCTGGTTAGTTGTGCGGAATTGTGACAAAGTGTGATTCACGTTTGAGAGCTCCAAGTCTTTGGTGCCATTGTTGATGATCACAATTTCGTGCACCAAACGCCAGTTTGTAACTTGTTTCTGGCGTTTAACTCCACTTTGCAACCTGTTTCTGGCGTTTAACTCTAGAATGCAGCATGGAACTGGCGTTGAATGCCAGTTTGCGTCGTTTAAACTCGAGAAAAGTATGGACTATTATGTATTGCTGAAAATCCCTGGATGTCTACTTTCCAAAGAAATTGAGAGCGCGCCATTTGAAGTTTTGTAGCTCTTGAAAATCTACTTTGAGTGCAGGGAGGTCAGAATCCAACAGCATCTGCAGTCCTTCTTCAACCTCTGAATCTGATTTTTGCTCAAGTCCCTCAATTTCAGCCAGAAATTACCTGAAATTACAGAAAAACACACAAACTCATAGTAAAGTCCAGAATGTAAATTTTATTTAAAAACTAATAAAAATATACTAAAAACTAGCTAAATCATACTAAAAACTATGTAAAAACAATGCCAAAAAGCGTATAAATTATCCGTTCATCACAACACCAAACTTAAATTGTTGCTTGTCCCCAAGCAAATGAAAATCAAATAGGATGAAAAGAAGAGAATATACTATAAATTCCAAAATATCAATGAAACTTAGCTCCAATCAGATGAGCGGGACTTGTAGCTTTTTGCCTCTTGAATAGTTTTGGCATCTCGCTTTATCCATTGAGGTTCAGAATGATTGGCATCTATAGGAACTCAGAATTCGGATAGTGTTATTGATTCTCCTAGTTCAATATGTTGATTCTTGAACACAGCTACTTTATGAGTCTTGGCTGTGGCCCTAAGCACTTTGTTTTCCAGTATTACCACCGGATACATAAATGCCACAGACACATAATTGGGTGAACCTTTTCAGATTGTGACTTAGCTTTGCTAGAGTCCCATATTAGAAGTGTCCAGGGTTCTTAAGCACACTCTTCTTTTTGCTTTGGACCTTGACTTTAACCGCTCAGTCTCAAGTTTTCACTTGACACCTTCACGCCACAAGCACATGGTTAGGGACAGCTTGGTTTAGCCGCTTAGGCCAGGATTTTATTCCTTTAGGCTGTCCTATCCACTGATGCTCAAAGCCTTGGATCCTTTTTATTACCCTTGCCTTTTGGTTTTAAGGGCTATTGGCTTTTTGCTCTTGCCTTTTGGTTTAAAGAGCTTTTGGCTTTTTCTGCTTGCTTTTTCTTTTTCTCTTTTTTTTCTCCATTTTTGTTTTCTCTTTTTTTTTTCGCAAGCTTTTGTATTCACTGCTTTTTCTTGCTTCAAGAATCAATTTTATGATCAAATAACATTTCTCCTTTTTCATTATTCTTCAGGAGCCAACATATTTAACATTCATAAACAACAAATTCAAAAGACATATGCACTGTTCAAGCATTCATTCAGAAAACAAAAAGTATTGTCACCACATCAAAATAATTAAACTAGTTTCAAGGAAGAATTCGAGACCATGTACTTCTTGTTCTTTTATTTTTAGAACATTTTTCATTTAAGAGAGATGATGGATTCATGGGACATTCATAGCTTTAAGACATAGACACTTAGACACTAATGATCATATAGTAAAGACACAAACATAAATAAACATAAAGCATCGTAAACGAAAAACAGGAAAATAAGAACAAGGAGATTAAGGAACGGGTCCACCTTAGTGAGGGTGGCGTCTTCCTCTTCTTGAAGAACCAATGGTGCTCTTGAGCTCTTCTATGTCTCTTTCTTGTCTTTGTTGCTCCTCCCTCATAGCTCTTTGATCTTCTCTAATCTCATGGAGGATGATGGAGTGCTCTTGGTGCTCCATCCTTAGTTGTCCCATGTTGGAACTTAATTCTCCTAGGAAAGTGTTGATTTGCTCCCAATAGTTTTGTGGAGGGAAGTGCATCCCCTGAGGCATCTCAGGGATTTCATGGTGAAGAATTTCCTCATGCTCTTGTTGAGGTCCATGATCTCTTGTTTTGCAGCCAAATGCTCTACTACTGAGCTATGGACCCTTGAGATGAATCTCTCCATCTCTCATGACTCGGAGGTGGAAGCTTTTGTCTTTCCTTTCCTCTTTCTAGAGGTTTCTCTGGCCTTAGGTGCCATTAATGGTTATGGAAAAACTAAAAGCTATGCTTTTACCACACCAAACTTAAAATGTTTGTGATAATGCGAAATTGTTACTCTGAGGTTGTAAAATTTGTTGTTCGTTCTCTCCCTGGCAATGGCGCCAATAACTGGTGCACAATACCATGGTCCATACATAACTTCACAACTTCGCACAACTAACCAGCAGGTGCACTGGGTCATCCAAGTAATAAACCTTACGTGAGTAAGGGTCGATCCCACGGAGATTGTTGGTATGAAGCAAGCTATGGTCATCTTGTAAATCTCAGTTAGGCGGATAATAATTGATTATGGAGTTTTCGAAAATAGGTAATAAATAAACAGAAAATAAAGATAGAAATACTTATGTAAATCATTGGTGAGATTTCAGATAAGCGTATAAAGATGCTTTCATTCCTCTGAACCTCTGCTTTCCTGCTGTCTTCATCCAATCATTCCTACTCCTTTCCATGGCAAGCTTTCTGTAAGGGCATCACCATTGTCAATGGCTACATCCCATCCTCTCTTGTGAAAATGGTCCAAATGCTCTGTCACAGCACAGCTAATCATCTGAGGTTCTCGATCATACTGGAATAGGATTCACCCTCCTTTTGCGTCTGTCACTACGCCCAGCACTCGCGAGTTTGAAGTTCGTCACAGTCATTCAATCCCTGAATCCTACTCGGAATACCACAGACAAGGTTTAGACTTTCCAGACTCTCATGAATACCGCCATCAATCTAGCTTATACCACGAAGATTCTGATTAAGAGATCCAAGAGATATTCATTCAATCTAAGGTGGAACGGAAGTGGTTGTCAGGCACGTGTTCGTAGGGGAATGATGATGATTGTCACATTCATCACATTCATATTGAAGTGCGAATGAATATCTTAGAAGCGGAATAAGTTGAATTGAATAGAGAAACAGTAGTACTTTGCATTAATTCATGAGGAACAGCAGAGCTCCACACCTTAATCTATGGAGTGTAGAAACTCTACCGTTGAAAATACATAAGTGATGAAGGTTCAGGCATGGCCGAGAGGCCAGCCCCCAACGTGATCAATATGATCTAAAGATGATCCGAAAATAAAACTCAGGATGTTAATACAATAGTAAAAAGTCTTATTTATACTAAACTAGTTACTAGGGTTTACAGAAGTAAGTAATTGATGCATAAATCCACTTCCGGGGCCCACTTGGTGTGTGCTTGGGCTGAGCTTGAAGTTTACACGTGCAGAGGCTTCTTCTGGAGTTGAACGCCAAGTTGTAACGTGTTTTTGGCGTTCAACTCTGGTTCGTGACGTGTTTCTGGCGTTTAACTCGAGACTACAGCGTAGAACTGGCGTTCAACGCCCTTTTGCGTCATCTAAACTCGGCTAAAGTATGGATTATTATATATTTCTGGAAAGCCCTGGATGTCTACTTTCCAACGCATTTGGGAGCGCACCATTTAGAGTTCTGTAGCTCCAGAAAATCCATTTTGAGTGTAGGAAGGTCAGAATCCAACAGCATCAGCAGTCCTTCTTTAACTTCTAAATCTGATTTTTGCTCAAGTCCCTCAATTTCAGCCAGAAAATATCTGAAATCACAGAAAAACACACAAACTCATAGTAAAGTCCAGAAATGTGAATTTAACATAAAAACTAATGAAAACATCCCTAAAAGTAACTAGATTCTACTAAAAACATACTAAAAATAATGCCAAAACGCGTATAAATTATCCGCTTATCAGTTTGCTCGTCCCCGAGTAAAAGAAGAAAGAAATGAGTAGAAGAAGAAGAGAATGGAGGAGATGGAGGTGTGTGAATGGTTCGGCTAAGGGGGTTTTAGGTGGTTATGATGTGTGAAAAGGAAGGAGTGATGGTTGGAATTTGAGTGGGTGGGTGTAGGTGGGTTGTATGATGGTTTTGGAGGAGTAATGGAGGTGATTGGTGAAGGGTACTTGTGGAAGAGAGTTATGATAGGGTGTGAAGAGAAGAGAAGAAGTGGTGGGGATCCTGTGGGGTCCACAGATCCTGTGGGGATCCTGTGCGGTCCACAGATCCAGTGGGGCCAAGGACTTAACATCCCTGCTCTAATTAGGCATGTAAAACGCCCTTGCTGTGCAATCCTGGCGTTTAACGCCAGACTGCTGCTTGTTTCTGGCGTTAAACGCCCAAATGTAGCCTGTTTCTGGCATTTAATGCCAGGTAGATGCTTGTTTCTGGCGTTAAACGCCAGACAGATGCTTGTAAATGCCAGAATGCTCCTCCTCCAGGGTGTGCTATTTTTAATGCTGTTTTTCATTCTGTTTTTGATTTTTTAGTAGTTTTTGTGACTCCACATGATCATCAACTTAATTAAACACGAAATAAAAATAAAAAAAAAATAGATATAATTAAATAACATTGGGTTGCCTCCCAACAAGCGCTTCTTTAATGTCAATAGCTTGACAGTGAGCTCTCATGGAGCCTCACAAATAATCAGAGCAAGGTTGGAACCTCTCAACACCAAACTTAGAGTTTGAATGTGGGGGTTCAACACCAAACTTAGAGTTTGGTTGTGGCCTCCCAACACCAAACTTAGAGTTTGATTGTGGGGGCTTTGGTTGACTCTGCAGTGAGAGAAGCTTTTCATGCTTCCTCTCCATGGTTACAGAAGGAGAACCTTGAGTCTTAAACACAAGGTAGTCCCCATTCAGTTGAAGGACCAACTCTCCTCTGTCCACATCAATCACAGCTCTTGCTGTGGCTAGGAAGGGTCTTCCAAGGATGATGGATTCATCCTCATCCTTCCCAGTGTCTAGGATTATGAAATCAGCAGGGATGTAAAGGCCTTCAACCTTTACTAACACGTCCTCTACTTGTCCATAAGCCTATTTTCTTGAGTTGTCTGCCATCTCTAATGAGATTCTGGCAGCTTGCACCTCAAAGATCCTAAGTTTCTCCATTACAGAAAGTAGCATTAAGTTTATTCCTGACCCCAGGTCATACAGAGCCTTCTCAAAGGTCATGGTGCCTATGGTACATGGTATTAAGAATTTGCCAGGATCCTGTTTCTTTTGAGGTAATTTCTGCTTATCCAATGCATTTAGTTCATTGGTGAGCAAGGGAGGTTCATCTTCCCAAGTCTCATTACCAAATAGTCTGGCATTCAGCTTCATGATTTCACCAAGGTACTGAGTAACTTGCTCTTCAGTAATGTCTTCCTTCTCTTCAGAAGAAGAATACTCATCAGAGCTCATAAAAGACAGAAGGAGGTTCAATGGAATCTCTATAGTCTCTAGATGAGCCTCAGATTCCTTTGGTTCCTCAAAGGAAAACTCCTTATTGGTCACTGAATGTCCCAGGAGGTCTTCCTCACTAGGATTCACGTCCTCCTCCTCCCTTGTAGGTTCGGCCATGATGGTCAAGTCAATGGCCTTGCACTCTCTCTTTGTAATTTTCTTCTGTATTGCTTGGGAGAGTACTAGGAGGAGTTTCAGTGACCCTTTTACTCAGCTGGCCCACTTGTGTCTCCAAATTTCTAATGGAGGACCATGTTTCATTCATAAAACTTAAAGTGGCCTTAGATAGATCAGAGACTATATTTGCTAAGCTAGATGGATTCTGCTCAGAATTCTCTGTCTGTTGCTAAGTGGATGTTGGAAAAGGCTTGCTATTGCTAAACCTATTTCTTCCACCATTATTAAAACCTTGTTGAGGCTTTTGTTGATCCTTCCATAAGAAATTTGGATGATTTCTCCATGAAGAATTATAGGTGTTTCCATAGGGTTCACCCATGTAATTCACCTCTGCTATTGTAGGGTTCTCAGGATCATAAGCTTCTTCTACAGAAGATGCCTCTTGAGTACTGTTGGATGCAGCTTGCATTCCATTCAGACTCTGAAAAATCATATTGACTTGCTGAGTTAATATTTTATTCTGAGCCAATATGGCATTCAGAGTATCAATTTCAAGAACTCCCTTCCTTTGAGGTGTCCTATTACTCACAGGATTCCTTTCAGAAGTGTACATGAACTGGTTATTTGCAACCATGTCAATGAGTTCCTAAGCTTCTGCAGGCATTTTTTTTAGGTGAATGGATCCACCTGCAGAATGGTCCAATGACATCTTTGATAATTCAGACAGACCATCATAAAATATATCCAGGATGGTCCATTCTGAAAGCATGTCAGAAGGACACTTTTTGGTCAGTTCCTTGTATCTCTCCCAAGCTTCATAGAGGGATTCACCTTCTTTCTTTGAAGGTTTGAACATCCACTCTAAGCTTGCTAAGCTTTTGAGGAGGAAAGAACTTGGCTAAGAAAGCCGTGACCAGCTTATCCCAAGAGTTCAGGCTATCCTTAGGTTGAGAGTCCAACCATACTCTAGCTCTGTCTCTTACAGCAAACGGGAAAAGCATAAGCCTGTAGACCTCAGGATCAACCCCATTGGTCTTAACAATATCACAGATCTGCAAGAATTTAGTTAAGAACTGAAAAGGATCTTCTGATGGAAGTCCATAAAACTTGCAGCTCTGTTGCATCAGAGAAACTAATTGAGGCTTTAGCTCAAAATTGTTTGCTCTAATGGCAGGGATTGAGATGCTTCTTCCATGTAAGTTGGAATTTGGTGCAGTAAAGTCACCAAATATCTTCCTTGCACCTCCACCATTGTTGTTGGTTTCGGCCATCTCAACTTCTTTTTCGAAAATTTCAGTAAAGTCCTCTTCAGAGTGTTGTGTTTTAGCTTCTCTTAGCTTCCTCTTCAAAGTCCTTTCAGGTTTAGGATCAGCTTCAACAAGAATGTTCTTATCCTTGTTCCTGCTCATATGAAAAAGAAGAGAATAGAAAAAAAGAGGAATCCTCTATGTCACAGTATAGAGATTCCTTTATGTGAGTAGAAGAGGAGAAGAATAAGAGAGTAGAATGGAGAAGAGAGAAGATGAAAAATTCGAATTTCAAATTAAAATAAAAGGAAAATATTTTTGTTTTTATTAAATTAATTAATTAGAATTCGAAAATATAAAAAGAAATAAAATAAAATTGAAATTTAAAACAATTAGTTAATCAAAAAGGAATTTTGAAAAAGAGGAAGGTGATTTTCGAAAATTAGAGAGAGAATTAGTTAGGTAGTTTTAAAAAAGATATGATTGAAATAGTAAAATTTTAAAATCAAACAAAAAGTTAAGTGATTAATTGAAAAATATTTGAAAATCAAATTTTGAAAAGATAGGAAGTTAGAAAAGAAGTTAGAAAAGATTTTGAAATTAATTTTGAAAAAGATGTGATTGAAACTTATTTTGAAAAAGATTTGAAAAAGAAATTTAAAAAGATTTGATTTTGAAAATTAAAGTTGATTACTTGACTAACAAGAAGCAAAAAGATATGATTTTAAAATTTAAAAATTGAACCTTTCTTACTAGGCAAGTAACAAACTTAAAAATTTTTGAATCAATCACATTAATTGTTAGTAAAGATTTTGAAATTATGAAACAAAATAAGAAAAAGATTTTTGAAAATCAATTTGAAATTTTCGAAAATATGAAAGAAAAAATGAAAAAGATTTGATTTTTGAAAAAGATTTGAAAAAGATAGAATTTTTAAATTGAAAATTTTGCTTGACTAAAAAAAAGATATGATTTTGAAAATTAAAGTTGATTACTTGACTAACAAGAAACAAAAAGATATGATTTTAAAATTTAAATATTGAACCTTTCTTAATAGGCAAGTAACAACTTAAAATTTTTGAATCTAAAAATTAAATGTTAGTGAGATTTTCGAAAATATGAAGTAAGAATAAGAAAAAGATTTTGAAAATCAAATTTTAAAAAAAAATTCGAAAATATATAAAAATAAATGAAAAAGATTTGATTTTTGAAAAAGATTTGAAAAGATAGAATTTTGAAATTGAAATTTATGAGTAAAACAAGGAAAGATATATTTTTTATTTTTGAGTTTTTAATGATGAGAGAGAAAAACACTAAATTGAAACAAAACATAAAAATTATGAATCAAAACAACTAATGAATGCAAAAACACTTTGAATGTCAAGATGAACACCAAGAACATTTTGAAGATCAAGATGAACATCAAGACTTATTTTTGAAATTTTTTTTTAAAGAAAAGAAAAACATGCAAGACACCAAACTTAAAAATTTTTAATTTTTAGACACTATGAATGCAAGAATGCATATGAAAAATAAGAAAAGACACAAAACAAGAAAAAGCAAAGATCAAACAAAGGAATTCATCAAGAACAACTTGAAGATCATGAAGAACATATGATGAATTTTCGAAAATTAAAGACAATTATAAAAGCATGCAATTGACACCAAACTTAGAAATTGACACAGGACTCAAACAAGAAACACAAAATTATTTTTGATTTTATTATTTTAAAAAATTTTTTGGTTTTTTCGAAAATTATTTTGGGAAAAACGAAAAAAAAGAAATTTTTTTTGTATCTTTCGAAAATAAGAAATAAAAAAACTTAAAATTAAAATAAAATTACCTAATCTGAGCAATAAGATGAACTGTCAGTTGTCCAAACTCAAACAATCTCCGGCAATGGTACCAAAAACTTGGTGCGCGAAATGTGATCATCAACAATGGCACCAAAGACTTGGTGCTCTCAAACGTGAATCACACTTTGTCACAACTTCGCACAACTAACCAGCAAGTGCACTGGGTCATCCAAGTAATAAACCTTACGTGAGTAAGGGTCGATCCCACGGAGATTGTCGGTTTGAAGCAAGCTATGGTCACCTTGTAAATCTCAGTCAGGCGGATTCAAATGGTTATAGAGGATTGATAATTAAAACATAATTAAAATATAAACTAGGATAGAGATACATATGTAATTCATTAGTGAGAATTTTAGATAAGCGTATAAAGATGCTTTCGTTCCTCCTGAACCTCTGTTTTCCTGTTGTCTTCATCCAATCATTCCTACTCCTTTCCATGGCAAGCTTTATGTTGGGCATCACCGTTGTCAATGGCTACATCCCGTCCTCTCTGTGAAAATGGTCCAATGCGCTGTCACTGCATGGCTAATCATCTGTCGGTTCTCGATCATACTGGAATAGGATTTACTATCCTTTTGCGTCTGTCACTACGCCCAGCACTCGCGAGTTTGAAGCTCGTCACAGCCATCCCTTCCTAGATCCTACTCGAAATACCACAGACAAGGTTTAGACTTTCCGGATCTCGGGAATGGCCGTCCATGGGTTCTAACTTATACCACGAAGATTCTAATATCTCGGACTTGGTCCTCTGTATTGGATATCTAAGAGATATTCATTCTAGCTTGTTTGCATGTAGAACGGAAGTGTTTGTCAGGCACGCGTTCGTAAGTGAGAATGATGATGAGCATCACATAATCATCACATTCATCATGTTCTTGGGTGCGAATGAACATCTTAGAATAGGAATAAGCTTGAATTGAATAGAAAAACAATAGTACTTTGCATTAATTCATGAGGAACAACAGAGCTCCACACCTTAATCCATGGTGTGTAGAAACTCTACCTTTGAAACTACATAAGAATAAAGTCCAGGCATGGCCGAGAGGCAAGCCCCCAAGTCTAAGGAAAAATGTTCCAAACATAGATAATACAATAGTAAAAAGTCCTATTTATACTAAACTAGTTACTAGGGTTTACAGAAATGAGTAATTGATGCAGAAATCCACTTCTGGGGCCCACTTGGTGTGTGCTTGGGCTGAGCATTGAGCTTTACACGTGTAGAGGCTTCTTTTGGAGTTGAACGCCAGTTTGTAACCTGTTTCTGGCGTTTAACTCCACTTTGCAACCTATTTCTGGCGTTTAACTCCAGAATGCAGTATGGAATTGGCGTTGAACGCCAGTTTGCGTCATCTAAAGTCGGAAAAAGTATGGACTATTATATATTTCTGGAAATCCCTGGATGTCTACTTTTCAACGCAATTGAGAGTGCACCATTTGGAGTTCTGTAGCTCTGGAAAATCCACTTTGAGTGCAGGGAGGTCAGAATCCAATAGCATTTGCAGTCCTTCTTCAACCTCTGAATCTGATTTTTGCTCAAGTCCCTCAATTTCAGCTAGAAATTACCTGAAATCACAGAAAAATACATAAACTCATAGTAAAGTCTAG
Source organism: Arachis hypogaea (assembly GCF_003086295.3). Lineage (NCBI taxonomy): Eukaryota > Viridiplantae > Streptophyta > Magnoliopsida > Fabales > Fabaceae > Arachis > Arachis hypogaea. The sequence goes on along the minus strand of NC_092046.1, from coordinate 41,085,570 downwards.
AAATGTGAATTTTTTTTAAAAACTAATAAAAATATACTAAAAACTAGCTAAATCATACTAAAAACTATGTAAAAATAATGCCAAAAAACGTATAAATTATCCGCTCATCATATCTAATCCTAATTAATTTAAAATATTTCTTCTAAAACTAAAATAATATCTTTTCCCATTTTTAAAATAAAAATTAAAGTTTAAATCAGAATTAATTAAAGCAATCAGCATGTCTTCAATTGATGGATGGGGACCACTTGCGTCGTAGGGTCCACGCCTAATTTGGAGTGGGGATAACCATTCTTGTGTGAATCTCCCTTGAGTCTCTGCTATCCCCTGGATCTAGTCTGTATTTTTGGGCCGAAAACTGGGTTGAAACTCGGCCTGAAATCGCCACCAGCGTTTTCTGCGAATTCTGCACGTGGCGTGATAAACCCATATTTATGATGTATTTTGTGCTCAATTTAAGTGATTTATTCAATCATTCACCCACTTATTCATGTAAATTACATGGTTTTACTTTCCCTTCCTTATTATGTGATATATGTGAAAAACATGTTTCCTATGCTTTAGAAATATTAAAATTAATCATCCTTTATTACCATTCGATGCCGTGATTTGTGTGTTGAGTGCTTTCAGGCTTTATAGGACAAGAATGACTTAAAGGATGGAAAGGAAACATAAAAAAATATAAGGAAAGCACAAAATGGAGTTTTTGAAGAAACTGGAAGTGACGCGTCCGCATAGACGATGCGAACGCGTGCTTTGCGCAAACCGACATCCGCGCGAACGCGCACATGACGCGAACGTGTGACTCACGCGAAGTACAACTGATGCAGAAGCGTGCCTGACGCGACTGCGTGGAAGAGCAGAACTCCAGATGATGCGACCGCGTGACCCACGCGGACGCGTGACAGACGCCATGCACCAGGATCTGCAGAAAACGCCCCCAGCGATTTTTGGACCCTTTTTCAGCCCAATTCTGAATCCAGAAACACAGAATATAAGCTAGAGAATGGAGGAATCAAAAGGGAAGAGATCATACATTCACTTTTGATATTTTTGATGTAGTTTTTAGAGGGAGAGATTCTCTCCTCTCTCTTAGGTTTTAGGATTAGGACTCCTCTCAAAGGATTTAGGATTTCAACTTCCTCTCAGGTTCAATATTCCTTTTGCTTTATATTTCTCTTTTACTTTCAGATACTTTAATGCTATTATTTGTTAATTACTTATGATTGCCAAATTGGATTATGAACCACTCATGTTAGGATTTTCTCTTATTAATGCAATTGAGGTATTTCAGATTTAGGATTCTTATTTAGCTTTTTATATTCTTGGCTTTAATTGATTAACTGGAGACTCTTGAGTTATCAAACTTATCGTGGTTGTTAATTGTTATTTTTGCTAATTGAATTGAATTCCACTAACTCTAGTCTTTCCTTAGGAGTTGGCTAGGACTTGGGGATCTAACTAATTAGTCCACTTGACTTTCCTTTGCTTTAGAAAAGGTTAACTAAGTGGGATTAAAATTCAATTCTCATCACCATCGATAAGGATAACTAGGATAGGACTTCCGAATTTTCATACCTTGCTAAGAGTTTATTTAGATATTAATTTATTAATTCCTGCAATTTATTTTCCTTGTTCAAACCTTTCAAAATCCAAAATTCTACCTTTTCCATAGCTAATAATAAGTCATACCTCCCTGCAATTCCTTGAGAAGACGACCCGAGGTTTAAATACTCGGTTATCAATTTTATTGGGTTTGCTTAAGTGACAAACAAAACTTTTTGTAAGAAAGAAATTTCTAGAAGCTATACTTACAACGGGAATTTATTTGCAAAAATTCTAGATCGCGCGAGAGTTTCATTCTTCATGGCGCATGTCATGCGTACGCATCAGTCACGCGTACGCGTCGATGGTCTTCTTCGCATGTCACGCGTACGCGTCAGGTACGCGCACGCGTCACTGAGCAACTTCACTTTTCACACGTACGCGTCAGGCACGTGCACGCGTTGCTCCTCGCTGGTCAGCTTCTTGGTTTCTTCTCTTTCTCTGCAGAAATTCCTTCAAATCCATCCGAATGCTACCTAAAATAAACAAAATTGCACAAGACTCAAAGTAGCATCCATAGTGGCTAAAAGATAATTAATTCTTGATAAAACTTAACAAATTAAATGCAAATTTACTAGGAAAAGATAGGAAAGATGCTCAGGCATCACTCCTCAACATCAATTTCAAACTCCATGGAAGAAGGTTCTTCAACTTGAGATTTCTCTTTGCATTCAACATCTCCTAAATCTTCAACCACTTCTTCCAGTTCAATTATCTCTACTTCCTCCTCTTCTCGCAATTCTTGCTTTAACTCTTTTTCTTCACCTTGAAGCTCCAAAATTTCCTTCTCATTGTGCTCCTTAGATAATCCTCCACATTTAACAATAAGGGTGTCTTGGATGGTTGAGCACAATGATGCCAACTGGCTCATCACTTCGGTTAAGCTAGCCACAACTTTCTCTTGCTTTTGGCAACGAGTTAGAAGTTCTTGTTATTCTTTCATTAGGGGTTGGAGAGATTCATGGAATGAAGATGGTGGTGGAAGAGAGGGTTCATTGTTTGGAGAAAGAGTGTCATAGTTGGAAGGTGGCTCATATTGGTGAGAGTATTGAGGTGGTATATATGGAGATGGTAGTTCTTGGGAGTATTGGTGTTGGAATAGTGGTGGTTCTAAGTGTGGTTCATATGGCTCGTAAGGTGGTGGTATGGTAGGTATGGGTTAGGATCATATGGAGGTGAATGGTGGTATGGGGCTTATGAGTGAGGTTGTTGAGGGCTATGTTGAGGACAATAAGAGTCACTACATCCATTAGGTTGGTAAGCATTAGAAGTTGGATTGTACCCATAAGAAACCGGAGGAGGTTGTTGCCAAGAAGGTTGTCTATATGCTTGAGGCTCCTCCCACCTTTGATTTCTAAATCCTTGATGCAAACCTCCATTGAAGCTTTCATTTCCATTTCCTACAACATAGTTTGAACTAAACTCATAGCCAAAGTGATGAGAATTCATAGTAGAAAAGGGAAAACAAGAACAAAAACTAAGAAGAGATAAAGAAAACAAACTCCTAAACCAAAACTAGCAAACAAAGAAAAAGCAAACTATTCACAATATTCACATATGAACAAAAACTAACAACAAGCACACATTGCAATTCCCCAACAACGGCGCCAAAAACTTGATGTAGTGAAACCGTCGGCTTAGAATTTCTTCTCGGTAAAAGAGAAATAACTTCGTTCCAAGTATAGTTCCAAACTGACAGATAACACTCAATCAAAGTTTAATTTTTAGTTGTCACAAGTCCCACCCAATAAAAATAATCAAGAGTATTAGTCCCGGGTCGTTCTCCCTAGGAATTACAATCGAGTGCTCAATTATTTGTTATGAGTTTCACGGGTTGGGTTGATAAAGAAGCGAGAATTTAAATGACAATAAAATAAAGAAAACAACTAAGGAAAGCAATTACTAAAAAGAGGCATTCATGGCAAGGATTGAGAATTATTAAGAGTTAATCTTATTAAGTTATCTCCAACATTCGAAGAAAGTCAAATAAGACTAGTTAATATCAATCCAAAAGTCCTAATCAACTTACTAATTGAATTAGCAAAAGATTAGCGTCAATGGAAACAATATTAACTAAAAACTCTAGATTACCAACATAAGTTGGGTATTAATGACTCAAGAGCACCTAATTTCTCTTTACAAGCCAAGAATGCTCAAAATCTACTCTAACATCCAACCAAGCATTTTATCAAACACTTGGAAGGCATAAAAGAAAAGCATCATAAAAGTGCAAGAATAATAAATCTATAACTACTCAATGCAAGAAATTAACAATAACAACTAAGAAAAGCACATTAAACATGAAATATCTGAAAATTGCATTAAAGAGAATGAAAATCAACAAGAGTGCATGAACATAAAAGTAGCCAAAATGAGAAATTAACAAGAAGAAATAGGAAAATCAAGACAATAGAACAAGAAATTGTAAGAAAAACTAATTGAAAACAAGAATTAAAACCTAGGTCTAAGAGAGATTTAACCTAAATCTACCCTAATTCTAGAGAGAAGAGGGAGCTTCTTTCTCTAGAAAACTACCTAAAGCATGATCCTAAACTACACTAATTGCTCCCCCTTGTTCCCTCTTGAATTATGCATCAAATAACCTCAGAAATGAGTTGGATTTGGTCCTGGATGGCTCAGAAATTGCCCCCAGCATGTTGCCTTTAATGAGGTCACATGATCAACATCACACGTGTGCATGGGTGATGCGTGCACGTCGCCTGGCCGATGTCCTTCTCATGCATATGCGTGGGTGACGCGTACGCGTCGCCTTGAGTTAAGCAAGTCCCCATTTCTTCATGAATTCTCCACTTTGCATACTTTTCTCTTCACTTCTTCCATCCAATCCTTGATTTATAAGCCTGAAATCACTCAACAAACATATCAAGGTATCGAATGGAATTAAAGTGAATTAAATTTATCAATTTAAGGGCTCGAAAAGCATGCTTTTAACTCTTAAAGCACAACTTAGGAGAAATTCACAAAACATACTATTTGATTGAATAAATATGAGATGAGTTGATAAAATTTCCTAAATTAAACACAAGATAAATCACAAAATTGGGATTTTTCAAGTCTTGAATACTGTCTGGTATGCCCAGATAGCATCGTCAAGCTTCCTAGCCCAGTCCTTCCGTAAAGTACTAATGGTCTTTTCCAGAATCCTTTTGAGTTTCCTATTAGAGACCTAAACCTATCCACTCATCTGTGGGTGATAGGGGGTTGCCACTTTATGACAGACTCCATACCTCTGCAGAAGAGAGTCCAGCTGTTTGTTCCAGAAGTGGCTTCTTTCATCATTAATCAGTGTCCTTGAGACACCAATCCAGCTGAAGATATATATTTGAAGAAAACTCAGCACCACCTTGGCATCATTAGTGGGTAAAGCTATGGCTTCCACCCATTTGGACACATAATCAACCGCCACCATAATGTAATTGTTTGAGTATAAGGGTGGAAAGGGTCCCATGAATTCAATACTCTACATATCAAATAACTCAATCTCCAATATTCCTTGTTATGGCATATCATTGTTGTTAGGTAGATTCTTAGCTCTCTAACACTTGTTAAAGTTATTCACAAAGTTTTGAGCATCTCTAAAGAGAGTTGGACAATAAAAATCGCTCTAGAAGACCTTAGTTGCTGTCTTTTCACCATCGAAGTGGCCATCATACTCGGAACCATGACAATGCCAGAGAATTTATTGTGTTTCCTCATCTAACACACAATGCTGGATAATAACATCTGCGCATCTCTTCAAAAAGATAAGGATCCTCCCACAAAAAGTACTTGCATCATTAAGTAGCTTCTTAACTTGTTGTTTAGTATACTCCTTGGGGATGAACCTCATGGCCTTGTGGTTTGCAATGTCTGCAAACCAAGGTCATCCAAAAAAGTCTCGGTCATAAGAGTGGGTTGTTACATTCACTCTTCAGGTTCAATTTTGAAAAGGTGGTCAGCCCTTGATTCTCTGACCATTTCCTGTCTCTAATTTTAATATCAAACTCCTGAAGAGGGAGCACCCACCTAATCAACCTTGGCTTAGCATCTTGTTTGGTTAGAAGGTACTTAAGAGTAGCATGGTTAGTAAAAACAATAACATTAGAACCAATCAAATAGGACCTAAACTTATCTAAAGCATACACTACAACTAATAACTCTTTTTCTATAGTTGTGTAATTATTTTGCGCATCATTTAGCACACAGTTAGCATAATAAATGACGTGCACAAGCTTGTCTTGTCTTTGTCCCAAGACAGATCCTATAGCATGATCACTAGCATCACACATCACTTCAAATGGTGAATCCTAGTTAGGAGGAGCTATGATGGAAATAGAGACAAGCTTAGCTTTCAGAGTCTCAAAAAGCATGCAAACAATCATCATCAAAACAAAAAGAAATGTCCACAATCAAGAGGTTGCTCAAAGGCTTAGCAATCTTAGAAAAATCCTTTATAAATCTTCTATAAAAGCATACATGTCCTAGGAAACTCTGGATTGCCTTTGCATTAGTAGGTGGTGGTAATTTTTCAATTATCTCTACCTTAACTTTATCAACCTCTATTCCTTTACTTGAAATCTGGTGCCCAAGAATAATACTTTCAGTTACCATAAAATGACATTTTTCCCAATTCAAAACAAGGTTTGTTTCTTGGCACCGTTTCAAGACCAAAGAGAGATGTCTCAGGCAAAAATCAAAAGAATTACCAAATGCAAAAAAATTATCCATATATACCTCAATAAACTTTTTAACCATGTCAGAAAATATGGAAAGCATGCACCTCTGAAAAGTTACTGGGGTATTACACAGTCCAAACGGCATCCTTCAGTAAGCAAATACTCTAAAAGGGAAAGTGAATGTCGTCTTCCCTAATCTTGAGGGTCTACAGCAATATGATTATAGCCAGAATATCTATCTAGAAAATAATAAAATACATGGCCGGCTAACCTCTCAAGCATCTGATCAATGAAAGGCAAGGAAAAGTGGTCTTTCCTTGTTGTAGTGTTAAGCCTTCTGTAATCAATACACATATGCCATCCCGTGACGGTTCTTGTGGGAATAAGCTCATTCTTCTCATTCTTGACCATGACCACCCCTCCTTTCTTGGGAACTACTTGCACATGACTCACCAATGGACTGTCAGAAATTGGATAAATTATCCCGGCTTTCCAAAGCTTCATTACTTCTTTTTGGACCACCTCTTTCATGGTTGGATTGAGTCACTTTTGTGGTTGCACAACTGGTTTAGCATCCTCCGCATGTAAGATCTTATGGATATACTTAGTCGAACTAATCCCTTTCAAGTCACTAATGGTCCACCCAAGAGCCATTTTATGGCTTCTAAGCACCTTGAGCAAAGCATCCTCTTCATCATAAATTAAAGAGGAGCTAATAATCACTGGATAAGAATCATGCTCGCCTAGAAATGCATACTTCAAAGGGGGAGGCAAGGGCTTCAACTCAAGCTTCGGTGGTCTTTCCTCTTTAGGTGGCATTTTTTGTTCCCTCTCTTGAGGTAGTGAATCATCAATCACAAGAAAACCATCCTCTAGAGGGGCTCCAAAACTCTATCAAGCTCTTTAACTTCAAAAACCTCAGAATCACCAGGATGTTGCAGAGCCTCAAGCACATTCAGGACAACCTCTTCTTCATTGACTCTCAAAGTCAACTCACCCTTTTGTACATCAACAAGGGCTTTTCCTGTAGTTAAAAATGGTCTCTCTAAAATAATAGAGGCATTCTTGCCCTCCTCCATATCCATTATAACAAAATCAACAGGAAAAATAAAAGGTCCAACTTTCACCAGTAAATGCTTAACAACTCTAAAAGAAAATTTAATTGAATGGTCAGCAAGTTGATGAGAAATACGAGTGGATTTTACCTCATCAATTTAGAGTTTTTCATCAAAGAAAGTGGCATGAGATTGATGCTAGCTCCAAGACCACATAATTCTCTCTGAATAGTAATGTCTCTAATGGTAAAAGGAATTAGAAAGCTTCTCGGATCTTGCATTTTCTTAGAGAGATCTTGCTAAATAATTGCACTATGTTTCTTTTTAGCAACATGGTTTCACTTTCTTTTCAATTCCTTTTATTAGTCAACAAATCCTTCATGAACTTAGCATAAAGAGGCATTTGCTCAAGAGCCTCTACAAAAGGAATGTTGATTTGAAGCTTCCTGAAGACCTCTAAAAATATTGAAAACTGCTTGTCTTTGGATGCCTTCTAAAGCCTCTGAGGATATGACATTTTTGGCTTATACTCAGATGCTAGAGACAACACTGGATATTTCTTAAGATCAACCAGAAAGGGATTGTCTGAATGTCTCTCAGGGGCGTGCTCCACTATGTCATCAATCTTCTCTGGAGCTTCTTTTTCAACCGGCTCCTCATTAACCTGTGTTTTTGAACCGACTACCTTACCACTTCTCGGATGTATGGCCTTGCACTCTTCTCTTGGGTTAGGCTTGTATCACTAGGGAAAGTATTAGAAGGCCTTTTAGGTGCCTGCTTGCTCAATTGACCCAATTGAACTTCCAAGTTTCTAATTGAAGCTTTGGTTTCCTGCATGAAACTATGAGTACTCTTGGAGAGCTTTGCAACTATAGAATCCAAGTCAGAGGATTTTTGAGAATGAGAAGGTGCTTGATATTATTGAGAGGGCTAAAACTGACGGTTGTTGTGAAAGTTATTCTGATTAAAGTTGCCCTGAGAATAAGTGTTGTTATTGAAGTTCAGTTGCCTTTGTGGTTGATTTTTCCACCCAAAATTTGGGTGATTCCTCCACCCTGAATTATAAGTCTTAGAAAAAGGATCATTATTGGGGGTCCAGAGGAATTTCCCATGTAGTTGACTTGTTCAGTAAAAAATTGACCATAATCGTAGTTCTCACCTTGATAAAAGCCACCACTCATGTCATAAGAAGCATCTTGGGTATTAATGGCTGAGACTTGCAATCCACCCAAGTGTTGAGTAATAGCATTTATTTTTTGAGCCATAGCTTTATTCTAAACAAGAAGTGTGTCCAAAGCATTTAATTCCATGACTTCTTTCCTCACGAGAATAGATATTGGTTGTTAGTAACCATCTCAATCAACTCTAGAGCTTCTTTAGTGGACTTCTCCATGTGAAGAGATCCTCTTGCAGAATTATCCAAAGATATTTTAGCAGCCTCAGTAACTCCATCATAGAATATCTGCAACTGTATCCAAATCGAAAACATGTCTGGAGGACACTTCCTTAGCATCACCTTGTACCTTTCCCAAGCTTCATAGAGAAGTTCACCTTCTCTCTACCTGAAAGTCTAAACATCAGTCCTCAGGTTGGTCAGCCTCTGAAGTGGAAAGAGTTTAGTCAAGACCTTGCTGACCACATTATCTCATGTATTCAGGCTCTCCTTAGGCTGTGTCCCATACAGCAAACAAAAAAAAGTAACAACCTATAGACATCAAGATGGACTCCATTGGTCTTCACCATATCACAGATTTGTAGAAAATTAAAAATGAATAAGTTTGGGTCTTCTTGCGAGAGTCTATAAAACTGACAGTTTTGTTGCAACAAGTGGAGAAGGTAGAATGCATTGAAATTAAAGAAGTGGATGAAGAATTGGGGGAAGTTGAGCAAGAAACAAGCTCTGTTATTGAAGATAATTCCATACTAACAAGTGACATTAATGATCTCATTGAGTCCTCTTCCATTGGGATTGAAAGTGATGTCAAGGAGGAACATGTACAACCTCCGGAACATATTTTGAGCAATGAAGAGGATTTAAAAGATGTTGGTAAACAAAAAGTAGGAATTGAGGAAGCTTGTCAAGAGGTGGAAGTTATCAAGGAGGAGTCAAAGCGAGTGAAGCTTACATTGCCAAAGCCATTGGATATCTATCTTCCTAAGTCACCACCGTCCATCACATCATTTAAGTGGGTAAAACTAATATCCTTAAGCTTTATTGTCCCACTTGAATATAATTTTCTTGAAATGGATAGTCAACTTAGAGCTTTTTGTGGGTCGAAAAGTAAGAGAGTGTTGAATAGTGGTTGGCAACGTAACTCAAGGCTCATTAAGGTTGCAAGCTCAAGGGTTGAGTTCAAAGGAAGGTTGATGCACCACTATTTCGTGGTATATTTTGTACTTAATTGAGTGGATTTTATCCACTAAACTCACACTTATTCAGATAATTCGCATATTTTACATTTTCCTTCTTAATTTTGTGTTATGATTGAAAACATGCTTCTTTGGCCTTAAATTTACTAATTTTAATCCTCTCTTATTACCATTCGATGCCTTGATATGTGTGTTAAGTGTTTTCAGGCTTTATAGGTCAGGAACGACTTAGAGGATGGAAAAGAAGCTTGCAAAAATGGAAAGAACACAAAAAACTAAGGAGACAGCCAGCGAGGAGCGACGCGCACGCATGGCTCTCGCGTGCGCGTGATTTGGAGATTTTCATTGCGATGCGTGCACGCACCTGACGCGTACGCGTGAAAAGCGAGATTGCACGGCGACGCGCGTACGCCTGACACGCGAAAATTACTATCGACGCGTACGCGTGACTGACGCGTACGCGTGACATGCGCCACGTGCAGAAAATGCAGAAGACGCTTGGGGCGATTTTGGGCTGTTTTAGACCCAGTTTCAGTCCCAGAAAACACAGATTAGAGGCTGTAGAGTGGGGGAATCATTAATTCATTCACACAACTTTCATTCGAAGAATTTTAGGTTTAGATGTAGTTTTCTAGAGAGAGAGGCTCTCTCCTCTCTCTATGTTTTAGGATTCTTAGGTTTACTTATATTCAATTTCATATTTCTACCTTAGTTTAATTTAGTTTTCTCTTCTACTCTTATTAGTTCTAGCACTTTAGTTATCTATTTCTCTTGTTGGTTTATTTATTTTTCCAATTTGGTTTATGAATTTTTATGTTAGATTTGATTTCCTATTTAATGCAATTTGAGGTATTTCATATTTATGATTGCTTTCTTCAATTTATGTTATTGATGTTTTCAATTGGTTGTTTGGAATTTATTATCTCTTATTGCTTTTCTATGTTTTTATGTTGTGCCTTCCAAGTGTTTGACAAAATGCTTGGGAGGGTTTTAAGTTAGATTTTTCTCCTCTTAGCTTTGGTTAAGTAATTAGAGACACTTGAGTTATCAAACTCCTTTGTTGATTGATAATTGAAAGTTGCTAGTTGATTTGGATCCCTCTAAAGCTAGTCTTTCCTTAGGAGTTGACTAGGACTTGAGGAATCAAATTGATTCATCCACTTGACTCTCCTTCATAGTTAGAGGTTAACTAAGTGGGAGCAGTGAACAATTCTCATCACAATTGATAAGGATAACTAGGATAGGACTTCTAATTCTCATACCTTGCCAAGAGCTTTCATAATTATTAGTTTATTTTCTTGTCATTTACATTCCTTGTTCAACCTTTCAAAAACCCAAAAATATACTTTTCCATAACCAATAATAACTACACCTCCCTGCAATTCCTTGAGAGACGACCCGAGGTTTAAATACTTCGATTTAATTTATTGGGTTTGTTTTAGTGACAACCAATTTTTTGTATGAAAGGATTCTTGTTGGTTTAGAAACTATACTTGCAACGGGAATTTATTGTGAATTTTTTACCATAAAAAATCTGTTTATCAAAGGTGCAACGCTCAATGCAATGGATCTAGGAGAGTTTGGTGCCTAAATGAGAATTCGCAAGTGATGACACCCGGATGGAGCTATGGTAATCAACAAGAAGATGGGTGCAAAAACAAGGTTTGGGACCCCGAAATACAATTTAGAAATCAATAATTTTGGGGTCTTGTCACTTGTTTGAATTTACTTGAGAGCTTGGTGCGCATAATTTGGGATCCCAGTGAATATTGGATTGCAAGAATTGATGGGGATTCAAGGAAGCATTCAAGTATAAGCTACCATAGCAAGGGCATCCTGAATTATCTAATTTAAGGACTATAACTAAAAGTATTAGGTGGGAGACACTCCACCCTGGTAAATTATTTTCATTTTCTTTTTTTGGTATATAGTTGATGAATAAGTTGAATTTCCATTTTTAGTTAGGTTTGTTGAGTTTAATTGATAGTTTAGTATGTCTCACAAGATTTGGTATTGTTTTGGTATCTTGTTGGGTATTTGGATTGCTTAGTTTGGTGCAAAAGAGTTGAAAATTTTTGAAAATAGAGCACCATTCGAGCGTACGCATGCCTCATGCGTACGCACAACCCACAAGTTTTATCAAAATTATGCGTACGCATAAAACCAAAATAGCACCAAACTTGATTAATAAAAGGATTACTGTTTCTTTTCAATCAGTGTTTGATTCGATTCTAAGATGTATCTTCTTTCTTCAACTTGATGAATGGGATGACCCGTGACAATCATCTTTGTTCTTCATACTAAGACCGTGTGCCTGACAACCACCCGTGTTCTTCTTAGGTTCTTGTGAATACGTAATTGGAAAGCATCAAACCGCCAGCTTGATTATACATCTCTTAGACACTAATCCACGATGTCGTTAGGGACTTCTCGAGACACAAGTTCAGTTAAGGTATGGGGAGATTAGTGTCTCTGTGGTAGAGGCTAGAACCCAAAGGCACAACATTCTCTGATCCGGAAGATTCGACCTTGTCTGTGGCGTTTTGAGTAGGATCATTAAGGAGAATGGACTGCAGGAGCTTCACCCTTAATCAGAGTGGATCCACACTAACCCTGGGGTTCAGATCTGGAGGAGATTGGCGACCGCGAACGTACGGCGTTGATCACATACAGCCTGCCATAGAAGAAATCATTCACAATTGAAGAAGACAGTAAGACCAGAGTTAATCCAGAAGGACAAAGCATCTCCAAGCTTTAACCATCTTCTTATCATAGTAAACATGTCAATCTAGTTTAGATCTCATTATTCCTTTTATGCAATTAAACAACAAACCAACATCTCCTACTCACCTGACTAAGATCTGTAAGATAACCATAGCTTGCTTCAAACCACAATCCTCGTGGGATCGACCCTGACTCGCTCAGGTATTGCTTGGACGACCCAGTGTACTTGTTGGTTCAGTTGTACAAAGTGTGGAGATTCGTGCACTAAGTTTTTGGTGCCATTGCTGGGGATTGTTCGAGTTTGGACAACTGACAGATTATCTTGTTTCTTAGATTAGGTATTGTCTTTAATTTTGTTAGAGTCTTTTATTTTATTTTTCTTTTCTTCAAAAAATCAAAAACTTTTTCAAAAAAAAAGAGAAAATTTTTCTTTTCTTTGTTTGATCTTTGTTTTTGGTTTGAGTCTTTTGTTTTTGTTCTTGTTGAGATTTTCGAATTCTTTGTCTTTCTTTCAAAAAATTTTCAAAAATAGTTTCTTTTGTTTGAGTCTTGTATCAATCTTTAAGTTTGGTGTCTTCTTGTGTATTTTCTTTAATTTTTCGAAAATTTTGTTTTTAGTTTTCAAAATTTTTAAGTTTGGTATCTTTTGCATGTTGTTGTTTTCTTTGAATTCTTTGAGTTTTGTTCTTGGTATTCTTCTTGATCTTCAAAGTGTTCTTGTTTTTCTTTTTGTTTTGATCTTAAAATTTTTAAGTTTGGTGTCCCTTTGTGTTTTTCCTTCTAATTCTCACATACTAGGTGTCTTAGATCTAAAAATTTTAAGTTTGGTATCTTTTTGTTGTTTTTCTCTTTTTTCATTAAATTCAAAAGTAAAAAAAAAATATCTTTTCTTATCTTTAATTGCAATTTTCAAAAATTACAACCAAAATTTCAAATTTTAATTTTAAAATCATTATCTTATCTTATCTTAATTTTAAATTTCAAAATTCAAATCTTTTCAAAAATCATATCTTTTTCAGATTACTATCTTATCTTTTTATCTTTCTTAAAAATACAAAAATATTATCTTATCTTTTGTTTCAAATTCAAATTTTAAAATTCAATTTCAAATTCAAAATTTAAATTTCAAATTTTAAAATTTAAAATTTAAAATTCAAATTTCAAAATTTAAAATTTAAAATTTAAAATTTAAAATTTAAAATTTCAAAATCAAATGTTTTTCAAAAATCAAATTTCAAACCTTATCTTCTTCAACTTCTTTTCAAATTTTTTCTTTTAAAAATTTGATTCTTTCTTATTTTATCTTTCTTTTAAAATTTAAATTTCAAATTTTTTTAATTAGAAACTAACTTTTTTATTTTAATTTCAAATCTTTTTAATTTAAAAAAACTTATCTTATCTTTAATTCAAAATCTTTTCTATCTTATCTTCTTTTAAATTTTAAAATCTTTTCAAATCTTTTCAATTCTTATCTTATCTTGTTGACTTTTTTTTAAATATTTTTAAAATTAAATCTTTTCTAATCTTCTATCTTGTTTTCAAATATTTCTTAATTATTTAGTTGTTTTCTCTTTCTTCTTTTCAAAACTTCCTAACTAATTCCTCTCTCTTCTAATTTTTGAAATTTTTCTTCTATTTCTCTCTCTTTTTTTTTGAAATTTATTAATTTTCAATTCTTTTTAATTAATTAACCTTTATTTTTGAAATAAATAAATAAATAAAATAAAAACAAAAATATTTTAATTCTTGTTTATCCTTTTACTTCACTTTATTCGAATTCTTCTTCTTCTTCTACCTTTCTTCATCATGAACCCGAATGGGAATGAAAAGTTCAGAAGAACTCTGGGGTTCTATACAAACCCCACTGCTGACTTCTATGGAAGAAGTATTAGCGTACCTCATATTAGAGCAAGTAGCTTTGAACTAAACCCTCAACTCATTACCTTAGTGTAGCAAAACTGCCAGTATTCTGGACTTTCACAGGAAGAACCTACTGAGTTTTTGGCAGATTTCTTAAAGATTGCTGACACAGTACACAATGAAGGAGTAGACCAAGATGTCTACAGACTATTACTCTTTTCTTTTGCTGTAAAGGACCAAGCAAGGAGGTGGTTCTATAACCAGCCAAAAGCTAGCTTGAAAACTTGGAAACAGTTAGGTAGACAAGTTTTTAAATCAATACTTTCCTCCAAGAAAGATGACCGAGCTGAGACTGGACATCCAAGGCTTCAAACAAAGAGATAATGAATCTCTTCATGATGCCTGGGAGAGGTATAAAAGGATGCTAAGAAAATGTCCCACTGAAATATTTTTAGAATGGGAATAGTTAGACATCTTCTACTATGGACTTTCAGACATGGCTAAAATGTCTTTGGACCACTTTGCTGGTGGTTCCATATATATGAGAAAGAACATTGAAGAGGCTCATGAGCTTATTGAGACAGTTGCCACTAATCAGCATCTGTACTCATTGGTGCGCAGAAATTGTGATTACACTTTAATTATGTAAAATTCATCGCTCTTTCTTTCCCTGGTAATGGTACCAAAAACATGATGCCAATACCATGGTTCACAACTTCGCACAACTAACCAGCAAGTGCACTGGGTCGTCCAAGTAATACCTTACGTGAGTAAGGGTCGAATCCCACGGAGATTGTTGGTATGAAGCAAGCTATGGTCACCTTGTAAATCTCAGTTAGGCGGATATAAAATGGTAATGGAGTTTTCGAAAATAATTACTAAAATAGGGATAGAAATACTTATGTAATTCATTGGGGAGGATTTCAGATAAGCGCATAGAGATGCTTTCGTTCCTCTGAACCTCTGCTTTCCTGCTGTCTTCATCCAATCATTCTTACTCCTTTCCATGGCTGGCTTTTTGTAATGCATTACCATTGTCAATGGCTACTTTCGGTCTTCTCTCGGGAAAATGATCCAAATGCCCTGTCACGGCACGGCTAATCGTCTGGAGGCATCACCTTTGTCAATGGTTACATCCTATCCTCTCAGTGAAAATGGTCAACGCACCCTGTCACGGCACGGCTATTCATCTGTCGGTTCTCAATCATGCTGGAATAGGATTTACTATCCTTTTGCGTGTGTCACTAACGCCCAGCAATCGCGAGTTTGAAGCTCGTCACAGTCATGCAATCATTGAATCCTACTCGGAATACCACAGACAAGCTTTAGACTTTCTGGATTCTCTTGAATGCCGCCATCATTCTAGCTTACACCACGAAGATCCCAATATCTCGGACTCGGTCCCCTGTATTAGTAATCTAAGAGATATTCGTTCAATCGAAGGTAGAACGGAAGTGGTTGTCAGGCACGCGTTCATAGGGAATGATGATGATTGTCACGTTCATCACATTCAGGTTGAAGTGCGAATGAATATCTTAGAAGCAAAATAAGATGAATTGAATAGAAAACAGTGGTACTTTGCATTAATCTTTGAGGAACAGCAGAGCTCCACACCTTAATCTATGGAGTGTAGAAACTCTACCGTTGAAAATACATAAGTGAAAAGTCCAGGCATGGCCAAATGGCCAGCCCCTTTGATCTAAGAACCAAGCGTCCAAAGATGATCAAAGGATTCAAAAATTCAAAGATATCCAATACAGTAGTAAAAGGTCCTATTTATAATAAACTAGTCACTAGGGTTTACAAAAGTAAGTAATTGATGCATAAATCCACTTCCGGGGCCCACTTGGTGTGTGCTTGGGCTGAGCTTGAGTGTTGTACGTGTAGAGGTCCTTCTTGGAGTTGAACGCCAGTATTTGTGCCAGTTTGGGTGTTCAACTCTGGTTTTGGATCCTTTTCTAGCGCTGGATGCCAGATTTGGGCAGAGAGCTGGCGTTGAACGCCAGTTTACGTCATCTAAACTTGGTCAAAGTATGGACTATTATATATTGCTGGAAATCCCTGGATGTCTACTTTCCAACGCAATTAGAAGCGTGCCATTTTGAGTTCTGTAGCTCCAGAAAATCTATTTTGAGTGCAGGGAGGTCAGAATCCAACAGCATCAGCAGTCTTTTTTCAAACTCTGAATCTGATTTTTGCTCAAGTCCCTCAATTTCAGCCAGAAAATACCTAAAATCACAGAAAAACACACAAACTCATAGTAAAGTCCAGAAATGTGAATTTAACATAAAAACTAATGAAAACATCCCTAAAAGTAACTAGATTCTACTAAAAACATACTAAAAACAATGCCAAAAAGCGTATAAATTATCCGCTCATCACTCATCTGCTGAGACTTCTATGAGAGGAGAGGTTAAGGCAATATCTATTGAATCTAACCCCCCAAAACAGGATGGCCCATTGGCTCAGCAATTACACGCCCTTGCCCAGCAACACTGGAATTGCAAGAGGCTTTGCGAGAAACTCAGGCTTCTAACAGGAATGTAAAAGCCCAGCTGAGTCAAACGTGGCAGTAGTTATCTAAGCAGATAACAGAAGAATGCCAGGCTATTCAACTGAGGAGTGGGAAATCCTTAAACACCCAACCTTAGTACAGTAGGAGATCAATAGAAGAAAGGCTAACAGAGGAACATCAGACTGATGTCCAAGACGTCTTTGAGGGCATTGAATGCCCAAAGAGGAATGTCATTGGCGTTCAACGCCAAGAAGGGGTGTCCATCCTTGGCGTTGAATGTCCAATCTGGGACAACAACAAGGACGTTGGATGCCCAAAAGGGAATAGTATCCCTGGCGTTGAACGCCCAAGCAAAGGAGGCTAGTCACATGCTGATAACAACCCATCTAAGCAAGCTAGTAACCCCTCTTCCAATACACACGACACTTAGCCTTCACCAACCAAGATTGATGAGTATAAGGCTAAGATGCCATTTCCTCAGAAACTCTTTCAAGATGAAAAAGATAAATAGTTTGCCCACTTTGTGAATTATCTCAGAACATTAGAGATCAAGATCCTTTTTGCAGAGGCTCTTGAACAGATACCTTCTTATGCTAAGTTCACGAAGGACATCTTAAGTCATAAGAAGGATTGGAGAGAGGTAGAAACAGTCCTCCTCGCTGAAGAGTGCAGTACAGTCATTCAAAACAGCTTACCAGAGAAACTTAAGGATCTTGGAAGATTTATGATACCATGCACTCTAGGGAATACTTGCACAAGGACAGCTCTATGTGATCTTGGAGCAAGTATTAACCTAATACCTGCTTCATTAATAAAGAAGCTTTGCTTGACTGATGAAGTCAAACCAACCTGCATATGCCTTCAACTTGCTGATGGTTCTATTAAGATACCATCAGGCGTAGTTGAAGACATGATTGTCAGGGTTGACCCCTTTGCTTTTCCCACTGACTTTGTGGTGTTGGATATGGAAGAGCACAAGAGTGCATCCTTTATCCTAAGGAGACCCTTCCTAGTTACAGGACGGATCTTTATTGATGTTGAAAAAGGGGAAGAAACCCTGAGAGTCAATGAGGAAAAGTTCGTACTGAATGCTGTCAAGGCTATGCAGCATCCAGACACCCCAGAGGAATGCATGAGCATTGACCTCATTGATTCCCTAGTGAAAGAAGTAAACATGACTGCTGGACTCAAGGAAACGCTGAATGACATCCTTACAGATGCCTAGCCTGATTTAAAGGAACCTCTGGAAACTCCTAAGGAAAAGGAGAAGCCTCCAAAGCTTGAGCTCAAGCCATTACCATCCTCCATGAAATATGCATTTCTGGGAGATGGAGATATTTATCCTGTGATTATAAGCTCTGCCTTAGAGCCACAGGAAGAAGAAGCACTAATTCAAGTGCTCAAGACATACAAGACTGCCCTTGGGTGGACTATAAGTGACCTTAAGGGCATTAGCCCGACCTGATACATGCACAAAATCCTGTTGGAGGATGACGCCAAACCAGTGGTGCAACCACAAAGGCGACTAAATCTGGCAATGAAGGAAGTAGTGCAGAAGGAAGTCACTAAGCTTTGGGAGGCTGGGATTATTTATCCCGTTTCTGATAGCCCCTGGGTGAGCCTTGTCCAAGTTATTCCCAAGAAGGGAGGCATGACAGTGGTTCATAATGAAAAGAATGAACTGATCCCTACAAGGATAGTCACAGGGTGTCGTATGTGTATTGACTATAGAAGGCTTAATAACACCACCAGGAAGGATCATTTTCCTTTACAACTTGTCGACCAACTGCTAGAGAGACTAATAGGGCATGCATTTTATTGTTTCCTGGATGGATATTTCGGGTACAATCAAATAGCGGTGGATCCATAGAATCAATAGAAGACAACATTCACATGCCCATATGGCATGTTTACCTACAGGCGAATGTCCTTTGACTTGTGCAATGCACCTACCACCTTTCAGAGATGTATGTTATCCATCTTCTCTGATATGGTAGAGAAGTTCCTTGAAGTGTTCATGGATGACTTCTCTATCTTTGGAGACTCATTTGACTCCTGACTTGATCATTTGGCCCTAGTTGTGAAAAGATGTCAAGAAACAAACCTAGTTCTAAACTGGAAAAAATGCCACTTCATGGTGACTGAAGGCATTGTTCTTGGGCATCGGATTTCAAACAAGGGAATAGAAGTAGATCAAGCTAAGGTGGATGTGATTGAATGATTGCCACCACCAACTAATGTCAAGGCAATCAGAAGTTTCCTAGGACATGCAAGATTTTACAGGAGGTTCATAAAAGATTTTTCTAAAATCACAAAACCCCTATGTAATCTCTTGGCCACTAATGTTCCATTTGTCTTTGACCAAGAATACCTGCATGCCTTTGAAATCCCAAAAGCCAAGATTGTCACTGCTCCTGTCATTTCTGCACCCAATTGGAAATTGCCATTCGAACTGATGTGTGATGCTAGTGACCATGCCATTGGCACAGTTATGGGGCAGGGACATGACAAGCTTCTGTATGTCATTTATTATGCTAGTCGTGTACTAAATGATGCGCAGAAAAACTACACTACTACAGAAAAGGAATTACTTGCAGTGGTATATGCCATTGACAAGTTCAGATCCTACCTAGTAGGATCTAAGGTCATTATCTACACTGACCATGCTGCTCTGAGGTATCTACTCACTAAGCAAGATTCTAAGCCCATGCTCATAAGATAGGTATTACTCCTACAAGAGTTTTTGATATAGAAATCAGAGACAGAAAAGGTACAAAAAATCAAGTGGCTAACCACTTGTCTCGGATTGAACCAGTGGCAGGGACCTCTCCTCCCTCCACTGACATATTCCAAATCTTTCCAGATGAGCAACTCTTTCCCATCCGGACAGCACCCTGGTTTGCAGACATTGCAATTTACAAGGCGATAAGGTTCATTCCTAAAGAGTACAACAGGCAGCAAGCCTGGAAACTCATGCATAATGCAAAGTATTACCTGTGGGATGAGCCATATCTCTTTAAGACATGCTCGGATAGAATAATCTGATGCTTGTGTCTGAAAAAGAGGCACAGAGAATGCTATGGCATTGCCATGGCTCAAACTATAGAGGACACTTTGGAGGTGAGTAGACAGCCACCAAGGTTCTCCAAAGTGGCTTCTACTGGCCCACTCTCTTTAATAACTCTAAAGAGTTTGTCCGTAACTGTGATAGTTGCCAAAGGGCTGGCAATCTCCCTCATGGTCATGGCATGCCTCAGCAAGGAATCCTAGAGATTGAGTTGTTTGACGTATGGGGTATAAATTTCATCATTTCCTGCCTTCATACTCAAACACCTACATCCTTATAGCAGTAGATTATGTGTCTAAATGGGTTGAAGAAATAACAATACCCACTAATGACACCAGAGTAGTGATGAAGTTCCTCCAAAAGAACATCTTCAGCAGATTTGGTGTCCCTAGGACACTAATTAGTGATGGAGGTACTCATTTCTGCAACAGACAACTGGATTCAGTCTTAAGCCGTTACGGAGTTTGCCATAAAGTAGCAACACCGTATCATCCCCAAACAAATGGGTAAGCTAAAATCTCAAATAGAGAACTAAAGCGAATCCTAGAGAGGACAGTATGCCCCTCTAGAAAGGATTGGGCTAGAAAGCTTGATGATGCTCTATGGGCAAACAGAACAACTTTCAAAACCCCCATTGGAACCTCACCATATCAGCTAGTATATGGAAAATCCTGTCATCTGCCAGTGGAACTAGAACACAAGGCATATTGGGCTACTAGATTCCTTAACCTTGATGCTAAAGCAGTAGGAGAGAAATGGCTTCTCCAACTAAATGAGTTGGACGAATTTTGCTTAGCTGCATTTGCAAATGCAAAGATCTATAAGGAAAAGGCAAAAAGGTGGCATGATAGGAAGATATCTTCCTAGTCTTTGAACCAGGACAGAAGGTCCTGCTCTTCAACTCAAGACTCAAACTATTCCCTGGGAAACTCAAATCCCGTTGGACGGCACCGTTTGTGATTACTAGTGTATCACCTTACGGGCACATAGAACTTCAAGGTAAGGATACTAACACAAAATTCACTGTCAATGGACAGAGGATCAAGCATTACCTTGGAGGAGATATTGAGCCAGGAGGCTCAACACTGCTACTAAGTTAAATGCAATGAAGTCCAGTTAAAGACATTAAAGAAGCGCTTGTTGGGAGGCAACCCAATGATTAATGGTATATTATTTTCTAATTTTCTAATTATTTCAATTTTAATTAAATTTTCATTATAATTTATTTTTAATTAGGTTGATTTTAATGTTAGTGATCATGAACAGTGTTTAAGCAGAGACAGAATGATGCAGAACAGCAAACAGAATACCTAGGAGAAAGGATCTCTCTAGCGTTAAACGCCAGAAAAGAGTGGAAATTGGGCGTTCAAACACCCATGGAGGTAGCAAGCCTGGCGTTAAAATGCCAGCCAGGGAGCCTGGCTGGGTGTTCAACGCCCAATGGGAAAAACAAGCCTGGCGTTTGAACGCCAGCCAGGGTACCTAGCTGGGCATTTAAACGCCCAAAAAGGAGGGCAGTATGGCGTTGAACACCAGAATGGGTTCTATTCTGGGCGTTCAATGCCCAGCAAGCAAAGGCAGTAGCGTTAAACGCCAGAATGCAGCCATTCTGGGCGTTTAAACGCCAGTAAGACAGCATGGGAGGTAATTTCCAAAACCTTATATTTTCTTTATTCAATCTATCTTTTTCAAATTCAAATTTGAATTTCTTTGATTTTCAAATCAAATCTTGTTCAAATATTTCGAATTCAATTTAATTTCAAATTTAAAATAATTTCAAATCTTTTCAAATCTTTTTCAAAATCTCATATCTTTTTCAACTAGTTTTTAAATCCTTTCAAATCTTTTCTTATCTTTTGAAATTCTTTTTCCTATCTTTTATTAAACTTTCAAATCTTTTTCATACTTCTTATCCTATCTTTATATCTTTTATATATTTTTCATATCTTTTTCTTATCTTTCAAGCTTAACACCTTATCTTTTTCTATCTTTTTCAAAATTTTTATCTTTCTTTTAAGATTGAGTTCGAAAATCCCTCCCCCCTCCCTATATATATGTGTCCGTGCCCCCTCTCCCTCATTCACCACCTCTTCATTCGAATTTACTTCTCATTTTCTCTTCTCCTTCACTTTTCTTCTTCTTCCTTTCTTACCTTTTGCTCGAGGATGAGAAAATCTTTTAAGTTTGTTGTGGAAGGAGCCCTATTCTCTTATCAACAATTCGAATTCCATGGCTCCAAGAAGTGGCAAGACCGCTCCAAGAAACAAGAAAGAAGATGACCCAACAGTTATTTTTAAACATGTTCAATTCTATACCAAGCAACATGAAAGGCATTATCACAAGATAATGAGTAAAAGGCCAGTAATCCCTGAGGTGGGATTCAAATTAGGAGAAGAAGAATACCCGAAGATTCAAGAGCAAATTCGAAAGAGAGGCTGAAAGATTCTAACTAATCCTGAGATCATTGTTGGATATAACATGATCCATGAATTCTATACAAATCTGTGGATGACAGATAAGCAAAAGAAAGATGGAACAACATTCCATACTTTTCGCACTATAGTCAGGGGGAAGATCATCTACTTTCATCTGGATAGGGTGAGAGAGATCTTTAAATTACCCTTACAAAGGGATGACCCTTATTCCTACAATAGAAGGGTGGTAGCCAACCCTAAGCTGGATCAAGTCCTAGAGGACATCTGCCTGCCTGGAACTCAATGGATTGAGGATGCAAAAGGCAAGCCAAACTAGCTGAAAAGAATGAACCTCAAGCCAATTGCTAGAGGATGGTTAGACTTTATTGGGTGTTCTATACTCCCTACAAGTAATTGCTCTGAAGTCACTATTCAGAGAGCTGTGATGGTTCACTGCATCATGATGGGGAATGAGGTAGAAGTCCACCAAATAATCCCCCGTGAGATGTATGATGCGGGCAGAAATTAGCGAATTAAAAATTGTTAATTTATATACGTTGCAAGTATAGTTCTTAACTTGCCAGAAATTTGTCTATCAATTTAAAAAGGTGTCACAGAAAATTGAAATTAAAATACTGGGAGTATGAATCCCAGGTCGTCTCCCAACGAGTTGCAGGAAAGGGTGCTATTTTATTAATCAGAATGTTTTCAAAAAGGTTTTGGTTGAATGGCAGAAAATTAAATTAGAGAATTTATATAGATTTAAATAAAAGCCTTGACTGGGAGTTGATTATATGGAAGCCCTATTCTTGATGGAATACTCTCAAGATTAATTAACAATTGAGAGTTATTTCGTTTAGTTATCCCTTACTAAGTAGGGGAACGTCAAATAAGTTGGAATGCTGTTCTATCCACAAGTCCGAATCCACTCTTGGGAGGATTGGTGTCAGAAACTAGAGAACAAACCAGCAATAACCCAATTACAATCTTTCTCTTGAACCTTCCAACTCAAGGGTTCCTTTCAATCAACTCTCCATCAAGTTAGGGAACTACTCACTCATTGTAAATGTAATATTCATAGCATATGAAAAGGAATTAAAGAAAGACATTGTAAATAAAAATCAAAATAGTTAATTAAAAATAAAAGTGATCCTTGTATTAAATAATCCTAAAAATATTCCAATGGTAAAATTAAACAAAGCAAAGAACATGGAAGAGTAAACCAAGTAAAGAAAACGAACTAGAATGATGAAGTCTTGATGAGGTAATAACTCTTCTCAATATCCCAATGCAAAAGCAAGAGAAAATTAAAATCCTAAAAACTATGAATGTGTAGAGAGAAAACCTAGAGGAGGAATGAAAACTAGATCTAAAAAACTAAAAATTGTGTAGAATGAATGTTGTTTTTGATTTCTGCATGTTCTCTGGCTCTAGTCTACTGTTCTGGGCCAAAAACTGGGTCAAAATAAGGTCCAAAATCGCCCCCAGCAAATTCTGCAGATTATGCAGATCGCGCATGTCATGCGATCGCATTGTCCATGCGGACGCATCATTCGCGTTTTTCCCTGCCACGCGTTCGCGTTGTCCACGCCTCCGCGTCTCTTATGCTTTTCCATTCCGCGCGGTCGCGTGAGCCATGCGGCCACGTCACTGCGATTTCTCCTCTTCCGCGCGGTCGCGTGAGCCATGCGGCCGCGTCACTTCTCGCTGGTTATCTCCTTAATTTCTTGTGTTCCTTCCATTTTTTGCTAGCTTCCTTTCTAATCTCCAACTCATTCATGCCCTATAAAGCCTGAAACGCTTAACACACAGATCACAGCATCGAATGGAATAAAAGAGAATTAAAATGCATAATTAAAAGTCCCTAGGAAGCATTTTTCAATCATGTAATAATTTCAGGAAGGAAATATAAATGCATGCTAAATTAATGAATAAGTGGGTAAGGATCATGATAAAACCACACAATTAAACACAATATAAATCATAAAATAGAGGTTTATCAATGTACAAGTTGGCAAACAAGATGTCTACTAATGCCATGCCGGCCTATCCAAACCTTATCTTTCGCCTACGCCAAGACGCTAAGGTCTTGATCCATGTGGGAAATTTTATTCCAATGGAAAGCCCAATCACCAAGTAGGTGATGGAAAACTCTAAGATACCAGAGGATCATTCCAAAAGGAAGGCACATGAGCCTCCCAAAGAGATCCCTCCAATTGAGTATTAGGACCAGCTGAAGGCGTCTGTGATGCACTTGCAAACCACCTTAGATCAACTTAGAAAGGAGCAGAAAAATCAAACTAGCATGATTTGCAAACTAATCAAAGATCAAGAGAAGCAGGGGCGTGAGATAGAGGAGTTAAAGTGCCAGAAGCTCTCCCCTGAAGAGCCCAGCACCCCTCAAGCTGAAGGTTGTTGAGTTTTAACTCTATGACTATTTCAATTCCTATTTTTCATAGTTCCATCCTAATTTAAAGTTACATGATCACCAGTAGTATTTAAGTCTTTATTTTATTTTTTTAGAATTACATAAGCATTAGTAGTAATTAATTTTTATTTTCCAATTAGCTATAAAATATTCCTCTTATCATCATTAAACATGAATAAAATAGTGATTTTTTTAGAAGAATTAAAGATACATAAATTTCAAGTTATATAATAAGAATAGTTCAATTATTTTGATGTGGTGGCATTGCTTTTATTTTCTGAATGTATGAATAAATAGTTCATATCTGAAGTTGAAATTAAGAATGTTGGCTATTGAAAAAATGATGAAAAATGAAAAGTATTATTGGTAATCTGAAAAATCCAAAAAATTATTCTTGAAGCAAGAAAAAGCAACAAAAAGAAGAAGAAAAAGCATGTTGCAAAAGAAAAAAATAATATATATGCATGCGAAAAAGAGAAAAAAAATAATAATGGCGAAAAAAAAAAGCAGAAGAAGCCAATAGCTCTTTAAATCAAGAGGCAAGAGCAAAAAGCCAATAACCATTTAAACCAAAAGGCAAATATAAAAGGATCCAAGGCTTTGAGTATCAATGATTAGGAGGGCTACAAGGAATAAAATCCTGGCCTAAGCAGCTCAACCAAGCTATCCCTAACCATATGCTTGTGGTGTGAAGGTGTCAAGTGAAAAGCTTGAGACTGAGCAGTTAAAGTCATGGTCCAAAAAAAAAAGAGTGTGCTTAAGAACTTTGGACACCTCTATCTGGGGATTCTAGCAAAGCTGAATCACAATCTGAAAGGGTTCACCCAATTAAAGTGTCTGTGGCATTTATGTATCCGGTGGTAATATTGGAAAACAAAGTGCTTAGGGTCACGGCCAAGACTCTAAATGCTGTGTTCAAGAATAAAAAAGAACTGAACTAGGAGAGCCAATAATATCATATGAATTCTAAGTTCCTAAAGAGACTAACATTTTTGAGTTTCAATGGATAGTGAGATGCCAAAACTATTCAGAAGTAAAAAGCTACTAAGTCCCGCTCATCTAATTAAAACTGAGCTTCATTAGAAACTCTGAGATTTATTGTATCTTACTCTTATTTTTATCCAAATTTGGTTTTAGTTGCTTGGGGACAAGCAACAGTTTATGTTTGCTGTTGTGATGAGCGGATATTTTATATGCTTTTTGGCATCATTTTTATATAGTTTTTAGCATGTTTTGTTTAAGTTTTATTATATTTTCATAGGTTTTAGTGTTAAATTCACATTTTTGGATTCTACTTTGAGTTTGTGTATTCTTATGCAATTTCAAATATTTTCTGGCTGAAATTAAGGAGCTGGAGCAAAAGTCTGATTCAGAACACAAAAAGCATTACAGATGCTGTCCAAATCTGACCTCCTTACACTCGAAAGAGCTTTTCTGGAGTTACAGACGTCCAAATAGAGAGTTCTCAATGGCTATGGAAAGCTGACTTCCAGAGCTTTCTAGAAATATATAATAGTTTATACTTTGTTTCAGAATTGAAGGCCCAAAACTGGCGTCCAACGCCAGCCTCCTGCCCCAGTCTAGGCATCCAATGCCCAAAGAAGGAGACCAGCATCCAAAGGCCCAAAGAGGACCCTCTAGCCAGTGTTAAAAACCCTAGAGGCCTCATAGCACGTGGATCTCATCAAAGCTCAGCCCAAACACTCACCAAGTGGGCCCCAGAAGTGAATTTTAGCACTAAAAAGACTGTTTTACCCTTCTTATGTAATCCTTAGTCATTAGTTTAGTATTTAAGGAATATTTTACATAATCTTTAAGGACTTTATGCCATATTTCGTTTTTCACATTGTGTTTTCTATCAGTATGAGTTTCTAAACCTCCTAGGTTGAGGGGAGGAGCTCTGCTGAGTTTTTTGGATTAATAAAAGTAATACTGTTTTTTTTCAATCCGTGTTTGATTCAATTCTAAGATGTATCTTCGTTCTTCAACTTGATGAATGGGATGACCTGTGACAATCATCTTCGTTCTTCATACTAAGACCGCATGCCTGAAAACCACGCATGTTCTTCTTGGGTTCATGTGAATACGTAACTGGAAAGCATCGAACCGCCAGCTTGATTATACATCTCTTAGACGGATAATCCACGACCTCATTGGGGACATCTCAAGACACCAGTTCAGCCGAGGTATGGGGAGATTAGTGTCTCTGTGTTAGAGGCTAGAACCCAAAGGCACAACATTCTCTTATCTGGAAGATTCGACCTTATTTGTGGCGTTTTGAGTAGGATCATTAAGGAGAATGGACTGCAGGAGCTTCACCCTCAATTAGAGTGGATCCACACTAACCCTGGGGTTTAGATTTGGAGGAGATTGGCGATTGCGACCGTACGACATTGATCACATACAGTCTGCCATAGAAGAAATCATTCACAATTGAAGAAGACAGTAAGATTAGAGTTAATCCAGAAGTGTGGGGATCTCATTATTCCTTTTATGCAATTAAACAATATACCAACATCTCCTACTCACCTGACTAAGAACCATATCTTACTTCAAACCACAATCCTCATGGGATCGACCCTGACTCGCTCAAGTATTACTTGGACGACTCAGTGCACTTGCTGGTTCAGTTGTATGAAGTGTGGGGATTCGTGCACCAATTGTTAGATGAAGAATAAATATTAGAAAGTATGATTAGAGGAGAATTGAGTGAATCAATCCTAAACACTTGAGTGACTAAAGAGTATACACGTCCGGTGAGAAGTTCGACTGCTCAATTCTATGTTTTCACCCGTGATTATCTCTTATCTTGCAAGTATGTAAATTCTTTTTTAGAACTCTAATCAATTGTTGGATTTGATTTGATTGTGATTGCTTCATCCCTTATGTTTATATATGTATTCTTGAAAATTTATTTATTTTGACTAAGTAGTTACATGCATTTAGATAGATTGCATATAGATAGTTTGCATCGAATAAATGTTGATATCCCTTTCTTGTTTCTTCCTCGATGTTTAGCATGAGGACATGATGTTCTTTAAGTGTGGGAAGATTGATAAACCACTATTTTATGTTATATTTTGTATTGAAATGAGTGAATTTTATCAACTTATCTCACATTTATTCACTGAAATAGCATGTTTTGTGAATTTCTCCTAATTGTGCTTAATAGTTAAAAACATGTTTTTTAGGCTCTTAAATTGCTAAATTTAATTTATGAAGAAGTGAAGAAAAAGTATGTAAAAGTAGAAAATTCATGAAGAAATGAAGTTTTGGAAATCTGCGCATTTGTGCGTACGCATGCCTCATGCGTACGCGTTACCTGGAATTTCGCCAATTTGTGCGTACGCATGCCTCATCCGTATGCATGACTGTCAGCATGTGATTTCGCTTAAGTGAACACGTGGGTCGTGATTTTAGGCCAATTTTGAGCCAAATCCAACTCATTTTTTATGTATTTGATGCAATTCTCAAGGAGGATCAAAGGGCAAGTAGGAAGTAGAGATAGAATAGTTTTACATCATATATTAGGGTAGAATTGTAGAGAGAGAAGCTCTCTCTTCTCTCTAGAATTTAGAGTTCTTAGTTTAATTTCTTCTTAATTTTAACATTGAATTTTGTTTTAATTTAGTTTCCTTTACTTTTTATTATTCTATTATCCTAGTTTATTTAGTTTCTCTTGTTAATTTTTTTTATTTTGTCAATTTCAGTTTATGAACTCTCTTGTTAATTCCTTTTGTAATTCTTACAATTTATCATATTTTACTTTTGTGCATCCTATGTGTTTGATAAAATGCTACTTTTAGTTATGGAGTAGATTTTTGTATTCTTGGCTTGGGTTGGTAACTTGGGTAACCTTGAGTTACTAATATCCAAGTAATTGATAAATTGGAGATCTTAATTGGTCTTTTTTTTATTGACGCTAGTCTTTCACTAAGTTAATTAGTGAGTTGGCTAGGATTTATGGATTAGGATTAGTTAAGCCCATTTGACTTTCTTCCGATGTTGGGGATGACGAAGTGGGTTTGCTCTTTGCAATTATCGTATTGTGGTTAGTAACAAGGAAAGTGATCTTTAACCATCAACCTTTGCCAAGATCTTTTTACCATTTGAGTTTCCTTTCCTTTGTTAGTTAATTGCCATTTACTTTCTTGTTATTTAATTTTGTCTCTTTCTATCAACCCTCGATTTCTCTTATAGCCAATAATTGAGCACTTGATTGCAATTTCTAAGGAGAACGACCTAGAATTCTACTCCTGGTTATTTGGTTTGGATTATGACAACCTTTTAAATTTTGATCGAGAGTTAATTGTTGGTTTGGACTATCCTTGCAATGGAATTCTTTTTGAGAGAAATTCTAGACTGACATTAATTTCTCCATCAATAAGATTAGGGTTAGTTATGAGTTTGAATTTTAGAAAGAATTTAGAATATAAATAAGTGAATAAGGTTCACAAGAGAGGCAATCGGGGGGGGGTGTAAGACCCAGAACCTTTGAAAAGTCTTTTTATGATCAAGTCTCAAATCATATAGTTATTTATAGCCTTAATTTCAGAAATTATTTTATTAAAGATAATTAAGACAAGTTTTGATTTATTGGATTTGAGACAAGTTATGATTATTATCCAATTTTTATAATTATTAAATTATTTTCTATATTTAATTATAAAGTTGATATTTATGAAATAATAAGGATTTTATATGATTTGGACTAAGTAATTAATGTTTTAAATATTAATACTATCATTTTGGAAAAATGAAGAAATTAAGTATATTACTTCTAATTAATTTGGTTGGGACATTTTATGGAAAATAATTTGTGAAATTGACGAGCAAATAGTATTTTCTATATATAATTAGTGTTGGATTTAATTTGGGTTTCAATTACTATATTGTCCATAATTTTATCAGATATTACCATAATGCCCCTAACCCTAACTTTTGAAAATAAAAGCCTAAGCCTTCCCAAACCTAGCTGCCGAAACCCTACTCCAATTGCCCTCTTCTCAGACCCAGCAGCAATGATACCAACCTTTCCCTTTCTCAAATCAGTCGCAGCAGTAAAGGGGGAAAGAGATGCAGAAGAAAAACGGACCAGGGAAGAGGGGGCAGAGCTGCGATCAGGAGAGGAGGTGAGCCACGCTGCTGCCTCCATTCAGCCCGTCGCCACAGAGCCGTCCTTGTCGCCGATGACGGAGAACCGAGAGAGAGGAACGTGCGAGGAGAGGAAGGCGCCGTGTCTGGAAGCTGCGCCGTCGTTCTTACTATACCGCCGTCATCCTTGCCATAGAGCCAATCGTCGTCCTTTATGGAAGAGAGAGAGAGAGAGAGAGAGAGAGAGAGAGAGAGAGAGAGCGCGATGGAGGAGCCCTGTTGAAGCCGGTCTGCTGCCTCTATTTCTGCCGCTGTGTCACGGAGAAGAGAGAGAGCCGCGCCGCACCTCAATCACTGCTAATCCACCGAAGCTGGCGCACGAGAAGAGGGGAAGGAACGCTGCCTTGCGTCGTCGTTGGCGTGCCTGGGCGCTGTTGCTGCGAACGTGCCGTCGCCGGAGCTGGGTGGTTGCTGTCATGGGAACCGTGAAAGGAGGGAGAAGCCGTGCCGCTGTTCTGGCCGCCGGAGCTTCTATGGCAGTCAGAAGCTGCCACTGCCCAACCAGCTGCAATAGGGGTTGTCTCCTGTCATGTATGGCTGCCGGAGAAGCTGTTGTGGCCGCCGGATCCATCACCAAAACTTCTGCAATTTGATTCAGTCTTTAATCCTTTCTCACGGTAAGCATCTTCATTCTGGAGCTCTTGAAAATCAATATGCTGCTATATTTGGCCACAGATTCTGAGGTTTTGTAACATAGGGTCAAGCTCCGGTTATTGCGGGTCACAATTAAAGCTGCTGCCGAACCGGTTCGGAGACCGCCGCTGTTCGGTTCATCCGTTCCTTCTTCGTTTCGGTAAGTATGTTTTGGAAAGCCTCGCGTTAGTATTTCGTTGTGTTGGTTAATGATTATGAATTTTGGTAACGTGGGGGTAAAGTCCTGATTGTTTTATGTTGCGATTAGAGTCGTTGAGATTGTTGCGAAAGTGGCTGGGAGCTGAGATTTCGGTTGTTGATTTCGGGTTGAAGCGAAAAGAACTCATGAGGCGTTTGGATTGTAGAATTGCGTTTTGAGGTAGGGGAGCTTTCCAAAGACTATATTCTTATATATTGAAATTATTACATATGGATACTGATGTAAGAGAATGTGTATTTGGTGATTGTATCGGCTTTATGTATGGTTTGATTTGCCTTGGTTGATTATGAACGTCTGTTGGTTGAATTGTGTGGTTTTGTGAAACGGAATGCTTTTCAAGTTGATTGTTTTAAAGCTTTGAGATCGAGTTTAATCCGTTGAGAATTGATTTGAGTTAATTTTCTTGAGAATGTGAAAAATAGAATCCACTCTTGAATTCAGCCTGGCTTGCTCTAAATGATCTGGTTTTTGATACATAGTTGTTACTGAACCGTTTCCTTGAACCTTTAGAAATGAGTTTATTCGGCTGATAATGATTTGATTTTGAAACGGTTTTCTTGAAATATGGTATTGAGATTAACTGTTGGATTTTGGCTTGCCTTTGAATTGATTTTGGATTTTGGGCTGTTGGAAAAGGATTGTGGAATGGTTTTGTTGGGACCCGAACCGGGTGGCAAAGTCCAAGTTTTAGGGGAGATGCTGCCGGAATTTCTATAAAATCCGAGTCTTTATTGAAATGTTGTTTGGAAAAATGATGAGTTACTATTTTATTTGAATTATCAAGAAAAGGATGATTCATGCTTTTGATATGAATTATTAAAGAGGAAATTGTGATTTAGTCTTGCTTCTTAAGAAAGGCATTGTATCTCTTTCAGGAGAAAGTTATTTAGATGAAACTTATGTTTTAAATCTGTTTTAAATGTGACAAGGGCAATGCCTTTGAATTTGACTTGAGGGTTTCAATTAGAGGAGTTTCAATGACGTTGAAAGAACCTGAATTTCTTTTGACAAGTTTCATTTTGAAATGTTTTGAGAAAGGTTTTAAGTACTCTTTGAATTATGAATTCTTGCAAGACTAAAACAATTTTGAACAGTTGAAACGCCTTAGAAATTATCATGGGGGATTGAATTTGGTCTTTCCTAAGTAAAGGAAACGGCTTGAAAGAAGTAAATGATTACGTGACTCGGTTTGGTTTAGATCCTATTTTATTACTCAAATCGGAAAGCCAAGGTTTTAATGATTTTAAATGAATTTGGCAAAATGAGTTATGCTATTCTCCCCTAAGGACTTGGGACCTTGCCAAGGAACTTTTGTTACAAAAATCCCATTGTTGGATGGGTGGTTTTGAATGTTTCAAAGGGAATCTTTAACTTTCCATGGTTTTGGAAGTTTTGGAAAGAGGAAGCCGAGAGTGGCTTGTTTTAAAAAGGGAACTTTCCTTGAGTAAAAGTGGCTTATGAGCCTGAGATAATTTGAGTAATGAGATCTTTAAAGCCAAGGCTGAAAAGAGTTGAAACTTGATTTCAAAGTGAAATGAATTAAGAAAATGATTTATGGCTTAAATGCCAGTTTCATGAATTTGATGATTTTGAATGTGGAAGTGCTGTTTTGTTGTCAGCCAGAATGGCTGTGTATGATTATAAATATTGGCTGGTTCTGGATTGAACCGTGAGCCGGATGGCTGAGATGGATGTTGATCCATGATTGAGAATGAAAGCATTTATGCTGAGATATTAATAAGTTGTGATATTGCACTTCCACTATCGGAGATAAGAGTTTCCCTAGGAGGAAGCGGTGGCTAGCCACCACGTGCTCCAGGTTGAGACTCGAAGCTCTTTTTATCCTATGTCGTAAGTGTGGCGGGGCACTGTAAAAGTCCCAGATGAGCTCGCCCCCGTAAATATTCACCAATGAGGGTGATAGATATGGATCATGATTATGATCAAGTTTATGATGAGTATAACTCGAGTTAGGGATGCGTGACAGAGGGACAGTCCAATGGTTAGCTACCAGGACTTGTCGGGTTGGCTCTATAACCGATTGATGATATCATCAGCCACTAGGGACAAACATGCATCATATGCATTTATGTGACATTGGTTGGGTGTGCATATTATACTTGGTTTGCCTATGTGATTAATTGCTAACTGTTCTACTTGTAATAACTGTTCGTTTGTGCTTGAACTTCCTATCTATGTTTGCATCTGGGACTCTGTTGGATTGTGGTGATTGGTTGTTGACTGGATTGTTTGGGCTAGGGCCGTGGTTGAATTGAGATGGACTGATGGTTGGTTTCGGTTTTGTGTTTCTGATTTGGAAAAATATGAAAGGCTATTTTGGTTCAGCATGGTTAAACCTTTTTGAAAGGCTTTTGAGTTTTTGTGAATTCAACGGTTCCTCTTTTAGAAAAGATTTCTGACGTTACTTTTATTGTAAACTGTTATTTTTGAAGAGAGGCATAAGATGGGTAGTAATCACTGGTACGGTTTATCTTCACGTATCCTATTACAGTAATTCCCAAAAACCCTCTACTGAGAACCCTTTCGAGGATGATGTTCTCACCCCCCTACATTTTTTCCCTTTCAGGATATGGGCGCAGGAGTTACGAAGAGTATATTTATTTGTTGTTGAGATGCTCTGTATTGTTTTAGTTATGGTTTATTGTACCCTCGCCTTTATCTTGATATATTCTGTAAGAGGGATAGGGATTGTATTGGTTAATGCTTGTAATAATGTTTATATATATGTATGTATATATATGGATATACTCTTTATGAGTTTCTGAAAGTTGTATGGTATCTATGGATGTGCGTTGTCGAACGAAAGTATTTTCGGAGCGGTATTGCGATTTAAAGTTTTTAAACAGGCTCATAATTTAGTATTAAATAGTATAAAAGTCGTCGTAATGTCCGAGCTATCAGAGTCGTGCAGCCGGAAGCGTGAGCTTTGGTAGTTAGGGTGTTACAGGGGGGATCCAGAATACATCTTTCTCATCTCTTTACTTTTCTTCATTATCATGAGTCACTAAACCTCCATTGTTGAAGGTTAGGAGCTCTGTTTGGTTTATGAATTTATAATGTGAGTATTTTCTTTATTTTAATTCATGCTTCTTTACTTTTTCAAGATTGAGTTTCGTTCTTCATCATTAATTATTAGAAGTATTGGAAAATATTCTAACTCTGTCTTGGATTCTGTTATTACTTTGGAAAAATTAATTTCGGAATTAGCTTGAAACTCATATCATAATCTTCAATTATTTAGAACTAGTTTTGAATACGTGACATATAATTCAACTAGGGAGAGTTTTTGATTATTGTGTGGCTTAAAAATAGAAACCGTTCTTCACCTCTTTTCTTGATTCATTGACCAAAGAATTGGTGATCGATTGGGTTAAGAGAAATTAAATTACCAAGGAATTAGAATTTGATTATAAATGATTTGTTGCAAAAAAATTTTTGCCTGAGTTAAAATAAGAAAGCATAAGCATTGTTCTTCCAAGAATCAAATATCTCTGAGGCCTTCAACATCCTCATCCATTGATTTTCTTCTAACTTCATAAAGCATTCTCTTATTCTCTTCTTCACTATTCTTGTTTCTAATTCAAGATAACAATCCTCTTCCCAATGTTTGATTAACCTAATTAGAGACTAAATTAGACGTTACTTGCCTCAATCCATTAATTCCCATGAAAATGATATCTACTTAACATAATGTTACTTGAACGATTTGGTGTACTTTCCAATTTACTTTGTAACATATTCAATTTTTAACTATTACTTTCCTTTATTTAATAACTCATAACTTTTAATTTATTAGAAAAAGTTCACCCTGAACATGGACACTTAGACTTAGTAGTCCTAACAAAGTGGGGACGAAGGACACGAGTTGAACAATACTGTGCAGGTGGACATGAATGTGGTATGGCTTGAGATACTTGATAAGTCATACATGAACTGCATTAATGATAATGGATCCTTCAATGCTGGTCCTCTTTGCTCGGGCTACATTAGCCACCAACATACCTCCACCAAAGACGGTCACTCATTTATGGGAGTAGGTCCACAAACTCACGCAAATCCTACATGAACAGAGTCAGTACCAACACGAAGCTGAGGAGCATATCTGAATCCTCCTTGCTTGCCAAGACGAGTGGGATGGTAGATGGGATCAACAGACTATTGCAGCAGCCTGAGTAGACATCTTGAGGGATAGGGTATAGATTCGCAAGATAAGGGAGGATAATATGGTAAATAGATATTGGACTTATTTAATTAAAAAAATTAAAACTAATTAGCTATTACCATCAAATTCACAATGCGATGTATCTGATAGTAACTAATTAATTTAATTTTTTAACTTAAAAAAAATTATGATTACTATTGAATTTACTATTGAAAAAATCTGACTGTAATATCGTTTAAAAATCGTCAATTTTGGTGTTTTTTTACTGTCAGATATACTCAATAGTATTGGGTGAAATGTGAGTTGGATGACAAAAATTTGATGGTAAGATGTTTTTATTGATGATTTTTTCATCGCAATAGATCTGAAAGTATGTCCAATGGTAATATAATTCATTGTTAGATTTATGTATGGAATCTAATGGTAAATGGATAATTTCTTGTAATGTTAATCATGGTAAAACTTAGTAACAAATATCTAAAGTTCTTAGGTAGCATTTGTTTGCGAGACAGAAAATGAGAGAGAATGACTGAGAGACAATGACTGAGAGACAGAAACTTAAAAAAGTCTTAGTATTGTGTTTGGGGTAGTAATTTACAGGACTGAATTATGTCTCAGTATCCTGTTTGGTTTGAATTAAAACTAGATACTGAAATTGTTAAATCTACAATTATACCCTTAAATTTTGTATGCAACCCTAATCCTAAATCTAGATTTTAGTTTTTCAGAAATGTCGTCCTAACCCACTCCAGACCTCTTGAATTCTTGTCTCCTCTCCCCAAATCTTCCGATCTTCCCCGTCGCCGGTAGAAACGCCAAATACTACCGAGCGACGACGACGCGCCTGTCTCTAGCGGTTTACAATCGCGTCTTGAAGCCTTTGACGGTCCTCTCATTGCTGCGCATTGCGTGCTTCCAGGTCTGCATCACCACCGTCTCGGAGATGTGTCTCTTGTCTCTCAACGGACCTGGTAAGTTCGTGAAGTACAATATTGATATCTGGTTTGGCATCTGTTGACTTAATCAGATTTAGTATATTGAGTCTTTATTTTGAACATGCATTCTACAACACATTTTTTCTTAAATTCAATTCTTGATAAAGCCACCTAACCAACTGAAGAAGGTATACAGATAGAGTTATGTTTGTAATTAATGACTTATTAGAAAAAGGTATAGAAAGAGTTATATTTTTGCTAGTTGGTTCCTTCCCAGGATTTTTGTGGATTAAATCACTACTATATTTTCTTTCTACTCTCTTCTGCTCTTTTCTATTAAAACTAAACACCAAAAATGTAAACTTCTACTGGGTTGGTTGAATATTAGGTCTTCAAGTCTTGGAGTATTTATTTGCATCCAATGTTCTGGCACATATAGAAGCCTAGGAGTCCACTTATCGAAGGTATGATTGTTATGTGTTTATTTGCATATTATAGGAATGAAGCCTAGTGTGTTTGGAACCTATTGTATTTGCGTTTTCAAATCTCTTTTTTTGTTTTCCCAACTTCAGAATTGCTTATAATTTTGAAATTATTTTGGAAAAGTGAAATGGTTATTTTCCTAATTTGCCTTTGTCCACTAATTTGTTTGCATCTTCACATGAACCTGTGACCTTTTGTGGTCCTTAATACAATAAAATTAGAGAATTGGGGTTGGTAGGAAACTGCTCAAGTTGATTTGGTTCAGGTGTTGATGTTGTGTGAAAATTAAATACTACTGCCTTTGCCCCATTCCCCTTCAAATTCTCTTTTTCTTTTCTTTTCTTTTATGGCATTCTATTATTATATCTCTAGTTGCAATGGTTGAAATAATTAAGCTGGCTCAGTTCTTGACTTTGAAGTTTCTTTAGCCTGAGAAAATTATAACTGGATTACTTTCTTACTTAATTTTTCATCAGTTACAACTTATGGTTACTTTATATTATTACCAATTGATAAGTTACCAATCAGTAGCTACTCAAAGGTTCATGAAACAAGTGACTAACTCACTTAATTGAATTGATCCTAATTTAGTATTCAACATTTTATAGAATAACGAATCTGGTTAACTTTCCAAAACTTATTAAATCCAAAATTAGTTTATATGACCTGCAATAATAAATATAAGAGTCTAATAAAACTGATTTAGTGAGTTGATCTACTTATATGATTTTCTAACGCAGGAAGCTTTAAATGTATGACTTGAGAACCTATTAACTTATCCAACATGCTGAAATTGCAGATGATCGCTCTTGTCATTTGAATTCCAGTTTGAAATCGATCGACCGAGTTGAAAATCTATTTAATGATGTTGTATTTTCGAAATTGTTAGCGGTCTTTCAACTTTTTGTTTATGTAGTCTGTATTGTCCTGGTCATAGTATTGTTGTTTAAGTTGTAGTTTGACACTTGAGTTGAAATAGGCAAATGACAAATTGTGTAAAGTAGTTTGAGTATATGTTTCATTTTTTTTAAGTGTATAATGAGTAGATAACAAAAAACTACATGCTGAAATCACCAACAAAGAAGCGAGGAAGACTTAAATTTACAATTGTAAGGATTGTGATCAACAGAGAGACTACTGTCATAAAATATTAAGCCACCTAAATTGCTGGTCGAATAACAATACATGTACCTTTTTAACTCCAAGTCAAACTGTACTATTTGTAATTTAAATGAAATAACCTCAGGATCAAGATACACTTGCAATTCAACAAACCATTCATGCAAAAAACATTCTTGGTTTACAAAGCCAACAAAAACTTTCAAACTATTGCAGGGCGTCTTATAAGATTTGGTTTGGTCATAACACTACTTGCTAGTGGATTATTTGTTAAGAGCTTGAAGAAATAGAAAAATGATGCTGTTTTCCCCTCCAGTGATTCAAACTCCACCAACCTGATATGCTCAACAAGTAGAAGCTCTCCTATGTATATGAAAACCAGCAGAAGATGCTCCACGGCTTCATGGCTGATGCTGGATCTTCTTGCAGAAATTAAGTACTGCTTGGTTAACTACACCATAGAGGAGATTGAGAAGGCCACCAAGAATTTCAGTGAAGAAAACAAGATTGGTGATTTGGCCTAAATAGAAGTACAAGATTACTCAATAAATAGAAGTACAGAAGTTGACTAACGTAAGCACAAAGAACAATATCAAATCTTCATGCTTGGATCTCATCTCTTCATAAAAGCACACGCATCACTTAATAATTTTCGACCGCTCCATTTCTTCCTAACAAAGTCAAAAACGCATAAATATTCAAATAAATCTAACACTTGTTCATGCAAAATCTACTATATCTTCTTAGAATCAAAAACAAGAATAAGAAACTGGAATCAAAAGACATGTAACTCTATTTACTTCTCAATTTTAATTTAGTTTCAGTTGGAAATCAAAACAGGAAATACAATAGAAACTCAATAAAAATGATAAGAAACATTCTTCTCCTCAAGTAGATATGTTAAGAATTGTAGCCTACCTAGCAATAGTTCTAATATATAAACCAAAATGCTGTTATAAAGCTGCACCCATAGAGGTTTGAAGCTGCACTAATCCACAAGTATTAGAAACTAAACAGAGACACGGAAACTTATTAAAATGGCTAAACTTAATAACTGACCTTGGTATCAAACTGACCAAACTTAACAACTAATCCCAGATTGCTCAGTTCTTAGTTCTTACGAGACAAAAAAGGAAGTAAACATCATAAACTCATGCTGTTATAAAGCTGAAATAAATGGGTTAGTTAGCTTGCCTTTCGTTCTTGTCAAAGAATACACTTAAATTGAAATGAAGAAGAATGAAGGACCAAAATAATTTTTTCAACTTCAATGCTACTACTTAATACCATTAACAAAATAATGACAAATCAATCAAAGAGGTTCTGAGTACAAATACATCTTTCAAACATAAATCCACAGATTAGGGCACGATGAAAAAGATGAAAGGAATCAATAAGTTAAACAACTTTTGTATAGAACTAACCTGGGTCAGAACAATTAGGACGAGGAGTTGATGGTTAACGTCGACAGCAACCGGGGAGAGACGGCAGCTTCGTTCTTTAATTTTCCTGTGAAGGAGAAAAAGAGGAAATGAGAAGATGGGGGCTACGAAGATGAACTTGCACGCGGAAAATCACGTATCTAGTGGTGGTGACGCCAGCGACGACGCGGTGGCTGTTCTTGAGATGGTGATTCAGAGGCTGCAATGGCTGTTCTGAAGAAGAATGAGAAGATGGAGTCATGAGGATTGATCAAGAAGCCCTGATTTACATTAAGGGTGATTTTGGAATTATAGAATTAGATTGGGGGTAATTTAGATACAAATTATAATTAAGATTTCTGTCTCCGTTTTTAAAATTTTCTGCCTCCAGTGTCCCTACTTTTTGGAGGTACTGAAATAATGAAATTTTGAAAACAAAGACAAAAATTTAAATACTAGTCTCTAGCTCAACAAACATAATACTGAATTTCTGTTTCCCAGTCTCAGTTTCAGTCTCTGCAAACAAATTCTATCTTAACGAATACGTAAGAAGCACACGATAAGGGGGATTTAATCATGCTTTACCTCTTTTTGGTTTGAAATAAGAACTTAAAAACTCTTTAAGTCAATGGACTTGTATGAAGATTTTACCTAATTTGCTTATATTACTTAAAAAAAAAACTTCTTAGTACATTACATATATGTGCAAGTGTTAGATATCGATTAATGACATTATTAAATTATATTTGAATTTGTGAATCATCAAAATTTAATATGAGATACTATGAAACTACAAAATAAAGTTATATAAATAGTTATATATTGAACATAAACAGATATCAAATTTTAAGAATTTATTCTACAAAATATTTAATTTGTATATCATTGTAACTCATCATAAACATATTAGTAGATAAATGATGATAACCACTTATTGTGCGAGAAAAGAAAATACAAAAAGTAATTTAATATTTATATGTAATATTAGATATTTTATTTATTATAACAACATTATAATAACCGTGCAAAATATTTAAGTTAGAATTATATGTAGCACGCGTGAAGTTTGCTAACTCTATTATATTATGTCATGGATGTGCTATTTGGTTGGGTGCTTGCTTGAACAATGGAATTTTTTTTTTCTGAGATATTTAACACCATAGTTATTATATCTGGATTGAATCGTTCGGTTCAATCAAAAATTCGGTAAATTAATAGTTTGGTCGGTTTAGATGAAAATGCAAATCGAATTTATAATTAGACCGTCTAAATTCGATTGATTCGTATTAAACTAATTCTGATTATTTCATGTGCTCTAGAGGTAGTTAGGAATGACAAGTGGGAAAGTCTGTCTCACTTCGCATAATGAGACAGTCTTAAAATTCTACTCCTTCCTCCTTAACTGCGGGTTAGTGGACTGGGGGGTTCCGTCTGTCTCACCCCGCATAATGAGGCGGTCTTAGAATTCTACTCCTTTCCGCTTAATTGCGGGCTAGTGGGCTGGTAGACTTAGCCCGCCAAAATTCTTCTTTTTTTTTTTTTTATTATTAACTATTAAATAATATATATAATTTCACAACCATATTAATAAATTTATTAATTCTAAAGGTATAAAAAATTATATTTTTTATATTCACAAACATTAAAATCTTTGTAATTATAAATATCTAATAAACATAATTATAAACCAAGTTTTCATCCAAAACATAATTATAAATATTGGCTCCAAAGTAAAGTAAATATAATCCAAAACATAATTATAAATAGGGATAAGTATTGTTTTGGTCCTTGACGTTGAGGGTCCGAATCGAAACCGTCCCATTGTAATTTTGGATTTAAAATCATCCTTAACGTTTTTTTTCGTATTAAAATCGTCCTTTTAATTTTTTTTGGACAAAAATACCCTCACCACTACCAACATAATTACCTCCTCCACCACCACCACCACCAACACCAACACCAGCACCAGCACCAGCACCAGTACCACCAGCACCACCAACACCAACACTAACACCAACACCAACACAAAAACCACCACCAACACCAACCACCAACACCAAGAACACCAAACAACAGCAATAACACCAAACAATACCAAACCAAGAAGCAGAAACAGAAAACAAGAAAGCAGAAGCAAGAAAGCAGAAGAAAGAAAACAGGCGGCGAGGTTGCGAGGCGGAGGCGGCGAGACGGAGGCGACGAGGCGGAGGCAGCAAGGCAGAGTCGGCGAGGTGGAGGCGGTGAGGCAGAGGCGGCGAGGCGGCCGCCGTCCCCCTCCCCCTCCCCCTCCCCCTTTCCCCCACCCCCACCCTGCGTCCTTTCCCCTTCCCCCTACCCCGAACCCGCGTCCCCTTCCTCTTTTTCTCTGGCTTCTTCCACTTTCCCTCCCTTCTCCTCCATCACCACCACCACAGAGCCGCCGTCGCCGTCCCCCCTCTCCCCTTCCCCTTCCCCCTTCCCCCTTTCCCTCCCCTCTCCCTTCGTATACCTTTTTCCTCCCCCCACCCAAACGCGTTTTCTTTTATTTTTTTTTAAATTTTATAATTTTTTAATATGGTAGGGTAGTTTAGGAATAAATTAAAAAATTTTATTAGAAAGGATGATTTTAAAATGAAATGCAACATTAAGGACGATTTTAAGTCAAAAATTACATCAGGGACAGTTTCGATTTTGACCCTCAACGTTAGGGACCAAAACAATACTTATCCCTTATAAATAATGTCTCCAAAACAACATAAACATAATCTAAAATACTCAATTTTTATCTTCATATTTTTGTAAGTTGGGTTGAAGGAAGTTGAGTTTTGGCAAAAAAATTACAAAAATACCCCCTTGCCAAAAAAACTAAGCCCGACGGCAAAGTCTACCCCACCGCACCAAAACCCGCGGTTTAAACGATGCGAGTTTAGCAAACTTTTGCTCTTTAACAGTCCTAATTCTTCAGTCCGATCCATCTTTTTGGCAAATTATGCGAGCTAGCCCGACGAGTTTAGACCCGTTTGCCATCCCTAGAGATAGTAGTTCGAACTATTGACCTCCCACTTGCAACACACAAGCTTTGCCACCAAACTAACTATGAATTCAATATATTATGTGATAATTATTATATATAGTGATAATATATAAGACTTTCATTCAATAAATTATATTAATACAATTTAATTTTGTCACTCATTGTTAAATTAATTATATTTTTAATTATGTTTAAATATTAATATAAATATATATTTTTATTAAATATTTATAAATTAATAAAATAAAAAAAATCTTTACTCATCACAATATATATTATTTAATCGATACTTATAGTAAATAATAATATAATAGATATAAATTAATTAATGAATTATTAAAATATAAAAATAATAGTTATTATAGTATAAAAATAAAATTAAAACATTTATTATGTAAATAATAATAAAATTTTATATAATTATTTAATTATGACTGAGTCAACCGAGTCAACCTGTGATCCATTAGTTGAATCGATAATTCAATAATTCGATAACTTAATCGATTCGATTACAGGTTCGATTCTAATAACTATACTTGACACAAAAGAATTTAATCTATTATTCCAATATTTAGTTCCCCTTTTAGGCTTTTTTTTTTTTATATGAAAAAAATTTTGGTGTTTTTGTTAGAAATAGGATTATTTTGTGTAATTACAGATAGGTGGATTTTGTAGGTGAAAAATCAACACGTGGGGGGCGTGTTGCAACACGTGGAGGTGTGTTGGACATGTGGCAATATCCTAGCCAAAACGTGGGGACGTGTTGAACACCTAGCACCATCTTAGCCAACACGTGAGGGGCGTGTTACAACACGTAGAGGACGTGTTAAATAATTTCTACAATATTGTAATATACTTTAAATGTCAATATTCAACCAAATCACCATCTCTATTTCTATATTAAAAATAATTTTTGCTCCTTTTATGCCAAAATGTTTTTTTCTAGATTAATTAAATTAATTAAATTAATTAATTCTTATATGTAACACCAAAAATATGTGTTAACTTGTGCATTGGAACATTGAAACTTTTACGTAAAAGTTAGAGTGGTGTTAAAGAAATGATGCTCTAATTCTTGATCGATCAGCACCCATTGGCAAGTTGCCCAAGGTCTATGCTGTTAATCAATTTTTCTTCCTTAATCTTTGGCTTTACATTGTAATAAATTAATTGGTAATGAAGCTATAATCATTTCCTAAGAATATGCTTTCCTTTATTTTACTTTGTTAAATACTAGATTATAGATATATGACTATCATGTGAAGAGGGAATATTCCTCTTATCTCAAAGCGGGCATTGAGAGCATGAAATTAAAACACATGGTTGGCTTGGATATCGATGCATCAATAGGCCGAAAGAAAATCATGTGATAGTCGTAAAAAAAAGAAAAGAAAAGAAAAGAAAAAAAGATAGGGTATTTATGCTTAGCTTGAACATGATTATTTAATTAAGATAACATAGCTTTAATTCATGATTTGTTGGATATCCATGAACCTCATGATAAAATATATCGTAGAATGGAAATGAGATAAATTGATGCTCATCACTAAGCAACCTTAATTTCTTTATTATTATTAGGTCTTTAATTTGTATGACTTGTGTTCCGAAAATTACTTGAAACGGTGATTTGAGCTTCAATGTGAGGTCCAGAATTTTTTTGAGGCAACGACCGACTTATTCTGATGCTGAGGTCCCGCCGTCTGAGTTCTTCGTGAGGAGGTAGGGGATAATACTTGCAAGAGACTCCAATGCTTAAGTTAGCAAGGAATTTAAGCATATTTTTAGTATATTGAGATTTCAATATATCTGAGGGGTGTGAGAGTATTTATAGTAAAATCGATAACCATCTTTTGGGGTAGTTCCACCTTTATTGGTGGATAACCGTTCCCTTTATCTTGGGAGTTTGTTAAGATCTTCCCTCTAGATGGGATGGAGATAGTAGGAGAGATTTAGGGGAGGTAGTTACTTATTTAGATAAGTAAGGCGAGACCTTCTTGTCACATCCGACCTCTTAAGAGGTCGGATAAGTGGAAGAGACCACCTTTGATAGGCCTTTATCCTTAATGGGTCTTGCTTTGTAAAGGACAGGGTATGAACAGTGCCCTTACTTGAGTCCGAGCTTTCATGAGGTTAGGCTCGAGCATTTGTAGTTCCACTTTCCTTTGTCGGGTTCATGAGGTCGGTACACGACATGTTTCAAAATTTTGAAACACCGCCACTTTAATGACATGGCGTGTTATGCAGCAGTTTTCTAGGAATCCGAACAGGCATTAAAAGAGGGGTACAAAATGTCCTTTTTTGCTCCTTGTCTCTTATAAAAGCTTCACCTCTTCCTTTTTCCTTGTTTTTTCATTTCTGAAACGTTCACTCATCCTTTCACTTTCTTTGTTCTTCCTTCATAACTGTATCCCAGTTCAAGATTTCTCCATTTTTAAAGATTTTGTTTGCATTTCAGAGAGGAACGTTCATGTTTCTACTATTTGTCATGCCTTTCTATTTTCGTGTTTCATCAAGGTTGGTGCTTTTACCCATTTTTCTCGCTTTCTGTTTTGATT
Organism: Arachis hypogaea; assembly: GCF_003086295.3. Taxonomy (NCBI): domain Eukaryota; kingdom Viridiplantae; phylum Streptophyta; class Magnoliopsida; order Fabales; family Fabaceae; genus Arachis; species Arachis hypogaea. The sequence goes on along the minus strand of NC_092046.1, from coordinate 41,041,140 downwards.
GCTTTGGGTAGTGCTTGTATTTATTTTAAATGATACTTTGAATGGTGATTTGAAATATTGTTGGTGACAGAGACTTTTGTATTTCCTTTGAAATGGTCACTACTTGTTTGTGTCTTGAAACTATTGAAACTGTCTCTGCTTAAGATTGTTGCTATGGGCTATAGTTGTATTGTCCCCAAATGGTATCGCTTTTGCATGTTCGAAAGCGATGCCATTTCTATATCTTGAGCTTGTTTGTGAAAAAACCTTTCGAAATCATATTTTTCGTTTTGTTGTTGAAAACCCGATTTTCTTTGTTTCGTGTCCGAGTTCTTTTGTGACGATTTCTTTGTTTGTTGTATTTGTAGGTATAACCTTTTATGTCTCGATCTGTTATTCACAATATGCCAACCAAAGTTTCGCCCAACTTGACCTGGCCCCTGGGTAGATATAATTGTCCTTACTCGTGTCCCTGTAATTGATAAAGAGTGTGCTGAACAATTTTGTAGCCATCATAGGCTATGTGTAAACCAAGAGAACGAGAGGAACTATGAAATAATTATTGCTGATCCTAAGGAGAGGGTGTGCGTTTTCCGACTTGATAGGTCAGAACACCCATTCTTTTATGCCTATGATTGCTTCTTTACTAAGCTAGATATCCACCTACCTTTTTTCTGATTTCGAGATCGATGTCCTACGGACTTGTAATATTACTCCTACCTAGCTGCACCCTAATTCTTGGGATTTTTTGAAGATATACCAGCTTTTGTGTTGGGAGCTTGATGTCCGACCTTCTCTGAAAGTCTTCTTTTATCTCTTTGTGCTTACGAAGCCTTTTAACTCTTTGAAAAAATTAGGTTGGGTCTCTTTCTCGGTTGTTTAGGGGAGGAAGGTGTTTGCTATTTCTGATATGTTATTTCATGATTTTAAAAACTATTTCTTTAAAATCCGAGCTGTTGATAATACCCGACCTTTCTTTTTTTATGAAAACGATTAACCCCAATTTTCTTTATACTGGGAGGAGAAACTGGTAATAGTTAAGTACAATGTGGATGATATAGATGATCTCAAGAAGAGCGTAATTAACCTATTCCAGGAGTGCTGGGGTCGTGCTCCTTATTTAGATACCAAAAGATTTTTTTGAAATCCCAGCCAAATCCAATTCGAACTAGGTAGCCTTCTTTCTATTTTCTTTTGAGGTGCTGTTAATTATACATTTCATGTCTGACTCTGTTTTTGATTTCCTTACGTGGTGTAGAAAAAATGGCTCCCAAGATGGCCACAATGAAAAATTTACGGACTGCGAGGAAGCGTGCCGTTGCTCAAAATCTACAGCTCCAGGAGTCTGGGGAAGTGGCTTCGCCTTCTAAGTTGGACTTGGGTGCTTCTGTTTCTGTGAAGATTACGCTCGACCCCGGCCCTCAACTAATTCCCTCCTCCTTGGAACAACAAACAACTCGTCCCCCAAAGCAAGAAAACCATTCGCCTCCTTCGAATCCCAACCCGGCCTCTAAAAAGCACAAAATGTCGGGCATCTACGAACAAGGTTTTGATGTCTTAGCCTGGATTGAGAAGCACATTCTTCCTCATAGTTTCATAAGCATGGATGACGTTGCTATTGAATGTCACCTCCAGGTTATGGCCGAAGGAGGGGTTCGAACGGCCGGGCTCTATGTGGCCTTACTGAAAGAGCTGAAGAAGGCCCCCTTAGGCACCACTTAGAGTAACCTTGTCAAGTTGCAAGCTAAGGTGGAGTCATTGAGAAAGACAAAGAAAAAGTTAGAGGCCAAGAAGGAGACTTTAATGTCCAACTTGTCCAAACCTCGAGAAAATTGAAGCCGTCCGAGGCGGCTTTGGCCATGGCCGAGGACTTGAAAAAAAAGGCCAAGGACTTGAAAAAAAAGCCGAGGAAAGTTACACCAGGGTTTTTGGAGAGAGGCTGGACCTGGTGGATGAGCTGGCTATGGCAAGGGACAACTTTAAAGACTTGGAAGATAGTGTTGCTGGGGATGGATAACCTTGTGAAGAATTTGAAGGCTCAAATTCGAGTTCTTGCTCCCGAGGTTAATCTTACCCCGATTTTAACTAACAATGTTGTGGTAGACGGGAAGATAGTTCCTGCTCCCGAGGACGAGGATACTCCTATGCCCGACCTTAAGGCGTCGATACCTCGTCCTGAGGAGATTTCTCAGAGACTTGCTCAAACTGATGACAAAGCCACCCCTTTCCCGCCTAAGGAACAACCTCCCCCTTTTGATTCAGTCCCAACCTTTTTCGTCCGGCCTGAGGATGTTATTACCAGCGATGAACTGAATCCTTTGTGATTTCCTTATGCGTACAGCCTGACTTGTGGGTCATTGATGGACATTTTGTGTAATAGCTTGTAGTTGTTTGAACAATTTATTATGTAATTGCTTTTGAATTATCAATATACAGATTCTTAGTTAGAGGTCGTGTTTCGACAACTTTTATCGCTGCTTTTTGCTAAATTTAAATTGATGTCGGAGAATAGGTCAGTGTAGAGTATTGTGTTTTCCTTTGTAAGTTTTGACTTCATGTAATCGGACTTTGCCAAGTTACTTTTGCACTTTATTTTTATTCTGCCTTAATTTTGAGGTCGGTCTTACAAATTGCTTACATAACTTCTTACATTAATTTGTACCTCGTCGTTTCATCTTGCCGACCATTCTAGGTTGGACATTGATTTTTGCGGTTTGTCAAGCTTAAATTAATGCATTTTTATAGGAAACTTTAAAGAATGAGTGGATTTATCAATGATAAATGAAAAAATGCCTTACATAATTTTGCAACTAAGGATTTTTTACTACCCTTAGCCCTTGTTATGATGCCTCGTTAAAACCCCCTTCAGAAAAAACCCTTATCGAAAAAAAAAAATTATGAAGTTGGGAAAAAGAGTACACCAGGGAACAAGGTGCGCTACCTAACTGTAGTACTTCTTCAAGTTACTCGCGTGCCACGACTTCAAGAGTTCCTTCCCTTGTAAGTCGGACACTTTGTAGTAACCTTTCCCTAAGACTTCCAGAATCTTGTTGGGTCCTTTTCAGTTTGCATCTAGCTTTCTTTCGCCCGACTTCTGAATCCTGATGTCATTTCGGATCAGTACAAGGTCGTTCATGATAAAGCTTCTTTTAATTACCTTCTGATTGTACTTCAGAGCCATCCTTTGCTTTAGTGATTCCTCTTTAATCCGAGCTTGTTCTCCAACGTCTAGGAGGAGGTCGAGCTCTTCCTTTTATGCTTGGATATTGACCCCTTCATTGTAGAATATAACCCTTGGAGATTTTTTAGCTATCTCTACGGGAATCATGGTTTTCACTCCATAAGCAAGTCGGAAAGGTGATTCCTCCGTTGTGGAATGGGAGTTATCTGATATGCCCATAGGACTTGAGGAAGCTCATCTGCCCATGCTCCATTTGCCTCTTATAGTCGGCACTTCAACCCAGCCAGTATGACCTTGTTTACAGCTCCAGCTTGTCCATTGTCCTGAGGGTGTTCTACTAATGTGAATTGGTGTTTTATCTTGAGGCCGACCACCAGGTTCCTAAAAGTTGAGTCGGTAAATTGAGTTTTATTGTCTATGGTAATAGAGTGAGAAACTCCAAACTTTGTGATTATGTTCTTGTAGAGAAACTTCCGACTTCGCTGGGTCGTGATGGTTGCTAATGGTTCTACCTCAGTTCACTTGGTAAAATAGTCAATTCCCACTATGAGGTATTTTACTTGTCCTGGAGCTTGACGGAATGGTCTGAGGAGATCGAGATCCTATTTTACAAATGGCCATGTGAGGTTACGCTGATAAGCTCTTCCGGAGGTGCAACATGGAAGTTGGCATACTTCTGGCAAGGCGAGCACCTTTTGATGAATTCGACCGCTTCTTTTATCAAGGTTGGCCAAAAGAATCCGGATTAGATCACTTTCTTGGCTGGTGATTGGGCTCCCAAGTTATTTTCACATAAGCCATTGTGTACTTCCTCTAGGACTTCCTTTGTATTAAAGGTCGGGGCACACTTTAGAAGAGGTGTTGATACCCCTCTTTTGTATAATTTTGTGCTTCCCTTATGAGTCTTCGAGCCTTTTTTTCATCTTAAAAAATGATATCAAATTTAAGATATTTGACTATGGGGGTCATCCATCCTAAATTTTTTGTTGGATATGACCATTATGTCTGAGTTGTCATTTCCCTTTGACATTGATGCTGCGTGGAGAGTTTCCTGGATGAGACTTCTATTTTTGCCCTGCCTTGGTGCTGGCTAGATTGAAGAGGGCATTTGCTCAGCTGTTTGACTCTCGAGTTATGTGTCAGACCTCTCTTTCCGAGAATTCTGCTAGTTGTTCCCGTGCTTCATCTAGGTACTTCTTCATGTTAGGATCTTTGGCTTGATAAGTCCCGTTATCACTTGGGAGTCACTAAATACTATCAACTTTTCTGCTCCCACTTCTTTAACCAGTTACAACCCAGCAAGTAAGGCTTCATATTCTACTTGGTTATTAGAAGCAAGAAACTCAAACCTTAGCGAGAGTTCTATCCGAGTTCCTTGCTCACTTTTCAAGATGACACCGGCTCTATTGCTGGCTTTATTGGATGATCCATCTACGTATAGGCTCCAAGTTGTCGGGTTTCCTCGACTGTCAGTGTATTTGGCTACAAAGTCGTCAAGGTACTAAGACTTGATTGCTGTCCGAGCTTCATATTTCAAATCAAATTTGGACAATTCCACAGCCCATTGTAGCATCCTTCCTGCTAGGTCCATTTTTTGTAGAATATACTTCATGGATTGATTAGTTCAGACTTTATAATGTGAGTCTGGAAGTAAGTTCAGAGCCTTCAAGAGGTGAGGATGAGAGCGTACGCAAAATTTTCTATCTTTTGGTAGTTTAGCTCTGCTCCTTGTAAAGCTTTACTGACAAAGTAGATAGGCTCCTGTCTGTTATCATCTTCTTGGATAAGGGCAGAGGCGATAGCTCAGCTAGCCACTACCAAATAGAGAACAAGCTCTTCTTCCGCAATAGGTCGGGTGAGTATAGGGGGTTGGCCCAGAAATGCTTTAAAATCTTGAAAGGCTTACTCACATTCTTGGGTCCATTCAAATTGACTTTCCTTTTTAAGTATCGAGTATAATGGTAGAGACTTCAATGCTGATCCTGCTAAGAACGTGGACAATGCTTCCAACCTTCCATTTAGTTGTTGGAATTCTTTAAGACAAGTTAGGCTCTTCATCTCTAGTATGGTTATGCATTTGTCCAGTTGGCCTTTATGCCTCTTTGAGTGAGCATGAACCCTAAGAACTTCTTGACCTCCACTGGGAAGGTACATTTTGAGGGATTTAGTCTCATCCGATGCTTCCTTATTGTGGAAAATACCTCGAAGAAGTCGAATAAGAGAGCTAAGTCATCCTTAGTTTTGACGAGCATGTTGTCTACATATATTTTCATAAATTTTCCTAAGTGGGGGGGGGGACACCTTGTTCATCAGTCATTGGTATGTGGCTTGGTATTCTTTAATCCAAAATTTATTACTGCATAATAATAGTTAGCCTTGGGAGTGATGAAAGATGTATTTTTTGGTCTGACTTATACATCGGGATTTAATTGTATCCTGAGTATGCATCCATGAAGGATAAATACTGATAACCTGAGGCCGAGTCAACTAGAGCATCAATGCTCGGGAGAAGGTATGGATCCTTAGGACAAGCCTTATTGAGGTCAGTGTAGTCGACACACATCCTCCATTTTTTATTATGCTTCTTTACTAGAACCATGTTAGGCAGCCACAATGGATACTTTACCTCTCTTATGAATCCAGCTTCCCATAATGCTTGCACTTGTTCCTCCATGACCTATGCCCTTTCGGGCCCAAGCTTCCAATGCTTTTGCTGCATAGGTCTAGACCTTAGGTAGATGGTGAGTTTATGAGACATCAGATCGGGATCTATACCAGGCATATCGGAGGCTCTCTAGGCGAAGAGGTCGAAGTTGCATCGTAGGAGGTCAACGAGCTATGCTTTCAAACCTCTTTCTAGGTTGGCCCCTATATTTGTTGTCTTTTCAGCATGATCTCTGATTTGAACTTCTTCTACTTTTCCTCCATGTTGGGAGCATAGTTCTTCCCGAGTTCGGACACCACCAAGCTCGATGGTGTTGACCTCTTTTCTGCCTGGAATGCCTTTAAAGTTAAAGCTTTCATTGTAATACTTTTGTGCCAACTTTTGATCTCCCTTTATAGTGGCAATTTCTTCTGTAGTGAAAAACTTTATACGTAGGTGAGGTGTGGAGACGACTGCTACTAGTCGGTTTAAAGTGGCCTGGCCTATTTAGGTCATTGTACGTTGACATAATGTCGACCACAATGTAGTTAACGCTTAACATCCTTGACTTCTTGCCCTTTTCAAAGGTGGTGTATAGAGAGATAAATCCAAGAGGTCGGATCGGCATGTCCCCCAGCCCAAAGAGGTTATCTGGATATACTTTCAGATCCTTTTCTTCTAGACCTAGTTTGTCAAAAGTAAGCTTAAATAGTATGTTCACCGAGCTCCCTTGGTCCACCAGGGTTCTATGGAGATTTGCATTGGTGAGGATCATTGTTATCACTACCGGGTCATCGTGGCCAGGTGTCACCCCTTGAGCATCTTCTTTGGTAAACGAGATGGTTGGTAAATTAGGAATTTTGTTGTCTTCCCCGACATGGTACACCTATTTGAGATGCCTTTTACGTGAGGATTTTAAGATTCTTCCTCCAGCAAACCCTCAATTTATCATATGTATGTGTCGTTTAGGAGTTTGCGTGGGACGTTCTTGCCGACCTCCATCTTCATCTCTCAGCCAAGTACTTGTCTAGCCGACTGATAAACCACTATTTTATGGTTTATATTGTGTTTAATTGTGTGGTTTTATCATGATCCTGACCCACTTATTCATTAAAACAGCATGCAATTATATTTCCTTCCTGAAATTATTACATGAGTGAAAACTGCTTCCTAGAGACTTTTAATTATACATTTTACTTCTCCTTTATTCCATTCGATGCCGTGATCTGTGTGTTAAGCATTTCAGGCTTTATAGGGCAAGAATGAGTTGGAGATTGGAAAGGAAGCTAGCAAAAATAGAAGGAACACAAGAAATTGAGGAGATGACCAGCGAGAAGCGACGCGGCCGCATGGGCGACGCGACCGTGCGGAGAAGATCAAATCGCAGTGACGCGGCCGCATGGATGACGCAACCGCACGAAATGGAAAAATACGAGCGACGCGATCGCGTGACGTACGCGATCTGCATAATTTACAGATTCGCTGGGGGCGATTTTGGGCCCTATTTTGACCCAGTTTTTGGCCCAGAACAGCAGACTAAAGCCAGAGAACATGCAGAAACCAAGGAGAACCTTCATTCTACACAGTTTTAGTTTTCACTTGATGAGGAATTGATTGAAAGGAACCCTTGAGTTGGAAGGCTTAAAAGAAAAATTGTAATTGGGTTTATGGTTGGATTGCCTCCTAATCACTAACACCAATCCCTTTTTATTAAGTGGATTGCAACTTGTGAACGGACATAGCATTCCAACTTGTTTGACTTTTCTTCACCTAGTGAAGGATAACTAAACAGGATAACCTTTAATTGTCAATTAATCCTGAGAGCATTCCAACAATAATAGGGATTCCAGCTAATCAATTCCCAGTCAAGGCTTTTATTTACATTATTCAAATTCACCAATTTAATTTCCTGTTTTCCCAATTCAAACATTTTTTGAAAACCTCTGATGAATAAAATAGCACACTTTTTTGCAACTCGTTGGGAGACGACTTGGGATTCATACTCCCAGTATTTTAAATTCAATTTTCTGTGACACCTTTCTAAATTGAGGAGCAGATTTCAGGCAAGTTAAGAACTATACTTACAACGTAAATGTTTTAACAATTTTTAATTTGCCAATTTCTGCGCACCATCAATTTTTGGCGCCGTTGCCGGGGAGTTGCAATAGAGTGCTAAAGTTATTAATTAGAATTTATTTATTTGCATTTTATTTTATTTCGCTACTATGAGATGCCTGTTTCTTTCGTCAAATGACGCGTTCACTTCCTGATCCGCGCTTGCTAGTATTCGATCCTGAAATTGAAAGGACTATTTCACGAATAAGGCGAGCTCGGCGTCGGTTAGTCTGCTCTGAGGGCGGATCTGAAAGTGAACTTGAGGAAGAAACCAGCTCCCGTTCTACTGATTCAGTTGATTCACGTGCAGAAGACATGGCAGAACCTAGGAGAGTTACCATCCAGGAGGAAGGAGCCCCTAATTTTACAATACAACTGTTTCAAGCGCGTCACCCAACAGTGGCTACAGATTTTGAAATAAAGACCGCACTGCTCAATTTGATGCCCAAGTTTCATGGCTTACCTGCTCAAGAGCCCATCAAGCACCTGAGAGATTTTCAGGCAGCCTGTTCTACTGTCAGGTGTGATGGTACAGATGAAACTTCAATTCTGCTGAAAGCTTTCCCGTTTTCTCTTGAGGGAAAAGCAAGAGAGTGGTACTACACTCAACCCCTAGCAAACGTATCCAACTGGGACACGCTTAGAAAAGAGTTTTTGGAGAAGTTCTTTCCAGCTGAAGTTACTGATAAACTGAGGAAAGACATTTCCACGATTGTTCAAGATGACAACGAGACTCTCTTTGAATACTGGGAGCGCTTCAATAATCTTCTGGAAGCATGCCCCCACCACATGATTGACAAGATAGTGTTACTCAGCTATATCACACAGGGTATAAGGCTCCAAGATAAGACCACATTGGAAAGTGCTAGCAATGTGTCTATGAAGAAGTATAAGACCACTGATGAGGCATGGTAATTAATCAACAACTTAGCTGAATCTACTAGGAACCACAGACAGAAGCAAGGCCGTTCGAAAGCCGTTGCAGAAGTATCCTCTAGCAGAGAGACTGCTGCTCTAACTCAGAGTATCTGTGAAATGACCAAATTACTGAAGCAAATGCAATTGAATCAATAATAAGTTCAGCAAGCTCAACCTCCTTCACCACAGCAAGGCCAACAATTAGTCCCACAGAGAGTCTGCGGAATCTGTGCAGATTATAGCTATTATACTGATGAGTGTCCGCAGCTCCAACAGGAAGATAACACCGTGGCAGCCACTCATAATTTCTACAACCGCCCCAACCAAGGGTACAATCAAGGTGGCAACTACAACCATGGATGGCAGGACAATTCTAACCAGAATTGGAGGGACAACAATAACAGAGGAGGCAGAGATAATCAGGAAAATCAGAAGTGGAATAATAATAACAACAGGCAGCAGAACCAACCTTATAGAGCACCTCACCTGAGGCAATCCCAAGGACCACAGAATACCCAACAGCAGACCTCTCAATTTACTCATTCTTCTTTATCTCCTAATGAAGAGTTACTACAATCTTTTGAGCGGAGGCAACAGACCATGGAAAATAACATTATGAATAACATTAATGCCAGTCTGAATGGTCTGACCTCTACTTTGCAAGCTCTTATTTCACAGATTGGATCAATGCAAAATTCCAGTAACCAACCTTCAAGCTCCACTAGAATCCCCTCTCAACCATTACCCAATCCAAAGGGAGGCATTAATGCCATTACCCTGAGGTCCGGAACCACACTGCAGGAGAGGAATCAGGAGGAGCCAAGCTCACCAGAACACGCCTCAGCTGAAGAGGTAGTAGAAATAGAAGATGTTGAAGAGGAAAAAGACATATAGGACATAGCTGAAAAAGAAGAAGTCCAACCACAGGAGGAAGCACCGAGAGGCGCAGACACTGCAGAAAACACTACTCCTGTTCCATTTCCACAACTTGCAAGGAAGCCCAGGAAGTAGCTAGAACCCGATCCCAAAACGGTAGAAATATTCAAAAAGGTTGAGGTAACCGTTCCTCTTTTTGATGTTATTCAACAAGTACCTAAATATGCAAAGTTTCTAAAAGATTTATGTATACATAAAGACAAAATTAATGAATTAGAAACTATTCATTTAGGTAGTTCCATATCTGCTTTAATGGGAGGATTACCTAAAAAGTGTAGTGACCCAGGTCCTTGTATAGTTAGTTGTACTATTGGTGGAGTAGTAATTTATGATTGCATGTGTGATTTAGGAGCATGTGTCAGTATAATGCCTTTGTCCATATATGATATTTTGAGGCTCCCTCCCTTAAAAAGGTCGGCAGCTCATTTTGTGTTAGCAGATAAAAGCATTATTACAGTGGCTGGAGCTGCTGAAGATGTTTTAGTGAACATTAAAAGGCTTACATTTCCCACTGATTTTTATATCTTGGAAATGCCCCATAATGACTCGGATAAGCCATCATCAATCCTACTTGGAAGACCATTCCTGAAGACATCAAAATTCAAATTGGATGCTTTTTCAGGAACATACTCTTTTGAAATAGATGGCCGCACAGTAATCTTCAATCTGAATGGAGTCATAAACAACCCTCCAGAAGATCATTCTATCTTCCAGTGTGATGTCATAGATGAAACTGTAGCTGCAGTTCACAAGGAAGAATTAAAAGAGAGGCACACTGGACAAGGTCCAAGTGTGGGGACCCTCTTAACTGACAATGAGGGCACTTCGCCATTTTCACAAGCTCCAGATAATCCAGAGCCTGCCCATGATCAGAAGTTAGAGTTGAAACCCCTCCCTCCACATCTCAAATATGCTTATCTTGAAGATGAGCAGAAGTTTCCAGTTATCATTGCAAGGGAACTTACTTCTCAACAAGAAGAGCAGTTACTTGATGTACTGAGGAAGCACAAGAAGGCAATTGGATGGAGTTTGGCAGACATAGTAGGCATCAACCCTCAAGTATGTGAACACAGAATATTTTTAGAAGAGGGAGCAAGACCTGTCCGTCAACCCCAAAGAAGATTGAATCCCACTATCTTGGAAGTCGTCAAAAAGGAAGTGACCAGACTATTGGAAGCAGATATCATCTATCCCATCTCAGACAGAGAATGGGTTAGCCCAGTACAAGTGGTGCCCAAGAAGTCTGGAGTCACTACAGTGAAGAATGAGCATGGAGAGCTCATAGCAACTAGAGTTCAGAATGCTTGGAGAGTCTGCATTGATTACAGGCGTCTCAACCAAGCAACTCGTAAGGATCACTACCCACTTCCATTTATTGATCAAATGCTGGATCGCTTGTCAGGTAAATCACATTATTGCTTTTTAGATGGTTACACAGGTTATTTCCAGATTCATATAGCTCCTGAAGATCAAGAAAATACCACTTTTACATGTCCTTTTGGGACTTATGCTTACAAACGAATGCCCTTTGGCTTGTGCAATGCACCAGCTACTTTCCAAAGGTGCATGATGAGTCTTTTCTCTGATCTTATTGAGGACTGTATGGAGGTTTTTATGGATGATTTTAGCGTTTATGGTGATTCTTTTAGCCTTTGCTTAGATGGATTATCTAGAGTATTAGATAGATGTGTTAATACAAACCTTGTATTGAATTTTGAAAAATGTCATTTTATGGTAAAACAAGGGATTGTATTAGGACATGTGGTATCTAATACTGGCATTTCTGAAGACCCAGCAAAGGTGAATGTTATTTCTAGTTTACCTTACCCCTCTTCTGTGAGGGAAGTCTGTTCGTTCCTTGGCCATGCAGGTTTTTACAGGAGATTCATAAAGGACTTCAGTAAGGTAGCACTTTTCTTATCTAGATTACTACAGAAGGATATTGAGTTCGAGTTCGGTGAAGATTGCAAGCAAGCATTTGATAAGCTGAAGACCGCACTGACTCAAGCTCCAATTGTAAGAGGACCAGACTGGAGCCAATCGTTTGAAATCATGTGCGATGCTTCCAACCATGTAGTAGGAGCAGCGCTAGCTCAGCGCGAAGGTAAGGACCCTTTTGTTATTGCTTATGCATCTAAGACCTTAGACACTGCCCAGTCCAATTATACTACTATTGAGAAAGAGCTTCTTGCTATTGTTTTTGCTCTGGATAAATTCCGAGCTTATTTACTTGGTACTAGAGTAGTAGTATATTCGGACCATGCAGCTTTAAAGTATCTATTAGCCAAAAAGGAGTCTAAACCAAGACTTATACGTTGGATACTGCTATTACAAGAATTTGATTTAGAAATAAAGGATAGGAGTGGTAACCAGAATTTAGTGGAAGACCACTTGAGTCGCCTTGAGCACATTAAAGATGATTCTACTCCTATAGATGATAATTTTCCATTTGATAACCTGCAAGCAGTATCTGAAGTATCCCCTTGGTATGCACCTGTAGCTAATTATCTAGTTAGCCGCACATTTCCTCCAAACTTTTCTAAGCACCAAAGAGACAAGCTGAAAAGCGAGTCTAAATATTATATATGGGATGACCCATATTTATGGAGATGTGGCGCTGATCAGGTAATTAGACGTTGTGTGTTTCAATCAGAATTCCAGTCCATTTTAGAGGCCTGTCACTCATTTGAGAGTGGAGGACATTTTGGCCCTCAGAGAACTGTTAGAAAAATCTTGGACTGTGGATTCTGGTGGCCTACTCTTTTTAGAGACGCTGCTGAGTTTTGTAAATCTTGCCCCCATGCCAAAAATTTGGTAATATATCCAAGAGGGATGAGATGCCTCAACAAATTATGCTTTTCTGTGAAATCTTTGATGTTTGGGGCATTGACTTCATGGGTCCGTTTCCAAATTCTAATGGATATTTTTATATATTGTTAGCTGTGGATTACGTTTCCAAGTGGGTGGAAGCAATTCCTACCTGCACTGATGATGCTAACACTGTTATTTCCTTTGTGAGAAACCACATTATTTGTCGCTTTGGATCACCACGAGCAATCGTGAGCGATCAAGGCACCCATTTTTGTAACAGGAGACTAACAGGATTAATGAAGAAGCATGGGATAATTCATAAGGTTGTAACAGCATACCACCCTCAGACCAATTGGCAAGCCGAGGTGTTAAATAGAGAGATAAAGCATATCTTGCAAAAGATAGTAAAGCCTCATAGAAGAGACTGGAGCACCAAGCTACAAGATGCACTCTGGGCATACAGAACAACATACAAAACACCCATTGGGATGAGTCCTTTCCGCTTAATTTATGGAAAAGCTTGTCATCTTCCAGTTGAAGTGGAGCACAAAGCCTTTTGGACAGTCAAGGAGTGCAACATGGAAATTGGGAAAGCCGGAGCTGAAAGGAAGTTGCAACTGCAAGAACTGGAAAGCCTTCGCCTAGAAGCTTATGAGAACTCAAAACTATACAAGGAAAAGATGAAGGCTGTACATGATCAGAACATCAAGAAAAAGGAGTTCCAGCCTGAGGATTTAGCCCTCCTTTACAAATCTCGACTGAGGCTCATGCCAGGCAAATTGAGATCAAGATGGGAAGGTCCATACAGAGTAGAGAAGGCCGAACCGTACGGAGTTTATCACCTAAGCCATCCTTCACACTCTGAACTTATCAAAGTTAATGGACACCGTTTGAAGCTATACCATGGCGAAAAGATACAAAAGAATAAATAGCTTGAGATCTTCCTCTTGGAAGACCCCCACATAGCAGAAGATTGAGCTAGTGGAGCGTCCAACTTACGGACGTTAAAGCAAAGTGCTAGGTAGGAGACAACCCACCATGGTATGATCGTTCTTTTCTTTATTTTTAGTTTCTCATATTCAATAACTCTTCTCTTTATTAGTACTTTCGTGCATCTGCATCTGCATATTTATTAAAAAAAAATTTTTTGCCACGCGACACGACCGCATCAACGACGCGTCCGCGTCGCATGGAGAGGGGAGAAAAATAAAAACAAACATAGAGTCACGCTGGAGCGTGGCTGGAGGCGTGCCAATGGCACAAATTGTCCCATGCGACCGCGTCGCTGATGCGACCGCGTCATATGGGCATACTGACCTCCCACGCGACCGCGTACCCCACGCGACCGCGTGCCCTGATTTTCGACGTAAAAAGGGTGCACAGCTGAAAGTTGTGCTAGAGTGGTGCTGGACTGGCGCTAGACGCGCAATCCCCTTCACGCGACCACGTGCCCCACGCGGCCGCGTCGTTCCCTTCTGAAGCCCACCCACGCGATCGCATGCCCCATGCGATCGCGTCACCTAGAATTTGGCATTTAATGATTTTGAACAGAGAGTTGTGCGAGTGCGAGGCAACCCTCGCGCCACTGGCACAAATTGGGTCATGCGACCGCGTGGCTGACGCGACCGCGTCAACCTCCTTAAGCGCAAGTCGCGCGACCGCATGCCCCATGCGATCGCGTCGCTTGCGGCGCACAGTTTCTCTAATTTTGTCAAATATCATATTTGTTTCTCTCCAAATCCTATTTTTCTCTTTTCCCTCCCTATTTCTTCCTTCTCTCTTCTTCCTTCTATCTCACTTTTCACTCTCTCTCCCTCACCTCCATTAACAAGGTTTTATTTTCTTCTTCACCCTTTTCTTTTCTACCATTCTTCTTATTTTCTATGTTATTTTCTTTTCTTTTCTTTTTCTTTTCATTATTCATATTTTCTTCCTACTTCTTTCCTTTTTACATGGTGTTAGAATTTTATTTGAGTCATTATTTTTCATTATATGCTTGTGAATTGTTGCAAATTATTTGACAATTATATATTATTTTCTTTAAAGGATTGTTTGCATGTTTACTTTAATACTTTCTATAATTTATTTACCTTGCATGCTATGTGTTTGTGAAAAAGCCCATATGGCATTATGCACTTCTCTATTTTATTCTACTATTCAATGCTTGCTTTTCACAAATCCCCTTTACTATTATATTAATTGAATTTAATTGTCAATACAAACGTGATGGTTTGTTACAAAGTAATGCTTGGTCTATGCTACTCATGCCCTTTGCCGGCATGCCAATAAACACCTTGCATTCACTTGTCATCATATGCACTAACTATTCTCCATTAATGATCTTTCACATGTACTCATGAGCATGTGTTGACATCATTTACCTTTTAATGTGCATTTACAACCATCCCTTTTTCGTTCTCTTCATTGCTATATATCTCTTTGAATTTCATTTACCTTCTCTTCCCTTTTTCAAGATGGCCACCAAGAAAGGAAAAGAGAACACTACTCCCAAACCTCCCGCAAGAAGAGGAACTAAAAGAGCACTAATGGCAGAGCCTTCTTCAACTGCAGTCAAGCCCTCAACAAAAAGAGTTAAGAGGATCATAAAGGTTGATGAAAAGGAGAAAGCCTTTCCAGCGAAAGACACTGCACGATTTTTCAATCGCTATTGTGAGTAGATGTTCCCTATTCTAGCTGAAAGGAGTTACGACAACGAACACCTTCTTATCCTCCCGCCCAATATTGCTACTTTTGTTGAGCCACAAATTGCACGAAGACAATGGGGTTTCTTACAGAGACAACAGAAGCAGGTCAATCTTTCTTGGGTAGTCGAGTTCTACTCTAACTTCTACCTGCCTACTCTGCAGTCTGTCTATATACGTCAGAAGCAAGTCCCCATTACAGAAGAGGCTATCCAACAAGCTTTGAGTCTCCCTCCTATTCCAGAAGGAATGGACACCTTTCAAAAAGCCGCACTCAAGCGTCAGATGTACCAATTTGACTGGAAAGTTATTCTCAGAGTTATCGCACTACCTGGCAGCCGTTGGATCTACGGATACCATCGTACCCGCCCTAAGGGTATATTGGCTTCAGCACTTACCTTGGAGGCTCGCGTATGGGCACAAATCATGTCCCATTATGTCTTTTCGAGCACTCACGAGTCCTCCTTCACTGCGGACATGGCCGTTCTACTATGGTGCATCCTTACAGACCAGCCTCTGAATCTACCAAGACATATCCGGAATGTCATGGGACACGTGCAAATTGCGGGCAATTTACCTTTTCCCGCCTTGGTCTCAGATCTTGTCTCAGTAGCCAGAGTTTCCTACAGAGCTGGAGACACCAAAGCCATGCTCCCACGGGATGATCAGTATGTCCCTAATGGGAAGTACCTCAGACTTCCAGCAGCCACTACCAGCCTTCCCACTACTCTGGTTGAATATATCCCTTCTTCACCACCACAAGCACCTACAACAGATGAACTGCTCCAGCAGATAATCCAAAGGTTGGATCGGCAAGAACAGAAAGCGAAGTTAAGAGAGCGTCGTAACAAGCGCTGATTCAAACACCTCAAGGAGCTACTCAAGGGAAAATTCAAGGACTCAAACATGTCGGACAACACTTTCTTTACCAGCACAAGGAGCCATGATGGTCCCGACTGTGGAGATACTGCTACCAGCCCACCCCTGTTCCTGACAGATGGCACCGAGGACAGTGCAAAGCCTTAAGTGTGGGGAGGTCGGTCAGTACCTGACTTCCGGAGGTAATTTCTCTTCCCTAGCACCAATAAATTAGGATATTTAGTTAGATTTTCTTTCTTTTATAGAATAGGATAAATTGCATAGTAATAGGTTAGTTGCATGCATGTTCTACTTGATTGAAAAGACAATAAGTTTCTTCTAAAACTCTATCTTTGGAACAAAATTTCACTAATTTTCAAAATTTTTATGATAAATTTGCTTGAAGTTATATTTGAAACATGATGTTTGAGCTAAAGAACGCACAAACCGTGAGATTTGAGCCTTTATGAATGGTTACATTATTTAACCATAATTATTTTATTCTTGTGTGTTTACTTCTCTATGATTGTAATCTATATTTTGTTTTATCTTATATGTCCAATATTTATTATATTTGTATGCTTGCATATGATTGAGGCCATTATTTGTTTAGCTTACTTATAAGCCTACCCTTTTAATTACCTTTTTTAACCACTTTGAGCCTTTAAATCCCATTTGTTCTATATTTCACCACATTACTAGCCTTAAGATAGAATTGTGTGTGCTAGTTAAGTATGGGAAATTGTGGGAACAAAAGTTATTAAGGGAATATGTCATGATAATACAATGGGAATTTGGATACCTACTTATGTGAAACTATAAGAATTAAAAATCTATGTGCATTGATAAGCTATGTTTATTTTTATGTTAAAAAAAAGCAATAAATAAATAAGGGGACAAAATTACCCCAATGCTGAATTAAGAATTCAAGGATCAATGCACATATGATAAAAATTAAAATAAAAAGTTGATACATGAGTATGGAATGTAAAAGGGGAACTCTGGGTAGCTAGGCATGAATTCTAAAGTCATGTAAAATATACAGGTTGGGTTGAAGCTTTGGTTAATTAAAGATTCAATTTATAAGCTCACTTGACCATATATGTATCCCTACCTTTACCTTAGCCCCATTACAACCTTGAAAAGACCTCATGATGTTTGCATTGGTATGTTAACTGTTGTTGATTGATTAGGAGAAAAACAAAAGTTAGAGAGCATGATTAGAGAAGGATAGAGTGATTACCCTATACACTAGAGAGACTAGAGTGTACATACACCATCAGTGAGGGTTCCATGCTTGAATTTCTATGTTCCCTGCTTTCATGAGCTATCCTCTTGCATTTTTATCTGCTCTTACTTTATAAGAATTGAATTAGTGGAATTTGAATTATAATTGTTTTGAAGAACTTATTTACTTTTGATCAAGTGGACAAGAATCATATAGTTGCATTCATATATATATAGGATTGCATTGCATTGCATGAGTTTCTGCATGTTCATACTTGTTTACTTTATCTCCTTCAATTAAGCATGAGGACATGCTAATGTTTAAGTGTGGGGAGGTTGATAAACCACTATTTTATGGTTTATATTGTGTTTAATTGTGTGGTTTTATCATGATCCTGACCCACTTATTCATTAAAACAGCATGCAATTATATTTCCTTCCTAAAATTATTACATGAGTGAAAACTGCTTCCTAGAGACTTTTAATTGTACATTTTACTTCTCCTTTATTTCATTCGATGCCGTGATCTGTGTGTTAAGCGTTTCAAGCTTTATAGGGAAAGAATGAGTTGGAGATTGGAAAGGAAGCTAGCAAAAATAGAAGGAACACAAGAAATTGGGGAGATGACCAGCGAGAAGCGACGCGGCCGCATGGGCGACGCGACCGCAAGGAGAAGATCAAATCGCAGTGATGCGGCCGCATGGATGACGCAACCGCGCGAAATGGAAAAGTACGAGCAACGCAGAGGCGTGGACGACGCGTCCGCGTGGAAAAGCAGAAACACGAATGACGCGTCCGCATGAGCGACGCGATCGCGTGACGTGCGCGATCTGCATAATTTACAGATTCGCTGGAGGCGATTTCGGGCCCTATTTTGACCCAGTTTTCGGCCCGAAACAGTAGACTAGAGCCAGAGAACATGCAGAAACCAAGGAGAACATTCATTTTACACAGTTTTAGTTTTAGATATAGTTTTGCTCCTCCTCTAGGTTTTCTCTCTACACATTCGTAGTTCTTAGGATTTTAGTTTTCTCTTACTTTTTTGGCATTGGAACACTGAGAAGAATTATTACCTCATCAAGACTTCGTCATTCTAGTTCATTTTCTTTACTTGGTTTAATCTTCCATGTTCCTTCCTTTGTTTAATTTTACCATTGGAATATTCTTAGGATTATTTAATACAAGGATTACTTTTATTTTTAATTGACTATTTCAACTTTATTTACAATATCTTTCTTTAATTCCTTTTTATATGCTATGAATTTTTTTTACATTCACAATGAGCAAGTAGTTCCCTAACTTGATGGGGAATTGATTGAAAGGAACCCTTGAGTTGGAAGGCTTGAAAGAAAACTTGTAATTGGGTTTATGGTTAGATTGCCTCCTAATCACTAACACCAATCCCTTTTTATTAAGTGGATTGCAACTTGTGAACGGACATAGCATTCCAACTTGTTTGACTTTCCTTCACCTAGTGAAGGATAACTAAATAGGATAACCTTTAATTGTCAATTAATCCTGAGAGCATTCCAACAATAATAGGGATTCCAGCTAATCAATTCCCAGTCAAGGCTTTTATTTACATTATTCAAATTCACCAATTTAATTTCCTGTTTTCCCAATTCAAACTTTTTTTGAAAACCTCTGATTAATTAAATAGCACACTTTTTTGCAACTCGTTGGGAGACGACCTGGGATTCATACTCCCAGTATTTTAAATTCAATTTTCTGTGACACCTTTCTAAATTGAGGAGCAGATTTCTGGCAAGTTAAGAACTATACTTACAACGTAAATATTTTAACAATTTTTAATTTGCCAATTTCTGCACACCATCACCGACCATCTCTGGCCAGCTTTTCTGTGACATTCTTTAAATCATAGCAATCGTTGGTAGAATGTCGATAAAGCTTGTGGTACTTGCAGTATTCTGTCTGACTTTCTGCCTTTTTATGTTTGATTGGGCGAGGAGGAGGAAATTTCTCAGTGTGTCATATCTCATTGTAAACATCCACAAGAGAAACTCGGAGTGAGGTGTAATTATGATACCTGTGAGGTTTTTCCGAGTGGTACTCCTCCTTTTTCTTAGTTTTTTTGTCTTTTTTCTGAGTTGGGTAGGATAGGTTGGGGCTTGGGGGAGGTTCTTGATGAATCCACATTTCATGGTATTTATTTACTTTAATTGAGTGGATTTTATTGACTTTTCTCACATTTATCCATTGAAATAGCATAGTTTCATAATTTCTTCCTAAATTGTGCTTGAAAGTGAAAACAAGATTTTTATGCCTTATAATTGTAAAATTTTATTCACTTTAATTTTATTTGATGCCTTGATGTATTTGTTGAGTGATTTCAGGTTTCCAAGGCAAGTATGGATTGAAAAAATGAGGAAAAAACATGCAAAAGAGAAGAAATTATAAAGAAATGGAGTTTGGAAGTTTTCAGCATCCATGCGTACGTACAGTGATGTGTGCGTATGCACATTTTGAAGTTGTGCAACCGTACATATGCACGGTTGCATGCATGTGTACGCACAGATTAAACTCTGCGCAATCATGCGTATGCATGGTAGGTCGTGCGTATGCACGAATGCAGGCACATGACCTCATTAGTTACAATCTGCTGGGGGCGAATTCTAGGCTTTCAGAGCCCAATGCAACTCATTTCTGAAGCTATTTGATGCCGAATTCAAGAAGGAACAAAGGGAGAGCAATTAAGTTTAGCTTTAGTAACATGCTTTAGGTTATTCTAGAGAGAGAAGCTCTCTTCTCTCTAGAATTAGGTTAGATTTAGTTAATTTCATGTTAGATTTAGGTTTTAATTCTTGTCTTGATTTAGTTTCTTTACTATTTCTTGTTCTAGTATCTTACTTCTTTTAGTTTTACTTTTCATTTCTTTTTTTTGGTTATTTTATTATTGATAAACTCTTGTTAATTTAATTTCTATTAATGTAATTTGATATTTTTATGTTTATTGATGTTTAATTGAGTTGTTATTATTATTTTCTTACATTTGGTAGCTTTAGATTTTATTATTATTGCAATTTAATATGCTTTTATTTTCATGCACACCAAGTATTTGATAAAATATTTGGCTTAGTTTTAATGTAGTTTTTCACACTCTTGGCTTGGAATTGAGGACTTAGGTAACCTTGAGTCATTGATGTCCATTCTTGATTGATATATTAGGGTAATTAGTTGATTTGGTTTCCACTAATGGTAGTCTTTCACTAAGCTAATTAGTGAGTTGGCTAAGACTTGTGGATTGAAATCAATTATACCTATTTAACTTATCCTCGATGTTAGAGTTGACTAAGTAGGATTAACTCTTCATAATCATCTATGTTTGTGGTCAATAGCTAAGATAGGTAACCTTAACTCTCAATCCTTGCCAAGAGGTTTCTTAGCACTTGAATTTTCCTTTCTCTTGTTTAATTACCTTGAGTTGATTACTTTTGATATTTAGTTATTGTTTGCTTTTTTAATTCCTTGCTATTTATATTTCTTGCCTCTTGCCATCAAACCCCCATTTTCTCATAGCCAATAATTGAGCATTTTATTGCAATTTCTAGGGAGAACGACCCTTCTTTAAGGCCATTAACTAATCCCATTATCACTGCTTCAGTAGGCAAATTTTATATTTCCAAGTAAACTTTGTTAAATTTCTCCATATAATCTCAGAGTGTCTCTTCGACTTCCTATTTAATCCCTAGCAAGCTTGGAGCATGCTTCACTTTGTCTTTCTGAATTGAAAATCTGGTAAGAAACTTCCTTGCTAGGTCATCAAAGAAAGTTACTGACCTAGGTGGTAATTTATCAAACCACTTCATCGTGGCTTTGGTCAAAGTTTTCGGAAAAGCTTTGCAACAAGTCGCATTAGAGGCATCGGCTAGGTACATCCAACTCTTGAAATTACTGAGGTGGTGTCTCGGATCGTTCGTTCTGTCATAGAGATCTATATCAGGAGTTTTGAAATTTTTGGGAACCCTAGCTCACATGATCTCTTCAACAAACAGATTTTCTCCTCCCAGTGGGCTTTCCTCTCGATCTGCCCAATTGCTCCATCTTCGGAGGTCGGCCTCAAACCTTAATAGCTTTTCCTCCAACTATTTTCGTCGTCGTACCTCCTTTCATAATTCCTGTTCTGCTTCTCGTTGTCATTCAGCTTCCAGTTTGAGTTGCTCTAATTGCCTACGGTGGCTGTGAATTAATCCCAGTATTTCTATTGGATGAGGAGGTTCTTCATCTTCAGACAGGTATATCTCTGAATGGATCTGCCGTAGTTGAAGGTTTCCCAACGTTCTTTCCCCGTGGGGGGCATTCGTTCTTTCTCAAGATGGAGGTAATGCTAGCGTCAAGTCGTCATGGTGGTGCTTCGATTCTGACTCAGACGACATGTGACCGTCTTTGTATTGATTGTCTGTCATATGTTGTACACTTCCAAGTTCCCGGTAACGGTGTGAATGTTTTGGGGGTTACCTGAAATGGTGATTTGAGCCTCAACGTGAGGTCCAGACTCCTTCTGAGGTAGCGACCGACTTGTTCTGGTACCGAGGTGCCACCGTCCGAGTTTCTCGTGAGGACCTGCAAGAGACTTAGATGCTTAAGTTAGCAAGGGCTTTAATTATTAGTTTTTTAGTAGATTAGGACTTTAATATACCAGAGAGGTTTTAGAGTATTTATAGCAGAATAGATAACTACTTTTTGGAGTAGCTTCACCTTTGTTAGTGGATAATTGTTCCCTTTATCATGAGAGTTTGTTGAGATCTTCCCTTTAGATGAGATAGAGATAGTAGGAGAAATTTAGGGGAGGTAGTTACTTATTTAGATAAGCAAGGCGAGACCATGGGATTTCTTAGTCCTCACCTTCTACTTCTGCTGCACCTGGGTCATTATAGGATCAACCCTTTATCATAGTCTCTAACCCTAACTATGTGGGTCATACTTTGCCACCTTCTCCTCCAGGCAGTCATTTGCTACTTCAGCAAAGTAGACTCCTTTACCTCATCCACCTACTCCGTAGCCCACTACTTCAATGACACCACCTTCAGTGACAGATACCGCAGTGTTGGAATCCTTTCATGGATATCAACCAAATGCCCCAACACTGTCGCCATTTGTACAGATGACAATTTGGCCTGATGGTTTGACCGCGTGAGTACTAATTTTATTGGTTTTAAATGAAATTTAATTTGAAGTTCTTAAAGAATAATTGTGTTTACTAATTTTAAGTTTTCTACTGATAGGTTTAGCCAGATAACAATGCATGTACACAGGAGTGTACTAATGTCATTAAGTTTTCTACCTTCTGTTTCATTCACTTATGTATTTAACTTCGATTATCTTCTTATGTAGGAGAAATTTGTATAGGAGAAGACTCAAGATGCCATGATCAAGAAGATCTTCAACCATCGTATGGCTAGGCGGCTTCAGCAAATGAGGATGTACATGAGAGGCACGACCGCCTTACTCAGTGGCTCTTACTGGACCTTAAAAAAGCCCTCTACGTATATTGGGAGGCTGATGAAGGTTTCAAGCATCATCGAGCCACAACAGGGCCAATAAGGTATCTGCTAGGTATTCTAAGTATACTGGTAGGTCAGCAACTTTCATGAACTTATTACTTGATTTAAACTGTTATTATATATGTGTAGTCTAAGTCGTTGGATCATGAGATAACGATGGCAGAGACCTTCAAGTACACTTGCAACTTGAAGGAGAACAAGGAGAGATTTGTCGATCAGAGATCTCAGGATTATTATGTGAGTAAACGTGGTGGTCTAAGTCATAATATATATTCGTTGTCAATTAATTGCCTTACCAATAACTTTTGCATTTAACGTGATACGTAGGAATCCTATACAAAGAGGTTAGAGGCTGCGACCCAACAATCTTAGCAAAGTGGGCAGAATGATAACAACTTTGCTGCTTCCGTGGTCGATCCTAATGCGGTGTTGTGCGAGACCGCATCTAAGCCGTATAAGAATCATGTCTACAGGTTAGGGTCATTTTTCGTTAGCAACCTCAGCACCTCTACCTTGAGGGCTTTGTCCGGCTCAGCCACCAGCCCTGCCAATCCTGAGGTCGTCGATTTGCAAGGGCGGGTTCTTAGCCTCACCTAGAGCCTTCAGTACCAGGCTCAGCAGTTGCATCAGTCTGAGGAGAGATATAATGAGATCTTTGCATGCATCAAAGTGAGGGATGCTTGTGATGCAGAGACAAAGTCCCTGAAGGATAGCACAGGCAGAAGCTGCAGCAGATTCAATGGATGCGGGAATAGATGGCGGTGTACTATGAGCATATGCATGCCGGTTGCAGCGACATTGCTGGAGGGGGATCCTCTTCCTCTGCACAAGAGCAACGATGGGCATCAACAACATTACCTAGATCGTTACCTCAGCAGGACTAAGGGAATGAGGATGATGATGATTATCAAGAACGGTAGTCATTATGGCTTTGTTTTTATTTGTTTGACCGTATTTTAATTTATTTTTTGAGTTTTTATTCTGTATACTTGATATTTCACATTATATGTAGATCATTGTTTTCACAAAATTACTACTTGATTTTTACTAATTGAGATTTGACTATTAATTGTTGAATATCAGGGGATATCATGCTTAGGAAAAAAAATTAAAGCTACTGTCAAATTTATCATCGGAGAAATCCGATAGTAACATTTGTTCAATTTAATATTAAAAATAAAAAAATAAAGATGCCATTGGAGAAATCCGACGATAACGTGGCGTGAAATTATATCATGTGGCGCCAAATTTTGATGGTAATCGTCAAGAGATTTTCGTCACTTTTATAGTAAAATCTGCCACTAGTTTCGCTGCAAACTACTGTCGAAATAATAAATCTGATGGTAATTAGTTACTAGCGAGGAGTTTACCATCAGATTTTATTCGTTATTCCGTCGATAAATCCGATGTTATTCGACGAATTTTTTATAGTGACCTCAAATTTTAGGAGTTTTTGAAACTACCACAACATTTTTTTATAGAGGATTCAAAATCTCCATAAATGAGTAAAACCCTTATAGTGTGATAAACATGAAGTGTTGGACTATAGTCTAGATGTTTAATATTGATAAAATTTGGTGCGCACAAATTATTTTTTGATAGATGATCGTACCATAATGGTTAGACCTATGAAACACAGATACTTTGCTGAGTTGCCGTGTTTCCGTATTAGACATATTTCGGATACGAGACTCATCAACACTCGTCCAACATGCGTGTCTATAGTGTCCAACCGTGTCTTAATAAAAAATAAAAAATTCTTTTCCGAACATGCTTGGATACACCTAAATACCATCTTATGTCAGCGTGTCTAGCATTATTCTTAACATGTATTCTTGAAATAAATTTAGAAATAGTATATATTATTATTATTATTATTATTATTATTATTATTATTATTATTATTATTATTATTATTATTATTAAATAAAACATATTTTAAATACTTTATATAATTAAAATAAGATACTAAAAATAATTAAAAAATTAATTTATATTTTAATTGAAGAGTTTAGAAAACTCTAAAATAACATTTGTGATGACTAAACATTATTAATTTAATTAATTGCAAAGATATTAATTCATAAATACTAATTAAATTAATTTTTGCTTTGCAGATTTATCTTTGGGCCAAAAATATAAGAAAATTATTGCAAACCCATATGATACAAAATTTCCTTGATCCATATGGCTGAATTGATTGTTATGTTCACTTGGGCCAGTCCGAATTACTATTGCAAGCCCAATATACTTATAAACTTTCAGCCTTATGGCTGAGGTAATTTGTGATTATTTGGGCCAGAATTCAAATATTACCTTAATCCCAAATAGTCTCACATGAATGATCCGAAACCATTTAGGAAGGAAAGCAAGTGTTTCTATTGTTTTATGCCTCCAACGGATCTCATGCTTCACCATGAAATGGAATTCAAATTTCATTGAAGTAAAGTTAATAAATGCATGGGAACTATGAGAGAGAAACTGTCGTTGATTTGATGGCTTGCCTTAATGAGGCACGCTACCTAAAGCAAAAGGAAGTAAAAGCAAATCATTTTCTTAATTAATTTGTAAATATCATTTGAGTGCTTTTCTTTTCTTCTCTCTCATCTTTCTTTCTTCTCTATTCGGTCATTACACAGCAAACCATGGAAGCAAAAGCTTTTCACCGAAGGGAAGGAGATGCACGTCTAAAGACAATCACAATGATGGAAAGAAAAAGAAAACTAAAAGTATGCTATGGCTAAGATACTCTCTCACTTGTGGTAAGATTTTGTGAAGAGATCTTGGCTCCTCCATACCAAAAATGGAAGAGAAGATCTCGGTCAGAGAAGAAGATCTTGGAGAGGATGGCTTGTCTCTGATTCTGCTCAACCACCACAGAAGGTAGCTAGAGTGGCTACGTGATGGAAGAGGCAGAAATTAGAGCAGATGAAGCTTTCATCATCATGAAGCATGAAGGGCCAGAAGTTCATCTTAGAGAGCAAGGCAAGGATGAAGGGCTCGGATTGATGAAGAGTGGTGACCGAGGAAGGACTAGAGGTAATTGCATGTTGGGTTTTTGCATGGGTTATCTCTTCTCTCTCTCTGGCCGAACCGGTTCAAGTTGAAGAAGAAGAAGATTGGCTTGGTTTGTTTTGGTTTCAGCCTTGTAGGGTTCTTCCTATAAGTAAGGGTGAACAGTTAGGGTTGATTCAAGGAAAAGAAAAGAGTGAGCACAGAGTTTCTATAGCTCCCCAAGCTAACAGATTTCTTCTCCTTCAATGTTCTCATTTGGTAATTTTTCTGTTTAATTTTGTCATGTCTTGAGTCTCATAGAAAAGGCAAACAGTGAGGTTTGTATGAAAAAGCCATAGAGCAGAAAAAGGTAGAGAGTGCAAAATTAAAAGAAAAAGTCATAGATGTCCTTAGAGTTTCTTTGTACATCTGTGTTGTGTTTCATGATTCTGTGGGAATCCCCTTGTAAGTTGGGTTAGCACTTTACAGTTGAAAGCTTGGCAGTGACCAAGTCAAGTTCAGTTTGGGAATAGATTCTGGACTTGTCCCGGATAGGAAAGATAGTTCCTAGGGAGAATTGGTGTTTGTAATCAAGGATGATTATAGTGAAATTCCATCATTATTGTGATGGAGACTGGATGTAGGCTGTCTTGCACTTAGCAGCTGAACCAGGATATATGTTGGTGTAATTCTCTCTTTCTTCTACTCCATTTCTGTTTCTGCTGCCCAGGAGATAAAACTGAAAATATCTCGTGCTGACTGACGAGACAAAAAGAAAAGTCTCGTGGCTGGGGACGAGATAAAAGAAAAAGTCTCGTGGCTAGTTACGAGATAAAAAGACAAAAAGTTTCCGAAAGTGGTTTCAAAGGCTAGCAAATATTATCAAGCAAAAAGGGGGCTAAGATTCAACCCTCCTTTCTCTTAGCCACTGATAACCATGAATTAGTATCAGAGCTTGGTCTCAAAGAGATCAAGCTTTACAGCTTGGTGAAAAGATTCTGATGGCAGAAAATAGTGGCTCAAATCTGGTGTCCTACAACCTGACAGAAGGACAATCAAGCAACCGACCTCCTCTTTTCAATGGGAAAAACTATACCTATTGGAAGGAGAGAATGAAGATCTTTGTGTAAGCAGTGGACTACAGACTCTGGAAGATCATCCTTGAAGGTCCTCAATATCCAACCGTCACAAGTGCCGAAGTAGTTGTCACTCCTAAACCAGAAGCAAGCTGGACCGAAGAAGACAGAAAGAAGGTTGAACTCAACGCCAAGGCAATCAACTTACTCAACTGTGCTATCAGCTTCGAGGAGTACCGACGGGTATCACGATGTACAACAGCAAAGGAAATTTGGGACAAACTCCTAGTCACTCATGAAGGAACCACTATTGTAAAGAAGACAAGGATAGATATGTTAAACAGAGAGTATGAAATGTTTGCAATGAAGGAAGGAGAATCCATTGATGAGTTGTTTGAGCGCTTCAACACCATTATTGTTGGCTTGGATGCTATGGGAATCAAGTATCCTGAATCTGTGCTAGTGAGAAGAGTGTTGAGATGTCTCACAAAAGAGTGGGAAACAAAAGCATTAATTATTTCTGAGAGTAGTGGTCTTGACTCCATGACTTATGATGATTTGAGAGGAAATTTACTTGCTTTTGAAAACACCTATTTGAATAAAGATTCAAAAAAGAAAGGAATAGCTTTCTCATCTGTTACTAACTCTCTGGATGATGAATCCAGTGATAACTCATCTGAAAATGAATTTGTGTTGTTTGCAAAAAAATTCAGGAAAATGGTGAAACTCAAGGAGAGAGGCAAAGGAGGCAGCTCAAGAAAACAGAAAAAAGATTTCAGCAAGGTGACTTGCTACAACTGTAAAGAAACAGGGCACTTCAAATTTGACTGCCCTAAGTTGAAGGAGGAAGAAAAGCCAAAGAAAGGAAAGAAAAAGGGACTGATGGTATCATGGGAAGATCTTGAAAATGACTCTGAAGACGATGAAGAATCTGAAACAAAGACTTAACCATGCCTTATGGCTGACCACGTTGAGCAGGTAATCATTCCTAACCCTGACACTGAATCTCTTCTTCTTATAATAGATCATCTTTCTGAAAAAATAAGATACTTTTTGCTGGATAATCAGGAACTTGAACAACAAATTATCATCCTTAAAGAAGAAAATGGATTTCTAAAAGAAAAGCTAAGGGAGGCCGAAACTGCTTGTGATCTTGTTGAAGAAAATAAGCAGTTAAAAGCCCAACTTAGGAGCTGTGAAAGTGACCATTTGGTTATTGCATATGTTGATTGTTTTAAAAGGAATGAAGAATTGCTTAAAGAGGTCAAAAGGCTTAAAGAAGACTTAGCCAAGTTCACCCAAAGTTCTGAAAATCTGAATCAAATCTTGGCTAGCCAAAAACCTCTTTATTATAAAGCTAGCTTGGGGTTCTATAAATCTATTGAAAAATCTCATTTTGAAAACATTGCTTCATCTTCCAATGATACAAGATTTCAAAACCCAAGAAGCTTTAACAAAACAGCAACTCCAAGATTTTGTAGATTATGTAACCGAAATGGACACTTTCCCATACAATGCTTTTTTGGTGAAAGGATAATAGGTGATAAAGTTTACAAGGTTGTTTTTTATTATAATGGCTTAGGACATAAGAGATGGTTTAACGTGAAAGGATCCAAGAAAATTTGGATACCTAAGGTCACTTAAGCTTGTTTTGTAGGTATGCCTAGCGTCCAAACGAAAAGAAAATATGTGGTATATGGACAGCGGATGCTCTAGGCATATGACCATAAAGACAACCTTCTTCAGAAAGCTTGATGAATATGATGGAGGACTTTTCACTTTTGGTGATGATGCAAAAGAAAAAATAGTGGCTGTTGGGAAAGTTGGTAAAAGCTTCTCATATTGTAAAAATGATGTCCTTCTTGTAAATAGTTTGAAACATAATTTACTTAGTGTTAGCCAATTGTCTGATTTAGGTTTTGAAGTTATTTTTAGAAAGTTTATGTGTTTAATTGTTTGTGAGAAAACTGGGGATATTTTATTTGAAGCTAAAAGGTGCAATAATGTGTATGGATTAACTGTTGAGGACTTGAAAGAACAAAATGTAACATGTTTTACCTCTCTTGAATCTGAAAAATGGCTATGGCATAGAAAGTTGGGTCATGCTAGCATGTACCAAATTTCTAAGCTAGTTAAGAAAAATCTGGTTAGAGGAATTCCAAATATCAAATTTGATAAGGATCTTACTTGTGATGCTTGCCAATTGGGCAAACAAGTAAAATCCTCTTTTAAACCAAAAGATGGAATTTCTACTAAAAGGCCAATAGAAATGTTACATATTGATCTTTTTGGTCCAACAAGAACACAAAGTTTAGGAGGTAAACACTATGGTCTTGTGGTGGTAGATGATTACTCTAGATTTGGTTGGGTACTTTTTCTTTCTCATAAAAATTATGCTTTTCATGCTTTTTCAACTCTTTGCAAGAAAATTCAAAATGAAAAAGATTTAAAACTTGCCCATTTGAGAAGTGATCACGGAAGAGAATTTGAAAACCAAGACTTTGAAAAATTCTGTGATGACTTTGGAATTGCTCATAACTTTTCATGCCCTAGAACCCCTCAACAAAATAGGGTGGTTGAGAGATGGAATAGAAGCCTTCAAGAGATTACTAGGGCCATGCTTTGTGAGAATGAGATTCCTAAATTTCTTTGGGCTGGAGCTGTAAATATAGCTTGTTATATTTTGAATAGGACAATTATTAGAAAAGGGTTGAAGAAAACTCCTTATGAGCTATGGAAAGGAACCCCTCCAAATCTTAAGTATTTTCATGTTTTTGGATGCAAATGCTTTGTACTTAACAATAAAGAAAACCTTGGTAAATTTGATCCAAAATCATATGAAGGGATATTTGTTGGATACTCCACCACTAGCAAGGCCTATAGGATTTATCTCAAAGAACATAGGACCATAGAGGAATCCATACATGTTACTTTTTGTGATTCTAATTCAATTCCCAGTGCTGTGTTAGATGATGATACAGATTGTGAAGATGTTGTCAATAAAGGAACCAATGAAGAAAATTCCAAATCTGCTCAAAATAAAGAATCTGCCAGTCCAGTTTGTCTCGTCAGATTGGAGGAGACATTTCTATTTTGTCTCCTGAGCAGGCACGAGAAACTGAAACAGTGAGACCACCAGAAGTTCATCAAAGCACAACACCACTCCGGAAGCCCAGGGAATGGAAGTCTATGAGGGGTTATCCTCATGACTTTATCATTGGTGATCCCTCTCAAGGTGTAACAACAAGATCCTCAACCAAAAGGCAATCCGAACCAAGAAATTTTTTCCTCTTGTCACAAATGGAGCCCAATAATATCAAACAAGCTCTTGAAGATCCCTCATGGGTCAAAGCAATGCAAGAAAAGCTTGCCCAATTCGACAAGAATGAGGTTTGGACATTAGTACCTCATTCGGATGGTAAGAAAGTTACAGGTACTAAATGGGTATTTAAAAATAAACTTGGTGAGGATGGACAAGTGGTTCGTAACAAGGCTAGATTAGTGGCCCAAGGTTACGATCAAGAAGAGGGTATAGATTTTGATGAGTCTTTTGCTCCGGTAGCTAGAATGGAAGCAATTAGGTTGTTTCTTGCCTATGCTGCCCATAAAGGTTTCAAAATGTTTCAAATGGATGTTAAATGTGCTTTCCTTAATGGCTTTATTGATAGAGAAGTGTATGTGGTACAACCCCCCGGTTTTGAACATAAAGATTTCTCAAATCATGTTTTTAAACTATCTAAGGCTCTTTATGGTCTTAGACAAGCTCCAAGAGCTTGGTATGAATGGCTTAGTGCCTTCTTGTTGGAAAATCAATTTCAAAGGGGTACCACTGACACTACTTTATTTATTAAAGCATCTAATGATGATATTCTTCTTGTTCAAGTTTATGTGGATGACATTGTATTTGGTTCGGCCAATGAGTCCTTGTGTGAAGAGTTTGAAAAACTCATGACTAGTGAGTTTGAGATGAGTTTAATGGGAGAGCTAAATTTCTTTCTTGGCCTCCAAATTAAACAAACTCCTAGTGGTACTTTTATTCACCAAGGAAAGTATGCAAAAGAACTTATCAAAAAGTTTGGCCTAGAAAATTCCAAACCAATGGGTACACCAATGTATCCTAACACAAAACTTGAAAAGGATGATGATGGCCAAGATGTGGATGAAACAAGGTATAGAGGAATGATAGGTTCACTTATGTACCTTACCTCCTCTAGACCGGATATTGTTCAAAGTGTGGGTGTATGCTCAAGGTTTCAATCTCACCCAAAAGAATCCCATCTTTCGGCCCTTAAGCGCATCATTAGATACATTAAGGGAACTAGTGACTATGGCTTGTGGTATCCTAAATCTGATGACTTTTATGCAGTAGGGTTTTGTGATGCAGATTATGCGGGAGATAGGGTGGATAGACGGAGTACATCTGGAATGTGTTGCTTCCTTGGAAGCTCACTCAACATGTAGTCAAGCAAAAAGCAAGCCACAGTGGCTCTATCCACAGCTGAAGCCGAATATATTTTCGCATCTGCATGTTGTTCACAATTAATTTGGTTAAAAACACAGTTGGAAGATTACAAATTAAAGATCAATAGTATACCCTTATTTTGTGATAATATGAGTGCTATAAACATTTTCAAAAAATCCTGTTTTGCACTCAAGAACCAAGCACATTGAGATAAAATATCATTTCATTAGAGAGCATGTGCAAAAGGGTACTATTGATATTCAATTTGTAAAATATGAAAACCAACTTGCTGATATTTTTACAAAACCCCTCTATGAAGACAGATTCTGCACTTTGAGAAAAATTTTAGGCATGATTGATTTAAGTTCTATTGATAACTTTTGAAATTTTGATTCTGCTCAGTTTTGTCTCGTAGGAATAGACGAGATAAAAATAAAAGTGTGTTGGAAGGGCTGTGATCAAGGGGAAGTCAGCGCCAAAAATTAATTCTCATGGATCCCACCAAATTTCCTTGACCCACTCTGACCATTTTGTTAGTTTCTCTCTCTGCAAATCACAATGTCTTTTTGTTGTCTCATCAAATCTTATTGGAAGTGGTTATTGTCAAATCAAATCCTTCTCTTCACCTAATCAATTGATTCTAGGAAACCACCTTTCAATTTATTTCAAATAAAAGAGAAACTCCTTGGGTATTAACCGCCACTTAATGGACTTTTAATTCCCCTTAATTCTCTCTCCACTCCACATTTATTGCTTCTCTAACCTCCCTCCTCCCTCACTCCATTTGGTTTCTACTCAACCCCTTCATAATCCACTTCTCCATTTTTACTACCATGAAAAAAAAAATTGCTCCTAGGAAAAGCGAACGGCTTCTCTTCTCTCATAAACCGTCCACACCACAATCTCATACCCACATTCATATTCACTCTACATCATCATCTTCTCCCTCACCTCCCTTAAAGCAAACCGACACTATGCGAAGGAAGGTCATAGCTACAAAAACTTCTTCAAGGAAGAAGAAAGAGAGAGTTCCTGTGGAGGAAGAGGAAGAATCTCACACGTCTCCCATTCCATCTCCACCACCATCTTCACCGAAGAAAGCCCCACCTGGGAAGAGTGGCCAGAAATCAAAAAGGATTCGCTCTGCACAATACTAAGGAACCTGCAAACCTGGAATCACTGGACTTCAAGAACAAATTCAGCAAAACACATTCTCACTATGACCCTGCCAGATTCAACTCCTGTGCGTCATATGAATTTCACAAAGAGGTTCTGGAAAAGCGCCATCTCTGTGCAACCTATCTTGTCAACCTTGATTCTCTCACCAACAAAGGGATAAATGTATCCTCTCTTTTTGAACTGCTTCAATGGACTTCATTGCTTCACATCCAAAAACCAGTTTACCCTGGTTTAGTTCGTGAGTTCTATGCCAACTTGAGATTGATTGATGGCACCATCCATTCATATGTGAAGAGAGTTCACATCACTCTTGACACTGCCACCATTGAGACGGCCTTGGGCTACAAGGAGGAAGGGCCGAGAGCATACATGGCCGAAAAGTGGGACTCACAGGTCGGCATCACTTACAAAATTGTTCTTCAACACATTTCTGAAAATCTCTCTGGCTTGGATGGCACTACTCCTACCCACAAAGCCCTTGGACTAACCAACTCTCTGCTTCACAGGATTATCACCCACATCCTGACTCCTCAAAGCGGCTCCCACAATAGAGTAATACTTTCTGACTCTCTCATCATTTTTGCACTTGTTACATCTACTCCAATATCCTTTGGCTATCTTATGATCCGACATATGTGGGAATCGATAAAGAGCACCAAAAAGGCAAATCTGTCCTATGGTATGTTCTTAACCAGTATATTTGAATTTTTTTAAAGTTGACCTTCTGAATGAGGCTGTAGAAAATAAAGTGTCAATGATCAAGGGAGGTGGAGCGGTTAAGGGAACAAAGGGCAAGAAATCTGGGGCTTCGGAGAGTGACTATGAGAGTCAGCCCGAATCGTCCAAGGCGACTGAATCCATTAGGGAAATCCTCACTGAATTTTCAAATATATCTGAACTCATGATACAATTCCATAAAGCAGGACGCAAGTTAGCGTATGAAAATGAGAAGGCTTGGGGAAGATGCAAAGATAAAGTCAGTTTGATGCTAGAAAGTCTTGATGAGGATCCAGGAATTGTAAGTGAAGAAGGGGCTAAAGCATCTGATCTTCAGTTCTCTGATGACTAATCTTCTGTTTAGTATTTGATATTGGCATACTTAGGCTCAATTTGATACTCTGTTTTGGTTTGATACTGTTAGCTCTATAACTCTGTGATACTCTGTGGATACTTTTGGAAATATTTTGGATATTCTGCTTGCTATGTCATAGTCTTTTTGCAGGTGTCCCTTGAAGCCAAAAGGGGGAGGAATTGATTCTGAAAATAGAAACTGAAAAATAGGGGAACTGGAAACTGAAAAACAGGGGATGGAATTATTTTAAGAATTCATGATCACCCTTGTTAAAATGATACAGCTGATGCTTGATAATGCATTTGTTTTATCCTGTGATTGTTGATGTTGATTGATGTTTATCTTGGTAAAATGCTTGGTTGATTATAATTGTGTTGCATTTGTTTTACCTTGATACAATGATTGTTGTTTTGGATTTATTTTTGGCAGTTCCTTTAAAGTTGAAGTTTACTATGGTTTGAGATGATCATGAATGATTAGAAAATTATTTTTGCTATGATCAATTTGCCTTGATTTGATTAGAAAATTTTCAGAAAACATCAAACTGTTTGTCTTTGTATGATTGAGCAGAAAATCATATTATTGATAACAAATGAGTTTTGATTATCATTCTGTTCTGCTCATAAATCAAGTCATTCAACATTACATATTGAATATGTTGAATAACATTGATGCCTTAGGCTTGATAAAAATTGTTACGGGTATGAAGCTTCCCATGGTAATATAAGCATACATCAAGGGGGAGCCATGTGACAATTAGAAAGGGGGAGAAATTCAAATATTTAAAGGGAGTATTCTATACTTCAATCTTTAATTTCTTTCATTTTTAATTTTAATAATGTTTGTCATCAAGAGAGAGATTGAAGAGTTTGGAAAACTCTAAAATAACATTTTTGATGACTAAACATTATTAATTTAATTAATTGCAAAGATATTAATTCATAAATAGTAATTAAATTAATTTTTGCTTTGCAGATTTATCTTTGGGCCGAAAATATAAGAAAATTGTTGCAAACCCATATGATACAAAATTTCCTTGATCCATATGGCTGAATTGATTGTTATGTTCACTTGGGCCAGTCCGAATTACTATTGCAAGCCCAATATACTTATAAACATTCAGCCTTGTGGCTGAGGCAATTTGTGATTATTTGGGCCAGAATTCAAATATTACCTTAATCCCAAATAGTCTCACATGAATGATCCGAAACCATTTGGGAAGGAAAGCAAGTGTTTCTATTGTTTTATGCCTCCAACGGATCTCATGCTTCACCATGAAATGGAATTCAAATTTCATTGAAGTAAAGTTAATAAATGCATGGAAACTATGAGAGAGAAACTGTCATTGATTTGATGGCTTGCCTTAATGAGGCACGCTACCTAAAGCAAAGGGAAGTAAAAGCAAATCATTTTCTTAATTAATTTGTCAATATCATTTGAGTGCTTTTCTTTTCTTCTCTCTCATCTTTCTTTCTTCTCTATTCGGTCATTACATAGCAAACCATGGAAGCAAAAGCTTTTCACCGAAGGGAAGGAGATGCACCTCTAAAGACCATCACAATGATGGCAAGAAAAAAAAACTAAAAGTATGCTGTGGCTAAGATCCTCTCTCACTTGTGGTAAGATTTTGTGAAGAGATCTTGGCTCCTCCATACCAAAAATGGAAGAGAAGATCTCGATCAGAGAAGAAGATCTTGGAGAGGATGGCTTGTCTCTGATTCTGCTCAACCACCACAGAAGGTAGCTAGAGTGGCTACGTGATAGAAGAGGCAGAAATTAGAGCAGATGAAGCTATCATCATCATGAAGCATCAAGGGCCAGAAGTTCATCTTGGAGAGCAAGACAAGGATGAAGGGCTCAGATTGATGAAGAGTGGTGACCAAGGAAGGACTAGAGGTAATTGCATGTTGGGTTTTTGCATGGGTTATCTCTTCTCTCTCTCTGGCCGAACCGGTTCAAGTTGAAGAAGAAGAAGATTGGCTTGGTTTGTTTTAGTTTCAGCCTTGGAGGGTTCTTCCTATAAGTAAGGGCGAACAGTTAGGGTTGATTCAAGGAAAAGAAAAGAGTGAGCACAGAGTTTCTATAGCTCCCCAAGCTAACAGATTTCTTCTCCTTCAATGTTCTCATTTTGTAATTTTTTTGTTTAATTTTGTCATGTCTTGAGTCTCATGGAAAAGGCAAACAGTGAGGTTTGTATGAAAAAGCCATAGAGCGAAAAAAGGCAGAGAGTGCAAAATTAAAAGAAAAAGCCATAGATGTCCTTAGAGTTCCTTTGTACATCTGTGTTGTGTTTCATGATTCTGTGGAAATCCCCTTGTAAGTTGGGTTAGCACTTTACAGTTGAAAGCTTGGCAGTGACCAAGTCAAGTTCAGTTTGGGAATAGATTCTGGACTTGTCCCGGATAGGAAGAATAGTTCCTAGGGAGAATTGGTGTTTGTAATCAAGGATGATTATAGTGAAATTTCATCATTATTGTGATAAAGACTGGATGTAGGCTGCCTTGCACTTAGCAGCTGAACCAGGATATATCTTGGTGTAATTCTCTCTTTCTTCTACTCCATTTCTGTTTCTGCTGCCCAAGAGATAAAACTGAAAATATCTCGTGCTGACTGACGAGACAAAAAGAAAAGTCTCGTGGCTGGGGACGAGATAAAAGAAAAAGTCTCGTGGCTAGTTACGAGATAAAAAGATAAAAAGTTTCCAGAAGTGGTTTCAAAGGCCAGCAAATATTATCAAGCAAAAAGGGGGCTAAGATTCAACCCCCCATTCTCTTAGCCACTGATAACCATCATTAATATCAATAAAATATCAAAATATCATTATGATTTATCTAAAAAATAATTTATATTATATATATGCATATCCCCATGTTTTATAAGATTTTAAAATTCATGTGTCAACGTGTCCCATGTCGTATCATATCCCGTGTCTGTGTCAGTATCCGTGCATCATATGGTTAGACTAATAAAAAATAATTTTTATAAAGGAATATATATTACAAATCTGACATTTATAGAGAATAAATATTCTATAAAATTTACAAAAATGAGATAATCTTAAACCTCATCTTAAATTACATTTTAAGATTGAGTTAAACACATTCTTTCTAAGAAAATATGCATATTTTAATTTTCTTTAAATTAATATTGATATAATTTAATTTGATCTTGCTAGTAATATGTATCATGATATTAATGAACTATGTCAACAAAAGATAGCAAATTAAGTTGCCAAAGGGCGATTCTAAGCGATTTGTAGAAGATTTTAGAGGGAAGAAAAGGTCAAAAGACACTAATTTCTTATTATAACTTTCATTATTCCTGTTGATCTATCCTTTATATTTGCTTAAAATTTATTCTTTTGTTTTGGTCCTCCTAGAGTGATCTTCTTCTCATCATCGTACTCTTGTCTCCTATCTCTTTCTTTTAATTAGTACCTCATTAATTAGCTGCTTCGAATACATGTAAAAAACAAAACCACCAGTAAAGTATCTATTTTTCACATCATGATATGACATGACATTGTGAGGGCTCAAATGGCAAATAAATTAAAAAATGTGGAAGGTGTAGCTAACACACCCTCTACTAAGAGAGGATGGTAGAGGTGAGGCATGAGGTCAATGCAAATTTAGATGACCCACTTAAGAAGAAAATAGACTAATCATCATCATCATCCACTACAAGAAATTATCGGAATAACGATCGATTTAGTGATCGATTCTGATGGTCGTTAAAATCTTGGTCGTCAATTAGAAAATAGCGAGCAACTTCGGTCGCTAACCGTTAGCGACCAACTTTAGCGACCAATTTTTTTAACAAGACCACCAAACCCCTCACCAAAGAGTATCGGTCGCTAAATCGGTCACTAACATAATTGGATGCTAAATGGTGACCAAATTTTTCGTTGCTAAATCTGTACTGAGTAAATCGGTCGTTAAATGGCGACAAACTTTTCGGTCGCTGATTCAGTCGCCGATAAAATCGGTGGCTAAATTGGTCGCCAATACCTAATTTGAAAATCTAAAATCGGCGCTAAATTGGTCGCTAATTCCTAAACTAAAAAACTAAATTGGTCGTTAAAGCGGTCATTGTTCCTAATCTTATAATTATAGATTTTTACTAATTTCGCATTTACCACTATTAAAACTTAATTTCATAAATAATTATATTTCCACAAAATATAAAAAGAATTCAACATAGATCAATTTTTTGAATAAATACAAAAAAATATTCACAGTGTCTACATAAAAATATAGAATTTAAAATATTAAAAATTACTAAATACATCAAATTCCTAAACACTTTAAAATGGTCCAAATGCACCTCAAATTTTAAAGTAACTTTATTCTTTAATCTATGCCTAAATACAAAATATTAGAGGAATGGGAGCACAGTCTTCACTTTGTAACTCCATAAAGCGATCATGATCCCAATCCGATCTTCTAGCATAATCACAAACTATCCACAATCATATGCTTTGGAACACCAACATGAACAAAATTAACAGGCCAACGCACACCTGAAATCCAATGATCAGCCCAGAAATAGGTGGTATTACCAGCACTTAATCTTCAAATAAAATTTCAAAGCAACAATGATCACATGGACATGTTTTTTTGAGAACAAAAGCTAAATTCCAATTTGAAAAAAACATCATTGTATACCTGATTGGCCAGCTCTTTTGTAAATAAGCAAAGTCTTCCTGGCATCATGTTTTTGCATATCAAAGAACTGAAAATTTCATGGGTTAGCATAAATTTAAAAACTAAAGCTAAAGTGAAGTTATCAAAACAAGAAATTAAATATTAAGGTAGACAATTACCACATCCACAAGATTGATGATTCCATCATTGACTGCACAATATATTTTGAAGCTCTCTTTCAATACCAGGGCCAAAGCATATTGCACTAGGTAATTGCTGTAAGCTCCTCCATCAGGTTGCAATAGCGACCAACTATTTTCTCAACCTAATTTTATGTCCGTCGCTAAATCGGTCACTCTCTGAATCGGCCGCTAAATTGGTTGCTAATAGTGATCGATTTCATAACCGACAAACTCAAAGACTAACTTTTTTGTTTTTCGTTGTTGATTCGGTCGCTAAGTTAAAAATTAGCGACTGATTTTAGTGACCAATTTTTTTCTGGTCATATAAAAAATTTATCGGTCGCTAAATCGGTTGCTATTAGTGACCCATTTAGTTGGTCGCTAAAATCGGTCGCTAAGTATAATTTAGCGACCGATTTAGCAATCAACTTTTTTTTAGTCCTAGAAATTATATATCGGTCGCTATTAGCAACCAATTTTTTTGGTCACTAAATTCGATCGCTATTCTGATAATTTCTTGTAGTGATCATCGTCAAGCAATCAAAAGCTATCTAAGGCTACACCAGTCATATCGAAATTAGAAGTAAGATAACCAAACTTCCACTTCTTTAGTGCTTTTATCGATCAATTAAGTTTACTTAATTACTTATATCTATGAAATTCATTAAAGAAAATAATTGACGGACATATTCAAAAATAATAACTGGTTGAAAAATACTAGAAGGATATTAGAATTTATTATTTTTAATTATTAGTTAGTTATTAATATTTAAAAATATAAAATAAAATATATTATTAAATTATTAAATTAAAAGAATTAAATTAAAAAATTAAATTTAATTAAATAATAACAAAAAATAACAAATACTGATACCTCCGTAGCATTTTTTTTCTAATTGACTCTATTATAACTATGAATAAATTAATAATCTTATTACTAGAAACATTATTGGTCACACGATAAATACACAAAGGGGCCTTATAGTGTACAGATGTGGGTGTACAGATTTTTGTCTTTTTGTGGCTGAAAAGCGTGTCACTAAAAGTGTTGCTTAAAGAAAAAGTGTTACCCTTAATCGTTAACTTGGCTCTGATACCAATTTTTACTCTTCATATTTTATAATTTGTATAAAATTGAAAATGTTACTTTTATAATTCTGATTTTTATAGTTTTTCAATCTTGTTTTAGTTTATAATAGTCTTTTTTGCATGGATTATTGTTTATAAATTTTTTTATCTGTTTGTCTTTTTCTTGAATATATTTTCTCAAATCTTCAACAACTTCTTTTATTTCTACACTTTCTGTTGTTTCTAAATATCTTTTTAATTTTTCAACCTCATTCTCTATTTTTTCTTTCAACAGCTTTAATTCTTTTAAGTCATAATATGGTTTTCCAGGAATTTATAAATTTTTTAAGTTTAACTCCAACTTGTTTATATTTATTCTTATTTCTATCCTTTTTATTATGAGGTCATCAATTTCGATCTGAAGATTATTTAATTCCCTTTTATACTCCTTTATTTTACTTTTTAAATTTTTCACTCTTTTTCTTTTTATTTTATTTTCTGGTCTTTCAATCTTTGCATGCTTCATTATTTATTTTAGAATTTCTGCAAATTCTATCATCGCTTCATCATTATTTTCTAGAGATTCTATTAATTTTTCTAACTCTTCAACTTCTCTTTTTAACTTCTCATAGATTGTTTTTAGAGCTTCAAATGCTCTTTGATTTATTTCAGAAAATTACAAATAATTCAAACGATTTTCTCTTTCAAAGAGCTCTTGTTTCTTATCTTGATAAGTTACATATATTTCTTCTTTATTTATTGTCATAATTTAGTATTTAGGGTTTCATTTAATTTTTCGACCTTTTTTGTTAATTCTTTTATTTCAGAATTTTCTTCTTTAATCTTTAACTTAGATAAACTTAAAGGGCTATTAATTTTAGATTCTCTTATTTGAAAATTTGATGAAACCAATTTTTCTGATGGTTCTTTTAATAATAGAACTGAGTTTTCAATAGCTTTATATTTTGGTATTTCTGTTTTTACAATTTTCTGAAATAATTCATCGACATAAATTCTTTCTCTGTTTTTAAATATTATACTATGATGGCTATTTGTTAAAGCATAATTTATTGCATATGTAATTGAAAATGGTTCATCATCTTGTTCCATTAGATTCTTTCTATGAAATTTATAAGCCAAACTTATAGATCTCCCAAGATTTTCAGTTGATAAAGGTATAGCATATCCAAGATGGGCATTAAATTTAACATTTACGTTTGCCAAATTTCTGTGAACAATTCCGATTATTTGATCTATTGGGTCATCAGTAATTCTTTTGTCACAGATTGCTAAACTTATTGGTGAATTAATTCCTTTCATATATGTAGATTTGATTAAGACTTGTATAGTACTAATATGAATCCATCCAATTTTAGATCTTTTTTGTTGATCCTTAATTTTCTCAATCTGTTTACTCAATTCTTCATTATTTATCGAAGCTATTTCAAGTTCTCCATTGGCAGATTTTATTTTTATAGGAGCTTCAAGTTGAATTTTTCCATAGTATATTATATTTTTTCTATTAAAAACTTCTTTTAAAAGATTTTGTTTATTGAAATTTTCATTTGATTTGAGGTATAATTCTGTTTTTAGAACAGCCTGCTTTTCATTATCTAATAAAGCAGTTAATCTATAATAATCAGATTCTTCTGTTAATTCTAAACTTTCTAAATAATTCATAATTGAAAGACTAGAATGAAGATGTACCTTTCTGGAGAAAAACTTCCTTTATTTAGTATATTTTACATAAGGGGTTTTTATCTCCAGAGGGGAGATTGTAGATACTAACTCCAGAGGGGAGTTTAGAACTATTTTTCCCTTAAGGGAATTCTTCTTCAGACTATAGAATCGCCTCGGCTGCTTCCTCCTTGCTCTCCTAGCATATGAGTACTCTTAGCCTCCTGCTTTCTATTTTCTGATGCCTTCTACAATTGCCTAAGCAACCTATTTATAATGGTTGGGTCTGATGGACAATTTCCATCCTTACCCTTCTTATGACGTCATTGCTTACATCATTGTTTATTATCTTGCACCAGCTACATTGTTGGTGCTCTATGACCTAAGCGCTTACGTCACTATGCAATAATGTTGAGAGATGCTTCAGATGTGCTGTCTTCCTCTTTCATTATGTGACCTTCAGATGCGTTGTCTTCTTCCTTTATCATGTGGGTTGATTCCGTTTTATTATTGCTTTCTTCAGATAACTCTGAGACGCATAGCTGGCACTTGTGGTCTTCTCTGTCTTTTATCAAATAGCAGAGATTCCTCTTTATCCCTTTAGGGAGCTTTTCTAAGAGTCCAGATAAGTTGTAGAATGCTGATTCAAATTTCACTAAGAGTCTCATCTCTCTTTCTTCAATTTCATTCCTTTTACTAGACACAAGCAAAGTATTTCTGCTTTTATAATTAATTCTTGTGTGAGATTCCCTTGTTATCTTTTGAGTTCTTTCGAAGACCCTTGCTAGTGTGCTGGCTAGCCTTCCTTCATGACTGTAGATTGTTAAATCTTGAACTTGATCAATTGGTTAAAAATTTCCTGGGAAGACGGACATGAATATTACTTGGTGTGCTGGAAACAAGCATTCTTCTTCTTCATTAAAAATAGGTTGACTGTTTGTAAATTTTAGGGATATATCCCTTGGATTTACGTTGTCAATCATATTTTTAAATCTCTTCACTGCATCAACGAATCCTGCAGGAAACTCACTAATAATTTTTAGATCATTAAAAATTAAAATTGTATCAATTAATCCATACTGGAAAAACTGATAGGTGTCCGATGGGGATGCATCTGGAAATATAACCAGGTTTGTTAGCTGTTCTTTGGCAATAGGATAATATCCCAAAATTGCTCTTTTTTCTTCAGTCCAGTTCAGGACTATATTAAGGGTTTCTCTGAGATTTGATCTACAGACCCTTTTCTTTTCTTTGATTTCAGCCCTTGTAGGAATGTTTCTTATTATCCCTGTTCTCTGGGTTTGAATTGGAGTTTTATCTGCTCTTTTTAGGGTTTGCTCTGGATAAAGAGCTTCATATTCCCTGAAAGATTCCTTTGCTTCTTCCAGTGTTAAAAACCCTCCTTTATGAATTATCCTTGATTGATGTGTAAATGGTGCTGCTTTTTCCCAGGCATCATATACTCCTTTCATGGGGCCATTATAAATTACATAATATTTTTTATCTTGGGTGGATTTTTTGATAATTTCAGCAATTGTTTTATTTTCTGGAATTTTTTCTTCACCTGATTTGTCCACCACGCTTAGCTGGCTGAGCTCTGATGGTTTTGGTTGTTGTGTTGATTTCATTGCTTCGATGGCCTTCTTGAGGGATTGGATCTGTGTCCTTATTTGCTGACAATGCTTGCATTTTTCGAGTTCTTGTTCGTATTTCTGAATTTCTTGATCTAATGCGTTGTAGACGAACTCCATTCTCTTGTTAATGTATCTGCAATAACATTTTTGTCACCCTTAATATATTCAATTTTTATTGGATATTGTAACAAAAATAATTGCCATCTTACCAATCGTCCATGATTATAATCAACTTTTAAATTATATCGTAT
Source organism: Arachis hypogaea (assembly GCF_003086295.3). Classification (NCBI taxonomy): domain Eukaryota; kingdom Viridiplantae; phylum Streptophyta; class Magnoliopsida; order Fabales; family Fabaceae; genus Arachis; species Arachis hypogaea. Next base: position 40,998,009 of record NC_092046.1, on the reverse strand, counting down.
GAAACCTGTTAGGTAGCTTGAATCTGTCCTTAATGTAAATTCTCTGGGTAGTAAATCAATTTTCCATTTCTTAAGAGATTTAATTGCTGCTAGAGTTTCCTTTTCATGAGTGGTATATCTCTGTTCTGTTGGAGTAAAAGTCCCTGAAATATACCTGCAAAGTAATTCCTTTGGGGAATTTTTAGAATCTAGTGATTCTTTTCCTTGCTCCAAACTTTTTATAGCTTTCTTAGCTTTTAGACATCCTGACCAGGTTATGTCTGAAGCATCTGTTTCTACTATTAAGTAGTCATTTTCTTCTGGAATATAAAGTTCTGGAAGTTTTTCACATAATTCTTTAATCTTTTGAATTTGCATACTATCTTTTTCATCCCATTTCCATTCTTTTTTAGTACTTATTTTTGGAAATAAGCTTTTAGTGTATTTTGTTATATTCTTTAAGAATCCTTGATCAGAAATATAATTTATACACCCTAAAATCTTTGTAATTATTTTCTATCTTCTATTTTATTAGGAAATAAATTTACCTTTTCTAGGACATTTGGCTGAAGTTTTAGCTTTCCTTGAGTGGATAGAATTAATCCAAGAAACTCTATTTCTTGTTTTGCTATTCTTGCTTTCTTTTTGCTAAGAACTAATCCTTTTTCTTTACATCTTTCTAAAACTATTAATAATTTTTGAAGATGATCTTCTCTATCCTGTTTTGTAAAAATTAGTATATCATCAATGTACACTAAAACAAATTCATTTAACTCTTTTAGATTTTTTTCCATAAATCTTTGATAAATACCTGGAGCTTGTTTTAATCCGAATGGCAATACATTCCATTCATAGAGCAACACACTTGTTGATTCTTTTGTTGGACAAGTAAAAGCAGTTAATTTCTTTGTTTCTTCGTCTAAACGAAGTTGCCAATATCCTGATTTTGCATCAAGAGATGAAAACCAAGTTGCTCCTTTGATTTTTTCTAAAATAGAATCTTTTCTTGGAAGTTTATGAGCATCACCAATAGTTGCTTCATTCATCTTCTTATAGTTAATAACCATTCTTCGTTTTCCCCTTTTAATTTCATTATTGTTTTCGACATAAAAGGCTGGAGCCGCATGAGGACTTTTACTTAATCTTATAATTCCTTTTTCCAAAAGATCTCTACATTCTAATGAAAACTCTTCTCTATCTCTTGCGGAATAAGGGATTTTATTTGGAACATTTATCTCTTTTGTCGGATCTTTTAATTTAATGCTTACTAATTCGTTATTTGTATTTTTAATATCTAAAGGATTTTCAGCACAAATTTCATCCAAAAGTTCTTCTATCTTTATTTCTAGATTATTTTTTGGGATATTTATTTGAAAGTATAAATTTAAATAACATGTCTCTAATATAGAAAATATTTTAAATTTTAAGATCTTATCTATAGTAGTAGTCGGTATTTTTATACGTTTTGATTTTTGATTTATTGAAGAATCGTGTGGAGCTTTTAAAACTATATATGTTAGTTCTTGAATGAATGGATGATATAGCTTTAAAAAGTTATTTCCTATGATAAAATCCATTCCAGAATCTAACATGTATATAGATGGAACAATGAACCTATAATTTTGAATAAAAATTTCAACCATCTCTGCTTTTTGGTCAATTTTATGTATTGATTTGTCAGCTATTCTAACTCTTAATGGTTTCTTTAATTTTTTCCAATCAAGTTTTATATTTGAACTAGCAAAGCATTGTGTTGCTCCAGAATCTATGAAAGCATTTATAAATTTTTCTGTTATTTTTATAGTAATAAATGTAGCATTATTACTCAGTCTCTGAGTCTGTTTCCGAGACATATTCAAAAATATAGTCTAAGTTATCATCAGATTCTTCTAAAGGTTCCATGAAACAAGACTTAGCAATTTCTATTTGTTTAGTAAGATCCTTTTTATCCTTCTTTTTCAGAAATTCATTTGCATAGTGTCCTTCTTCTTGGCAATACCAACACTTACAATTTTCTTTTTTATTTGGGCAATAATCACTTTTTTGTCTCTTATTTTTATTGTTATTTCTTTTTCTAAAATACATCTTTTTTCTCCAGTTTGGATAGTATTTTCTTTTTCTAAATTGATATTTTCTTTTTCTTTGAAAATTTTTATTAAGACCATATTTTTGAGGTATCTCTTCATTATCCTGACAGCAAATTCTAATTATATTTGCAAATCTTTTTTGAGTTGCTTCTTGCATACAACGTTCTTTTATTTCCTCTCTTATTGCAGAGGTTGCTCCACCAAAATTATTTTCAATTGTTCCTCTATTTATTTCTCTTATAAATCTTCCCATAATAAATTCGTTAGCAGGATATGGAAGTTTTGTTATATACATACTAAGATAATGGTTTTTATCTTCTTCTTTTAATTTGTAATAATGTATTCTATATTCACATATATAAGACTCCACATTACATAGATCATATATGTGAATGTTAGCTAAATGGTTTTTTGCTTCTTGATATTCTTTATTATAGACTTCTTGTTTATGATCTATAATATTTTTTCCAAAAAATTCTTTATATAGAATCATCATTATATATAATATCTTATCATAAGCTGTTATTTTTGTTGCTAATTCTTCTATTATTTGGTTTTTTATTGATGTCATATAATCTCTTATAGCTCCTTTAGTATGAAACCCTATGTAATTCCAAATGTCTCTTCCAGATAATTCATTAAGTTTTGGATTAGTAAAGGCTTCTAATAAGAAGGAATTCAACCAGTTTTCGAAAATTTCTTTTTCATTCGTTTTACAGTCTAAATCGAGCATTCTTTCTCCTTCCATTTCCTGAATTTTAGGAACGTATTTTGATGGTATTTTTGTATATTTTGAATCTTTATTTATAAACCCTTTTTTAAAAGCATAATTATCAAAACCTGTTTTCCATTTAAATTGAGATTGATTATCCCTAGATGTTCCAGCTTCATTTTTTACTTGTATTGGAATTGCTGGTTCTTTGTCACTTGAATAATCTAGGATGTGTTCTTCATTTTCTATATTTTCAGAATTTACTATTTCTTCTTCTATCTGAAATCCCTGTTCCATAATATTATTTTCTTGAGTCATTTTTAATTGTTTAAAAAGCATTGTAACTTCTTCTAATTTTTCTTCAATATTCATAATTTTAGTGGTGGTTTTACTTTTAAATCTGTTATGTTGATTATATTTTGAAATTTTTCTTCTTTTGGATTTTCTTTTTCCTTATTTCTTTGAAATTTTATGGATACTAGTATTTCTTCAAGCATATCTACTATAGAATTTAATTGTGGGTTAAAAGTATGATAAAGATGTGGGGAATCATTTCCATGATAACATTTCTTAGAAATTCCGTGTGAAAAATAAGTTTTTTCAGGTTTTTGAAGTCCTTCAATAAAGCTTATAGTAAAATAAAGATTTTGAGAAAAATCATTTTGTATTGATTTTAAGAATTCGGTGTCATTACAGTTAACATTAGTTAAAATCATTAATTTTTTATCTATTAATTTTGATAACTTAATTATTTCTTCTCTTAAATCTTCTAATTTACTTTTTTCCATTAGGTGACGCTTTTCTTTGTAAAGAGCTACGGTTTTAAGTGAAAAGTGTGACTTTAGAAAGTGTGATTTAAGTAAGCAAATCTTTAAATCTGTACAGATTTAGATCTGTACCATATAATTTTCTATACACAAATCATGGCAACAGAATTATATATCTTTCTTGGACCTTGTGCTGTTTAGTTGTCAGTACGATTGAAGAGTTTGATCCCTATATGCTTATTCTTGGTCTTGTTTCTTAACAAACTCTTCTGACAATTTCTTGATTTTATAACAAAAGAAAAAAGAGTTAACACAAGAAATTAGCCTTTTATCATCGGATTTCATATATGAATCCAATCTTCAATTATAATTCGATTTTTATTTACATTACTAGTTATTATTCAATTTTATTTATTTTAATTCTAACTTTGTAATCAAACAAAGTTTAATGGTTATCTTCTTCATCTTAATAATCAAATGATCATAACATCAATATTATTCATCAATCATATATTTATAGAAGAAATTTTTTATATCTCAACTAAAGATATACTCATATATATGATTAGTTTTATAATGTCTATATATCTATAAATTATTCACTAATATTCTATATTCATAAAATTCTTATACCTCTTAAATATTTACTGACTTAAATATCAGAACATTTTTTACAGATATCCAGACCACCTCCGTATTTTTTGACGACCGAGTTGTATTCACTCCATAAAAATAAAGCGTATTACAATATCAAATTAAAAGAGATGAAATATACCTTAAAAGTTCATCCATGCAAAAACGTTTAGCACTCACTGTAGGACAGAGCAAAATAATACCTGATATGGCTGTTACAATCAAAAGTCATAACTCGGCATCGTATGGCTTAATGAGCTATAATTCGCCCAAACGGTAAAAATCAGATCCTAATGCTCGACTAAGTATCACAACGTCCTGATACTTTATAATTGCTCTTCAACAAAATTAATAATGACAGATGTAACCGTCAAACACCTCACCCTACATATAAAGAAGGTAAGATATTTTCTAAAGACACATTGAGAATACACAATACTGACTTAAGTATCGGAGTCTCTTTTGCAGGTACATTCCCCCTTGTTTATACTCTCTGTGACGTGATATACCTCTGGACGAAGAACTCGGACCTTCAAGCCTATAGCTTCGTATTGAGGACAACAGCTTGGCATCAACTGTCAGGAACCGAGTTACATCCAGGTTACTCACCCAAGAATAATTGGCACTAACCGTGGGAACCGAGATATAATTCTCTTTTTCTTCTAGGCCTCAAAACTTCCATATCCATCCATGGCTGATCTACCTCCCCCAACGCCCTCCGAACTCCTTCGGATGGTAATTGAGCTGCAACAAGCAAATCAACATATATGGCGGAGGAAAATCAAAGGATGGCAAATCAGATCACCGAGTTAACTATGCTCGGATTGAAAACAATGGTGATCGTAATGAGCCAACGGAGGAGGAAGAGCATGAATCCGACCTGACACAGGTTTTCGAAACTCCCCATAACGAAGAAGCTCGACTAGAAATTGAAGACACTGAGCTCGACAACTCTATAGGGCCATTCACGGCTGACATTATGAATTTTCAAATGCCAAGGAGATTCACTTTGCCCACAACCTTAACCCTCTATGATGGGTTAGGAGACCCAAAGAAGCACATCAAAAAGTTTTGATCTATAATGATAGTAAACGGTGCCCTCCGATCCTATTTTATGCCGTTATTTTCCTACCTTTTTAGACGGTCTTGCACTTGATTAGTTTTGTTCTTTGCCTACAGATTCTATTTCTCGTTTTCAAGAACTAGCGAAGCTTTTTGAGGATCACTTTGCTGCCTCTTCTATCTACCTACACGATTCCGACTACCTAAACACCATTAAACAAGGTCAGAACGAAAGTCTAAAGGATTACATTACTCGTTTTACAAAGGTAGCCATGAGCATATCAGATCTCTATCCTGAGGTGTATCTATATGCCATCAAAAGTGAACTCCAACCAGGAAAATTTCAAAAAGCAATCGCGGTTGCCAAACCAAAGACCCTTACCAAGTTCCGTGACAAAGCTAAAGGTCAGATGGACATCGAGAAACTCCGTCAAGCTCGGAAAGCAGACAAACTCCAGTATAACAAAGACGAAGATAATGCTCGAAACAGCAAGAAGACTTTCAAACTAACCCCTCGCTATGAATTATCAATTCGAATTTATATATTATGAGCCAATTTCAATAATCTTATGTAAGTTTCATTCTTTTTAACAAATGTCCTGTTGATTCTATAATGCACAGACATTGACACAGACATAGGACACGACACGACACGCGACACGCCAACACACGAATTTTAAAATTTTATAAGACACGGTGACACACATATATATATAAAATATAAAGTATTTTTTAGATAAATTATAATAATATTTTGATATTTTATTGATATTAAAACATAAATTAAATTTTTAATTATTTTTAATATCTTATTTTAATTATATAAAGTATTGAAAATATTTTTTATTTTAATAAATAATAATATGTTATTTCTAAATTTATTTCAAAAATATACTTTAAGAATACGGTTGGACACAACAGACATACGTATTTGACGAATATCGATGAGTGTTATGTCTGAAATGTGTTCGACAGCGAAATGTCCATATTTCATAGATTAATTATCACATTATTTACACAATCTATCTATTATTATTTATAATTTTCTAATTCTTTTATTCAAAATATTTTGTTGATTATTACATTATTTACGCAATTTATCTACTATTATTTATAATTTTTTAGTTGTTTTATTCTCTAGATCTTACGCATCTTAAAATTAGCATAAACTCATCTCCAGGCACGGACTCATGCATAATAGTGAGGGCACTTGCCCCACTCTCATTTCATATTTTTCAACAAAAAAAATTATATATATAATATGTCTTCATTTTAAATTTTAAATGATCCCACTACAAATAAATAAAGTCTAATTGTTAAAAGTCCCAAACTCATTTTATCTTTCTATCATTTTGACTATTAGTTAACCTAATTAAATTTAGTCTTCTTCTATTCTCAAATTCCAGCCGTCACTTATTTATTCTTTTAAATCCTTTTTTTAGTTTCATATTTTCAACCTTCTTTTCTATTTCTTATTTAGTGATCATTTTCTCTTCGTCAGAAGGTAAATTTTAAATTCTCTATTTTGTTTTATATAGCTCTCTATGACTTTATTTATTTTTTAATTTTATTGTTTCTCTTTTTGATATTTTCAATTGCAAATTTTAATTCAGACAATTATAGTTTAGGTATTAATCTATTTTTTTTATTCTCTTCATGAATTTATATATTTTATTTTATTCTCAATTTAGTGATCCTTATTATTTATTTGTTTAACTTTCGTCCTATTCTATTATATGTAATTATATTGCATATAAATTTTTAAAGTGAATTGATCAATTTACTAATTTAAAAAATATATTTTTATTTTTAAAAATAATAATGAAAAATATTTCAAAAGAAACCTACCACTAGAATCTGAAGTCACTCCATTATTCTCTTCTAATAAAAAGAAGTTCTTAAAATTGAAGCGAAAAAAGTTAGCGGCTAATGTAATTTTTAATTTTTTTTTTGTATTCGAATAATTAATGTGCATTTTTATATTTTTAAATTTAAATTAATATATCTTTTGATAGTAATATGTATTATTTTTGTCCCTTCAACATAAATTTTTTGAGTCCGTCACTGCTCATCTCTTTTCGACAAATTCACATAATAAAGCACTCAACCATCTATGAAAATTACTATACACTTCACTTCTTCTCACAAGTTAATCATTTCTCATTTTGCTTCACAATAATTCACTTAACAGCGTTTTGTGTTGTTTTTATATCATTCTCTTTCATAACTAACATAGTTCATTCGCCTTCGCACGAGTGCTCTTACTTTCAGTCTTCAGCTTTCACATTTTATTCAAGATCCAATTATTTTTTAACAAATTTTTTGGTGATATACTGATATCTACATTATTTTTACAATTTGCATATTTGAATATTACATGCTACACAACTTGTATAATTGCTCAAATTTCACAAAGTTATAAAACATCTATAGCAATTGAATTCTCAATTAAAAACATTCAAGGTTAAAAAGCCAAAAAAAAAAAATGTATTCAGTTATATATACTAACTTTCTAAAACTTCTTAACATATAACTAGTGAAACTAGAATCAAGATAATAATGTAATTAAAATACGATTAAATTTATTTTTACCATCCACTTCTCAAACCACCAGTCTCTAATGCAATCCGTGTCATACATCAACTTAATGATATCCGGCACGGACATATGAAAATTCCTCCAACATAAACGGTTCAATATTGAATACATTCGCAACAAAAGAATCGATTCCAAGAAAATACTTAGGTTTTATTTCCCGGTTGTTCATGAATCATATCATACACAAAGTGCAAACAACCTAAACATTAACATCATCGGAACTTTAAAAATTTTTAATGCATTTTGGTCTTAAGATTCATGCGAATAAATCTGGGAAAAGTTTTTCCTTAAAATGAAAGGCTCTACCGAATAAATCTCCATTTTGGTCTTAAGATTCATGCGATTACTCATTTTGATCCTCGAAATTTAAAATTATCTATATTGGTTCTCTAAATTCAAGTCTAGGCACCAAAATAGTTCTTTAACTTTTTTTGGCAATGACTAGACAAACAGAATGTCGAGGTGGCACCCTCTCTGCCACGTTGGATGATGAGTAACCGATGTGATTTACTCTTGGCTTCCAAACAAGTCAGAAATGAAAAATAGTAGAGGTAGAGAAGAAGAAAAATACTTTATTTTGGGTCTCCATCGTTTCTTCTCTCTTCGTATACAAAGCGACAATATTTCTGAATTGTTTGGGTGCCAATGGTAAACGACGTCGTTTACTCATCATCCAACGTGGCAGGAAGAGTGCCATCTCGGTACTCCATTTGCCTAGTCATCGCTGAAAAGAGTTGAGGGACCACATTGGTGCCTGGACTTAAATCTGGAGGATCAATATAGGTAATTTTGAATTTCGGAAATCAAAATAGATAATTGCGTAAATATCAGGACCAAAATGGGGATTTAGTTGGCCCTACCAAATAATATTCTCTTTTTTTCCAAGCTAAACAAATCTCAATAACACACCAAGATATTGATGACACCATAACTTTAAATTATTTTAACAAAATTTTGGTAGAGTTTTTTTTTTAAAATTAAATGACTCAGTACTTGTTTGGGCGTCATTAAATCGATAAAAGAAATCTTTTTTAAATGAATATTTTTTTATTATTTTTTAGTGTTACTGGTAAATTTCTAATAATAAAAGTAAAAGCACTAAAAAAATAAAAAAAAAAAACATCTTTTTGAGAAGCTACCATTTACATCTTTTTTTAAAAAATCTTTTTTTCTTAAAAAAACATGTTATTCATATAATAAAGGAAGAAAAGAATACTTTTATCTTATTTTACCCAAACATAAAATTGGAAAGAGTTTAATTTTTTACTCATAATTAATTTTATAATTTGTTATCTAAAATTTGAAAGAATTTAACGTGTATACTTTTATATTTAATTAAGTATTTAGTCTGTTGCACAAAAAAAATAATTAATTTTTATGCTTACTATTTAAAAATAATATTTTTTCTCTCTTTGTATATAAAAATATAATTAGATATTGGCATAAAAAAATTATATTAGCAGTTATAAAATTAACTCAGAATTATTTTTTTTAAAAAATAATTGAATCTTGATTCTAACTTTTATTCACAACATTAGTATTCACTCTAATTATATGTAATAAATATTTGAAGAAAAAAGAAAAGTAAACATATAAATTACAAAGATAAATAGTAAAATTTTAAAATTAAATAAAAAATATGCATAATATCTTTTATTTGAATTATATTATGTTGTTAATTTTATTTAGGTAGAGAAAAATAGAGAATGAGAGAAAAGAGAGAGAAAGATAAAGAAGAAGAATGAGAGAGAGATTTTGTTAATTTTAGAAAAAAAATATCTAGTGACACATTTTGATTTGTCAAATTATTAATATAAATTATAAATTATATATAGAGTGAGAATGATAAAGAAAAATCAGAAAGGGAGAGAGGTAGATAAAAAGATGTAGGAAGCGAGTTTATTAATTTTGAAAAGAAATATTTTCTTTCAATTTTAATAAGAGAGTATCATGTGATACATTTTTGTTATTAAATTAGTTAGTAATATATAATATATAATATAGTTATATTTTAATTTTAGTTTAATTTATAATTAGTCATTGATAATGATATATATGAGAGATAAAATGGTGAAAGAATGAAATAGAGAGAGAGAATAACTCTTTAATTTTGGAGAGAAATATTTAATTTTAATTGTGTAACACCCTAATATTCAAATCCTTATGCTCGAGTCATAAGTCAATGATATTACGGTGGTACGACTCTCAGGTGGATTTTTAATAAATAAATATAGGTAATTTCGAAAGGAGTATTAATCGAGAAGCCTGAAAAGAGTAGAAATAAAATCGCGAAGACGTATCTCTCACGTTTCGACAACAAAAGATAAACTGTGAAGCCGAAAACGATATACGGACAAGGTGTAGAGGAGATTAAGAGATAGATAATAGATAGATATATATAACATAAGTAAATAGCTACTAGTCGCGACCCGCGAAGTTTAGGTCGGCTAGAGTACATTCTGAAATTAGTTGACAACAGTATATCCTAATCTCTCCCGAAGGAAACATGAGAGCCTCTATAGGCAAATTCAAAGAGTTCAATACATAATATAAACTTTCCAAAACAAAGGTGGAGAGATTCTAATCAGAACACAAAGTAGAGGAAATAAAGATCTTCGCCGTCTCTCAGACGACCCATAACTCACTTCTGAGCATCTGGACCTGTATCTGAAAAACAAGAGATATATACGGAATGAGAACCCCGGGCCCATGGGTTCCCAGTACGGTAAAAGTGTCAAATAAATTCAATGTACTGCAACAAAAAATCACTAAGCATCCTAAACTTCTTCACCAATTATTCATCCTAGGTTCTCGCTAATCCATGAATAGGCAACTGTCATAAGGGAATGCTAAATTCAATTCATGTTTCACATGTTTCCCAACTCGCTGACTCTTCCACGAATCAGACTCAGAATCATAAGCAAAACCATCACCAGTTGTTCTGCCTCAGCAGTTCTATATCAATACATCATCATGCAATCGCATCATCAATTCATCCCATCAAGAACAGCCCTCACACCCACCGACACCAGCATGAGGGGCCTCTCAGTTGTACAAACACAAGCAATACAGGCAGGTAATACACAAACATGATACAAGTAGAACAAGTAGCATATAGTCAGGTAACATGGCATATATGATGTAGAAATCCAAGACAAATGGCAAACCCAAACAATTCAAACATATGCAAATGATGAATGCCTGCCCTATGGCTGATGATATCATCTGTCGGTTATATAGCCAACCTGACATGTCCTGGTAGCTAACCATTGGACAGAAACACCCCTTGCGGAGCAAGTAGGTTTGAGCTACAACCCCCTTGCTACTGCCCGCTCAACCCAGAGCCAGTGAAATAATCACTACTGCGGCTACTACCCAGGCGGGTGTCTAAAAGCTCAACCTGGAGCGAGTGGATTCACCACTACTGCCGCTACTACCCAGGCGTCGCAATCTCTAACCTGGAGCAAGTGGGACGAACCACAACCCTTGCTACTACCCAGGTATCTCAAGCATTGGCCCGGAGCAAGTGGGACGAACCACAACCCTTGCTACTGCCCAGGCATCTCAAACATATATTCATTCAATCTCAATTCATATTATCAACATTCATTGTTACCAAATCTCAAACATTAACTTGGAGCAAGTGGGACGAACCACAACCCTTGCTACTACCCAAGTATCACAAATAAACATTTATTCATAATCACCCTTCATTATTATCAATCCTCAGACAATGACCCGGAGCAAGCGGGACGAACCACGACCCTTGCTACTACCCAGGTATCACAAATACACATTTATTCAAAACCCCACGATTAAACTCGTTTATCATAATCCTCCTTTCCCGTCTCATACCCGGAGCAAGTGGACAACGCCACTGCCTACTACCCGGGGTCGCACATCACATTTCAATATTTTTTTCATTATTATCCATTTAACATATTCATTCATTAATCATATATGCATTTATACTCAACCATAAACAATAATGGCTTTGCCGTAACCCGGCAATAACTCAGCCATCCGGATCATGGTCCAATCAAGAACGGGCCATTTATCAATAAATATAGCCCTCCGGCTCATGGCATACACGGTACTTCCACCGTCATCCTCCATATCTCATATAATCATCTTTGATCATCATTGATCATAACTTTTCTCCTTGCTTCACTCGCAAGTTACCACATCCCCTAGCTCATTGCTAGGCATATCAGAATGATTTAATACATAAGAGGTGAGATCGGAGGCTTAGAAGTATGAGATTTGGCTTTTAAAACTCAAAAATCAACTTTGGCATGAAAACAGGGCCACGCGTACGCGCACTCCACGCGCACGCGTGGATGGCCACAAAACTCATCAACGCGCAAGCGTCATACGCGCGGACGCGCGGGTTGAAAAATAGCCAAACGACGTGCAAGCGTCAGCCACGCGTACGCGTGGGTGCTCTTGCGCCCCAGGCACAAAACTGGCACAACACTGGCACAACTCTCGGAAAAATAGCTGGGCATTTGGTGCAGCGCATCGACGCGCCCGTGCACACCACGCACACGCGTGGATAGTGCCTTCTTGAAGAACGACGCGTACGCGCCAAGTGCGCCTACGCGTGGAGGGTCATTCAGCTAAAAATTTTCTAAGTTAAAAGCTGCAGAATTTACAAATTCAACCCCCAATCTTCCGATGGACATAACTTTCTCATTTTAAATCATTTTTCACCCGTTCTTTAAACGGAATGGACATCCCGGATCCAGTTTCATTTCTAAACAGATTTGGTACAAAACAGAGATCCGTAGTCCAAGTTATGTCCCGTCAAAGTATGCCCAAAAACCATGTTTTCATACAAAACCACTAGGTGCCATTTTCAAAACAAGCCATTTTCAACTCTTTTCAAAATCAACCAAAACATGCCAATTTCAACCCTTTTTGAAATCAATCAAAATGTACCAAAATCCACATCAAGCCATCCTCAACTCACACATTGACACTTTACCAAAAATTCCCAAAACCACATCTAACCATTTTAACACTTCTCAATCAAATGGCTAAAGGACAAACACAATATCATGTCATACATCCTTCCTCATCCCAATTTCCAATAATACCATTTCCAATCAACCATCATTATACGTAATCAATATCATACTCACTATCACGTGATTTCACCCACAAATCAACCTTAATCATTCCCCAAGCATATATCACAACATACATATCTCTAATGCATCATCATACCATCAAGGCATCAATAATCATAATCACATATATGATCACATAATATATCTCAACCGAACCAAACATACCTCGTCTACATAATTTCACCCAAAATTACCAAATTTCACACTTCAACTTCTCAAACCTTATTATTCAATAACCAACCTAATCATTCATATATTCATTATCTGAAATTCATCCAATCACTTGTGCCATCATACACTGCACACATCGACTTACCTTTCTTACCTCTTTCCGGCCTCCAGCCCAAAATTCACGGCCTCCGGCCCAATTTTCACAATTTAAATGCATAAACCACAAATCAATACTCATTACCCAATACATCAAATTCTCAATACACCAAGCATACAAGGTCACACAATTCTCAACCCAATCATTAATTCACATTACATATCAACTATGCATATTAGCACCAACCATTTACACAATCCAAACTTAATCCTAGGGGCATCTAGCCTAGGAATTCTCATCACAACACACGGTATTTAAATGAAACTTAAACCGTACCTCTTGTAGCCAAACCAATTGAGCCTCTTCTTTGGAATTCTTCACCAACCTTAGCTCCAAGCCTTACCAAAGCTCCTCAAGCAATACCAATCTCCCAATTGTGCACCAACATCACCAAATACACTAACATAACCAATGTCACATACATACATCAACCTAGGGCTCATAAAAATGACAAATCACAAGGGTTTGAGCACTTCTTACCTCAGCCCATATGAAGTAGGGATAGAACCCACTTAGAATCCATGTTGGAGTATCCCTAAACACCCAAAATCACAAGATTTCAACACTAACTACCCAAAAACGTGTAACAGTGGGAAATTTCGAAAACTGGGCAGAGATGAATAAAATACTCACCACAAAACTTAGATAGAATTGTAGAGGATGAGAAGAGCAACACGTGGCCGCAAACGGCTCGTCAATCGGAGCTCCGTAGCTCAAGTTATGGTGGTTTGAAGATCAAAGAGAGTTAGGTTTTCTCTCTTCTCTTCTCTCTTCTCAAATCAGCGCCCCAACCCTTCTTTTTAGGGTAAAATGAGCTGAAATGCTCACAACTAATGTTTATATATGTTGGGTCTTGGGCCCACTTAGGCCCGGTTCACTTATTTTTGCCCATTGGCCCAATTTTGGGCCAAAACCTTTAAGATTAGCGCTCTAAATCGCACTTTAAATATTTCTACCTTCCCTAATTATAATTCCTCATTTCTTAATTTTATTTACCCATAATCAATTTCCTCAGTTGTAGTACCAGACAGATCTCAGCCGGTACTGCCGGTCAAAATTCCACTGCGCACTTTTACGCAGAAAACTATATTTTCCGACTCGGAAAAATTCACTGAATCCAAATATCATATTTAAATTATCAAATTCCGATTGTCAAATCTTCCAACCATATTCGCTCCTATTTAACTTATTATTTACTAAATTTTGATTAGACCGGGTATTACAAATTGCAATGAGAGAGTGACATGTGACATATTTTGATTGTAAAATTAGTAATATATAATATATTGTCAAATTTGTAATTAGTTATTGATAATAATATATAAGAAAGATAAAATGGTGAAGTAACTAAAGAGATAGAAAAAAGAAGAGAAAAGAGGAAAGAACTTTTTAATTTTGGAGAAAAATTTAATTTCAATTGTAATAAAAGAGTGACATGTGGTATATTTTAGTTGTAAAATTAGTATAATATAATAAATTTTTTGTCGATATTTTCTGATGGCAATTGAAATTTCACTTGATGAAACGCGATGTTTTTTTTAACAGTACTTGTAACACTTTAACTAAGGAACCCATTATGTCTTAGTCATAATCGACTATTAGTTAGAATATTACTGTGACTTTTAAGCTGAAATTAAAGTATCAATATATTAATGATATATAAGCATAAGCTTTAAGCCATTTCTTTTTGTTTTTTACATATACATATATAATATACCAAAGAAAAACAGGATTGACACAAGCAGATGAATGAAAAGATTTTGAATAAGAATTTCAAATTCAATTAATACAAATTATATAATACTTATAGGTATGTATACAAGATTCTAAAGAAATTTTTAAATAGATCATAAATATACAAAAAGTTTTGTCTTTTAAATTATAGGAAAAAAGATAGATAGGTCCTTGACTTTTTAAATTTTTGACAAATATATCCTTGACAAAATTTAAATACAAAAAAGTTCCTGACTTTAACAAACAAAGAACAATTTAATCCTTCCGTCTATTTACCTCTCATACACCAAACAGAACTGGCTGACGTGGTTGAAACGGTGTTCATGTATCCATTACGGTGCCACGCTGGAAGGGGAATAAAGTTCGAAGGATAAATATGTCCTTGTTGATGAAAACAACGTCCTTTTGCAAAGGTAGCCCATTCTTATTAAAAACCCTTTGGCAAGACAGAAATTACCATATACTGCCCTAACCCTTTCATCAAGCCAGAGCTTCCTTCCCTCTGAAATGAAACTGAAGCATCATTGAAGAAGGTGGAGTAGGAGAAACGAAGTTCGTATGCTGAAGAAGTTCAATCATCAATCAAGGTGAGCAAATCCACAACGTTCATGATCACATTCTGCATTAGGGTTCCATTTAGTGTAGGGTGTGATGCATGCAAATGCATTCTGTCATGGTTACTTTCTATTTTAGTTTATTTGAAAAAAGTTATTGTGTTTTTATTTTAAAGTTTCTTAGGGTTCTGTGCATTGTGGGTTGATTTGGTTTTTGTTTGAAAATTACAGATGACTGATAGATATGTAATTCCTGTTTTTCACCATGGAGGAAAGTTTGTGAGGAATGGTGATGAGGGACTTGTTTATGTGAATGGAAAATTAGAAAAATTTCTAGAGATGGACATAGATTTTATCAACTTTTGTGATTTGGTGAAGTTGTATGAGGGTTTAGGATATCCTGGCTACAAGGCAATATACTGGTTTGATAGTACTGCTAGTGATATAGAATCTAGGCTTCATCGTCTAATAGGGGATAGTGAGATTCGTGAATTGTGTGACAATTTGATTAGGAATGAAGAAAAAGATGAGTTCTATGTTTACTTTGATCATGTTGTCAATGAACCTGAGTATGTAGAAGAAGCAGGAGGCGGGAATGCAGGAACTAGAAATGTTGAGTGCATAGAAATAGATGACATCTGTGATAATCTGATGACATCATTCTCTGATGACAACTACGAGAGTACAGAGGATGAACCTTACAAGCCTCCACCTCCGGGGTATAATGATGACAATGATGATGAAGAGAGCAGTGGAGAAGAGAAACATACCAAAAAGAAGAGAAGTATGACTTACAAGAAAAAAAGTGGCTGTACCAAGGAGAAAAATGAAAGAGAACAAGAAGGATCCACTAAAGAGGAAGGATGCACCAAGAAAGAATAGATCAAATATTGGTGGAAAAAGACGCAATGTACAACCAAGTATTGGGCCCAGTGTAGACCAACGAGATGGGCCTTCTTTGGAAACTGGTGGGCCTAGTAATGGGCCTACTGTACACTCAAGCTCCACGGATTTAGAGTATGACTATGAATACCATTAAGAGGATTTGCATACCCCTATTTCTTCTGATGAAGAAGCTAAGAAGCAACACTGGCCCGAGTTCAATGATGAGTATGGATTTGGAGAAGGCCACTTTGAAGTAGGCACCAAGTTTGCAACTGTTGATGATTTTAAAGAAGTAGTGAAGGACTTGTTCATATCTGAGGGTAGGGAGCTCCAGTGGATTAAAAATGATAAAGAAAGGGTTCGGGTAGGCTGCAAAGGAGAAGAATGTCCATGGGTTGTACATGTATCCTACAATAATTCTCTTAGGTGCTTCCAGGTTAAAACTTTTAAATCTGAGCATACATGTGCAAGGGACATGGGCAGTAATGTTGCTGACCAACACTGGCTGAGTAAGAAAATTGAAAAAAGGCTAGCTATCCATCCTCAGATGACTAGGAAGGAGGTTAGTGATTTTTTGAAAGATGAGTTTGGCATACATCCTCATGATAAGATGGTTTACAGGGCACTAAAGGAGGCAATAGATAGAATTGTCGGAAGCTAAAGTGAGCAATATGGAAAGCTGAGGGATTATCTATTTGAACTCTCACGCAGCAACCCTAGATCTACTGTACTCTTAGAAGTGATACCAATTCCACAATCCACACTAGTTTTTGACAAGAGTGGCTGTAGACCTCTAATAAGTTTGGATGGATGCTTTCTAAAAGGGTACTTCGGTGGACAATTACTTTTAGCGATGGCACAAGATGCCAATAATCATATCTATACCATTGCTTATGCTGTTGTCAGATCAGAAACAAAGGAGTCATGGAAATAGTTTTTAACTCTCTTACAAGAAGATCTTGGGAATGCAAGTGTGCACGGATGTAACTTTATGTCAGATCAACAAAAGTTAGTAATTTATTTATTTATACTTATGTTCTGAAATCTAATTCATTATGCTTCTATTATGAGAATTTAATTTATAAAATTATGCTTGTTTTTTGAAATCTAGTTAATTTTTTGTATTCTGCAATTTAGATTATTTGTATTAAAACTGTAAAAATTGAGGCTTGTTCTGTTTTTACTTTTTTTTTTTTGTTAAATTGCATTAGTTCAGTTTTCTCACATTAGTTAGCATTAGTTCAGTTTTCATCATACCAGTGACATTAGTTAGCATTAGTTCATTTAGCATTACGTATTATATTGTACATTTATGTATTGTATTTATTCGGTGCATTTGATTTAATTTTTCAAAAATCTAGAAACTTGAGTTAGTGAGACTTGCGACTGATTTTTAGCTACAAATAATTAAATAATAGGTGTTGATCTTTAATTTGGATTGCTCTCTTCATATGACACTGCCATGTTTGATCATGGTTAATCAATTGTGATAGGTCTTCGTTCTATCAAATAAGCCTTTGGATGAATTTTGAGAGTATTAGATACTTGTTTGTTATCAAACCTTTTGATTTATTGTTATTAAGTGTGACAATATATTGTTTGTTGTGAAGAACTGTATGTATGTGAATTGCTTCTGCTAATGTGTTAAAAGGTTTTTAAATCAATGAACAAGCTTTTACTCTCATTAGCCAAGTCATACTACTTTTCAATGGAGAAATACTACTTTACTATACTATATATTGCTTATTAGTTCTAGTGATGTTTTCCCTTTTTCCCCGGCAAAGGCAAGGGCTGCTTTCAAAAATTTTTCACTTGGTGATATCCTTTTGATACTATCGTTGAAGTTGGTGTATTTTTATTTTTTGTTAAATTGTTAAATTGCATTATAATTTGTTAAATTGCATTAGAATGTGTTATAATTTGGAGATGATATTATGCTATTTTCAGAGTCTTCTTGAAGCAATGAAAGATGCCAGAGGCACCACATCAAAATTGTGTGATGCATATGTGAAAAAATTTCATCAACCGTTTTAAGGATATGCAAGTCAGAGATGTGGTTTCTGTAAGGCCCACATCGGTTGGAGAGGGGAACGAAGCATGCCTTATAAGGGTGTGGATACCTCTCCCTAGCATGACGCATTTTGACGAGTGAGTGTGGGGGGCTTTGGCTATCATCCCTGTCGTCAAAGGCAAAACCGTGAGACCTTGTGTGCCAAAGCGGACAATATCGTGCTAGTGGGTGGTCTGGGCTGTTACAAATGGTATCAGAGCTAGAATCCGGATCGATGTGCCAGCGAGAGCGCTGGACTCCCTTAGGGGGTGGATTGTAAGGTCCCACATCGGTTGGGGAGGGGAACGAAACATGCCTTATAAGGGTGTGGATACCTCTCCGTAGCATGACGCGTTTTGACGAGTGAGTGTGGGGGGCTTCGGCTAGCATCCCTATCGTCAAAAGCAAAACCGTGAGGCCTTGTGTGCCAAAGCGGACAATATCGTGCTAGCGGGTGGTCTGGGCTGTTACAAATGGTATCAGAGCCAGAACCCGGATCGATGTGCCAGCGAGGGCGCTGGGCTCCCTTAGGGGGGTGGATTGTAAGGCCCACATCGGTTGGAGAGGGGAACGAAGCATGCCTTATAAGGGTGTGGATACCTCTCCCTAGCATGACGCGTTTTGACAAGTGAGTGTGGGGGGCTTTGGCTATCATCCCTGTCGTCAAAGGCAAAACCGTGAGGCCTTGTGTGCCAAAGCGGACAATATCGTGCTAGTGGGTGGTCTGGGCTGTTATAGTTGCTGGGCTTAATCATTCGGCCAAGTCTTTTTTACTGTACCGGAGCAAGCATTCCAGGATATGCTGATAGCAGAGTGATATGCTTCGTCATTCTCCTCATGACATAACAGCACAACTCTTCACACATTGTAAGAATGGGCTTCACTCTGTACTTTCCTATTTTGACATTTCAGGATTCACACATATTATTTGTTAAAGAATCAACCTTCGGCCCATGGTTAAGGTAAGCCTTCACCCACACCCGAGGATCAAATCTTGTAAGATACCCTCATGCCTCTTCATTAATCTTCTTAAGCTTTTCCATGGTCTCTACAAACTCAGGGGGGAGGGGGTTGAACAACTTGCATACTCCGAAACTGTAACACCCTACCATACAAAGTCTTATGCTTAAGTCATAATTCAGAGATGGCAAGGTATTACGACCTCTAAAACAAAAATTTAGTACGTATAGTAGTATGAATAATTGATTATAACTAGGAGCCTTTGTAGAAAAAGGGGGTAAACAAAAACCGTAACTCGAACGAGCAACACTCCGATCGATAACGTAACGAACCGGGATAAGCTAACGCGAGATCATATATATAAAGAGTGTCAAAAACAAGAATATCAAGACTCAAAACCCGGCTGCGAAGAGAACCGGTCCGAGCATAGCAATATATACATATGATAAAATAAGGAAACTCCAAAGGAAACCCAAAGGGACACAAATACAGAAAACCTATTCTCCAAAAATCCCCTCTAGAAGGAGTCATCACAGTTTGTATTATTTAATGGAGATAAAAGTATCTAAACAAGATATATAACCCAAAACAGAGTCCCGAGAACAAAGGATCTTCGCTAATCCAGAAGTCTCCAGCATGCCTCAACGAGAAGCCTCGCGTCCTGCATCTGAAAACCACAAAATCCGCATGGGTGAGAACCAGAGGTCCCCAGCACAGTAACAGCTTCCACATATATAATACATAATAATAGAGGAAAGCCGAAGGCAATCCTAGAGCTTCCTCCAGATAATATCAAAGCTTATAAACAAGCTAAACCGTAAGTGGCAACTGACTAAAGATTCTTCAGTCTAACTAATACTTCCCTTTCCAATTCCTTCAGACCTCCCAACCACCAGCAGGAGTATAATATAGCAAACACAGTTATATCAGACAAGAGATTTACAAATAGGAACAGATAAGGCATTTAGACAATTAGCAAGTAATATGCAGTCAAATAGGCAATCTCAAACAATTCATGTAGTATGCTTATGATGCATGCCTGTCCCTAGTGGCTGATGATATCATCTGTCGGTTATAGAGCCAACCCGACAAGTCCTGGTAGCTAATCATTGGACTGTCCCTCTGTCGTGCATCCCCAACTCAAGTTATACTCATCATAAACTTGATCATAAACATGATCCATATCCATCACCCTCACTGGTGAATATTTACGGGGGCGAGCTCATCCGGGCCTTTCACAGTGCCCGGCCACACTTACGACATAGGGTCAAAAGAGCTTCGAGTCTCAACCTGGAGCACGTGGTGGCTAGCCACTGCTACTACCCAGGGAAACCCTCATCTCCAATGGTGGAAGTGCCAACATTCACAATTCATTCAACAGCATATATGCATTTATACTTAGCCATAAACATGGCTCCGCCGCC
This sequence comes from Arachis hypogaea, assembly GCF_003086295.3. Lineage (NCBI taxonomy): Eukaryota > Viridiplantae > Streptophyta > Magnoliopsida > Fabales > Fabaceae > Arachis > Arachis hypogaea. Next base: position 40,977,104 of record NC_092046.1, on the reverse strand, counting down.
ACACGGCATAATCCAGCCATCCGACTCACGGTTAAATCCATAACCAGCCAATTCATTAACAATTACGGCCATTCGGCCCATGGCATAACAAGCACTTCTACCGCCATCCTCCACATCTCACATAATCATCTTTGATCCTCATGGATCATTCATTTTTCCCTTGCTTCACTCACAAGTTACCACATTCACTAGCCCTTTTTCTCATGCTAGGCATATCATAATGATTTAAGACATAAGTAGTGAGATTGGAGGCTTAGAAGTATGAAGTTTGGCTTTTAAAACTCAAAAATCAACTTTGGGATGAAAACAGGGCCACTCGTACGTGCACTTCACGCGCACGCGTGGATGATGCTTTCTTGAAGAACGATGCATACGCGCCAAATGCGCCTACACGCGAGGGGTCATTCTGCTAAAAATTTTCTAAGTTAAAAGCTGCAGAATTCACAGATTCAACCCCCAATCTTCCGACGGTCATAACTCTCTCATTTTAAATCATTTTTCACCCGTTCTTCGAACGGCATGGACATCCCAGATCCAATTTCATTTCTAAACAGATTTGGCACAAATCAAAGATCCGTAGTCCAAGTTATGTCCCGTCAAAGTATGCCCAAAAACCATATTTTCATTTAAAACCACAAGGTGCCATTTTCAAAACAAGCCACTTTCAACTCTTTTCAAAATCAATTAAAACATGCCAATTTCATCCCTTTTCTTTGAAATCAATCAAAGTGTACCAAATTCAACAACAAGCCATCCTCAACTCACGCATTGACATTTTACCAAAATTCTCAAAACTAACTCCAACCATTTTAACACTTCTCAATCAAAAGGCCAAAGGATAAACACAATATTATGTCATACATCCTTCTCATCCCAATTTCTAATAATATCATTTTCCAATCAACCATCATTATACATAATCATCATACTCACCAACAATATGGCACCACCCATCAATTCAACCTCAATCATTCATCAAGCATATATCACAACATGCATTTTCTCACATATCACACAATCAAGGCATCAATATTCATAATCACACATATGATCACATCATATATCTCAACCATTCCATAACATCATCAATTCAATGTCTATCTTAGGGCCTCTAGCCTAAGTATTTCCTACCACATTACATATTAGATACGGGAAACCGAAACCATACCTTAGCCAATTTCCCAAGCTCAACCGGAGCACTTCCAAACCACTTGTCCACAAGCTCTCAAGGTATCAACACCTCCAAGAACATATTTTATCACACAAAACCCTCTTCCAAGCTTTCCAAAATCACCAATCAAGCTCCAATATTCACATATACACAACCTAAGCCACAATCATCATACCCATACACAACATCTCAATGCCCAAACCTCATAGAACAACAAATTACACTAGGGTTGAGAATCTTACCACACCCAAGGTCCAAAGAGACAAGATTAACCTTCTCCTTCAAGAGAGTTGGGTCCTATAATATCAAAGAACCCAAAATCTCAACATTTTTACTCATGAAACTCGAAATCAAGGGCTGGAATTTCGAACAGTAAAACGTGGCTTACCTCAAGATTAATTGTATGGGTTTTGTAGAGCTCTCCGCGGTGAACGCGTGGCCGCAAACGGAGCGGCAATCGGAGCTCTAGATCAAAAGTTATGGTGGTTTGAAGATCAAGTGAGAGATAGAACTTGAGAGAGTGTTCTTCCCTCCATGGCCTCTCTTTTTCAGCGTGTATTAGTGTTGTGTGAGGAGAGAGAGTGCTGAAAACTAGGGTTTTGGTTTAGTTATGTTGGGCCAAGGGCCCACTTTGGGTCCAGTTGGACCGGTTTAGCCCGTTCGGTCCAATCTTGGTCCGATTTCCATAAAATTGGTACCGAAATTCTCGTCTCAATTTCCTCTATCATATTAAGCCATAAAAATATCATTTTTGGCTTTCTAGAATAAATTCTCATATATGGGTTAATTAGCCGTTAATTAACCGGGTCTTACATTCTACCCACCTAATTGGGAATTTTGCCCACAAAATTCAAATTCAAATTCAATTACCTGAGAATAAGTGCGGATAATCCGTTCGCATCTCCGACTCAAGTTCCCAAGTGTGTTCCTCAACACCGCCTCGACTCCAAGCCACTTTGACTAATGAAACCTCTTTTCTACGCAACCGTTTGATACTAGTATCATCAATTCTGACTGGAGCCACTGGAAGCGTCAAATCTTCTCTTAACTGAACCGATTCGGGTTCTAACACATGGCTAGCATCAGGAGTGTACTTTCGAAGCTGCGACACGTGAAATACGTCGTGCAGGTTTGAAAGATGGGGTGATAGAGCCACCCGATATGCCACCGGCCCAATCCTCTCCAAGATCTGAAATGGACCAATGTATCGAGGATTCAACTTTTTTGCTTTAATCGCTCTACCTACTCCTGTGGTCGGAGTAACTTTCAGAAAAACATGATCTCCTGCCTCAAATTCTAAGGGCTTCCGCCTTTGATCGGCGTAACTCTTTTGACGACTCTGCGCCGTAAGCATCCTATCTCGGATTTTCTTGACTTGTTACAGATGGTTCAGAGCCAGAACCCGGATCGATGTGCCAGCGAGGGCGCTAGACTCCCTTAGGGGGTGGATTGTAAGGCCCACATCGGTTGGGGAAGGGAACGAAGCATGCCTTATAAGGGTGTGGATACCTCTCCCTAGCATGACGCGTTTTGACGAGTGAGTGTGGGGGGCTTCGGCTAGCATCCCTATCGTCAAAGGCAAAATCGTGAGGCCTTGTGTGCCAAAGCGGACAATATCGTGCTAGCGGGTGGTCTGGACTGTTACAGATGGTATCAGAGCTAGAACCCGGATCGATGTGCCAGCGAGAGCGCTGGACTCCCTTAGGGGCTGGATTGTAAGGTCCCACATCGGTTGGGGAGGGGAACGAAGCATGCCTTATAAGGGTGTGGATACCTCTCCATAGCATGACGCATTTTGACGAGTGAGTGTGGGGGGCTTCGGCTAGCATCCCTATCGTCAAAAGCAAAACCGTGAGGCCTTGTGTGCCAAAGCGGACAATATCGTGCTAGCGGGTGGTCTGGGCTGTTACAGCAACAAATGGAATGCAGAATGGACAAGTGACAACGAGAGGAAGCGGTTTGAAGTGAGTCGCAAGACATCAAGAGTCGATGTTGATTTGATGAGGCATACTTGTTCATGCAATATGTGGCAACTAACATGTTGACTTACTTATTCTTTGATTAAAAACTTGTTAAATGAGTAATGTATTTTAAACTTGTATCTGATTGTTGAATTATAGGAATGCCTTATGTTCATGCGATTGCTGCTATTAGGAAGAAGCATGACAAGCCAGAAGATTATGTGCACAAATGGCTTTGCATGGAGTCCATTGCGTACGCACGCATGCTGATTTCTTTTGTGCGTACGCACGCATCCTTGTGCGCACGCACGCATGATTGAGCTCTCCTCCTTTGTTTTCTTCATGCTTTCTCCCAAATGCATGCTCCTCTTCAATTCCCACCAAGCCATTTCTACCTTGTTCATCTGAAATCACTCACAAATAACATCAAGGTATCGAATGGAAGGTAAATAGAATAAAATTAGTCAAAATAAGCACAAAAGAGCATGTTCTCATAATCAAGCACAATTTAGGGAGAAAATACAAAAGCATGCTATTTTAGTGAATAAGTGTGAGTTTATGTAATGAAATCCATTCGAATCAAACCAAAATACATCGTCAAATATGGATTCATCATCCATCCATCTGACTTATGCACACTCTATCCAACCAGTTCCCAGTGAAGAATATTGGCATAGAACATGTTATATCAAGCCAGATCATCCACTCATCAAGAGGCCGATTGGTAGGCCAAAGGTGCATAAAAGACAGAAGGATCCAATAGAGGATTTGATCCAAGGGGACAAGGTAAGAAAAATATTTCGCATAACATGCAGCAAGTGCGGCGAAAAGGGTCACAACTACAAGACGTGCAGGGGAGCACAATCCAATCCTAACTGGAAGCCTAAAACCAGGAAACCAAAGCACCAGAACTCAAGTAGTCAAGCACTAGTGGAACTTCCATTATCCCAATCTGCTCCAGAGCCTGAGGTAACAAAACACTTGAGGATTTAGTTGTCTTAATTATGAATGATGAAGGATTTATGTGTCTTCAATAGAAAAGTTAAAGGATTTATGTGTCTTCGACAGAAAAGTTAAAAGATTTATGTGTCTTCGTTATAAATGTTGCAGGCTGACCAGAATACACAATAGGAAGCTCCAGTTGAACAAGCACATGACACTCCAATGGTCCCAAATCAAGCCTTACCAAACCCATCAGCAACTCTAGCAAGACCAGCTGTAGCAACAATAACAACTCCAGCACAGACAGCATCATTCAGCCCAGCACCAATCAAGACAACAACACAGACTCATTTCAAAGCACCAGCTAAATTTAGGCCAAAGCAATCAATCAAAAGGCCACCTGCACCAACCACAACTCAGACTCAAGTTGCTACACCAACTTCAACAAGTATGACAACAAGATCGAGTGGAGGAGTATCAAACGAGACCCTGGCAGCAACAAGTTGTGCCACAACAGGAATGTTCAAGTTTATCCCAAATCCAGGCTTCAAGAACCAGAAAAGTGACGTGCTTGTTTCTAACTTATTTTGAAAACAAATATTAGTTTTTTGATGCAATATTTGGTTGTAATACATATTGGCAAACTTTCTTTTAGCCAATTTAGTTGCTTTCGAATTAGTATTTTGGAAACCGAGGGTTAATATACCTGCTACATTTTCTTTTTCCAGACGTTATTATGATATGGTATGACAATATTCCTATGTTATGGTTTAGGTTGAATGAATGAATTATTGTTGATTGAATGAATTATATATGGCTTGTTTCTGGCTTAGGTTCATTGAATGAAAACAAACATTAATTTACACGCATTCTATATCTATTTCAAGGCAACAAGATATGGATAATTCAAATCTTCATTCTTTCATTCATATTAACCAAAATAGTCAACAGACATAATTCACTACAATCCACATTTTTTTTCATATTTTTCATATCCTAAATAAACAAAGACCAACAACTACAACAATCAAGCCTATAACTATGACCCAAACGTTACTGCTTTTCTTGTTCTCTAGGTAAATTATTCTTTGCTCTAGATTAGCCATTCTGTTCACCAATTCTTTCTTACCAAAATGTTCTTCAACATCTAAGCTCTGATTGTCACCCAATTCCCTTGTTGGCTCTATGCACCCAATTCTTCCAATGTGGTCATCAACCACACAAAGAATTTGCAATATGATTATTTCACCTAAATCGATTCAAATAGTATGAAAATATGTTGGTAAAAAGAACTCTCAACTTCATCCATATACATGAAAAATTGTGAGCTTACCTTGAAGAACGGTCATCCGAAAAATAGTCTGTTAGGGTTGGTAGTTGTCTTCGACATGTAAAATATGGCATACATCCCACAGAAGCATTTTGGAGCGATGCCATCTTTCTCATCCCCAGCTTGCACTGAACATGGGGCTGCATTCACAACCGAGCCTTCCTGTCATTTGCCACCACCTCCGCGTTGTCTCATGATTGATGAGCTTCCATCATTGGCCATCAATATAAGCAACACCACCATGAACAGATATGAACAACTACTGCGTATGTTACTTCAGAAAACCCAATTTAAATCTCAGTTACCTTTGCAAAACAACGTCGTTTTTATCAGTAAGGACCTATTCGTCCATCGAACTTTATTCTCCTTCCAGCGTGGCACCGTAACGGACACCTGGACACCGTTTCAACCACGTCAGCCAGTTCCGTTTGGTGTATGAGAGGCAAACAGACGGAAGGATTAAATAATCCTCCGTTTATTAAAGTTAGGGACTTTTTTGTATTTAAATTTTGTCAGAGATATATTTGTCAAAAATTTAAAAAGTCAGGGACCTATCTATCCTTTTTCCTAAACTATAAATACACACGGTGTTTACATAATTAACGAGAGGAGACCACTAAAATTAAACTAGTCACTTCGAAGGAGTAGGAATTCGTCATATCGATTTAGTTATCAGAGAAGCAAGCCAAGATTTAAAAAAGAGAAATAAATAGCAAGTCAGTAGGGTAATGAATCCAAATAATGACTATATAATAGAACATGAAACCTCAAGGCATTCTTAATCTCTAACTTAGTAGGATTGCAATGCCTAAGGTCTTCACTAAATGATTTGGAAGGAACTCATTAAGATTTACTATAAGTTAAGTACTTCACAATCTTATCAATCTACTGTAAAGTGGGTGCATCATAACCTCATCAATTCACTGTCAATTTGGTACGTCACAATCTTCTCAATTCACAACTATCATCTCATCTTACCTTATCCTTCTCAGGAAAATAAATACAAGCAAAATATCCAACATCAATTACAACAATGCACAAATAATTCAAGTAGTAGATAGATAAACAAGTAGAAAAATCAAATAATTATACATATCTAAACAAATCAAATAAATGCATATGATGCATGTCTATTGTAATGATTCAATTTCTAACACGTCATGTTCATAAGCAAGGTGTTACTGATCTGTTCTCCTATAGGATTTAACTCATTATTAATAAAGCATATAAGCCTGATGTGCCATTAGAAACGTGAATGCCTTTTTGAAATAAATTTTTTCCTATGCATTGCCAAAAATAAATTTCATGCATAATAAATTATAAAGCAGAAAAAAAGAAATAAACATAATTCACAAGATAGTCACACAGACCCTATACATACATTAAGAAAGTAAAAGTAACACTAGTCATATAAACATATGAAGTATTAACATAGACTTAGACTTTTTTAGTGTGTTACATTACATATATATAATACAGACTCTTATAAACATAAGACCCCTGAGTCCTGACCATTAAAAAAGTCTCTAGTTTGGTACTCATGCTAGAACAATCTTCCTCTCACGAAAATACTATCGGGGAGAAGGAGAAACACTCTAAGCTCCATAAAAAAGGACAGCAAAAAAGGGGATGTGGTAAAAAAGGGCAGCACCATCTCTTCAACGAGCATTGTCATGGGCTCTGCCTGTAAGAACAATGAAGGAAAAGGGGTAAGAACTTACGATTCCCAACAGGGTACTACAAAGAAAAATAATTCCTATATTGGTCCTAGGACAAGGCTCTAGTGTAGGGGTAATCGTACGCATAATCATTTGAATCCCAGGTTATACGGTCTTAGCTTTCTTTCATTTCATTACCATTTTTGTCTTAATCCCTTTTTATATTATTCCTTACAGTTTTTTCTAATTCCTTACAATTTTGCACTCATGTTTTATATTAAGGTCAATCTCGTCATAGTTAGTTAGTAACAGCAAACAAACATAAACAAGCTACAAAACACGAATATGGACAAATCACAGAACATAAAGTAGAGAATCAAGCACAATACAAGATCATAAAAAATATTCTACAAACAATCATGATGCATGTCTATCCAATGCAGACCCTGAGCTCATGTGTTAGTTGACTACTTGCAACCCGACATTACTCGGGACTAGGCCAAATATAGTTTTTTGATTCCATCAGTCCGTTGATGAGCAGATATTTTATACACTTTTTGGTATCATTTTCTTAGTGTTTCAATATGTTTTGTTAAGTTTTAATTATGTTTTAGTAGGTTTTATTGAAAAATTTACTTTTTAGGTATTACTTTGAGCTTTTATGTTTTTCTTATGTTTTAGGTGATTTTTGGATGAATTTGGCAAGTTCTGGCAAAAGCCTGATTCAAAGGCAAGGAAAGCATAGCAGATCTTGTCAGAGTCTGACCTCTGTACATTCAAACACGCATTTCTGGAGTTACAGAAGTTCAAATGATGCGTTCTTAATGGCGTTGGAAAGTTAACTTCCAGAGCTTTCTAGCAATATATAGTGGTCTATACGTTTCTAATGCACCACTATTTCATGGTACACTTTATGCTAAATTGAGTAGATTTTATCCACTAAACTCACACTTATTCATATAATTCGCATGTTTTACATTTTCCTTCCTAATTCTGTGCTATGATTGAAAACATGCTTCTTTGGCCTTAAATTATTAATATTAATCCTCTCTTATTACCATCTGATGCCTTGATCTGTGCGTTAAGTGTTTTCAGGCTTTATAGGGCAGGAATGACTTAGAGGATGGAGAGGAAGCTTGCAAAAATGGAAGGAACACAAGAAACTAAGGAGACAACCAGCGAGGAGCGACGCGCACGCATGGCTCACGCGTGCGCGTGATTTGAAGATTTTCATGGCGACGCGTGCGCGCACCTGACGCGTACGCGTGAGAAGCGAGATTGCACGGCGACGCATACGCGTGACTAACGCGTACACGTGACATGCGCCACGTGAAGAAAACGCAAAAGATGCTGGGGGCGATTTTGGGCTGAGTTTGGACCCAGTTTTCGACCCAGAAAACACAGATTAGATGCTGTGGAGTGGGGGAATTACATTCATTCATTCATTCATACAACTTTCACTCACAGAATTTGAGGTTTAGATGTAGTTTTTTAGGGAGGGAGGCTCTTTCCTCTCTCTAGGTTTTAGGATTCTTAGGTTTAGCTATTTTCAATTTTAGATTTCTACTCCATTTCAATTTAGTTTCTCTTCTACTCTTATTTATTTTGGCACTTTAGTTTATCTATTTCTCTTGTTGATCTCTTTATGTTGCTATTTTAGTTTCTGCATTCTTATGTTAGATTTAATTTTCTATTTAAGGCAATTTGAGGTATTTCATATTTATTATTACTTCTTCCTTTATTTGTTATCATTGATGCTTGCAATTGGTTGTTTAGATTTAATATTCCTTGCTAGTTTTCTATGCTTTTATGTCGTGCCTTCCAAGTGTTTGATAAAATGCTTGGGAGGGTTTTGAGTTAGATTTTTCTCCTTTTAGCTTTGGTTGAGTAATTAGAGACTCTTGAGTTATCAAACTCCCTTGTTGATTGATAATTGAAAGTTGCTAGTTAATTTGGATCCCTCTAAAACTAGTCTTTCCTTAGGAGTTGACTAGGACTTGAGGAATCAATTTGATTCATCCACTTGACTTTCCTTCATAGTTAGAGGTTGACAAAGTGGGAGCAATGAATAATTCTCATCACAATTGATAAGGATAACTAGGATAGGACTTCTAATTTTCATACCTTGCTAAGAGCTTTCTTAATTATTAATTTAATTTCTTGCAATTTACTTTTCTTGTTCCTTATTCAAAACCTCAAAAAGATACAATCTCATAACCAATAATAACTACACCTCCCTGCAATTCCTTGAGAGACGACCTGAGGTTCAAATACTTCGGTTTAATTTTTATTGGGTTTGCTTTAGTGACAAATAATTTTTTTTGTATGAAAGGATTCTTGTTGGTTTAGAAACTATACTTTCAATGGGAATTTATTGTGAATTCTTTACTAGCAAAAATCCGTTCATCAAAATGGCGCCGTTGTCGGGGAGTTGCAAACGTGTGCCTTATTATTGGTTATTGTAAATATTTGCTTTTTGCTTGTTTGCTAGTTTTTGTTAGTTTTAGGGCTTAGTTGCTTATTTTTATTATTTTTTGCTTTTATTTGCTACTATGAACTCTCACTCCTTTGGCTATGATTTTGGTTCAAACTATGTTGCAGGAAATGAAAGCTATAATGAGAACATGCATCAAGGATGGGACAATCAAAGGTGGGAGGAGCCTCAAGCTTACGGATAACCTTCTTGGCAACAACCTCCTTCGGTCTCATACAGGTATAATTCCAATCCTAATGCATACTGATCGAATGGATGAGGTAGTCTTTCTTGTACGTGTCAACAACCACCACCACATGCCTATGAACCCCCTCCTCAACATAGCTTTGAACCACCATACTCACAAGCCCCTTTCCACCATTCACCTCTATATGACCCTAACCCTTATCAACCACACCAACCACCATACGAACCATATGAACCATACCAAGAACCACCACCTCAATATTCACCATCTCTATATCCTTACCAAGAAGAACCACCTTCCCATTATGAGCTCTTTCTCCCAACAAATGAACCCTCCTATCCACCCATACCTTTAGTGTTATTCGCCAAGGGCAAATAGAGCTTCAAACCACACTTACCTCTACTCTCACTAGTCTCACCTCTACTCTCCAAGATCTTATATCCCGTGTGGATGCATCAATCCAAGAGCAACATGATCCCAATTATGCTATTGACACGGAACAAGAGAAGCACGAGGAGACCCAAAATGTGGAAGTGGAGACCCTTGAAGATGAAAGAGTAGTTGAAAAATTAGTGAAGGAAGACATCAAGGAGGAGTTCGATTTTGTATTGGAACAACTGGAGGAAGCTATAATTGCTGAAGAGGAAGAAGTGGTTGAAGACTTAGGAGATGCTGAACCTCCATGGGAATCTAGAGTTGTAGAGTATTCCTCCAATAAGCTTGAAATTGATGTTGAGGAGGACAGTGCACAACCTTCAAGGCATGTCCCTTATGAAGAATTGGATGGAATAGAACACGAAACAAATCCCTTTGGTGATGAAGTTCCCACATCACTACCCCCTAGTGATGAACTTGCATCCGCGACTGGACCCCTTGATTTTGAAAAGCCTTCTCTGAGTGAATCTGAAGGTGATGCGGAGGTGGAATTTTCTCAACCTCCAACTTATGACTTGAGTGACGGGGAAGAATTAGAAGAATTTGATGAGGTTGCGGTTGAAGTTGAACAGGCATGCAAAGAGGTGGAAGAATTCAAAGAAGAGCACAAGGGAGTGGAGCCTGCAAGATCATTAGGAACACCTCTCCCGAAGCCATTACCATCCAATACAACATTCAAGTGGGTAAAATTATTATCCTTAAACTTCACTTTCCCACTTGAATATGGTTTACTGGAAATGGATGGTCAACTTAGAGCTCTTTGTGGCTTTACGAGTAAGAGGGAGATGGTTAGTGGTAGGAGTTGTCCTGCAAGGTTCAATATGGTTGCATGCTCCAAATCGAAGTATAAGGATTGGTATAGAGCTCGATTGGATGGGTCTCGGAAGTTGTTTGGATATCTCAGTGAGAATTTCGATTGCTCACCACCCGGATGGAATCCTGACGATCAACTTGAAGACGGGTGTAAAAGCAAGGTTTGGGACCCTGGAATTCATTCTAGCAATCAACACTCTTGGGGCCTTGTCGCTTGCTTTAACTTGCTTGAAGGCTTTATGCAACTAGTGTGGGATCCCGGAGGCTATTGGAATTACAAACACTGGTGGGGATTCCTAGATGAGTTCAAGCACAAGCCACCATGACAAGGAGCTCACCAAATGTCCAACTTAAGGACTTTAACTAAAAGTGCTAGGTGGGAGACAACCCACTATGGTATGATCTTTCATTTTTATTCTTAGTTTTATTTTATTTTATTTTATTTTTATTAGTGTTCATTCATAATTTCTACAGAATCATCTGTATTCTGCATTTTTCATTCTGTAAAAAAACAAAAGGGGAAAACCACGCGTGCGCGTAGGCCACGCGTGGGCGTCGATTCCAAATTTTGCTATTCCATCCAACGAACAAAAAGTTGTGATGAAATTGTGTGGCTGGTGTGCTCTGCACACAATTCGACCCACGCGTGCGCGTCCCTTGCAACCTGGGAAATCCACATGTGGATATGGCAATCGGCGTAAATGGGTTATTGACCCGAGAGTTGTGCTGCCCTCGCGCTGGAACTGTGCTAGAAGCACAAAATAAAAAACACCCACGCGTACGCGTCTCTGACGCGTGCGCATCCTTTTGCTTTCAGACCATCCACGCGTACACGTGGACGATGCGTACATGTCGCATGGCCACCTCAGTTTTCACGCATACGCGTGATGCCGGCGCGCGCGTCAACTCCATTTCCTGCTTTCTATTTCTCTTCTTTCTTCTCTCCTCTCTTACTCCTTCTTCTTCTTTTCTCACTTTCTTCTTATCCCTATTCTCTTTCATTCTCTTTTACATACTGCATTTGCATACTTTCCCTCTTTACATTTTAATTTTATTCATATTTTTATCTCCTTTTATAATTTCCTATTTTACCATTGGTGTTAAATGTTCTTATTCAACTGATTGCGTCTTTTCTTGCATTACTTTGGTGCTTAGTGACTTGTTTTACACTGTTGGGTGATATTATTTATCTGTCAATGCCAATCCTTTATAATACTTGTATTCCTTTTGCATTGACATGAATTTATATTGTCCCTCATTACCTACTATCTTTTCCCCATTGTTGTAATTTTTGCACTATTGATATGCCATTTGCTTCTACTGTTTTCTCACTTGCATGTTGTAGCTACCATGTAGTTGAGACCTTATTATTTGGAATTAACCCACCCATACTTTATTTGTTTCCTTATCTTTATTTCTGGATTACTTTTCTTCTTTTTCCTCTTCTTTTAGGATGGCCACCGAGAAGGGAAAGGAAAAGCTTCTCATTGGGACGACAGACAAGTCCATCTGCACAATCTTTGGAGAAAAGCATCAGTTGGAGCAACCCGTCCACTTGCACATCCTAGCATGCACCGAGGACGGTGCAATCTTTAAGTGTAGGGAGGTTGATATCGACTTCCGTGGGTTAGTTATTTTCTTCTCAACACCAATATTTTATTTTCTTTGTTAGTTCATTGTTGCATTTACATGTTTGATTGCATGTTTGCCTGAGTTTGTGCATATTTTACCACTACTTGGTTGAAGTAATAAATTTCTTTTCAAGACCCTATTTTATAATATTTCACTAATTTAAATTGAAAACTTTTGTGTTAAACTTGTTTGAAGATTATAATTTGGAAGATGAATTATGGCTAAGAACGCAACACTTGTGAGATTTGAGCTTAATTATATGGTTACATTATTTAACCATAATATTTTATTCTTGTGTGTTTTCTTCTCTATGATTGCAATCTTTATTTTGTTCCATTCTATATGTCCATTATTTAGTATATTCATGCTTATATGTGATTGAGGCCATCATTTGTTATTAGCTCACTTATCCCAAATAGCCTACCATTTCAATTACCTTTGTTTGCCACTTTGAGCCTTTTAACCCCCCTTTGTTTTATATTTTACCACATCACTAGCCTTAAGCAGAAAACAATTAATCACCCCAATTGAATCTTTGGTTAGCTTAAGATAGAGATTGTGTATTAATTAAGTGTGGAAAATTGTGGGAACCTGGGTTAATAGGAATGTGTTCTGTTTCTACTTTATTTGGATATTGGGAATTTGGATGCATACTCATATGACATCAGAAAAATCATATGCATTGATGTGTCATGTTTGTTTTCATGTTCAAAAAAATTATTTTATTACAGTACAAATAAATAAATAAATAAATAAATAAATAGGGGATAAAATTATCCCAATATTAAGTTTAATAAAAGATCAATGCATATGTGGTGAAATTAAAGAAAATTTGATGCATGAGTATGTGAAATACACAAAATTGAGATTATGGGTAGCTAGGCATGATTTTAGAACTCTATAGAGTGTGTGTGTGTTAGGTGAGAGCTTAGGTTAGTCAAAGATTCATATTATAGCTCACTTGGCCATACATATATCCTCACCCTTACCTTAGCCCTATTACAACCATGAAAAGACCTCATGATGTTTGCATCGGTACACTAAATATTTGTTGATTGGTTAGATGAAGAACAAAGTTTTAGAAAGCATGACTAGAGAAGAGTAGAGTGATTAACCCTAGACACTTGAGAGATTAGAGTGCATATACACTACCAGTGAGGGTTCAATGCTTGATTCTATGTTCCCTGCTTTCATGAGCTATCTTCTTACAAGTTTACCTGCCTTTTATTGTATGATTTGAATTAGTGGAATCTGATCTATGTTTGTCTTGTAGAACTTGTTTACTTTCAACCAAGTAGATAGAAATATCTTAGCATATAGTTGCATTCATATAGATAGGTTACATTTCATAAATTCCACCATTCCTCTTCACTGCTTCGTAGCTTCTCTAGAGCCTATCATGAGGACGTGCTAATGTTTAAGTATGGGGAGATCTGATGCACCACTATTTCGTGGTACACTTTATGCTAAATTGAGTGGATTTTATCCACTAAACTCACACTTATTCATATAATTCGCATGTTTTACATTTTTCTTCCTAATTCTGTGCTATGATTGAAAATATGCTTCTTTTGCCTTAAATTACTAATATTAATCCTTTCTTATTACCATCCGATGCCTTGATCTGTGCATTAAGTGTTTTCAGGCTTTATAGGGCAGGAATGACTTAGAGGATGGAGAGGAAGCTTGCAAAAATGGAAGGAACACAAGAAACTAAGGAGACAACCAGCGAGGAGCGACGCGCATGCATGGCTCACGCGTGCGCGTGATTTGGACATTTTCATGGCGACGCGTGCGCGCACCTGACGCGTACGTGTGAGAAGCGAGATTGCACGGCGATGCATACGCGTGACTAACGCGTACACGTGACATGCGCCACATGCAGAAAACGTAGAAGACGCTGGGGGCGATTTCGGGCTGAGTTTGGACCCAGTTTTTGGCCCAGAAAACACAGATTAGAGGCTACAAAATGGGGAAATTACATTCATTGATTCATTCATACAACTTTCATTCACAGAATTTAAGGTTTAGATATAGTTTTTTAGGGAGAGAAGCTCTCTCCTCTCTCTAGGTTTTAGGATTCTTATGTTTAGCTATTTTCAATTTTAGATTTCTACTCTATTTCAATTTAGTTTCTCTTCTACTCTTATTTATTTTGGCACTTTAGTTTATCTATTTCTCTTGTTGATCTCCTTATGTTGCTATTTTAGTTTATGCATTCTTATGTTAGATTTGATTTTCTATTTAAGGCAATTTGAGGTATTTCATATTTATTATTGCTTCTTCCTTTATTTGTTATTATTGATGCTTGCAATTGGTTGTTTAGATTTAATATTCCTTGCTAGTTTTCTATGCTTTTATGTCGTACATTCCAAGTGTTTGATAAAATACTTGGGAAGGTTTTAAGTTATATTTTTCTCTTCTTAGCTTTGGTTGAGTAATTAGAGACTCTTGAGTTATGAAACTCCCTTGTTGATTGATAATTAAAAGTTGCTAGTTGATTTGGATCCCTCTAAAGCTAGTCTTTCCTTAGGAGTTGACTAGGACTTGAGGAATCAATTTGATTCATCCACTTGACTTTCCTTCATAGTTAGAGGTTGACTAAGTGGGAGCAATAAACAAATCTCATTATAATTGATAAGGATAACTAGGATAGGACTTCTAATTTTCATACCATGCCAAGAGCTTTCTTAATTATTAATTTAATTTCTTGTAATTTACTTTTCTTGTTCCTTATTCAAAACCCCACAAAGATACAATCTCATAACCAATAATAACTACACCTCCCTGCAATTCCTTTAGAGACGACCCGAGGTTTAAATGCTTCGGTTTAATTTTTATTGGGTTTGCTTTAGTGACAAATAATTTTTTTGTATGAAAGGATTCTTATTGGTTTAGAAACTATACTTGCAACAGGAATTTATTATGAATTTTTTACTAGCAAAAATTCGTTTGTCATTTTCTTCAGATTGGACTGCCCAAAATGGGCGTTGAATGCCCATTCTACCCCCTAAGGGGTGTTTAACGCTCTAAAAGGACCAAGGTTGGCGTCCAATGCCCATTCCTTCCAGATGGAAGTCAAGCTCAGCCCAAACACTTACCAAATAGGCCCAGAAGTGGATTTTCGCACCGTTCTACTTAGTTTACTTCATTTTTGTAATTCTTAATTATTAGCTTAGTATATATAGAAAGAATATCACATTTGTAAATAACATTTTTTCATATTTTGGGAACTTTTGATCTTCTGCACCACACTCGAACTTACCTTTTGTACAGTATGAGCAACTAAACCTCCTAGGTTAAGGTTAAGGTTAGGAGCTCTTTTGATTCCTATGAATTAATATAATTACTTTTCTACTTCAATCCATGTTTGATTCTATTCTATGATGTAATTGACATTATTCAACCTTATGAATCTAGGGTGAAATGTGACATTCTTCCTTGTTCTACATGAGTTCTTTACGAATCCTGACCCGGATAGTATTGAGCTACAGCTTGAGGATGCATCACGGGTTCCAACAGAACTATTTGGACTAATTGGGTATGTGACATATAACCTCGTTAGTCCGGAGCAGTTGAGGTTCTTGTGGCTTTAAGGGCTAGAACCATAAGAGCAACAGTCTCTGATCCGGAAGATCCGACCTTGTCAGTGGCATTTTGAGTAAGATCAATAAAGGGATTGACTTGCGTGCACTTCACCCTCTCCCAGATTGATCTGGACCTGAGGAGATTAATGACCCCAACCCATTGCTTAATCATTTACAGCCTTGCCATTGAAGGAATCATTCATCGTTGAAGTAGAGAGTATGATGTGTTAACTCAGAAGAGGAAGCACCTCCGAAGCCTTAACCATAGCTAATTACTGTCTTTGTCCTATCCATTTATTGTGTTTGTTCTCTTTTATTTATGCGCCTACAACAATCAAAACTACCTTTCTATTCGTCTGACTAAGTGACGAACGGATTTTTTGCTAGTAAAGAATTCACAAAAGTAATTGCGTTGTAAGTATGGTTTCTAAACCAACAAAGAATCCCTTCGTACAAAAAACTTGTTTGTCACTAAAGCAAACCCAATAAAAATAATAAACTGAAGTATTTCAACATCGGATCGTCTCTCAAGGAATTGCAGGGAGGTGTATTTATTATTGGTTATGAGATTATATCTTTTTGGGTTTTGAATAAGGAACAAGAAAAATAAATTGCAAGAAAGTAAATTAATAATTAAGAAAACTCTTGGCAAGGTATGAGAATCAGACGTCCTATCCTAGTTATCCTTATCAATTGTGATGAGAATTATTCATTACTCCCACTTAGTTAACCCTTACTAAACAAAGAAAAGTCAAGTGGACTAATCAATTTGATTCCTCAAGTCCTAGTCAACTCCTAAGGAAAGACTAGCTTAGAGGGATCCAAACCAACCAGCAACTTTTAATTAACAATCAATAAAGGAGTTTGATAACTCAAGTGTCTCCAATTACTCAACCAAAGCTAAGAATGTAAAAAGCTAAATTAAAATCATAAATATGAAATACCTCAAATTGCATTAAATAAAGAAATCAAATCTAACATGGAGTTCATAAACCAAATTGGGAAGACAAATAAACTAGAATGCTAGAATAAATAAAAGTAAAAAAGAAACTAAATTAAAGGAATATTGAACCTGGAATTGATAAGAATTAAACCTAAAACTAAGAGAAATCATAAATCCTAGAGAGAGGAGAGTCTCTCTCTAGAAACTACATCTAAAACCTAAATTGTTGCGAATTGATGAATGACTGAATGCTTCCGTGATTCCCCCATTCTGCAGCCTCTATTCTGTGTTCTCAGGCTTGGAATTGTGCCAAAAAAGGAGCCCAGAAATTGCCCCCAGCGCTTTTTGCAACTTTATGCACGTGGTGCATGTCACGCGTACACGTAGGTCACGTGTGCGTGTCATTTGGCGAATTTCCTTGTCACGCGTGCGCGTCAGTCACGCGTACGCGTCGCTTGTCTTCTGCGCTAGGCATGCGTATGCGTCGCCCATGCGTGTGCGTCGCTGCCAGCTTCTCAAAACGTCATTTTTCGCATTCCTTCCAATTTTGCATGTTTCCTTTCTATCCTCTAAATCATTCCTGCCCTATAAAGCCTGGAAACACTCAACAGACAAATCATGGCATCGAATGGTAATAAAGGATAATTAAAATTGACAGTTTAAAGGCCCAGGAAATATGTTTTCAACTATATCACAGAATAAGGAAGGATTTGTAAAACCATACAAATTATATGAATAAGTGAGCAAATAATTGATAAAAACCACTCAATTGAGCACAAGATAAACCATAAAATAGTGGTTTATCAATCTCCCCACACTTAAACATTAGCATGTCCTCATGCTCAACTCAAGAGAAATTGAAAAAGAGTGAAGGCAGAATGGTGGAACCTATGCAATGCAATCTATCTAAATGCAAGCTACCTACATGCATCATGCTATTCTAATTACTAGCTACCTATATATATATATATATATATATATATATATATATATATATATATATATATATATATATATATATATATATATAAGGATACATGTGGTCAAATTGAGTCAAATTTCAAGGAAATCATATATGTACAATCAAGGGCTAAATCTCTTTAAAACACATTCACAATTGAGTTGAGTCAACCAAAAGAGTTCACAAACTTGCAAGACAAGTAATGATCAAATATGGACATATGAAAATAAGCTATTGAACCCTCACTAGAATTGTATATACACTCTAATCACTCAGTGTTTGGGGTTAAACCACTCAAATCTCCTCTAATCATGCTTTCTAAAACTTTGCTCTTCATCTAACCAATCAACAAATATTTAATGTACAAATGCAAACATCATGAGGTCTTTTCAAGGTTGTAATGGGGTTAAGGCAAGGGTGAGGATATATGTATGGCCAAGTGAGCTATAAATTGAATCCTTGACTAGCCTAAGCTCTCACCTAACATACACATACTCTATGTACTTCTAAATTCATGCCTAGCTACCCATAATTCTCACTTTTGTATTACATATTCATGTACCAAATTATCTTTAATTTTATCACATATGCATTGATCTCTTATTAAACTTAACACTGGGGTAATTTTGTCCCCTTATTCATTTATTTAATTATAGAAAAAAAAATTTTTTTTGAATCATAAAAGAAAACATAACATATCAATGCACATGAGTTTTTTAATTTTTCTGGTCTCATATGAGTATACACCCAAATTCCTAATATCTTGTATTCAATACCTTCTTATCAACCCAAGTTCCCATGGTTCCCCACACTTAATTGATACACAATCTCTATCTTAAGCTAACCAAAGATTCAATTGGGATAATTAATTTGTTTTTCCACTTAAGGCTAGTGATGTAGTAAAATATAGAACAAAAAAAGGGATTAAAAGGCTCGAAGGGGCAAACAAGGTTGATTGAAATGGTAGGCTATTTGGGATAAGTGAACTAATGACAAATAATGGCCTCAATCATATGCAAGCATGTAAATACACTAAACAGTGGACATATATAGAATTCAACAAAGTAAAGTCTGCAATCATAGTGAAGAAAACACACAGGAATAATATATTATGGTTAAATAATGTAACCATACAATTAAGCTAAAAAACTCACGGGTTGTGTGTTCTTTGGCTCAAAAACCATATTCCAATTAAGCTAACTCATGCAAGTTACTAAAAGGGTTTAACTCAATTCAATGTGAATCTTAAATGCCTTTCCTAAAAATAAATACATTCCTTGTAAAATTCCTCAATTGACCAACATTTATTACTATATATATATATATCAACTGAGATGTTGTGATTGTGAAAAGCTAAAAATTTCTAGTTTATTCTCTATATTCAATAAAATCAATTTCTCATAGCCAAAAGGGTAAACTAAGCTCAATAATCCACATTTTTCTATATCACAACTAATAAACTAAATGTGTAATTCAAGCTAAATATCTAAGATATATATAGCCCAAAGTGCAAAATGTAACAAAGTAAAAATAAACAAAAGTACAATAAAAGAAAATGTGCAAGTAATAAAAGAAAAAATAAAATAAAATAAAATAAAGCAAAAAGAAAATAAAGCAAAATAGGATAAAAGGTCTAAAATAGTTTACCAAAAATAGAATCCGCCAGAGGTGGCGACCTCCTAACACTTATATCACAACATCGTCCTCCTGAAGGGTGTGGTGTGATGACAAGTCATCTTAGCCTAGTTTCACTAGTCTTTTTCTTTGTTTTTATTAGGTTTTATGCACTTTCTTACATTGTAAGTAAGTAATTTGGAGTGGAATTGCATATTTTATTAAATCAACCAACCACCCTTTAATTGATACAAAATCATGAGGTTTAAGCAAAAATTAATTGAATTATGAATGAATTTTAAAACCTTGTGAATTTGGTGATACTTTGATTGGTTGTTTTGACTACTTGTAGGTGAAGAAAGAAGAAATTAAGAAAAGCGTGGCCTAAGGAATGTGCCCAAAGGAAGCAAGAAGCGTGCCCAAGAGAAGAAAAGCGTAGCAACATTGAGGAAGAAGGAGAGCTAAGTTGAGAGAATGAACCGAGCTCCACAAGGAAAGAAAGGAGAAAGCAAGGCACAAAGCTCAGTCACTTAGTTAACTGAGCACCAAAGAAAGCAATGCAAAGACATAAAGCTCAGTTCACTAAGTGAGCTTTATCGGGGGTTCTCCAAAATTAATTCAAAGCAAAATTCCAAGGAGTGAAGCTACAAAGTATCGAACCCATGACCCAAGGAAAGCAAGGAACGCTCCTTGCAAGGAAAATAAGAGAAATTGGCCAAAAAGCTTCCTCTAAGGTTCGAACAAAGGATCTCACACTACCAAGCTTGCAAGAAGAATAGGCCAAGGTGGGTAGGCTGGGATTCGAACCTGGGAACTCCATGGAGAACAAGGGAGGAGCGCTACTTTTGGTGCAAAGAAAATGAGCCAAGATGGCTCTCCCAAGGTTCGAACCAAGGAGCTTCATGAAAGGCAAGGAAGGAGCGTCCACTCTTCCAAGGAAATTTGCATCCATTTGCTTCCACCCGGATTCGAACCTGGGAGCTTGAAGTCTAAAGCAAGGCGCTATAAATGGGGAGCTCAGTTGGTTTTCCCAACAGAGCACTACTCTTCCCCCATCCCCCACACTTTGGCGCAACAAGAAGCATACCAAGGAGATGTCATGCGCACCTTGACACGGACAAAGGAGCTGTGACACGCACAATGGGGCACACCAAGGCAAGACATAGAGCTCAGTTCAATTTTCCAACTGAGCTCTATT
Organism: Arachis hypogaea; assembly: GCF_003086295.3. NCBI lineage: Eukaryota > Viridiplantae > Streptophyta > Magnoliopsida > Fabales > Fabaceae > Arachis > Arachis hypogaea. The sequence continues at coordinate 40,956,178 of NC_092046.1, read as the reverse complement.
GAAGATTAACTTGAACAAGGCTGGCGCATCAATTAAATTGGGCAACACAAAAGCACATTGGGCGCTCAGTTTGGTATTTGAACTGAGCCATCCCCTGGGAGGTGCAACTTGGGCCAAAAATCCATTAAAAATCCAAATTAATTCATTTCTTCACCAAATTTTAGAGCCCACCCAAATTCTTAGATCTAAATTAGGAAGTGTATAAATAGGTGTTAGTTTGATTTAGAATGGACCTTTTTGCTTCTTTGAGAATTTTCATCTTTTGTAATTTTGAGAGTTTTACTTTGAATTTGGATTTCTGAGAACTTGGAAGGAGAATTGATCTCTCTTCTTCTTGGTTCTTGCTTGAGCACTCTTTACTTCTTGTCTTGGATCTTGGGTGGAGAATTGAAGAACTTCTGTTTCAATCTCACCTTGAGATCTCTTGTTTAATCTTTCTGCATAATTCTAAGAAACTTTGATTTACATTTCAAATTCTGCTTACTGTTTCTTCTCTTCTATTTTTTCTGCAATCTACTTTTCCATTTTCTTTTGCAATTGTTCTTGTTGGATCAAGGAAGGATTTGAGATCTAGACTTGTTTTCTAGTCTCTTCCACTCTTGAGATCTTCAATCTCTCTCTTAATTTCTACAATTGAGCTCCATTTACTTTCTGTTTTTAATTCTTCAAGTATTTTACTCTTCTGTTTTAGATCTACTTGGATTCAATTCATCTTTTGCTCTTCTGTTTATTGCAATTTGCTTCTTCTTATTTAAATTCTGCAATCCCAGCTCCCAATTCCTTTTATAATTCAAGTAATTTACATTTCTTGCACTTTAAGATTCAGTCATTTACGTTTCTTGCAATCTAAGCTTCTGCAATTTAAATTACTTGTTCTTTAAGATTCAGCACCTTTATCTTCTGTTCTCTTTAATTTACTGCAATTCTTCCCTCTTCCTTTAAATTTCATGCAATTTAGCTTCTTTCAATCACAAACCACTCAAACCAATACTTGATTCGCTTGACTAAATCAACCACTAAACTAAAATTGCTCAATCCTTCAATCCCTGTGGGATCGACCTCACTCATGTGAGTTATTATTACTTGATACGACCCGGTACACTTGCCGATTAATTTTGGGTGTTGGAATTCGTTTTCCAAAATATCCATCAAGTTTTTGGCTCCGTTGTCGGGGATTGATTAGATTGACAATGATTAAGTGAAGTGGAGATCTAGATCAAGCACTTTTTCTTTTCTGTTTCTTTAATTTTTAACTAACATACTAACTGTTTGAATTTTTGGTTAAGCTAACTAAAATCTCATTCTAGCAATGGATTGAAGTTTTACTGTCCTTCTGTTTTGTGTGATTTTTTTTATGTTTGGTTTGTATGTCAGGGACAAGAGAAGCTATACCCACCTTTTGTGAACAAGACGAAAGAACCCTCAGGAGATTAAGAAGAGCTGAAAGAGGGAAAAACATTGTTGGAGAAGAGGATTCAGAAGAAGAGTTCCAAGATATGGAGGAACACTCAACAAATCCAACAAATCCACCAGGAGGAGCAGCAAATAACAACAACAATCCACCACAGAGAAGAGTTTTGGCTTCCTATACATTTGCAAATCCTAGACATTGTGGGAGTAGCATTCTTACCCCAAATGTTAATGCAAATAACTTTGAACTAAAGCCACAACTCATCATCTTGGTTCAAAATAATTGTTCTTATGGAGGAGGACCACTTGAAGATCCAAACGAACACTTGTCTACTTTCTTGAGGATTTGTGACACTGTCAAAACCAATGGAGTGCATCCTGACAGTTACAAGCTATTGTTATTTCTATTTTCTCTCAGAGATAAAGCTACTCAATGGTTGGAATCTTTCCCAAGAGATAGCATCAACAATTGGGATGATCTAGTGAGCAAGTTCCTTGCCAAATTTTACCTACCTCAAAGGGTCATCAGGTTGAAAAATGAAGTGCAAACATTCACACAAATGGACACTGAACCTATCTATGAGGCATGGGAGAGATACAAGGCTCTAATTAGGAAGTGCCCTCCTGAAATGTTCAGTGACTGGAACAGATTGCAGAATTTTTATGAAGGGTTGACATTGAAATCTCAGGAGGCTCTTGATCACTCAGCAGGAGGCTCTCTACAATTGATGAAGACTGCAGAGGAAGCCTAAAATCTCATTGATATGGTGGCTAACAACCAGTACTTCTTTACTTACCAAAGGCAACACCAACCATCACAAAGGAAAGGAGTGATGGAGTTGGAAGGAGTGGACTCAATCTTAGCTCAAAACAAAATGATGCAGCAGTAAATTCAACAACAATTTGAGCAAATGGCCAAAAGGATTGATAGCCTCCAAGTTGCAGCAATCAACACAAGCCAACCATCATCCACATGGGTGACAAATGGAGAAACTCAAGAGGATCAACAGCAAGAACAAGTCCAGTATATGCACAATCAAAATTCTGGGGCAAATGAGGTTTATGGTGACACTTACAACCCCTCATGGAAGAACCATCCCAACCTCAGATGGGGAGACAATCACAATCAAACTCAACAACCATGGCAAAGGAACTTAAACCAAAACAGTTGGAAAAACACAAACCACAACAATCAGCAAAACAATAACCAAAACACATACAGAAAATCACAAAACACTTACCCCAACTCTAACCATGATCCATCCACCAACCAAGCCACCAATCAAAATACTTATCCTCAACCCTCAATACCCCACAACCAACCAATCTCACAAGATTCTCAGAGGATTACCAACTTGGAGATCTTAATGGAGAAAATGATGAAGCACCAAGAGATGACAACAAAGAACCAGGAGGCTTCCATGAAGAATATGGAGAGACAGATTAGACAGCTCTCCAAGCAAATTGCTATTGAGAGACCTTTGAGCTCACTCCCAAGCGACACCATTCCTAATCCAAAAGAGGAATGCAAAGCTATACAACTAAGGAGTGGAAAAATCTTGGTGAAAAATGAAGAAGCAACCAAGAAGCCAAAAGAAGATGACAAGAAACAGGGTGAAAAAGAGAAAGCCAATGATGATGATGTAATAGCAAGAAAACAAACTTCAAAGCAAGCCCAAGAAAAGGAGGAACAACCAAAAATTTCAAGAAAAGGGAAGGAAGCAATTGAAGAGCCAACTAAGGATCACAGTCAAGGAGTGAATTTCACACCTCCATTGCCATATCCCCAAAGATTTAACAAGGAGACTAAGGACCAACACTTCTCTAAATTTCTCGAAATCTTCAAGAAATTAGAGATCAACATACCCTTGGCTGAGGCACTTGAGCAAATGCCTCTATATGCCAAGTTTTTGAAGGAGCTTATTAACAAGAAGAGAAGCTGGCAAGAAAATGAAACTATACTGCTCATAGAAGAATGCAGAGCATTAATTCAAAAAGGACTCCCCCCTAAACTTGAAGATCCTGGAAGTTTATTTCTACCTTGTGCCATTGGCAGTATGACCATCAACAAGGCAATGTGTGACTTAGGGGCCAGTATCAATCTAATGTCTTCCTCACTGGTGAAAAAGCTATGCATAGAAGAAGTAAAACCAGTACAGATGTCTCTAGAATTGGTGGACAAGTCAGTGATATGTCCCAGGGGTGTGATTGAGAACCTTCTAGTAAAGGTGGACAAATTCATCTTCTCTGCAGATTTTGTGGTCTTAGATTCAGATGAGGATGAAGGTGATTCCATTATACTGGGGAGACCATTCTTGGCCACTGCAAGGGCCATTATAGACGTAGAGCAAGGAGAGCTGACCCTCAGAATGCATGATGAAAGCGTCACCCTGAATGTATTTTCAGAGATACAGCTCATAGATGAAAAGAGAGACTGCATGGAAACTGACAAGGAAAACTTACAGTGGAAGGAAGAAATTAACAAGACGATCAGCAGCTACCTTCCAAAGCAAGAAGTAGACAATGCAGCATAGCAAAAAGAGAAAGAAACTGTGCAGAGTAATGAGGAAATTCAAGAAGGCATTGATGTGTCAGTCATCAAAAAGAAGAATCCCAAAGTGAAGCCCAATTGCAAGAAGAAAGGATCAATAAAAAGAGGGAAGAAAAACAAGAACAAAACTAAAAAGTGGGTGGAAGCCATAGCCACAACCACCTGTGATGCACAGATTGTCCTTCAATTCCTTAAAAAGCACATTTTCACTAGATATGGAGTGCCCAAGGGTCTTATTAGCGATGGTGGTGGTCATTTCTGCAACAAACAGATGGAGAAACTCCTCCACAAATATGGAGTAATCCATAAAGTGGCCACACCATACCACCCTCAAACTAATGGCCAGGCTGAATTGGCAAATAAGGAGTTGAAGAAGATCTTAGAAAAAACAGTGGGAAGCACAAGAAAAGATTGGGCTAGGAAGCTAGAAGATAAACTCTGGGCATACAGGACAGCTTTCAAAACTCCCATTGGAAAGTCCCCCTTTCAGCTATTGTATGGAAAATCATGCCATCTCCCTGTAGAGCTTGAACACAGAGCTTTCTGGGCTACTAAACTCCTCAACCTTGATTCTCAGGCAGCAGGGGAGAAAAGGTTACTACAATTCAATGAGTTGGATGAATTTAGGCTAGAAGCCTATGAAAATGCTAAGACATACAAAGAAAGAGCCAAAAGGTGGCATGACAGGAAGATCTCAAAGAAAGAGTTCAAACCAGGACAACAATTACTCCTGTACAATTCACGGCTCAAGATTTTTCCTGGCAAGCTCAAGTCTAAATGGACTAGCCCATATTTAGTGACAAAAGTTTTTCCTTATGGAAGTCTTGAGTTGCTAGATGAAGCTACACAGAGTCATTTCACAGCAAACGGGCACAGAGCAAAGCCTTACTTAGGAGGGCAATGGGACAAGGAAAAAGAGGTTCAGAACCTGAGCTAAGCAAGAATGAAGGATGTCAAGCTAATGACAATAAAGAAGTGCTTGTTGGGAGGCAACCCAACCTGAGGTAGTTTTCTTTTCATAACTATTTCAATAAAAAGGTTAATTAGCTTTATCTATATTACAAGAAGCTAAGTTTGGTGTTGCACACCAAAACAATATAAAGGAGAATGATGGATTCTAAGTTTGGTGTTCCACCAAAATCTCATCATAAAAGGCATTCTCACTTCCTGCATAATGCCAGCTTCAAACATTTAGATAAACTAGTTAACTATTTGCTGTTTCATAGTTTTTAGTTTTATTACCTTTAGTTAGGAAAAAGATTTCACATATAGTTAAATTGTTGCATGAGAAATATTGGCAAGGAACTAAGTTTGGTGTTCACACACCATAGCAAGTTCAAGAGCCCATAAACAAGCTTGGCAGATTAACTGGATAAGGCTTAAAAAGAAAGCAATGTTTGAGGAGTATGCAGGAAAATAGCCAACAAATTAAAGAACACTTGCATTATAATTCAGAAGGAGCATAACAGAAGGAAGAATGAAAAGCTGCAACCCAACAGGTTGTATTTATACTTAATCCTTGTAGTTATGAAATGTTTTAATTCAGGGATTCCTTCATGCCTTGCTAGAATAATCATTTAGTTGTAAGTAAAATTCCATGCTAAAGAAAGCTATCTGCAATTTTTCTTTAGTTTAAAAGTTATCTGCATAATAAATGTCATCCTTCATTAGCTTAAGAACTTTGCTTTGTTCCCTTGCTGTCTGAATAAAAGAGAGATGTCTTGAATTAGAAAAGTAATTGTTCAATGTTGCAAAAGTTAGAATGAAAGTTAGTGGTGGTATGTGTTTGATTCAATTGTTAGCTCACAAAATAAATGCTGCATAATGACATGCTCCTTGAAGTCTAAACTAGTTTGCTGCTATAAAGCCTTGAATTAATAAAGAATCCCTTGAAAATGAATCAAATCAGAAAGAAAAAGAAATAGAAAAGCCAAAAAGTGGCAAAGAAACAAACAATAAGGCTAGACACCAATAGCTTGGACCCTAGGACACATGCTTGTGGTGTTTTTGTACTAGGTTATGCTTGGATAAGTAAGTTCTAAGGAGTATTTCAAAACTTGGCCACTTAGATCAACTGATTTAGGATTGCCAACTGAAAGTCCACAATAAAGAACAACCTAGCTACAAAACACTTAGTTATCCAAAGAGATGTTGGGCATCAATGATCCTAGGAAGAAAAAGGTGAGCCATGTGTCTGTGGTGAAGAAATGTTGAGTGAAATTAAGCCAAAGACCACTGCAACATTTGCCACCAAGCCTTCAATAAGTAATAAGCTCTCTAATGCAAAAGAAAGAAGGAAAAAGCTAACAAGGGAAGTAAGCAAAAAGTAAGGCATTGTAGCAGCAACCTTAGTGAATCTTTGAAGAAATATTGTTTGTTTAACAGCAAGTAATAAATGAGCTACTATTGATCTGCATGAAATCCCATGAACCAAGTTCAACTATCTGCTTAATAAGGGCATGTATACTTCTCTATTTCATTCTATCTTCTCTTACGTCTAATGCTTGCTTGGGGACAAGCAAGTTTTAAGTTTGGTGTTGTGATGACAAGTCATCTTAGCCTAGTTTCACTAGTCTTTTTCTTTGTTTTTATTAGGTTTTATGCACTTTTTTGCATTGTAAGTAAGTAATTTGGAGTGGAATTGCATATTTTATTAAATCAACCAACCACCCTTTAATTGATACAAAATCATGAGGTTTAAGAAAAAATTAATTGAATTATGAATGAATTTTAAACCTTGTGAATTTGGTGATACTTTGATTGGTTGTTTTGACTACTTGTAGGTGAAGAAAGAAGAAATTAAGAAAAGCGTGGCCTAAGGAATGTGCCCAAAGGAAGCAAGAAGCGTGCCCAAGAGAAGAAAAGCGTAGCAACATTGAGGAAGAAGGAGAGCTAAGTTGAGAGAGTGAACCGAGCTCCACAAGAAAAGAAAGGAGAAAGCAAGGCACAAAGCTCAGTTCACTTAGTTAACTGAGCACCAAAGAAAGCAATACAAAGACATAAAGCTCAGTTCACTAAGTGAGCTTTATCGGGGGTTCTCCAAAATTAATTCAAAGCAAAACTCCAAGGAGTGAAGCTACAAAGTATCGAACCCATGACCCAAGGAAAGCAAGGAATGCTCCTTGCAAGGAAAATAAGAGAAATTGGCCAAAAAGCTTCCTCCAAGGTTCGAACAAGGGATCTCACACTACCAAGCTTGCAAAGAAAATAAGCCAAGGTGGGTAGGCTGGGATTCGAACCTGGAAACTCCATGGAGAACAAGGGAGGAGCGCTACTTTTGGTGCAAAGAAAATGAGCCAAGATGGCTCTCCCAAGGTTCGAACCAAGGAGCTTTATGAAAGGCAAGGAAGGAGCGTCCACTCTTCCAAGGAAATTTGCATCCATTTGCTTCCACTCGGATTCGAACCTGGGAGCTTGAAGTCCAAAGCAAGGCACTACAAATGGGGAGCTCAGTTGGTTTTCCCAACTGAGCACTACTCTTCCCCCATCCCCACACTTTGGCGCAACAAGAAGCACACCAAGGAGATGTCATGCGCACCTTGACATGGAGAAAGGAGCTGTGACACGCACAATGGGGCACACCAAGGCAAGACATAGAGCTCAGTTCAATTTTCCAACTGAGCTCTATTGAAGATCAACTTGAACAAGGCTGGGCGCATCAAATTGGGCAACACAAAAGCACATTGGGCGCTCAGTTTGGTATTTGAACTGAGCCATCCCCTGGGAGGTGCAACTTGGGCCAAAAATCCATTAAAAATCTAAATTAATTCATTTCTTCACCAAATTTTAGAGCCCACCCAAATTCTTAGATCTAAATTAGGAAGTGTATCAATAGGTGTTAGTTTGATTTAGAATATACCTTTTTGCTTCTTTGAGAATTTTCATCTTTTGTAATTTTGAGAGTTTTACTTTGAATTTGGATTTCTGAGAACTTGGAAGGAGAATTGATCTCTCTTCTTCTTGGTTCTTGCTTGAGCACTCTTTACTTCTTGTCTTGGTTCTTGGGTGGAGAATCGAAGAAATTCTGTTTCAATCTTACCTTGAGATCTCTTGTTTAATCTTTTTGCATAATTCTAAGAAACTTTGATTTACATTTCAAATTCTGCTTACTGTTTCTTCTCTTCTACTTTTTCTGCAATCTACTTTTCCATTTTCTTTTGCAATTGTTCTTGTTGGATCAAGAAAGGATTTGAGATCTAGACTTGTTTTCTAGTCTCTTCCACTCCTGAGATCTTCAATCTCTCTCTTAATTTCTGCAATTGAGCTCTATTTACTTTCTATTTTTAATTCTTCAAGTATTTTACTCTTCTGTTTGAGATCTACTTGAATTCAATTCATCTTTTGCTCTTCTGTTTATTGCAATTTACTTTTTCTTGTTTAAATTCTGCAATCCCAGCTCCCAATTCCTTTTATAATTCAAGCAATTTACATTTCTTACACTTTAAGATTCAGTCATTTACGTTTCTTGCAATCTAAGCTTCTGCAATTTAAATTACTTGTTCTTTAAGATTCAGCACTTTTATCTTCTGTTCTCTTTAATTTACTGCAATTCTTCTCCCTTCCTTTAAATTTCATGCAATTTAGCTTCTGTCAATCACAAACCACTCAAACTAATACTTGATTCGCTTGACTAAATCAACCACTAAACTAAAATTGCTCAATCCTTCAATCCCTGTGGGATCGACCTCACTCATGTGAGTTATTATTACTTTATATGACCCGGTACACTTGTTGGTTAGTTTTGGGTGTTGGAATTCGTTTTCCAAAATATCCATCATGGTGCTGCTGGCTCTGTGGGCTCTGGCTGTGTAGGGGCCTGAGGCTCTGCCGGCGGCTCAAGCAGAGGCTCCTCGTGCTGTACCTGCTGCTGGTCTGCCTCCTGTGCCTCCTCATCCTGCTCATCCTCCTCTGCCTCCTCAGAGTGCTCCGATGGTGTGTCGGGCTTGGAGGGGATATCAGTATGCCCATTCCTCATCATCAGCTTCAGATGCTCATGGCGCCGCTTGTTGCGACCCTCAGACTGCTCAATACGCTGTTGAGCGTGGTGCTCCATCTGATCGATGCGCTCAAAGAGGCGGTGCACTAGATGGTAGATGGGCTGGGAAGCGGAAGAAGGTGCTGTTGATGCGGGAGGTGCGGCAGGCGCTGAGGGTGCAGCAGAGGATGTGGCCACATCAATAGAGGTCATAAGAGAAGGTGGTCTGTGGCCTAAAGCTTCGAACCGTTTGCCATGTGGAATAATCTTTCTGCATTCGGCAACCGGTGGCTTCTCATCCTCAAGTTCCCAAGGCACCTCAGCTCGGCAAGCCATCTGGGTAATTAGATAGGGAAAAGGTAGGGTGTCTCTGACATGGACTCTAGCCATGTATTTCCTGATGAACCGTGGAAGGTACAGTTCCTTGCCTTCCATAACGCACCAGATGAGAATGATCATAGCAGCCGGCACTTCTGACTCGTGAGTACTTGGCATAACATAGTTGCTCAGTATTTGTTGCCATAGCTGAGCCTCATCATTAAGATAGATAATATTAATACCCTTTGGAGTTACCGTCGACTTACCCATAGCCCAGGGAACAGCAGGATCAATGGTTATGGTGCGCCTCATAGCATCCCAATCAAAGCTCATAAGCCTAATGGACTCCTTAGCCTTCTGGTAACTATCTGCTTCGTCTTATTTTGGCTGGAAGTGCAGGATATCTTCTATGGTTTCCTCAGTAACCAAGATCTATTTTCCTCTTAGCTGCACTGCATCTAGGGTCATTTTGTAATAGTTGCAGTAGAATTCACGGACCCAGGATACGTTAACCTCTGTCAAATTCCTCTCTAGAAAGAACCAACCTCTCTGTTTGATCTGCTCTATAGCGTACTGCTGTAATTCAGTTGGTATTCTGAGAGTCTTTTCCAAATATAGGTGCCTCTTATCTGCAAAGACCGAAAATTTCAGTTCACAGTAGCGATTTACAAACTTGATTGGGTTAGTTGCAGGCACTAGTTGATCTTCTTTTTCCTGTGGAGTAAAGTTTTTCTCACGTCAGGAATCATCCCCTAGAATATCTGATAGAGCGACAGATGACTGTCCTCTTTTCTTTTTACCGATGCTGGCCTTAGTCTTGCCCTTTCCTTTTGGATCAGACATCCTGAAAAATAGAAATTCCAGGATACAGATTAAAAAATAAAACAGGGAAACAAATAGGCAATTAATGGGCAAGCATAACAAGCAATGGATAGGTAAAAGAGGAATGAAAGCTAAAGCAAGAAGTGAGTCATAAAGATATAGAATTCTGGACTAGATGCAAGGTAGGATTCAAAGAAATCAATCAGAAATCACAATCCAAGAATCTATTAAATAAAATTCAGAATGCTTGTTTGTCAAGAAACAATAATAAACATGCCTTGAAAGGGGTTGAAAAGAGTTATTGTAAAACCAAGAGAAAAGTTAGGAAGTCAATGAAGTCAAGAGTTAGAAAGGTAAGGTAAAATTAGTGGCGGTACTGTAGTTCCTAGCTAAAAGAAGTTCACAAGAGTGAAGAACAAGCAACTCACATTCAAGCAGACAATGCAAATTATTGATGATAAATCATGTAAGGGAAGAAGCAGTAAGAAGAATAAAAATCATCAACAATGCATTTCAAGTAGAAAGGGAACCAAAAGGAATGGGAATGCTGGCCCAGCATCTCATGAAGTGACTTTGGTTAAACCAAATAAATCATAATTACAAAAGCACTAAAGTCAATTCATGAGTGGAAGGTAAGTAAAACAGTTTTCAGAAAAATTGGGCAGCATTCCGGCAGTAAAAGGAACGTTCCCGGAAAAAAATTACCAGCAGAATCAGCAAGTCAAGTCAAGTGCATATGAAGTTCAATAGTTGGCAATTAGCAGGAAGAACAAGACAATCCATATGGCTCAGGCATCATGAAGCAAAACAACTTTGGCAAGGTGATTTCCAGCTCCATTCCCTTAAGCTCTTCCTTGACAACTTCCACCTCTTTGCAAGCTTCTTCAATTTCAACCTCTTCCTCTTGGTAGCTTTCTTCCAATTCGATCTCTTCTTCATTACTTACCAAGGACATGGGAGGTTGTGCTTCTTCTTCTTTAATCTCTATCTCTTGATCAACCTCTGCAAAGTCTTCAACCATGATATACCTCAGAGGTTGTACACCCTCTTCAACATCAAATTCAAACATCTTGGAAGGAGGCTCTATGACTTGAGTTTCCCATGGAGGTTCTGCATCTCCTAAGTTTTCAACCATTTCTTCCTCTTTAACCATGACAGCTTCCTCCACTTGTTCCAATACAAAGTCATGTTCCTTATTGTCCACTAGAGTTTCTAGTGTCTCCTTCAGGCTAGACTCTTCTATTGATTCTCCACATGTAGCCATGGGAGTTTCTTGAATGTCTAAATGTTGGGAAGCTAATCGATTTACTACCTCGGTCAAGGCAGCTATGAACTCTTGTGTCGTCCTTTCCATCTTTCCTTGCCCTTGAAGAAGAACACTTAGAGTGTTATTCATTGGAGCTTGGGGTGGATATGAGGGTTCATTGCTTGGGAGGAAGGGTTCATGATATGAGGGTTGACGAACTGGATTTCCTATCGGTAAAGAAATTCACAAATATATTATCGCATTGCAAGTATAGCTTCTAAACCAACAAAAAATCCTTTTGTGCAAACGTTTTGGTTGTCACAAGTAACAAACCCAATAAAATTTATAAACTGAAGTATTCAAACCTCGGGTCGTCTTCTCAAGGAATTGCAGGGAGGTGTTCTTATTATTAGCTATGGAAAAGGTAGAATTTTGGGTTTTTTAAAATAAAGAACAAGTGATTTAAATGGCAGGGAAAATAGATTAATAATCAATAAAACTCTTGGCAAGATATGAAAATTGGAAGTCCTATCCTAGTTATCCTTATCAATGGTGATGAGAATTGAGTTTTTATCCCACTTAGTTAACCTTTACTAAAGCAAGGGAAAGTCAAGTGGACTAATTAGTTAGATCCTCAAGTCCTAGTCAATTCCTAAGAAAGGACTAGAGTTAGTGGGATTCAATTCAATTAGCAAAAATAAAAATTATCAATCACGATGAGTTTGATAACTCAAGAGTTACCAATTAATCAACCAAAGTCAAAAGGAAAAAATCTAAATTAAATTAAAAGCATTCATATAAATAAAGCAAAGCAAAGTCAAATCTGAAATACCTCAATTTATATTAAATAAAACATTCAAATCTAAATGCGAAGAATTCATAAGTCAAATTGGTAACATGAGTCAGATGCGAATAAAAGCATTAGAATAAATAAAAATATAAAAGGAATATTGAACCTGAGAAGAAGTTGAAATAATAAGAAATCCTAATTCCTTAAAGAGGAATCCTAATCCTAAATCCTAAGAGAGACGAGAGAATCTCTCTCTCTAAAAACTACATCTAAATTATGAAAAGTGAATAATGGAGGACTTCTTAATGGATGCATTCCCCCACTTTATAGCCTCTAATCTGTGTTTTCTGGACCCAAAACTGGGCCAGAAACAGCCCAGAATTCGCTGGTTGCGAATTTAAATACGCTGATTTTCGCCACTGCGACGCATCCGCGTAGATTACGCGTTCGTGTCACTTATCGTCAGGGAAACTATGGCAAATTATTTATCAAATCGAAGCCCCGGACGTTAGCTTTCCAACGCAACTGGAACCGCATCATTTGGACCTCTGTAGCTCAAGTTATGGTCGTTTTAGTGCTAGAGGGTCAGGCTGACAACTTTGCAGTTCCTTCAACTTCTTGTATTCCTTCCACTTTTGCATGCTTCCTTTCCATTCTCTAAGCCATTCCTGCCCTGTAATCTCTGAAAACGCTTAACATACATATCAAGGCATCGAATGGTAATAAGAGAAGATTAAACATATCAAAATTAAGACCAAAGAAGCATGTTTTCAATCATAGCACAAAATCAGGAAGGAAAACGTAAACTCATGCAAATCATATGAATAAGTGTATGAAAGATTGATAAAATCCACTCAATTGAGCACAAGATAAACCATAAAATAGTGATTTATCAACCTCCCCACACTTAAACATTAGCATGTCCTCATGCTAAGCTCAAGAGAAGCTATAAAGGAGTGAAGAGGAATGGTAAAATGTATGAAATGCAATCCTATCTATATGAATGCAACTAAATGTGAAATGCTTCTACCTACTTGGTTAAAAATAAATAGGTTCTCCAAGACAAACATAAATCAAATTCTGCTAATTCAAACCATACAGTAAAAACAAGTAAACTTGTAAGAAGATAGCTCATGAAAGCAGGGAACATAGAATCAAGCATTGAACCCTCACTGGTAGTGTATATCACTCTAGTCTCTCAAGTGTATAGGGTAATTCACTCTACTCTTCTCTAATCATGCTTTCTAAACTTTGTTCTTTATCTAACCAATCAACAAATATTTAGTATACCAATGCAAACATCATGAGGTCTTTTCAGGGTTGTAATGGGGCTGAAGTAAAGGTAAGTATATATATATATATATATATATATATATAAGGCTAAGTGAGCTAACAAAGTAAATCCTTGATTAGTCTAAGATCTCACCTAACATATACATACTTTCTATAATTTAAAATACTTTACCTAGCTACCCAAATTTTTCCCACTTTTGTATTACATACTCATGTATCAAACTTATTTTTGAATTTTGTCCCATGTGCATTGATTGTTTTTATTTTGCATTTGGGGTAATATTATTTTTCTTCTTCTTTTTTTTTTGTATTCCCTTATTTAATTACTTAATATATTTTTTTTCAATGCACATGGTAATTTAATTATTTTGATTTCACATGAGCATGCTTCCCAAATTTTCAAATAACTTTTTCAATTTAATTCCCTTTTTTTTTCTATCATCCCATGTTTCCATAAAATTCCCCATACTTAAATTATACATAATATCTATCTTAAGCTAACCAAGGATTCAACTTGGGATTTTTATTTTGTTTTTCTGCTTAAGGCTAGTAATGTAGTTATGGAATAGAGGGGGTTAAAAAGTTCAAAGTGGCTAACAAGGGTGACATAAAAGGGTAGGCTTATTTGGAATAAGTGAGCAAAAATAAGTAATGGCCTCAATTATATGCAAGCATGTAAATACACTAAATAATGGACATATAGAATGGAACAAAGCAAAGATTGCAATTATAGAGAAGTAAACACACAAGAATAAAAATTTATGGTTAAATAATGTAACCATATAAATAAGCTCAAAATCTCACAGGTTGTGTGTTCTTTGGCTCAAAAACCATGTTCTAAATACAACTTCCAAACAAGTTTAACACAAATTTTTCAATTTAAATTAGTGAAATACTATAAAAATATCTTGAAAAAGAAAATATTACTTCAACCAAGTAGTAACTAAATGCATAAAATCAAACAAACATGCAATTAAATATGCAAATGCAACAATGAACAAATAAAGAAAATAAGACATTGGTGTTGAGAAGAAAATAACTAACCCATGGAGATCGGTATCGACCTCCCCACACTTAAAGATTGCACCGTCCTCGGTGCATGCTAAGATGTGCAAGTGGATGGGGGTTGTGGTTCCTCAGCTGAGGCTCTTTTTGTTCCTTTCCTTGCCGGTGGTTTGGGAGTAGCTTTCTCTTTACACTTCTTGGTGGCCATCCTGAAAAGAAAAAAAGAAAGTAACTTTTAAAGCTAAGGGTTAGAGCAAGGAAGAGAGCGGGAAGGGTGGTAAACAATGCACAATAAAGAAGAATGACGTTAATACATGGTCATGACTACATGTGAAAAGTTCATCAATGGAAATATAGTAAGTGCATGTAATGACAATTAAATGCAAGATGTTTATTGGCATGCTAGCAAAGACATGAGTAGCATAGATCAAGCATTCAATGTCCAAGTTAGATTACCAAGTCTTTCAAATTAACAACATGTTTGTAATAACAATTATATTTAAGTAATAAAATATAAAAAGGGTTTTGTGAAAAGCAAGCATTTAGAGTAGTAGATAGAAAGAAATCGAAAAATAGTGCACAATGCCATACGGTCTTTTTCACAAACACATAGCAAGCATGGTTAATAAGCTATTGAAAGTATTAAATTAAACATTCAAGAAACCCTTTAAAAAGTAATATATAATTGTCAAACAATTCCTTTAATAATCCACAAAAATATAGAAAATAATGACCCAAATAAATTTCTAACACCAATGAAAATAATGCAATGAATGAAAGTATACAAATAAATTAAATGAAATAGAATGGAAGTGAAGAGGGATGAGAAGTTAAAGAGATGAAGTAAGAAAGAAAGAAGAAAGAAGAAAAGATAGAAAAAAATTAGGATAAGAAAAGAAAAGATAAGATAATTGGCGCTGATCAGGATAAGTTGTGCGACGCGGGTGACGCGGATGCGTGGGTGACGCGTTTGCGTGGTGTGTGATATTTATCAGGTGACGCGGACGCGTGGGTTACGCGGTCGCGTGGCCTGATTTGTGCGATTAGCCTGAGTGCAGCCTCGCGTTCGCGTAACTCTCTGTTCGAAAACTCTTTTTGCCAAATTTTTGGGTGACGCGGTCGCGTGGTTGATGCGATCGCGTGGATGGCCATATTTGCAAAACGACGTGGACGCGTGGGGCACGCATTCGTGTGGTAAGGCTTGTGCTTCTAGCACCGTTCCAGCCCCATTCTAGCCTAACTTGCTGCCAAACACCCGTTTACGTCAATTTTACAGAGCCACGCGTTCGCGTGGGTGACGTGGACGCGTGGGGAAGCTATTTTTCAAATGACGCGTCCGCATCGGCGACGCGGTTGCGTGAGCGTATTGTGCCAAAGGCATGCCTCCAGCCACACTTTCACGTGACTCTCTGTTCAATTTTCTTTTTTTCCCAATGCACTGGTGACGCAGACGCGTCGGCGACGCTGTCGCGTCGCGTGCGATTTTTTTATATAATAATGCAGTATGCAGAATGCAATGCTAATATGAATGTTATGCATGATTCCAGGTCCAATCAAAACTCAAAAACAAACAAAATAGACTATAATTAAAACTGAAAAAGGGACGATCATACCATGGTGGGTTGTCTCCCACCTAGCACTTTTAGTTAAAGTCTTTAAGTTGGACATTTTCTGAGGTCCTTGTCATGGCGGCTTGTGCTTGAACTCGTCTTGAAATTTCCACTAATGCTTGGACTTCCAATAAGCTCTATCAGTACTAAGTAAATTCCTCAAGCTTTGATGGGGTTCTTCACAAGCTTTGAGCTCCCAAAGTTGATCCTCATATATTCCTGGATCCCAAATCTTGTTTCTACACCCGTCTTCAAGTTGATTATCATGATTCCATCTGGGTGGTTCGGCCTTAGAATTCTCACTGAAGCGTCCAAACAACTTCCCAGACCCATTCAATTGAGCTCTACACCAACCTTTGCGTTTAAACTTAAAGCTTCCAACCATAATAAACTTTGCAGGACAATTCTTACCACTGACCATCTTCCTCTTACTCTTAATACCACAAAGAGCTCTAAGTTGACCATCCATCTCCAGTAGCCCATATTCAAGTGGGAAGGTAAAGGTCAAGGATAAGAATTTTACCCACTTGAACGTTGTGTTGGACGGTAATGGCCTTGGGAGAGGTGTTTCTAATGAACTTGCAAGCTCCACTCCCTTGTGCTCTTCTCTGACAACTTCCACCTCCTTGTAAGCTTCTTCAATTTCAACCTCTTCCTCTTGGTAGCTTTCTTCCAATTCAATCTACTCTTCACTGCTTTCCAAGGGCATGGGAGGTTGTGCTTCTTCTTCTTGAATCTTCATCTCCTGATCGACCTCTTCCAAGTCCTTAAGCATGACATGCCTTGGAGGTTGTACACCCTCCTCAACACCAAATGCAACCGTCTTGGAAGGAGGCTCTATGTCTTGACTTTCCCATGGAGGTTCAGCATCTCCCAAGTCTTCAACCACTTTTTCCTCTTCAATAATTACTGCTTTGTCCAGTAGTTTTAATATAAAATCATACTCATCCTTGATGATTTTCTTTCCATGACAACCCCTTTCAACTATTCTTTCATCTTCAAGGGTCTTTACTACCTTCACCTTTAGGGCCTCCTCTAGCTCCTTATGAAGTATGAATTCACGAAGATGATCCCTTCTCTCTTGTTCCATGTCAATAGCATCATTGGGATCATGTTGCTCTTGGATTGATGGATGTGGGTGCTCTTCCATGGATGGTAGTGATGGGATGGAGAGATCATTCTGTGGTTGAAAAGGAAGTGCACTAGAGCTTGAGGGTTGATTGTTAAAGGTATTTGGTGGTCCGATTTGGGTGATGAAAGCTTGTATAGTAGAGTATAGATCGGTAAGTGCTTTCTCCATGGAGGTTTGGGGTGGATAGGAGGGTTCATTTGTAGGGAGAAACGGTTCATGGTAGGAAGGTGGTTCATCTTGATAATGATAAGGAGATAGTGTATATTGTGGTGGTTCATGAGAGTAGTTGTGTTGGAATGGGGATGGTTCTGTGTATGGTTCATTTGGCTCATAGGGTGGTTGGTATGGTAGATACGGGTTAGGATCATATGGAGGTGAATGGTGGAAAGGGGCTTGTGAGTATGGTGGTCCAAAGCTATTTTGAGGAGGTGGTTCATTGGCATATGATGGAGCTTGCTGGTAACTACAAGGGGGTCTACCATATCTATTGTCTTGGCATGAATTGTAGAGTGGTCCTTGCCCATGATATCTTAGAGGGTGTTGTTGCCTAAAGGGTTGATCAGATCCTCTTGGCTCCATCCATCTTTGATTGCTTAGACCTTGATGCATATTCCCGTTATAGCTTCCACTCCCTTCAACAAATTTAGAACCAAACTCAAAGCGAGAGGGGTGAGAATTCATAATAGCTAATAGAAATAAAAGGGAAAAACAAAAACAAATAAACAAGTAAAATAAAAATATTTACAATAACCAATAATAAGGCACACGTTTGCAATTCCCCGGCAACGACGCCATTTTGACGAACCGGATTTCCTATCGGTAAAGAAATTCACAAATATATTATCGCGTTGCAAGTATAGCTTCTAAACCAATAGAAAATCCTTTCGTGCAAACGGTTTGGTTGTCACAAGTAACAAACCCAATAAAATTTATAAACCGAAGTATTCAAACCTCGGGTCGTCTTCTCAAGGAATTGCAGGGAGGTGTTCTTATTATTAGCTATGGAAAAGGTAGAATTTTGGATTTTTTAAAATAAAGAACAAGTGATTTAAATGGCAGGGAAAATAGATTAATAATCAATAAAACTCTTGGCAAGGTATAAAAATTGGAAGTCCTATCCTAGTTATCCTTATCAATGGTGATGAGAATTGAGTTTTTATCCCACTTAGTTAACCTTTACTAAAGCAAGGGAAAGTCAAGTGGACTAATTAGTTAGATTCTCAAGTCCTAGTCAATTCCTAAGAAAGGACTAGAGTTAGTGGGATTCAATTCAATTAGCAAAAATAACAATTATCAATCACGATGAGTTTGATAACTCAAGAGTTACCAATTAATCAACCAAAGCCAAAAGGGAAAAATCTAAATTAAATTAAAAGCATTCATATAAATAAAGCAAAGCAAAGTTAAATCTGAAATACCTCAATTTATATTAAATAAAACATTCAAATCTAAATGCGAAGAATTCATAAGCCAAATTGGTAACATGAGTCAGATACGAATAAAAGCATTAGAATAAATAAAAATATAAAAGGAATATTGAACCTGAGAAGAAGTTGAAATAATAAGTTGAAATAATAAGAAATCCTAATTCCTTTAAGAGGAATCCTAATCCTAAATCCTAAGAGAGACGAGAGAACCTCTCTCTCTAAAAACTACATCTAAATTATGAAAAGTTAATAATGGAGGACTTCTTAATGGATGCATTCCCCCACTTTATAGCCTCTAATCTGTGTTTTCTGAACCGAGAACTGGGCCAGAAACTGCCCAGAATTCGCTGGTTGCGAATTTAAACACGCTGATTTTTGCCACTGCGACGCGTCCGCGTGGATCACGCATTCGTGTCACTTATCGTCAGGGAAACTATGTCAAATTATATATCAAATCGAAGCCCCCGGACGTTAGCTTTCTAACACAACTGGAACCGCATCATTTGGACCTCTGTAGCTCAAGTTATGGTCGTTTTAGTGCGAGAGGGTCAGGCTGACAGCTTTGCAGTTCCTTCAACTTCTTGTATTCCTTCCACTTTTGCATGCTTCCTTTCCATCCTCTAAGCCATTCCTGCCCTGTAATCTCTGAAAACACTTAACACACATATCAAGGCATCGAATGGTAACAAGAGAAGATTAAACATATCAAAATTAAGACCAAAGAAGCATGTTTTCAATCATAGCACAAAATCAGGAAGGAAAACGTAAACTCATGCAAATCATATGAATAAGTGTATGAAAGATTGATAAAATCCACTCAATTGAGCACAAGATAAACCATAAAATAGTGGTTTATCAAGAGTGGTTCATCGTATTCATGATGTAGTGGTTCAACACTCTCCATCTTTTCCACTTGTTGCGCAGCACACTTCAATCCTTGGTCCTCAAGTTGAGATTCCTTAGCCACGACAGCTTCGGGTGTTATTCGGCTTACCCCTTGGTCCAATTGATGAAAGGTTGCATGAAACCGATCCACTATTTCCTTGAGACAATCCTTTTATTCTTGTTCCGCTCGGATAGCATGATTAGGATCATATGGCTCTTGGGTGGATGGATATGGACATGGTGCATATGGAGGTGGTGGTTCTTGGGAGTAATTGGATTGGAATTAGGGTGGTTCTATATATGGTTCATATGGCTCGTAGGGTGGTTGGTATGGTGGATATGGGTTCGGAT
This sequence comes from Arachis hypogaea, assembly GCF_003086295.3. NCBI lineage: Eukaryota > Viridiplantae > Streptophyta > Magnoliopsida > Fabales > Fabaceae > Arachis > Arachis hypogaea. Next base: position 40,936,363 of record NC_092046.1, on the reverse strand, counting down.
TATATGAGGGTTTTTGGTAGTAGGGGGCTTGTGAGTATGGTGGTTCAAAGCTATGTTGAGGAGGGGGTTCATAAGTGTATGGCGGGGCTTGTTGGTAACTACAAAGGGGTCCACCATATTCATCATCTTGGTACGCACCCTGGAATGGCTCTTGACCATAGTAATTTGGTGGAGGTTGGTTGTCACGAAGAGGTCCACCATAACTATTGTCTTGGTATGCATCATAGAATGATTGTTGGTTATAGCGCATTGGAGGGGGTTGTTGCCAAGAGGGTTGATCAAATCCTTGTGGCTCTTCCCATCTTTGATTGTTCCAACCTTGATGCATGTTCTCATTATAGCTTCCATTCCCTACATCATAATTGGAACCAAACTCATAGCGACAAGGTCATAGTAGCTAATAAAAATTAAAAACAAAAAAAAATAAGCAAGCAAAAAGAAAATATTTACAATAACCAATAATAAGGCACACGTTTGTAATTTCCCGGCAACGGCGCCATTTTGACGAACAGATTTTTTGCTAGTAAAGAATTCACAAAAGTAATCACGTTGTAAGTATAGTTTCTAAACCAACAAAGAATCCCTACGTACAAAAACTTGTTTGTCACTAAAGCAAACCCAATAAAAATAATAAACCGAAGTATTTCAACCTCGGGTAGTCTCTCAAGGAATTGAAGGGAGGTGTATTTATTATTGGTTATGAGATTGTATCTTTTTGGGTTTTGAATAAGGAACAAGAAAAGTAAATTTCAAGAAAGTAAATTAATAATTAAGAAAACTCTTGGCAAGGTATGAGAATCAGACGTCCTATCCTAGTTATCCTTATCAATTGTGATGAGAATTGTTCATTACTCCCACTTAGTTAACCCTTAATAAACAAAGGAAAGTCAAGTGGACTAATCAATTTGATTCCTCAAGTCCTAGTCAACTCCTAAGGAAAGAGTAGCTTAGAGGGATCCAAATCAACCAGCAACTTTCAATTAACAATCAATAAAGGAGTTTGATAACTCAAGTGTCTCCAATTACTCAACCAAAGCTAAGAATGTAAAAAGCTAAATTAAAATCATAAATATGAAATACCTCAAATTGTATTAAATAAAGAAATCAAATCTAACATGGAGTTCATAAACCAAATTGGGAAGACAAATAAACTAGAATGCTAGAATAAATAAAAGTAAAAGAGAAACTAAATTAAAGGAACATTGAACCTGGAATTGAGAAGAATTAAACCTAAAACTAAGAGAAATCCTAAATCCTAGAGAGAGGAGAGCCTCTCTCTCTCTAGAAACTACATCTAAAATCTAAATTGTCGTGAATTGATGAATGACTGAATGCTTTCGTGATTCCACCATTCTGCAGCCTCTATTCTGTGTTCTCGGGCTTGGAATTGGGCCAAAAAAGGAGTCCAGAAATCGCCCCCAGCACTTTCTGCACGTGGCGCATGTCACGCGTACGCGTAGGTCACGCATGCGCGTCATTTGGCGAATTTCCTTGTCATGCGTACGCGTCGCTTATCTTCTGTGCTAGGCACGCGTACGCCTCGCCCATGTGTGCGCGTCACTGCCAGCTTCTCAAAACTTCATTTTTCGTGTTCCTTTCAATTTTGCATGTTTCCTTTCCATCCTCTAAACCATTCCTGCCTTATAAAGCCTGAAAACACTCAACATACAGATCACGGCATCGAATGGTAATAAAGGATATTTAAAATTGACAGTTTAAAGGCCCAAGAAACATGTTTTCAACTATATCACAGAATAAGGAAGGATTTGTAAAACCATGCAAATTATATGAATAAGTGAGCAAAGAATTGATAAAAACCACTCAATTGAGCACAAGATAAACCATAAAATAGTGGTTTATCACTAAGATCTACAGGATAACCACAGTTTGCTCAATCCGGCAATCTTCGTGGGATTCGACCCTCACTCACTTGAGGTATTACTTGGATGACCTGGTGTACTTGCCGGTTAAGTTGTGCGAATTAAATTTCGTGCACCAAGTTTTTAGCGCCGTTGCCGAGGATTGTTTGTGATTGACAAATGAACGGTTGTCTTTTTCCCTAGATCAGGTACTTTTTACTAGTTTTCTTTTGTTTTCTTTTCTAGTTAATTTTTGAAAACTCAAAAAAAAATATAATATATAATTCCAAAAATATTTTCATCTTTAGTCATCTTTTTCTTTTGTTTGAGTCTTGTGTCAAATTTTAAGTTTAGGGTCTGTTTGGTTTTCATTTCTTTTCTTGAGTCTGTTTAAAAATTGTTCTTACTTTTCTTTCTTGGTATTCAAAGTGTTCTTGCTATTTTTCTTGTTTGATCTCAAAATTTTTAATTTTGTTGTCTTTTGGTATTTTTCTTTCAAGCTTTTCGAAAATTGTGTCTTTGATCTTTAAAATCTTTAAGTTTGGTGTTCTTTAGTGTTTGTCTTTCTTAATTTTTGAAAACTTAGTATCTTTAAATTCAAAAAATTTTTAATTTTGGTTACTTTTAGTATTTTTCATTTTCATTTTTTCGAAACTTCCTTTAATTTTAATTTTAAATTTCAAGTTTGGTGTCTTGTTCTTCTTGCTTATCTTTTCTTTAAATCTTTATCTTATCTTTCCTTTCTTTGATTTTTAAAACTTTACTATCTTATCTTTCTTTTAATTTCAATTTTTAAAATTGTAGTATCTTGTTAGTTTTCTCTCTTTTTCAATTTTAATTTTTACATCTTTAAAATTTTAAAATTTTATCTTATCTTTTCTCTCTCTTATGACTTTTTCTAATCTTTGAATTTTAAAATTTTCCTAGTTGACTTTCTCTTTTTGAATTTTAAAATCAAATATTCTCTCTCTTAAATTTTAAAATCTTATCTTGCTTGACTTTTTCTTTTAAAATTTAATTTTCAAATCTTTGATTAACTCTTTCTCTTTAAATTTCGAAACATTTTCAAAATCAAATCTTTTATTTCAGTTTCAAATCTTTTTAATTGGTTGATTGTTTTAATTTAATTTCAAAAGATTGATATCTTTTTAATTCTTAATTTTCTTTCCTTTTTTTCAAAATCTTCTAACCTCCTCTATCTCTTCTATTTTTGAAAATACTCTCACTCTTTCCTCTCTCATCTTTATCGAATATCTTCTAACTCTTTCTCTCTCTTTAATTTCAAAAATTTCTCTTTTCTTTCCCTCTCTATTTTCAAAAACTTCCTCTTCTTTCAAAAGATATCTTATTTTCTTTTCTTCTTCATCTATCTTTCTAACAAAGGACCTCTATACTCTGACATAGAGAATCCTTTCTTCTTCCCTTTTTTGTTTCTTTTTTCTTGTTTATGAACAGGAGTAGGGATAAAGAACCTCTTTTTGATCTAGATCCTGAACCCGAAAGGACTCTGAGAAGGTGTTTGCAACAAGCTCAGGCTAGCAGATCTGTAAGGAACCTAACAGAAGCTCTTGAACAAGAAGCTGAAGAAACAACAATGGCAGATAATCGAAACAATGGGGTGACACAAGAAAGGTCTTAGGATCTTATACTACACACAATTCTGACTTCTATGGGCGCAACATCTCCATTCCTGTCATTGGGGCAAACAACTTTGAGTTGAAGCCTTAACTGGTCACTCTGGTACAACAAAACTGCCAGTTTCATGGACTTCCACAGAAAGATCCAAACAAGTTCATATCTGACTTCCTGCAGATATGTGACACTGTCAAGACAATAGAGTAAATCCAGAAGTCTACAAACTCATGCTCTTCCCATTTGCATTGAGAGACAGAGCAAGGCTGTGGTTGGATTCTCAGCCTAAAGAAAGGTTGGACAGCTGGAAGAAGGTGGTCAATGGATTCTTGACCAAATTCTTTTCACCTCAAAAGCTAAGCAAGATGAGAGTGGAAGTACAAACCTTCAGACAGAAAGAGGGTGAATCCCTCTATGAAGCTTGGAAAAGATACAAACAACTGATCAGGAGATGTCCTCCTGACATGATCTCATATTGGACCATGTTAGATATTTTCTATGATAGTCTATCTGAGATGTCCAAGATGGCATTGGACCATTCTGCAGGTGGATCTCTCTACTTGAAGAAGATGGCTGAAGAGGTGCAAGAGCTTATTGATATGGTTGCCAACAGCCGATACATGTACACCTCTGAGAGCAACCTTGTAAATAATGGGGCAACTTAGAAGAGAGGCATCCTAGAGGTGAGCACCTTAGACACCATCCTAGCTCAAAACAAGCTCATGTCCTAGCAGATCAACATGATCACTCAGCACTTGAGTGGGACATAGAGTTCAGAAGCCTCCTGCCTAGAGACTGCCTATGAAGTGGATACAGATGATAACACATGGATCAGACTAGAGGAAGTAAATTATATGGGAAACCCCTCCAGAAACTCCAACAACAATCCCTATTCGAATACTTACAACCAGGGATGGAGGAACCACCCTAACTTTGGGTGAAAAGATCAGCAGAAGCCTCAACAAGGCTTCAGTAACAATCAAGGTGGCATGAACTAGAATAGGTTCAACAACAAGCCATTCGAACCTTCTCAGCAACAAATGGAAACTCCCAGGCAGAGCCTCTCTGACTTGGCTACTATAGTCTCCAATCTCTCTAAGACCACTCACAGTTTCTTTACAAAAACTAGATCCTCCATTAGGAATTTGGAGGTACAAATTGGTCAGTTGAGTAAGAGGATTCCAAAGATCCCTTCCAACACTCTTCCAAATAATACGGAAGTAAATCCAAGAGAAGAGTGCAAGGTCCTTAGTATAATAGCTGAGGCCGAAACTAAGAAGCACCTTTTGGCGTTGAACGCCAAAAAGGGAGTAGCTGGGGGTTCAACTCCCAATGAAGACCCTTATATTAAGGAACTGAATGAAATCAGAGCTCATGAGGAGACCATAGAAGTTCCCTTAAACGCCCTATTGCAAATGGTGGCGTCTGAAGAATACTCCTCCTCTGATGAGGAAGAGGAGACTAGGGAAGAGCAAATTGCTCGGTACTTGGGAATCCTCATCAAGTTGAATGCCAAACTCCTGGAACAAAGGCATTAGAGGAGGAACCTCCAGTGCTTGTCAAAGAATGCAGTGTCTTAGTTCAGAGGAAGCTGCCTCTAAAGATGCCAGATCTTAGAAGCTTCTTGATTCCCTATACTATAGGGGCCATCACCTTTGAAAAGGCACTATGTGACCTTGGGTAAAGAATCAATCTATTGCCTCTGTTTGTAGTGAAGAGGCTAGGAATCTTAGAGGAGCATCGTGCCAAAATCTCTTTAGAATTGGCAAACAAGACCCTAAAAAGGGGTGTATGGTATGGTGGAGGATGTCTTAGTAAAGGTTAAAGACCTTTCCTAGCCACTGCCAAGGCCATACTTGTTGTAGAAATAGGAGAGCTAGTCCTTAGACTATATGAGGATCATATCTTATTCAAGATCCCCAATCCTTGGTCTCCCTCTGACAGAGTTGGTACCACTATGCAACACATAGTGTTTGCCCCTTCTCTCTCTGTGCAGAGCTATACAAAGCCCCCAGACACCAACTCTAAGTTTGGTGTTGGGCACCATTCATCAAACACTAGGAATGAAGGTACTAAGAAGAAGGTACCTAAAGGCTAGAGGAATAAGAAGATCCCCACTGAAGGCCTTTCACCTAGCATGAAAGTTATCTTCACCCAATGTCCAGTCCTTCCAAACACAGTAAGTAGAATCCTGTCTCTTGAGCATGTAGAGCTCATCCACAAGAATACAAGACAAAAGTTCACTATAAGGGTGACATTCTGAGCCACTACCTATCTCCGTAGTGGAGCTGTCCGTCAAGCTAGTGACGATAAAGAAGCGCTTGTTGGGACGCAACCCAACCATTAGTATGGAGTTTTTATTTCCTTTTCAATTATTTTAAGTTTGATAGTATAGTTTATCCTTTACTTTTTTATGCTGGTGATCATATACAGATCTTAGAACAGTGACAGAAGCATGCAGAACTGAAAACAGAACACCCTGGAGTAACCCCCTTGCTAGCGGTGAACACCAGACAAGGAGGGGCTTCGGCGTTCAACGCCCCAAGGGACAAAGAGTTGGCGTTAAATGTCAGGAAGGGAGCATCCTGGGCGTTCCACTCCCCAAACCCGAAAGATGGTGTTCAATGCGTTCAACGCCCTACAGGGGGCAGCCAGCCCTAACCCTTTACCCCCTATGGGCGTTCAACGCCCATTCCTGTTGTTGAACGCCAGGTAGGGGGCAGACAGCTTGAATTCTATAACCTTCTCAGCTAAGTAGGTCCCACAAAATCTCCACCTACCCCACCTTTCTTCTCTCTCCTCCTTTTCTAAACCTTGAAACCCACTCTCCACTTTCTCTCTTCCCCATACACCCTCACCAATCATATCCACATCAACTTTTTCTTTTCCCAACACCCATCATAATTTCCATCATTCCATTTCCCACCATCCCCACCCAATTCAAATTCAAACCTTTACCCCCCCATTCTTCCCTCCCTCATAACCGAAATCCTAACCCTCCCACCCCTATAAATACCCCTTCATTCCTCTTATTCTCCTCCTACCTAAACACACTCTTCTTCTTCCCTTATACACTCTACACACTTTTCCCATTTCTTATCCCCCACTTAGCCAAATTTCCCTTCTCTCCCTAACACTTTCTTCCCCTCTTTTTCTTATTATTTGCTTGAAGATGAGCAAAGTTCTTAAGTTTGGTGTTGCAAAAGTTTTGCTTTTTGACTTCTACCATTTCTAAGTATGGCACCCAAAGTCGGAGAACCCTCTAGGAAGAGGAAAGGAAAAGTCATTGCTTTCGCCTCCGAACATTGGGAAATGAACCGATTCCTCACCAAGGCTCATCAAGACCACTTCTATGATGTGGTGAAGCACAAAAAATTGATCCCCGAGGTCCCCTTTAGGTTAAAAAAGAATGAGTATCTGGAGATCCAACAAGAAATCTAGAGAAGAGATTGGGAAGTTCTAACCAATCCTATCCCAGAAGTTGGAATCTTAATGGTACAAGAGTTTTATGCCAATGCTTGGGTCACCAAAAAGCATGATACTAGTATGAACCCAAGCCCTAAAAATTAGCGCACCATAGTCCGAGAGAGACTCTTGGATTTCAGCCTGGAGAGTGTAAGAGTGGAGCTCAAATTACGATAAATGCTAGGAGACCCACACTCTTATACTAGAAGGGTCAACACCGACCAAAGTTTGGACCAAGTGCTCACAGACATTTGTGTAGATGGAGCACAATGGAGGAAGGATGCGCAAGGCAAGCCCTACCAATTAGGTAGCTTTGACCTCATTCGAACAAGTAACCGTTCCGAGGTTACCATATGGTGCACAAAATTGTGATCCTTAACAATGGCACCAAAAACTTGGTGCTCGGAACATAATTCACACACTTTGTCACAACTTTGCACAACTAACCAGCAAGTGCACTGGGTCGTCTAAGTAATAAACCTTACGTGAATAAGGGTCGATCCCACGGAGATTGTCGGCTTGAAGCAAGCTATGGTCACCTTGTAAATCTCAGTCAGGAGGATTCAAATGGTTATAGAGTTTTAATAATTAAAAGATAAATAAAATATAAAATAAAGATAGAGATACTTATGTAATTCATTGGTGAGAATTTCAGATAGGCGTACGGAGATGCTCTTGTTCCTTCTGAACCTCCGCTTTCCTACTGCTTTCATCTAATCCTTCATACTCCTTTCTATGGCAAGCTTTATGTAGGGCATCACCATTGTCAATGGCTACTTTCCGTCCTCTCAGTGAAAATGGTCCAAATTGCACTGTCACCGCACGGCTAATCATCTGTCGGTTCTCGATCATACTGGAATAGGATTCAGTAATCCTTTTGCGTTTGTCACTATGCCCAGCACTCGCGAGTTTGAAGCTCGTCTCAGCCATCCCTTCCCAGATCCTACTCGGAATACCACAGATAAGGTTTAGAGTTTCCGGATCTCAAGAATGGCCGCCAATAGTTCTAGCCTATACCACAAAGACTCTGATCTCACGATCAGAAGGCTAAGATATACACATTCAAGCTTGTTTGCATGTAGAACGGAAGTGTTTGTCAGGTACGTGTTCATAAGTGAGAATGATGATGAGCGTCACATAATCATCACATTCATCATGTTCTTTTGTGTGAATAAATATCTTAGAGAAGAAATAGGCTTGAATTGAATAGAAAAATAATAGTACTTTGCATTACTTCATCAGGAACAGTAGAGCTCCACACCTTAATCTATGGTGTGTAGAAACTCCACCGTTGAAAATACATAAGTACTTTGTTTTCCAGTATTACCACCGAATACATAAATGCCACAGACACACAACTGGGTGAACCTTTTCAGATTATGACTCAACTTTGCTAAAGTCCCCAATTAGAGGTGTCCAAGGTTCTTAAGCACACTCTTCTTTTGCTTTGGACCTCGACTTTAACCGCTCAGTCTTAAGTTTTCACTTGACACCTTCACGCCACAAGCACATGGTTAGGGACAACTTGGTTTAGCTGCTTAGGCCAGGATTTTATTCCTTTAGGCCCTCCTATCCACTGATGCTCAAAGCCTTGGATCCTTTTTATTACCCTTGCCTTTTGGTTTTAAGTGCTATTGGCTTTTTGCTCTTGCCTTTTGGTTTAAAGAGCTTTTGGCTTTTTCTGCTTGCTTTTTCTTTTTCTTTCTATTTTTTTTCGCCATTTTTTTCCTTTTTTTTGCAAGCTCTTCTCTATTCACTACTTTTTCTTGCTTCAAGAATCAATTTTATGATTTTTCAGATTATCAAATAACATGTCTCTTTTTTCATCATTCTTTCAAGAGCCAACATATTTAACATTCATAAACAACAATTTCAAAAGACATATGCAATGTTCAAGCATTCATTTAGAAAACAAAAAGTATTGTCACCACATCAAAATAATTAAACCAGTTTCAAGGATGAATTCGAAATCATGTACTTCTTGTTCTTTTGTTTTTAGAACATTTTTCATTTAAGAGAGGTGATGGATTCATGGGACATTCATAACTTTAAGGCATAGACACTTAAATACTAATGATCATGTAATAAGACACAAATATAAACATAAAGCATAGTAAACGAAAAATAGAAAATAAGAATAAGGAGATTAAGGAATGGGTCCACCTTAGTGAGGGTGACGTCTTCCTCTTCTTGAAGAACCAATAGTGCTCTTGAGCTCCTCTATGTCTCTTCCTTGTCTTTGTTGCTCCTCCCTCATAGCTCTTTGATCTTCTCTAATCTCATGGAGGATGATGGAGTGCTCTTGGTGCTCCATCCTTAGTTGTCCCATGTTGGAACTTAATTCTCCTAGGGAAGTGTTGATTTGCTCCCAATAGTTTTGTGGAGGGAAGTGCATCTCCTGAGGCATCTCAGGGATTTCATGGTGAGGAATTTCCTCATGCTCTTGTTGAGGTCCATGATCTCTTGTTTGCTCCATCTTTTTCTTAGTGATGGGCTTGTCCTCTTCAATGAGGATATCTCCCTTTATGTCAATTCCAACTGAATTGCAAAGGTGGCAAATGAGGTGAGAAAAGGCTAACCTTGCCAAAGTAGAGGACTTGTCAGCCACCTTGTAGAGTTCTTGAGGTATAATCTCATGAACTTCCACTTCCTCCCCAATCATGATACTATGGATCATAATGGCCCGGTCTATAGTAACTTCAGACCGGTTGCTAGTAGGAATGATTGAGCGTTGAATAAACTCCAACCATCCTCTAGCTACAGGCTTATGGTACAGTTTTCTCAATTGAACCGGCTTGCCTCTTGAGTCAACTTTCCATTGAGCTCCTTCTACACATATGTCCATGAGGACTTGGTCCATCCTTTGATCAAAGTTGACCCTTCTAGTGTAGGGGCGTGCGTTTTCTTCCATCATTGGCAAGTTGAACACCAGCCTTACATTTTCTGGACTGAAATCTAAGTATTTCCCCCGTACCATGGTAAGCCAATGCTTTGGATTCGGGTTCACACTTTGATCATGGTTCCTAGTGATCCATGCGTTTGCATAGAACTCTTGAACCATTAAGATCCCGACTTGTTGAATGGGGTTGGTGAGAACTTCCCAACCTCTTCTTCGGATCTCATGTCGGATCTCCGGATACTCATTCTTTTTGAGCTTGAAAGGAACCTCAGGGATCACTTTCTTCTTGGCCACAACTTCATAGAAGTAGTCTTGATGGACCTTTAAGATGAATCTCTCCATCTCCCATGACTCAGAGGTGGAAGCAATTGCCTTCCCTTTCCTCTTTCTTGAGGTTTCTCTAGCTTTCGGTGCCATTAATGGTTATGGAAAAACAAAAAGCTATGCTTTTACCACACCAAACTTAAAATGTTTGCTCGTCCCCGAGCAAAAAAAGAAAGAAAGATGGAGAAGAAGAAGAAAAATGAAGGAGAGGGAGAGAGGTATGTATTCGGCCAAGGGGAAGAAGAAAGGGTTGTGTTGTGTGAAAATGAAGAAGGAAAGAGGGGTTTATATAGAAGTGGGGGAAGGTTTAGGGTTCGGCCATTAGGGTTGGGTTTGGGAGGGAAAAGAGTTTGAATTTTGGAGGTAGGTGGGGTTTTTGGGGAAGAGAGGATAGATGTGAGTGGTGAAGAGGTGATGGGGAAGAGTGATTGAGGTAATTGGTGAGGGGTATTTATGGAAGAGAATTATGAAAAGGTGTGAAGAGGAGAGAAGAAAATGTGGGGATCCTGTGGGGTCCACAGATCCTGTGGGGTCAAGGACTTAACATCCCTGCTCTAATTAGGCGTGTAAAACGCCCTTAGCATGCATGTCTGGCGTTAAACGCCAGCTTGCTGCTTGTTTTTGGCGTTAAACACCCAAATGTAGCCTGTTTCTGGCGTTTAACGCCACTTCCATGCTCTGTTCTAGCGTTTAACGCCAGCTTGATGCTTCTTTCTGGCGTTAAACGCCAGTAAGTTCTTCCTCCAGGGTGAGCTGTTTTTAAAGCTATTTTTTATTCTGTTTTTGATTTTTTAGTAGTTTTTGTGACTCCACATGATCATCAACCTAAAAAAAATAAAATAACAATAAAGTAAAATAGATATAATTAAATAACATTGGGTTGCCTCCCAACAAGCGCTTCTTTAATGTCAATAGCTTGACAGTGAGCTCTCATGGAGCCTCACAGATATTCAGAGCATTGTTGGAACCTCCCAACACCAAACTTAGAGTTTTAATGTGGGGGTTCAACACCAAACTTAAAGTTTGATTGTGGGGGCTCTGGTTGACTCTGCAGTGAGAGAAGCTTTTCATGCTTCCTCTCCATGGTTACAGAAGAAGATCCTTGAGTTTTAAACACAATGTTGTCCTCATTCAGTTGGAGGACCAACTCTCCTCTGTCCACATCAATCACAGCTCTTGTTGTGGCTGGGAAGGGCCTTCCAAGGATGATGGATTCATCCTCCTCCTTCTCAGTGTCTAGGATTATGAAATCAGCAGGGATGTAAAGGCCTTCAACCTTTACTAATACGTTCTCTACTTGTCCATAAGCCTGTTTTCTTGAGTTGTCTGCCATCTCTAATGAGATTCTGGCAGCTTGCACCTCAAAGATCCCTAGTTTCTCCATTACAGAGAGTGGCATTAAGTTGATTCCTGACCCCAGGTCACACAGAGCCTTCTCAAAGCTCATGGTGCCTATGTTACAGGGAATCAGAAATTTACCAGGATCATGTTTCTTTTGAGGCAAAGTGTGCTGAACCCAGATATTTAATTCATTAATGAGCAATGGAGGCTCATCTTCCCAAGTCTCATTTCCAAATAGCTTGGCATTCAGCTTCATGATTGCTCCTAAATACTGGACAACGTGCCCTTGAACAATATCTTCATCTTCTTCAGAAGATGAATAGTCATCAGAGCTCATGAATGGTAAAAGGAGGTTCAATGGAATCTCTATGGTCTCTAGATGAGCCTCAGATTCCTTTGGTTCCTCAAAGGGAAACTTCTTATTGGTCACTGAACGTCCCAGGAGGTCTTCCTCACTAGGATTCACGTCCTCCTCCTCCTCTTTGGGTTCGGCCACACCAAGTAAGGTTATGGCCTTGCACTCTCTTTTTGGATTCTCTTCTGTATTGCTTGGGAGAGTACTAGGAGGAGTTTCAGTGACTCTTTTACTCAGCTGGCACACTTGTGCCTCCAAATTTCTTATGGAGGACCTTGTTTCATTCATGAAACTTAGAGTGGCCTTAGATAGATCAGAGACTATATTTGCTAAGCTAGATGGATTCTGCACAGAATTCTCTGTCTGTTGCTGAGTGGATGACGGGAAAGGCTTGCTATTGTTAAACCTGTTTCTTCCACCATTATTAAAGCCTTGTTGAGGCTTTTGTTGATCCTTCCATGAGAAATTTGGATGATTTCTCCATGAAGGATTATAAGTATTTCCATAGGGGTCTCCCATGTAATTCACCTCTGCTATTGCAGGGTTCTCAGGATCATAAGCTTCTTCTTCAGAAGATGCCTCTTGAGTACTGTTGGATGCAGCTTGCAATCCATTCAGACTTTGAGAAATCATATTGACTTGCTGAGTCAATATTTTATTCTGAGCCAATACGGTATTCAGAGTATCAATTTCAAGAACTCCCTTCCTCTGAGGCATCCCATTACTCACAGGATTCCTTTCAGAAGTGTACATAAACTGGTTATTTGTAACCATGTCAATGAGTTCCTGAGCTTCTGCAGGCGTTTTCTTTAGGTGAATGGATCCACCTGCAGAATGGTCCAATGACATCTTAGATAATTCAGATAGACCATCATAGAATATATCTAGGATGGTCCATTCTGAAAGCATGTCAGAAGGACACTTTTTGGTCAGTTGCTTATATCTCTCCCAAGCTTCATAGAGGGATTCACCTTCTTTCTGTTTGAAGGTTTGAACATCCGTTCTAAGCTTGCTAAGCTTTTGAGGAGGAAAGAACTTGGCTAAGAAAGCCGTGACCAGCTTATCCCAAGAGTTCAGGCTATCTTTAGGTTGAGAGTCCAACCATATTCTAGCTCTTTCTCTTACAGCAAACGGGAAAAGCATAAGCCTGTAGACCTCGGAGTCAACCCCATTGGTCTTAACAGTATCACAGATCTGCAAGAACTCAGTTAAGAACTGAAAAGGATCTTCTGATGGAAGTCCATGAAACTTGCAGTTTTGTTGCATTAGAGAAACTAATTGAGGCTTTAGCTCAAAATTGTTTGCTCCAATGGCAGGTATTGAGATGCTTCTTCCATGTAAATTGGAATTTGGTGCAGTAAAGTCACCAAGCATCTTCCTTGCATTGTTATTATTTTCGGCCATGTCTCATTTTTTTTCGAAAATTTTTGCCAGATTTTCTCCAGAGAGTTGTGCTTTAGCTTCCCTTAGCTTCCTTTTCAGAGTCCTTTTAGAGGAAGAGGTGATGGGGAAGAGTGATTGAGGTGATTGGTGAGGGGTATTTGTAGAAGAGAGTTATGAAAAGGTGTGAAGAGGAGAGAAGAAAATGTGGAAATCCTGTGGGGTCCATAGATCCTGAGGGGATCCTGTGGGGTCCACAGATCCTGTGGGTCAAGGACTTAACATCCCTGCTCCAATTAGGCGTGTAAACGCCCTTAGCATGCATGTCTGGCGTTAAACGCCAGCTTGCTGCTTGTTTTTGGTGTTAAACACCCAAATGTAGCCTGTTTCTGGCGTTTAACGCCACTTCCATGCTCTGTTGTGGCGTTAAACGCCAGTCTGGTGCTTGTTTCTGGCGTTTAACGCCAGCTTGATGCTTCTTTCTGGCGTTAAACGCCAGTAAGTTCTTCCTCCAGGGTGAGCTATTTTTAAAGCTATTTTTCATTCTGTTTTTTATTTTTCAGTAGTTTTTGTGACTCCACATGATCATCAACCTAAAAAAATAAAATAACAATAAAGTAAAATAGATATAATTAAATAACATTGGGTTGCCTCCCAACAAGAGCTTCTTTAATGTCAATAGCTTGACAGTGAGCTCTCATGGAGCCTCACAGATATTCAGAGCATTGTTGGAACCTCCTAACACCAAACTTAGAGTTTGAATGTGGGGGTTCAACATCAAACTTAGAGTTTGGTTGTGGCCTCCCAACACCAAACTTAGAGTTTGACTGTGGAGGCTCTGGTTGACTCTGCAGTGAGAGAAGCTTTTCATGCTTCCTCTCCATGGTTACAGAAGGAGATCCTTGAGTTTTAAACACAAGGTTGTCCTCATTCAGTTGGAGGATGGTGCACGAATTATGAATCACACTTTTCACAATTCGTACTACTAACCAGCAAGTGCACTGGGTCGTCCAAGTAATACCTTACGTGAGTAAGGGTCGAATCCCACGGAGATTGTTGGCTTGAAGTAATCTATGGTTATCTTGTAACTCTTAGTCAGGATATCAATTATATTTATCAGTTTGAATTGCGAAAAATAAAAGAGCATGAAATAAATACTTGTTCTGCAGTAATGGAGAATATGTTGGAGTTTTGGAGATGCTTTTCTTCTGAATCTCTGCTTTCCCCCTGTCTTCTTCTTCACGCACGCAAGGTTCCTCCTATGGCAAGCTGTATGTTGGTGGATCACCGTTGTCAATGGCTACCATCCGTTGGTCCTTTTGCGTTTGTCACTACGCCCAACCTTTGTGAGTTTGTAGCTCATCACAGTCATTCAATCCCTGAATCCTACTCAGAATACCACAGACAAGGTTTAGACTTTCCGGATTCTCAAGAATGCTGCCAATGGATTCTAGCTTATACCACGAAGATTCTGATTAAGGAACCCAAGAGATACTTATTCAATCTAATGTAGAACGGAGGTGGTTGTCAGGCACGCGTTCATAGGTTGAGAATGGTGATGAGTGTCACGGATCATCACATTCATCATATTGAAGTGCGAATAAATATCTTAGATAGAAACAAGCGTGTTTGAATGGAAAACAGAAGTAATTGTATTAATTCATCGAGACACAGCAGAGCTCCTCACCCCCAACAATGGAGTTTAGATACTCATGCCGTCAAAGAGTACAAAGTTTAGATCTAAAATGTCATGAGGTAAAAATAATCCTCTAAAAGTTGTTTAAATAGTAAGCTAGTAATCTAGGTTTCCAGAGAATGAGTAAACTATGATAGATAGTGCAGAAATCCACTTCTGGGGCCCACTTGGTGTGTGTTGGGGCTGAGACTTAAGCTTTACACGTGCTTAGGCTGTTTCTGGAGTTAAACTCTAGGTTGTAACCTGTTTTGGGCGTTTAACTCCAACTTGTAACTTGTTTCTAGCGTTTAACGCCAGACTGCAACATGGAACTGGCGTTGAATGCCAGTTTACGTTGGCTATCCTTGAGTAAAGTATGGACTATTATATATTTTTGAAAAGCCCTGGATGTCTACTTTCCAACGCAATTGGGAGCGCACCAATTGGACTTATTTAGCTCCAAAAAATCCATTCCGAGTGCAGAGAGGTCAGAATCCAACAGCATCAGCTGTCCTTTTTCAGCCTGAATCAGATTTTTGCTCAGCTCCCTCATATTCAGCCAGAAAATACCTAAAATTACAGAAAAACACACAAACTCATAGTAAAGTCCAGAAATATGAATTTTTCCTAGAAACTAATGAAAATATACTAAAAACTAACTAAAACATACTAAAAACTACATGAAATTAACCCAAAAAAGCGTATAAAATATCTGCTCATCACAACACCAAACTTAAACTGTTGCTTGTCCCAAGCAACTAGACAAATAAAATAGAATATAAATAAGTCAAGAAGCAATAATATCTCAGAGTTTTTGAGTGAGGCTCAGATTCTAATTAAATGAGCGGGACTAGTAGCTTTTTGCTTCCGAACAGTTTTGGCATCTCACTTTATCCATTGAAGCTCAGAATGATTGGCATCTATAGGAACTTAGAATTCAGATAGTGTTATTGATTCTCCTAGTTCAGTATGTTGATTCTTGAACACAGCTACTTTATGAGTCTTGGCCGTGGCCCTAAGCACTTTATTTTTCAGTATTACCACTGGATATATAAATGCCACAGACACATAATTGGGTGAACCTTTTCAGATTGTGACTCAGCTTTGCTAAAGTCCCCAGTTAGAGGTGTCCAGGGTTCTTAAGCACACTCTTCTTTTTGCTTTGGACCTTGAATTTAACCGCTCAGTCTCAAGTTTTCACTTGACACCTTCACGCCACAAGCACATGGTTAGGGACAGCTTGGTTTAGTCGCTTAGGCCAGGATTTGATTCCTTTAGACCCTTCTATCTACTGATGCTCAAAGCCTTGGATCCTTTTTATTACCATTGCCTTTTGGTTTTAAGGGCTATTGGCTTTTTCTGCTTGCTTTCTTTTTTTTTCATTTTCTTTTATTTTTGCCATTTTTTTTGCAAGCTTTTGTATTCACTGCTTTTTCTTGCTTCAAGAATAATTTTTTTTTATGATTTTTCAGATTATCAAATAACATTTCTCCTTTTTCATCATTCTTTCAAGAGCCAACATATTTAACATTCATAAACATCAAATTCAAAAGACATATGCACTGTTCAAGCATTCATTCAGAAGACAAAAAGCATTGCCACCACATGTAAATAATTAGAATTTTTCTTATTAAAAACTCAAAAAATATTGCCTCCTTATTCTAAAGAAAATCTGCTATTTTATTCATGTTTAATGATGATGAGAAAAATAAATTATAGCTTAATTAGAGATAAAATCAAAATATAGATACTAATTACTACTACTCATATATAACTTCTAAGGTAAAACTCAAATAAGAACAATTATCATAGAGTTAAGGCTAAGATTAGAACTCAACAACCTTGAATTTGGGAGGTGGATGCCTCTTTAGTCTGTGGAGTGCTTGGCCCTTCAAGAGATAGTTTCTGACGCTTTAATTCCTTCAGTTCACGCCCTTGCTCTTCTTGTTCTCTAAGCAATTTGCAGAGCATGCTGTTTTGATTTTGCTGTTCTTCCTTCAGTTGATCCACAGCTTCTTGCAACTTGGTGATAGATGCTTCTAGGCGCTCCCAGTATTCAATTTGAGGGATTTCCGGGAGGAACTCCTCTGCTTTTCTCTTGATGGGGTCGTCCTGCACTTGTTGTCCTTCCATAGACTTTTTGGTGATTGGTTGCTCAACTGAGATATACTTATCTACTCCCATCTTTATCCCAACATCTTTACATAACAGAGAAACTAAGCTTGGATAGGCCAATTTGGCATCCTTGGAGTTCTTGTTTGCAATTTTGTAAAGCTCACAAGCAATCAGCTGATGAACTTTCACTTCTTTTTCCAGTATAATGCAATGAATCATCACTGCTCTTCTGATGGTGACTTCAGAGCGGTTGCTAGTGGGCAGTATAGAGCACCCAATGAAGTCCAGCCAGCCTCTGGCGACTGGTTTGAGATCTCCTCTCTTGAGTTCGTTCGGGGCACCCTTTGTGTTGGTTGTCCACTTAGTTCCAGGGAGGCATATGTCCTCTAGGATTTTATCCAAGCCCAGGTTTGATCTCATCATTCTCCTATTAAAGGAGTCTGGGTCATCTTGCAGTTGAGCAGCTTGAAGATCTCCCTTATTTTATCAGGGTGGATGTGAACAACCTTCCCTCTGACCAAAGTTCTATAGTCATAGAATACGGTTCCAGCTATCCTTTACCTGTTCGTCTGCCATAGATTAGCATAGAATTCCTGAACCATGTTTCTTCCCACCTTTGTTTCAGGATTGGCTAGGACTTCCCAGCTCCTGTTTCGAATTTGCTCTTGGATCTCCGGATATTCATCTTTTTTCAGATCGAATTTAACTTCCGAGATCACTGACTTTAGACTCATTATTTTGTAAAAATGGTCTGAATGTTCTTTGGTTATGAACTTCCCTTGATTCCAAAGTGGTTTTGGAATATTCTCTTTCTTGCCTCTTGAGTCGGTTTGTTTTCCCTTAGGAGCCATGATCTTAGTGGGTATTGGTTTAGTGATCACGGATAAACACACCAAACTTAGAGGTTTGCTTGTCCTCAAGCAAAAGAAAGGAAAGGAAGGGGAAAGAGGGAGAGCCAAGCGCAACTTGTGGAGGAGAGGGGGAGAGGCCGAACCAATATTTAAGGGGTAGGGGTGGGTTTCGAAAATTATTTGAAAAAGATATGATAGAAAAAGTGATTTGGAAAAAATAAGTATGATAGGAAAAGATGTGATTTAAAATTGAAAAGATATGAAAGATATTTGAAAAAGATAAATCTGGATTTTGAAAAAGATGATGTGAAGATTTGAAAAAGATATTGATGAGTTGAAAAGATTTTAGAAGGAAAAGAGATAGATTTGTTTTGAAAAGGATTTGAAAATAATTTGAAGAGGATTAAGAAAAAGGGTTTATGAATTAAGATACATTTGATATCTTTTGAAAAAAGGATTTGAAAAATTAGGATTTGTAACATGTTTGTGCAAGAAATCATGAATTGAAACATAAAAAATGGAAAAAAATTTGAATTGAAAACGAAATTGCCTACTCCCCACAATCCTGGCGTTAAACGCCCAACTGCTACATGTTTTGGGCGTTTAACGCCCAGTTGGTGCTTGTTTTGGGTGTTTAACGCCCAGCTGTTGCTTCTAGCTGGCGTTAAACGCCAGAAACCCCTTTGTCACTGGGCGTTTTTCTGAATGCCTAGGATGCTGTAAATCTGGCGTTAAACGCCCAGAAGCTGCTTCTTTCTGGCATTTAACGCCCAGATGGCTATCTTTACTAGCGTTAAATGCCCAGTAGATGCTCCTTTTGGGCGTTTAACGCCCAATTGTGCCTCTTACTGGCGTTTTCTTGCCAGTGAACTCCTTTTCCCTGTTTTGTGCTCTGAATTCTTCTGTAACCCTGTGGACTTATGCAATTGATTCTTTACCTTGTTAATATTAAGCTCATATATTTTAAAAATAAATAAAATAAAGAATAAAATAAAATAACAAAAAAAGTTTTGCTAATGGCTGGGTTGCCTCCCAGCAAGCGCTTCTTTATTGTCTTTAGCTGGACCTTGCTGAGCTTTTAATCTAGCCTCAGCCTTGAGCACTCTTGCTCAATATTGCCTTCAAGATAGTGCTTGATTCTCTGTCCATTAACAATGAACTTCTTATCAGAATCAATGTCTTGAAGCTCCACATAACCATATGGTGATACACTTGTAATCACATATGGTCCCCTCCACCGGGATTTCAGTTTCCCGGGGAATAGCCTGAGCCTAGAGTTAAACAACAGAAGCTTTTGTCCTGGTTCAAAGACTCTAGATGACAGCTTTCTGTCATGCCACCTTTTTTATTTCTCTTTATAAAGCTTGGCATTTTCGAAAGCTGTGAATCTGAATTCCTCTAGCTCATTCAGCTGGAGCAATCTTTTTTCTCCAGCTAATTTGGCATCAAAGTTTAGGAATCTGGTTGCCCAATAGGCCTTATGTTCCGGTTCCACGGGCAGATGACAGGCCTTACCAAACACAAGCTGGTATGGAGAGGTCCCTATAGGAGTCTTGAATGCTGTTCTGTAAGCCCACAGAGCATCATCCAAGCTTCTTGCCCAATCCTTTCTACGGGTACTTACAGTCCGTTCTAGGATTCTTTTTAGTTCTCTGTTAGAAACTTCAGCTTGCCCATTTGAAAAAAAAAAATATGGAGTCGCCACCTTGTGGCGAATCCCATACCGGACCATGGCAGAGTAAAGCTGTTTGTTGCAGAAGTGAGTGCCCCCATCACTGATTAGTACTCTAGGGACACAAACCTGCTGAAGATATGTTTCTGGAGGAACTCAGCACTATTTTAGTATCATTGGTGGGTGTGGCAACGGCCTCTACCCATTTTGATACATAGTCGACTGCCACCAGAATATAAGTGTTTGAGTATGATGGTGGGAAAGGTCCCATGAAGTCAATTCCCCATACATCAAACAACTCAATCCCCAAGATTCCCTGTTGAGGCATGGTGTAACCATGAGGCAGATTACCAGCTCTTTGGCAACTATCACAGTTACGTACAAACTCTCGGGAATCCCTATAGAGTGTAGGCCAGTAGAAGCCACATTGGAGGACCTTGGTGGCTGTTCGCTCACCTCCGAAATGGCCTCCATATTGTGATCCATGGCAATGCCATAAGATCCTCTGTGCTTGTTCTCTAGGCACACACCTACGGATTATTCCGTTTGCACATCTCTTAAAGAGATAGGGTTCATCCCACAAGTAGTACTTTGCATCAGTAATTAATTTTTTCTTTTGTTGCCTGCTGTACTCCTTGAGTATGAACCTTGCAGCTTTATAGTTTGCAATGTCTGCAAACCATGGTGTTTCCTGAATGGCAAACAAATGCTCATCCGGAAAGGTCTCAGAGATCTTAATAGAGGGGGGAAACTCCCCTTCTACTGGTTCTATCCTGGACAGATGATCAGCCACTTGGTTCTCTGTCCCTTTTCTGTCTCTTATTTCTATATCAAACTCTTGCATAAGCAACACCCATCTTATGAGCCTGGGTTTTGAATCCTGCTTTGTGAGTAGATATTTAAGAGTAGCATGGTCAGTGTACACAATCACTTTTGATCCTACTAAGTATGATCTAAACTTGTCAATGGCATAAACCACTGCAAGCAATTCTTTTTCTGTGGTTGTGTAATTTTTCTGGGCATCATTTAAAACACGGCTAGCATAATAAATGACATGCAGAAGTGGTGCGCAGAAATTATGATTACACTTTAATTATGTAAAATTCATCGCTCTTTCTTTCCCTGGTAATGGCGCCAAAAACATGATGCCAATACCATGGTTCACAACTTCGCACAACTAACCAGCAAGTGCACTAGGTCGTCCAAGTAATACCTTACGTGAGTAAGGGTCGAATCCCACGGAGATTGTTGGTATGAAGCAAGCTATGGTCACCTTGTAAATCTCAGTCAGGTGGATATAAAATAGTAATATGGTTTTCGAAAATAATTAATAAGATAGGGATAGAAATACTTATGTAAATCACTGGGGAGAATTTCAGATAAGTGAATAGAGATGCTTTCGTTCCTCTAAACCACTGCTTTCCTGCTATCTTCATCCAATCAGTCTTACTCCTTTCCATGGCTGGCTTTATGGGATACATCACCATTGTCAATGGCTACTTTCGGTCTTCTCTCAGGAAAATGATCCAAATGCCCTGTCACGGCACAGCTAATCGTCTGGAGGCATCACCCTTGTCAATGGTTTCATCTTATCCTCTCAGTGAAAATGGTCAACGCACCCTGTCACGGCACGGCTATTCATCTGTCGGTTCTCGATCCTGCTGGAATAGGATTTACTATCCTTTTGCGTCTGTCACTATGCCCGGTAATCGCGAGTTTGAAGTTCGTCACAGTCATTCAATCATTTAATCCTACTCGGAATACCATAGACAAGGTTTAGACCTTCCGGATTCTCTTGAATGCCGCCATCATTCTAGCTTACACCACAAAGATTCCGATTAAGAGATCTAAGAGATACTCATTCAGTCGAAGGTAGAACGGAAGTGGTTGTCAGGCACGCGTTCATAGGGAATGATGATGATTGTCACGTTCATCACATTCAGGTTGAAGAGCGAATGAATATCTTAGAAGCGAAATAAGATGAATTGAATAGAAAACAGTAGTACTTTGCATTAATCTTTGAGGAACAGCAGAGCTCCACACCTTAATCTATGGAGTGCAGAAACTCTACCGTTGAAAATACATAAGTGATAATGGAGTTCATTGGTCTCGGCCCCAAAGGGGAACCGGAGTAACCAAGACTCTATGATCCGAAGATAAAACTCCGGATGTCAAATACAATAGTGAAATGTCCTATTTATAATAAACTAGCTACTAGGGTTTACAGAAGTAAGTAATTGATGTATAAATCCACTTCCGGGGCCCACTTGGTGTGTGCTTGGGCTGAGCTTTGAGTGTTACATGTGTAGAGGTCCTTCTTGGAGTTGAACGCCAGTATTTGTGCCAGTTTGGGCGTTCAACTCTGGTTTTGGATCCTTTTCTGGCGCTGGACGCCAGAATTGGGCAGAGAGCTGGCGTTGAACGCCAGTTTGCGTCATCTATTCTTGGCCAAAGTATGGACTATTATATATTTCTGGAAAGCCCTGGATGTCTACTTTCCAACGCAATTAGAAGCGCGCCATTTCGAGTTCTGTAACTCCAAAAAATCCACTTTGAGTGTAGGGAGGTCAGAATCCAACAGCATCAGCAGTCCTTCTTCAACCTCTGAATCTGATTTTTGCTCCAGTCCCTCAATTTCAGCCAGAAAATACCTGAAATCACAGAAAAACACACAAACTCATAGTAAAGTCCAGAAATGTGAATTTAACATAAAAACTAATGAAAACATCCCTAAAAGTAACTAGATTCTACAAAAAACATACTAAAAACAATGCCAAAAAGCGTATAAATTATCCGCTCATCACAACACCAAACTTAAATTGTTGCTTGTCCCCAAGCAACTGAAAATCAAATAGGATAAAAAGAAGAGAATATACTATAAATTCCAAACTATCAATGAAACATAGCTTCAATCATATGAGCGGGACTTATAGCTTTTTGCCTCTTGAATAGTTTTGGCATCTCACTTTATCCATTGAAGTTCAGAATGATTGGCATCTATAGGAACTCAGAGTTCAGATAGTGTTATTGATTCTCCTAGTTCAGTATGATGATTCTTGAACACAACTTCTTTATGAGTCTTGGCCGTGGCCCTAAGCACTTTGTTTTCCAGTATTACCACCGGATACGTAAATGCCACAAACACATAATTGGGTGAACCTTTTCAGATTGTGACTCAGCTTTGCTAAAGTCCCCAATTAAAGGTGTCCATGGTTCTTAAGCACACTTTTTTTTTTTGCTTTGGACCTTGACTTTAACCGCTCAGTCTCAAGTTTCCACTTGACACCTACACGCCACAAGCACATGGTTAGGGACAGCTTGGTTTAGCCGCTTAGGCCAGGATTTTATTCCTTTAGGCCCTCCTATCCACTGATGCTTAAAGCCTTGGGATCCTTTTTATTGCCCTTACCTTTTGGTTTTAACGGTTACTGGTTTTTGCTCTTGCCTCTTGGTTTTAAGAGCTTTTGGCTTTTTATGCTTGCTTTTTCTTTTTCTTTCTATTTATTTTTTTCGCCTTTTTTTTTCCTGCAAGCTTTGTTCTTTGCTGCTTTTTCTTGCTTCAAGAATCATTTTTATGATTTTTCAGATTATCAAATAACATGTCTCCTAGTCATCATTCTTTCAAGAGCCAACATATTTAACATTCATGAACAACAACTTCAAAAGACATATGCACTGTTCAAGCATTCATTCAGAAAACAAGAAGCATTGTCACCACATCAATATAATTAAACTAAGTTCAAGGATAAATTCGAAACTCATGTACTTCTTGTTCTTTTGAATTAAAACATTTTTCATTTAAGAGAGGTGATGGATTCATAGGACATTTATAACTTTAAGACAAAGTTACTAACTACTAATGATCATGTAATGAAGACACAAACATAGATAAGCACATAACATAGAAAACGAAAAATAGAAGAAATAAGAACAAGGAATAAATCCACCTTAGTGATGGTGGCGTTTCCTTCTTGAGGAACCAATGATGTCCTTGAGCTCTTCTATGTCTCTTCCTTGTCTTTGTTGCTCCTCCCTCATTGCTTTTTGATCTTCTCTTATTTCATGGAGCATGATGGAGTGCTCTTGATGTTCCACCCTTAATTGTCCCATGTTGGAACTTAATTCTCCTAGGGAGGTGTTAATTTGCTCCCAATAGTTTTGTGGAGGAAATTGTATTTGAGGCATCTCTGGGATCTCATGGTGATGAGCTTCTTGCGCCTCTTGAGCTCCATGAATGGGCTCTCTTGCTTGCTCCATCTTCTTCTTAGTGATGGGCTTCTCTTCCTTAATAGGAATGTCTCCTTCTATGAAAGTTCCAGCTGAGTAACATAGATGGCAGATAAGATGAGGAAAAGCTAGCCTTGCCATGGGGGATGACTTTTCGGCTATTTTGTAGAGTTCATTAGAGATGACTTCATGAACTTCTATTTCCTCTCCAATCATGATGCTATGAATCATGATGGCCCGATCCACAGTAACTTCAGATCGGTCGCTAGTGGGAATGATTGAGCATTGAATGAACTCCAACCATCCTCTAGCCACAGGCTTGAGGTCCAATCTTCTTAGTTGAACCGGCTTGCCTTTGGAGTCAATCTTCCATTGAGCTCCTTCCACACATATGTCCATAAGGACTTGGTCCAACCTTTGATTAAAGTTGACCCTTCTAGTGTAGGGGCGTTCGTCTCCTTGCATCATAGGCAAGTTAAACGCCAACCTCACATTTTTCGGACTAAAATCTAAGTATTTCCCCCGAACCATTGTAACATAGTTCTTTGGATCCGGGTTCTTACTTTGATCATGGTTCTTGGTGATCCATGCATTGGCATAGAACTCTTGAACCATTAGGATGCCGACTTGTTGGATGGGGTTTGTTAGAACTTCCCAACCTCTTCTTTGAATTTCATGTCGGATCTCCGGATACTCATTTCTTTTGAGTTTGAAAGGGACCTCGGGGATCACTTTTTTCTTGGCCACAACATCATAGAAGTGGTCTTGATGAGCTTTGGAGATGAATCTATCCATCTCCCATGACTCAGATGTGGAAGCTTTTGTCTTCCCTTTCCCCTTTCTAGAGGATTCTCCGGTCTTAGGTGCCATCAATGGTAATGGAAAAACAAAAAGCTTATGCTTTTACCATACCAAACTTAGAATTTTGCTCGCCCTCGAGCAAGAAAAGAAAGAATAGATGAAGAAGAAGAAGAAATGGAGGAGAGGGAGAAGGTGATGTGTTTCGGCCAAGAAGGGTATAGAGGGGTTGTGTTGTGTGAATTTGAAGAAGAATGGAGGGCTTTATATAGGGAAGGGAGGGGGGGAAAGGTTTCGGCCATATGGGTGGGTTTGGGTGGGAAATTGGTTTTAAATTTTGAAGGTAGGTGGGGTTTATGAGGTAGGTTTATGGGGAAGAGTGGATGGGATTGTGTGAAAGAGGGGTGAGAAGAAGTGAGTGGAGGTAGGTGGGGATCCTGTGGGGTCCACAGATCCTTAGGTGTTTAAGGATTTACAACCTTGCACTAAATTAGGCATGTAAAATGCCTTTGCACACAACTCTGGGCGTTCAGCGCCAGGTTGGTGCCCATTTTGGGCGTTCAACGCCCATTTGTTGGCCATTTCTGGCGCTGAACGCCAGAACCATGCTTGTTCTGGGCGTTCAGCGCCCAGATGATGCCCATTTTGAGCGTTCAGCGCCCAGACACTGCCCATTTTGGGCGTTCAGCGCCAGAACCATGCTCTATTCTGGCGTTGAACGCCAGACAGGTGCTTCCTCCAGTGTATAATTTTTCTTCTACTATTTTTGATTCCGTTTTCAATTTTTATATTTATTTTGTGACTCCACATGATCATGAACCTACAAAGACATATAACTAAGAAAAATATAGTTAGATAAATAAAAATTGGATTGCCTCCCAACAAGCGCTTCTTTAATGTCAATAGCTTGACAGTGGGCTCTCATGGAGCCTCACAGATGTTCAGAGCATTGTTGAAACTCTCCAACACCAAACTTAGAGTTTGGATATGGGAGTTCAACACCAAACTTAGAGTTTGGTTGTGGCCTCCCAACACCAAACTTAGAGTTTGACTGTGGGGGCTCTGGTTGACTCTGTTTTGAGAGAAGCTTTTTATGCTTCCTCTCCATGGATACAGAGAGAGATCCTTGAGTTGTAAACACAAGGTTGTCCTCATTCAATTGAAGGACTAGTTCTCCTCTGTCCACATCAATCACAGCTCTTGCTGTGGCTAGGAAAGGCCTTCCTAGGATGATGGATTCATCCTCTTCCTTTCCAGTATCTAGGACTATGAAATCAGTAGGGATGTAAAGGCCTTCAACCTTTACTAACACGTCCTCTACTTGTCCATAAGCTTGTTTTCTTGAATTATCTGCCATCTCTAATGAGATTTTAGCAGCTTGCACCCTATAGATTCCCATTTTCTCTATTACAGAGAGGGGCATGAGGTTTATTCCTGAACCAAGGTCACACAGAGCCTTAAAGATCATGGTGCCTATGGTACAAGGTATTATGAACTTTCCAGGATCCTGTCTCTTCTGAGGCAATGTCAGTTGATCCAGATCACTTAGTTCATTAATGAACAAGGGAGGTTCATCTTCCCAAGTTTTAATACCAAATAATTTGGCATTCAGCTTCATGATTGCACCAAGAAACTTGGCAATTTACTCTTCAGTAACATCCTCATTCTCTTCAGAAGAGGAATACTCATCAGAGCTCATGAATGGCATAAGGAGGTTTAATGGGATCTCTATGGTCTCTAGATGAGCCTCAGAGTCCTTTGGTTCCTCAGAGGGAAGCTCCTTATTAATCACTGGACGTCCCAGAAGGTCTTCCTCCTTGGGATTCATGTCCTCCTCTCCCTCATTGGGTTCGGCCATTTTGGTTATGTCAATGGCCTTGCACTCTCCTTTTGGATTTTCTTCTGTATTGCTTGGGAGAGTGCTAGGAGGGATTTCAGTGATCCTTTTACTCAGATGGCCCACTTGTGCTTCCAAGTTTCTAATAGAAGACCTTGTTTCATTCATGAAACTCACAGTGGCCTTAGATAGATCAGAGACTAAGTTTGCTAAGCTAGATGGGTTCTGCTCAGAATTCTCTGTCTGTTGCTGAGTGGATGATGGAAAAGACTTGCTATTGCTAAACCTGTTTCTTTCACCATTATTAAAGCCTTGTTGAGGCTTTTGATCCTTCCATGAGAAATTTGGATGATTTCTCCATGATGAGTTATAGGTGTTTCCATAAGGTTCACCTAAGTAATTCACCTCTGCTATTGCAGGATTCTCAGGATCATAAGCTTCTTCTTCAGAAGATGCCTCTTGAGTACTGTTGGATGCAGCTTGCATTCCATTCAAACTCTGAGAAATCATATTGACTTGCTGAGTCAATATTTTGTTCTGAGCCAATATAGCATTCAGAGTATCAACTTCAAGAACACCCTTCTTCATAGGCGTCCCATTACTCACAGGATTCCTCTCAGAAGTGTACATGAACTGGTTATTAGCAACCATGTCAATGAGTTCTTGAGCTTCTGCAGGCGTTTTCTGTAGGTGAATAGATCCACCTGCAGAGGTATCCAATAACATCTTTGATAGCTCAGATAAACCATCATAGAATATATCCAGGATGGTCCATTCTGAAAGCATGTCAGAAGGACACTTTTTGGTCAGCTGCTTGTATCTTTCCCAAGCTTCATAGAGGGATTCACCATCTTTTTGTTTGAAGGTTTGAACATCCACTCTAAGCTTGCTCAGCTTTTGAGGAGGAAAGAACTTGGCTAGGAAAGCCTTGACCAGCTTATCCCAAGAGTTCAGGCTATCCTTAGGTTGAGAGTCCAACCATACTCTAGCTCTGTCTCTTACAGCAAAAGGGAAAAGCATGAGCCTGTAGACTTCAGGATCTACTCCATTAGTCTTAACAGTATCACATATCTGCAAGAATTCAGTTAAGAACTGAAAAGGATCTTCAGATGGAAGTCCATGAAACTTGCAGTTCTGCTGCATCAGAGAAACTAATTGAGGTTTCAGCTCAAAGTTGTTTGCTCCAATGGCAGGAATGGAGATGCTTCTTCCATGTAAATTGGAATTTGGTGCAGTAAAGTCACCAAGCATTCTCCTTGCATTGTTGTTGAGTTCGGCTGCCATCTCCTTTACTTGTTCGAAATTTTCAATCAAGTTGTCTCTGGATTGTTGTGATTTAGCTTCTCTTAATTTCCTCTTCAGAGTCCTTTCAGATTCTGGATCAGCTTCAACAAGAATGCCTTTTTCTCTGTCCCTGCTCATAAGAAAGAGGAGAGAAAA
Source organism: Arachis hypogaea (assembly GCF_003086295.3). NCBI lineage: Eukaryota > Viridiplantae > Streptophyta > Magnoliopsida > Fabales > Fabaceae > Arachis > Arachis hypogaea. Next base: position 40,908,493 of record NC_092046.1, on the reverse strand, counting down.
AGAAAAGAAGAAGAATCCTCTATGTCACAGTAAAGAGGTTCCTTATTGTTAGTAGAAGAAAATAAGAAGAGAAAAATCTGAACTCAGAAAGAGAGAGAGAGGGTTCGGATTTTTGGTGGGTGAGGGAGAGATGTTAGTAGATGAATAAATAAATAGAATAAGATGAGAGAGGGGAAATTTCGAAAATAATTTTTGAAAAAGAGTTAGTGATTTTTGAAAATAGTTTTTGAAAAAGGTTAGTAGTTTTTTTCGAAAATTCAAAATAAAAATAAAATAATTAGTTAATTAAAAAGAAATTTTTGAAAAAGGGGGAAGATATTTTCGAAAATAGAGAGAGTTAGTTAGGTGGTTTTGAAAAAGGTAAGAAACAAACAAAAAGTTAGTTAGTTAGTTGAAACAAAAATCAATTTTGAAAAGATAAGGAGTTGGGAAGTTAGAGAAGATATTTTGAAATCAAATTTTTGAAAAAAAGATAAGATAAGAAGATATTTTTGAAAAGATATGATAGAAATTAGTTTTTAAAAAAGATTTGAATTTTTAAAATCATAATTAATGACTTGATTCACAAGAAATCACAAGATATGATTCTAGAACTTAAAGTTTGAATCTTTCTTAACAAGCAAGTAACAAACTTGAAAATTTTTTTGAATCAAAACATTAATTGTTATTGTTATTTTCGAAAATTTGGTATAAAAATAAGAAAAATATTTTTGAAAAATATTTTTAGAATTTTCGAAAATAACTAAGAAAAATGAAAAAGATTTGATTTTTGAAAAAGATTTTGAAAAAGATAAGATTTTTAAATTGAAAATTTGATTTGACTCATAAAAACAACTAGATTTTAAAAATTTTGGAAAAAGTCAAATCTAATTTTCGAAATTATGAGAGAAAAGAGGGAAAGATTTTTTTTTTTTTGATTTTTGAATTTTTAATAATGAGAGAGAAAAACAAGAAAAATGATGCAATGCATGAAATTTTTAGATTAAAACAATGAATGCATGCAAGAATACTATGAATGTCAAGATGAACACCAAGAACACTTTGAATGTCAAGATGAACACCAAGAAAATATTTTTGAAAAATTTTTAATGCAAGAAAAACATGCAAGATACCAAACTTGGAATTCTTTAATGCTTAGACACTAAGAATTCAAGAATGCATATGAAAAACAAGAAAAGACACAAAACATGCAAATGCAAAGATCAAACAAGAAGACTTACCAAGAACAACTTGAAGATCATGAAGAACACTATAAATGCATGAAAATTTTCAAAAAATGCAAGATGCACATGCAATTGCAAACCAAACTTATAACATGACACATGACTCAAACAAGAAACAGAAAAATATTTTTGATTTTTATGATTTTCTAAAATTTTTTTAGATTTTTCGAAAAATTAATTGAAAAAGAAAAATAAGGATTCCAAAATTTTTTTAATATGAATTCCAGGAATCTTGCATTCTTAGTCCAAAGCTTCAGTCCAGGAATTAGACATGGCTCACTAGCCAGCCAAGCTTTCAATGAAAGCTCCGGTCCAAAATACTAGACATGGCCAATGGCCAGCCAAGCTTCAGCAAGATATCAGAACATACTGCTCATTACTTATCAAATATGTAACTTGCCTCTATGCTGATGGTTTGGAAGCCTCAGTCCAAAAGAATTTAGACATGGCTTTGTGATGACAAGTCATCTTAGCCTATTTTAACTAGCCTTTTTCTTTTGTTTTTAATTGAATTATGCACTTTCTTGAGCCATAAGCAAGCCAATTGGGTAGATTTTCATGTTTCCTTTGATTTAATCAACCATGTATGAATTCATGCTATTTCATGAGGTTTTATGCTAAAATTGTCACATATTATGAAAGAATGAATATCTCATGATTTTGAGCATAGCTTTGATGTGTTTGGTTGATTAATGATAGGTGAAGAAAGCTTGGAGAAAGGTTGAAGCAAAGAGGAATGGCTAGGAGTGAAGCGAGGAATAAGTGAAATTGAACCTGGAGGCATGAAGTTAGCCCCAAAGTTAGCCCCCTAACTTGGAGGCTAACGTTGGGCATGAAGATTACTCCCTGGGCTCCCCACGTTTGAGCCAACGTTAGCCCCCTAACTTGGAGGCTAACGTTGGCACATGAATTCCTCCCTGGCCATCCAACGTTTGCGCCAACGTTAGCCCCCTAACTTAGAGGCTAACGTTGGCACATGAAGACATAAGGGAGAGGGGCCAACGTTTGCGCCAACGTTAGCCCCCTAACTTGGAGGCTAACGTTGGCGCCACACACCACAAGGCATACAAGGGGTATACTTCCAACAAGAATAACTTGAGCTACAGAGCTCCAAATGAGGTGATTCAAGAAGCATTGGAAAGTAGGAATCAAGAGCTTTCCAAGCATATATGGCACTGCATGGTGGACACTAAAATTGAGGGAGAAAACTGCCCCGCAATGTGCATAAACGAACATGGTGGCAACCTGCAGTGAAGCCAACTGACCTCTGCACCTTCAAAGGAGTATAACTCGAGCTGTAGAGCTCCAAATAATGTGCTCCCAACGGCATTGGAAAGTAGACATCCAGGGCTTTCCAACAATGTATAATAGTATGGGGTGGACAATACATTTGAGCCTCCAGAACTGGCGTTTTCGCCAACGTTTGAGGGCTAACGTTACCTCAAACGCTGCACACCAAAGCCAGCAACCATGCCCTCTTCAAATGATCATAACTTGAGTTGTAGATGTCCAATTGAAGTGATTCCAAGTGGGTTAGAAAGCTGACATTCAGAGCTTTCCAACCATATATGATAGTCTATATTGGGCATAAAATTGGCAACATGACAAGAGGACAAAGTTGGCCCCATAAATGTGCATAAGGGAGGCCAACGTTAGGGTCAAAGTTAGACCCCTAACGTTGGCACCAACGTCCAAACCAGAGAAATATGCTTGCTGCTAGGAAAAGTTAGGGCCAAAGTTAGACCCCTAACTTTGGCTCAAACGTTAGGTCCAACTATGGCTAATTTCAAAACCGGTTCAATTGGTTCAATTCGGTTCCTCTTCAAACTCCAAGAGCAATCAACCAAGGCCTTTATCAACCCAATTCCATCAAGAGCAAGGGCCCAAATGATCATCACTCAAAGGCACAAGAAATAGATAAAATAGGAATTTCATTTAATTGTAATTTGTTTTTAATTTCATTTTCATTTCCATTTTGTAAAGCCTATATAAGGCATCATTTTCATATTTATGAGGAGGCTGGCTCCACTAGGGAGCATTAGGATTTGAGAGCTCTCTCTTAGTTTTCAATTTCGTTTTGAATCTTGGGTTGAGAATTGAAGAAATTCTGTTTCAATCTCACCTTGAGAATTTTCTTGTTTACTTTCTCTGCACAATTGAATTTCCATTCCTGTTTACTACTTCACCTTCTCTTGGCTTCTGCAATTTACTTTTCTTTAATTTCTCTTGCAATTGTTCTTGTTGGATCTAGGAAGGCATTGAGATCTAGACTTGGTTATCTAGTCTCTTGGGTCCTGAGATCTTAATTCCAATTTTACATTCTCTGTTTATTGCTTTTCATGTTTATTTACATTTCTGTTTTGGTTCCGAATCAATCAAATCCATCTTTTACTTCTCTGCTTGTTGCAATTTAACTTTTCCTTGTTTAATTTCTGCAAATCCAATTCCCAATTCCCTTTACATTTGATGCAATTTATATTTCTTGCAATTTAAGTCTCTGCAATTTACTTTTCTTGCACTTTAAGTTTCTTCACATTTATTTTCTGCAACTTTAAATTCTCTGCATTTTACATTCTGCTCTCAAAATTTCACCCAACCACTCAATGTTAGCTTGACTAAACTAATCACCCACTAAAATTGCTTGATCCATCAATCCCTGTGGGATCGACCTCACTCCTGTGAGTTTTTATTACTTGATGCGACCCGGTGCACTTGCCGGTTAGTTTTGGGTGTTTTTTATTACACTTTAATTATGTAAAATTCATCGCTCTTTCTTTCCCTGGTAATGGCGCCAAAAACATGATGCCAATACCATGGTTCACAACTTCGCACAACTAACCAGCAAGTGCACTGGGTCGTCCAAGTAATACCTTAAGTGAGTAAGGGTCGAATCCCACGGAGATTGTTGGTATGAAGCAAGCTATAGTCACCTTGTAAATCTCAGTCAGGTGGATATAAAATAGTAATATGGTTTTCGAAAATAATTAATAAGATAGGGATAGAAATACTTATGTAAATCACTGGGGAGAATTTCAGATAAGTGAATAGAGATGCTTTCGTTCCTCTGAACCTCTGCTTTACTGCTATCTTCATCCAATCAGTCTTACTCCTTTCCATGGCTGGCTTTATGTGATACATCACCATTGTCAATGGCTACTTTCGGTCTTCTCTCGGGAAAATGATCCAAATGCCCTGTCACGGCACGGCTAATCGTCTGGAGGCATCACCCTTGTCAATGGTTTCATCTTATCCTCTCAGTGAAAATGGTCAACGTACCCTGTCACGGCACGGCTATTCATCTGTCGGTTCTCGATCCTGCTGGAATAGGATTTACTATCCTTTTGCGTCTGTCACTACGCCCGGCAATCGCGAGTTTGAAGTTCGTCACAGTCATTCAATCATTGAATCCTACTCGGAATACCACAGACAAGGTTTAGACCTTCCGGATTCTCTTGAATGCCGCCATCATTCTAGCTTACACCACGAAGATTCCGATTAAGAGATCTAAGAGATACTCATTCAGTCGAAGGTAGAACGGAAGTGGTTGTCAGGCACGCGTTCATAGGGAATGATGATGATTGTCACGTTCATCACATTCAGATTGAAGAGCGAATGAATATCTTAGAAGCAAAATAAGATGAATTGAATAGAAAACAGTAGTACTTTGCATTAATCTTTGAGGAACAGCAGAGCTCCACACCTTAATCTATGGAGTGCAGAAACTCTACCGTTGAAAATACATAAGTGATAATGGAGTTCATTGGTCTCGGCCCCAGAGGGGAACCAGAGTAACCAAGACTCTATGATCCAAAGATAAAACTCCGGATGTCAAATACAATAGTGAAATGTCCTATTTATAATAAACTAGCTACTAGGGTTTACAGAAGTAAGTAATTGATGCATAAATCCACTTTCGGGGCCCACTTGGTGTGTGCTTGGGCTGAGCTTTGAGTGTTGCACGTGTAGAGGTCCTTCTTGGAGTTGAACGCCAGTATTTGTGCCAGTTTGGGCGTTCAACTCTGGTTTTGGATCCTTTTCTGGCGCTGGACGCCAGAATTGGGCAGAGAGCTGGCGTTGAATGCCAGTTTGCGTCATCTATTCTTGACCAAAGTATGGACTATTATATATTGCTGGAAAGTCCTGGATGTCTACTTTCCAACGCAATTGGAAGCGCGCCATTTCGAGTTTTGTAGCTCCAAAAAATCCACTTTGAAGGACATGTGAATGCTATTTTCTCTTGGTCCTGAGGATCTACTGCAATTTGGTTGTAACCTGAATAGCCATCCAAAAAGCAGTAATATTCATGACCTGCTCGTCTCTCTAGCATCTGGTCTATGAATGGTAAAGGAAAATGATCCTTTCTGGTGGCTGTGTTAAGCCTTCTGTAGTTAATACACATGCGCCACCCTGTAACTGTTCTTGTAGGAACCAGTTCATTTTTTTTATTATGAACCACTGTCATGCCTCCCTTCTTGGGAACAACTTGAACAGGGCTCATCCAGGGGCTATCAGAAATAGGATAAATAATCCCAGCCTCCAGTAATTTGGTGACCTCTTTCTGCACCACTTCCTTCATAGCTGGATTTAGCCGCCTCTGTGGTTGAACCACTGGCTTAGCATCATCCTCCAATAGGATTTTGTGCATGCATCTAGCTGGGCTTATGCCCTTAAGGTCACTTATGGACCACCCAAGAGCTGTCTTGTGTGTCCTTAGCACTTGAATTAGTGCTTCCTCTTCTAGTGGATTTAAAGCAGAGCTTATGATCACTGGAAAAGTGTCACCTTCTCCTAGAAATGCATATTTCAGGGATGGTGGTAATGGCTTGAGCTCAGGTTTAGAAGGTTTCTCCTCTTCCTGAGGAAGTCTTAGAGGCTCTTTCAATTCCTCTGAACCCTCCAAATCAGGCTGAACATCTTTAAAGATGTCTTCCAGCTCTGATTCGAGACTCTCAGCCATGTTGACCTCCTCTACCAAAGAGTCAATGAGATCAACTTTCATGCAGTCTTTTGGTGTGTCTGGATAATGCATGGCTTTGATAGCATTCAACTTAAACTCATCCTCATTGACTCTCAGGGTTACTTTCCCCTTTTGGACATCAATGAGAGTTCGTCCAGTTGCTAGGAAAGGTCTTCCTAGAATGAGAGTAGCACTCTTGTGCTCCTCCATTTTCAGACTACAAAGTTAGTGGGAAAGGTGAATGGCCCAACCCTGACAATCATGTCCTCAATCACGCCTGATGGGTATTTAATGGAGCCATCAGCAAGTTGGAGACATATCTGGGTTGGTTTAACTTCTTCAGTTAAACCAAGCTTTCTGATAGTGGATGCAGGTATTAGGTTGATGCTTGCCCTAAGATCACATAAAGTTGTCTTGGTGCAATTACCCTCTAATATGCATGGTATCAGAAAGCTCCCGGGATCTTTAAGCTTTTCTGGAAAGTTTTTCAGAATGACTGCACTGCATTCTTTAGTGAGGAGAACTCTTTCAGTTTCTCTCCAATCCTTCTTATGACTTAAGATCTCTTTCATGAACTTGGCATAAGAAGGTATTTGCTCAAGTGCCTCTGCAAACGGAATCATTATTTCAAGAGTCCTGAGATAATCTGCAAAGCGAGCAAATTGCTTATCCTGCTTCTCTTGGCGGAGTTTTTGAGGATAAGGTGTCTTGGCTTTATAGTCCTTAACCTTAGTTGCTGCAGGTTTATTTCCTACAGAGGTGGTTGGAGAAGCCTTTTTAGAGGGGTTGTTATCAGCACTTGTGTATGTCTGATCCCTCACTGGCATTTGAATGCCAGGGTTAGAAGCTGGATTGGCATTGGACGCCAACTCCTTACTTGTTCCTGGCATTCGAATGCCAGAACTGAGCTTCCATTGGGCGTTTGACGCCAACTCCTTGCTTGTTTCCGGAGTTTGGACGCCAGAATTATTCCTCTCTGGGATCTTACTGTCCTCAGAGGGATTTTGGATAGCAGTTTGTTCATTTCTTGGCTTCCTGCTGCCTTGAAGTGAGGTATTTAATGTTTTTCCACTTCTTAATTGAACTGCTTGGCACTCTTCTGTTATTTATTTTGATAATTGTTGTTCTGTTTGCTTCAACTGTACCTCCATATTTATATTAGCCATTCTTGTGTCTTGTAGTATCTCCTTGAATTCGGCCAGCTGTTTGGTTAGAAAGTTTAATTGCTGATTGAATTCAGTAATTTGTTCTGCAGGACTGAGTTCAGCAGTTACTGCTTTAGCCTCTTCTTTCATGGAAGATTCATTATTTAGGTACAGATGCTGATTTCTGGCAACTGTATCAATGAGCTCTTGAGCTTCTTCAATTGTCTTTCTCATGTGTATAGATCCACCAGCTGAGTGGTCTAGAGAAATCTGAGCTTTCTCTGTAAGCCCATAATAGAAGATGTCTAACTGCACCCATTCTGAAAACATTTCAGAGGGGCATTTTCTTAGCATCTCTCTGTATCTCTCCCAGGCATCATAAAGAGATTCATTATCTCCTTATTTAAAGCCTTGGATGTCCAGCCTTAGCTGTGTCATCCGTTTTGGAGGGAAGTATTGATTCAGGAATTTTTCTGACAGCTGTTTCCATGTCCTTATGCTAGCCTTAGGTTGGTTATTTAACCACCTCTTAGCTTGGTCTTTTACAGCAAATGAAAATAGTAATAATCTATAGACATCCTGATCTACTTCTTTATCAGGTACTGTGTCAGCAATCTGTAAAAACTGTGCCAGAAACTCTGTAGGTTCTTCCTATGGAAGACCGGAATACTGGTAACTTTGCTGCACCATGATAATGAGCTGAGGATTCAACTCAAAGCTACTGACTCCAATGGAGGGTATACAGATACTACTCCCATATGAAGCAGTAGTGGGATTGGCATATGACCCCAGAGTCCTTTTGGACTGTTCATTTCCACTTAGATCCATGATGGAGAAAAGGGAATTGATATGAATAGCAAATAGAATATATTTTTATTTTATTTTATTTTGTAAAAAGGGAACGAATAAAAAAATAATAAAAGAAAAGAGAATAAAATAGTTTGAAATTAAATATAGAATTCGAAAATTAAGAACAAAAAATTTAAGACTAAAATAATTACTTAATTAAGAAGATTTGAAAAATTTTGGATATGATTTTTTGAAAAAGATTTTAAATTTTGAAATAAAAATCTGAATTTTAAAAGTAATTTTCGAAAATTCACTTTAAAATAGAGAGAAAAGATATTTTTGAATTTAATGAGGAAAGAGAAAAACAATAAAATGGTACAAGACTTAAAATTTTTAGATCTACTGCTTCTTATTTTCGAAAATTTTGGAGGAAAAATACCAAGGAACACCAAACTTAAAAATTTTAAGATCAAGACACAAGGAAAACTCAAGAACACCTTGAAGACTCACAAGAACAACAAGAACATGAAGAAAGGACACCAAACTTAAAATTTTTAGAAAATCACAATAAAATTTTCGAAAACTAAAGCAAAGTTAACAAGAAAACACCAAACTTAAAGTTTGGCACAAGATTTAATCAAAGAAAAATTATTTTTGAAAAAGTTTTTTAAAAAGGAGATAGCCAATTACCAAGAACATAAGCACAACGCTCTAGCCAATTGAGCTATAAATTTAAAGTGTTTTAACAAAGGTATTTAATGTATAAAGATATTTTATTTTTAAAATTTTTTTTGGATACTAATAATTCGAAAATGCACAAGAAAAACAAGAAAAATCACAAAACAAGGAAAACTAAAGATCAAACAAGGGAATTAAACAAGAACAACTTGAAGATTAAGAAAGAACAATGAACACAAATTTGAAAATGTAAAAAAAAACATGCAATTGACACCAAACTTAAAACATGACACTAAACTCACGGAAAAACTAAAAATCAATAAAGAAAAAAAATAATATTTTTGAAAAATTTTCGAAAAGAAAATAAAAGACTTTGTCACAAAAGACAAAAACTTCCTAATCTAAGCAACAAGATTCACCGTCAGTTGTTCAAACTCAAACAATCCCCGGCAACGGCGCCAAAAATATGGTGCACGAATTGTGAATCACACTTTTCACAACTCGTACCACTAACCAGCAAGTGCACTGGGTCGTCCAAGTAATACTTTACGTGAGTAAGGGTCGAATCCCACGGAGATTCTTGGCTTGAAGCAATCTATGGTTATCTTGTAACTCTTAGTCAGGATATCAATTATATTTATCAGTTTGAATTGCGAAAAATAAAAGAGTATGAAATAAATACTTGTTCTGCAGTAATGGAGAATATGTTGGAGTTTTGGAGATACTTTGTCTTCTGAATCTCTGCTTTCCCCCTGTCTTCTTCTTCACGCACGCAAGGTTCCTCCTATGGCAAGCTGTATGTTGGTAGATCACCGTTGTCAATAGCTACCATCCGTCCTCTCAGTGAAAATGGTCCAGGTGCGCTGTCACCGCCCGGCTAATCATCTGTCGGTTCTCACTCATGCTGGAATAGGATCCGTTGGTCCTTTTATGTTTGTCACTACGCCCAACCTTTGTGAGTTTGAAGCTCGTCACAGTCATTCAATCCATGAATCCTACTCAGAATACCACAGACAAGGTTTAGACTTTCCAGATTCTCAAGAATGCTGCCAATGGATTCTAGCTTATACCACGAAGATTCTGATTAAGGAACCCAAGAGATACTTATTCAATCTAATGTAGAACGGAGGTGGTTGTCAGGCACGCGTTCATAGGTTGAGAATGGTGATGAGTGTCACGGATCATCACATTCATCATATTAAAGTGCAAATAAATATCTTAGATAGAAACAAGCGTGTTTGAATGGAAAACAGAAGTAATTGTATTAATTCATCGAGACACAGCAGAGCTCCTCACCCCCAACAATAGAGTTTAGAGACTAATGCCGTCAAAGAGTACAAAGTTCAGATCTATAATGTCATGAGATACAAAATAATCCTCTAAAAGTTGTTTAAATAGTAAGCTAGTAATCTAGGTTTACAGAGAATGAGTAAACTATGATAGATAGTGCAGAAATCCACTTCTGGGACCCACTTGGTGTGTGCTAGGGCTGAGACTTAAGCTTTACACGTGCTTAGGCTGTTTCTAGAGTTAAACGCCAGGTTGTAACCTGTTTTGGGCGTTTAACTCCAACTTGTAACTTGTTTCTGGCGTTTAACGCCAGACTGCAACATGGAACTGGCGTTGAACGCCAGTTTACGTCGTCTATCCTTGAGAAAAGTATGGACTATTATATATTGGGGGAAAGCCCTGGATGTCTACTTTCCAACGCAATTGGGAGCGCTCCAATTGGACTTCTATAGCTCCATAAAATCCATTCCGAGTGCAGAGAGGTCAGAATCCAACAGCATCAGCAGTCCTTTTTCAGCCTGAATCAGATTTTTGCTCAGCTCCCTCAATTTCAGCCAGAAAATACCTGAAATTACAGAAAAACACACAAACTCATAGTAAAGTCTAGAAATATGAATTTTGCCTAGAAACTAAAGAAAATATACTAAAAACTAACTAAAACATACTAAAAACTACATGAAATTAACCCCAAAAAGCGTATAAAATATCCGCTCATCAGAGGACCAACTCTCCTCTGTCCACATCAATCACAGCTCTTGCTGTGGCTAGGAAGGGTCTTCCAAGGATGATGAATTCATCCTCCTCCTTCCCAGTGTCTAGGATTATGAAATCAGGAGGGATGTAAAGTCCTTCAACCTTTACTAACACGTCCTATACTTGTCCATAAGCCTATTTTCTTGAGTTGTCTGCCATCTCTAATGAGATTCTGGCAGCTTGCACCTTAAAGATCCCTAGTTTCTCCATTACAGAGAGTGGCATTAAGTTGATTCCTGACCCCAGGTCACACAGAGCCTTCTCAAAGGTCATGGTGCCTATGTTACAGGAAATTAGGAATTTACCAGGATCCTGTTTCTTTTTTAGGCAAAGTGTGCTGAACCCAGATATTTAGTTTATTAATGAGCAATGGAGGCTCATCTTCCCAAGTCTCATTGCCAAATAGCTTGGCATTCAGCTTCATGATTTCTCCTAAATACTGGGCAACTTGCCCTTGAACAATGTCTTCATCTTCTTCAGAAGATGAATAGTCATCAGAGCTCATGAATGGTAAAAGGAGGTTCAATGGAATCTCTATGGTCTCTAGATGAGCCTCATATTCCTTTGGTTCTTCAAAGGAAAACTCCTTATTGGTCACTGAACGTCCCAGGAGGTCTTCCTCACTAGGATTCACGTCCTCCTCCTCCTCTTTGGGTTCGGCCACACCAAGTAAGGTTATGGCCTTGCACTCTCTTTTTGGATTCTCTTCTGTATTGCTTGGGAGAGTACTAGGAGGAGTTTTAGTGACTCTTTTACTCAGCTGGCCCACTTGTGCCTCCAAATTTCTTATGGAGGATCTTGTTTCATTCATGAAACTTAGAGTGGCCTTAGATAGATCAGAGACTATATTTGCTAAGCTAGATAGATTCTGCTCAGAATTCTCTGTCTGTTGCTGAGTGGATGATGGGAAAGGCTTGCTATTGCTAAACCTGTTTCTTCCACCATTATTAAAGCCTTGTTGAGGCTTTTGTTGATCCTTCCATGAGAAATTTGGATGATTTCTCCATAAGGGATTATAGGTATTTCCATAGGGTTCCCCCATGTAATTCACCTCTGCTATTGTAGGGTTCTCAGGATCATAAGCTTCTTCTTCAGAAGATGCCTCTTGAGTACTGTTGGATGCAGCTTGCAATCCATTCAGACTCTGAGGAATCATATTGACTTGCTGAGTCAATATTTTATTCTGAGCCAATATGGCATTCAGAGTATCAATTTCAAGAACTCCCTTCCTCTGAGGCATCCCATTACTCACATGATTCCTTTCAGAAGTGTACATGAGCTGGTTTTTTGCAACCATGTCAATGAGTTCCTGAGTTTCTGCAGGCGTTTTCTTTAGGTGAATGGATCCACCTGCAGAATGGTCCAATGACATCTTAGATAATTCAGACAGACCATAATAGAATATATCTAGGATGGTCCATTGTGAAAGCATGTCAGAAGGACACTTTTTGGTTAGTTTCTTATATCTCTCCCAAGCTTCATAGAGGGATTCACCTTCTTTCTGTTTGAAGGTTTGAACATCCGCACTAAGCTTGCTAAGCTTTTAAGGAGGAAAGAACTTGGCTAAGAAAGCCGTGACCAGCTTATCCCAAGAGTTCAGGCTATCTTTAGGTTGAGAGTCCAACCATATTCTAGCTCTATCTCTTACAGCAAACGGGAAAAGCATAGGCCTGTAGACCTCAGAGTCAACCCCATTGGTCTTAACAGTATCACAGATCTGCAAGAACTCAGTTAAGAACTGAAAAGGATCTTCTGATGGAAGTCCATGAAACTTGCAGTTCTGTTGCATCAGAGAAACTAATTGAGGCTTTAGCTCAAAATTGTTTGCTCCAATGGCAGGGATTGAGATGCTTCTTCCATGTAAATTGGAATTTGGTGCAGTAAAGTCACCAAGCATCTTCCTTGCATTGTTATTATTTTCGGCCATGTCTCCTTCTTTTTCGAAAATTTCTGCCAGATTTTCTCCAGAGAGTTGTGCTTTAGCTTCCCTTATCTTCCTCTTCAGAGTCCTTTCAGGTTCAGGATCAGCTTCAACAAGAATGTTCTTATCCTTGTTCCTGCTCATATGAAAAAGAAGAAAACAGAAAAAAAATATGGAATCCTCTATGTGACAGTATAGATATTCCTTTATGTGAATAGAAGAAGAAAAGAATAGAAGAAAAGAAATTCGAACTCCAGGAGGAAGAGAGGGTTCGAATTTTTAGATGAAGAGAAATGTTAGTAAATAAATAAAATAATTAGAAAGAGATGAGGGGGAGAGAATTTCGAAAATTAAATAAATTAAAATAAAAGTATTTTTGTTTTTAATTTTAAATTAAATTTAAAATTCGAAAACTTAAAAAGAAAAATAAAATTAAATCAAACTAAAATTTAAAACAAATAGTTAATTGAAAAGAAATTTTGAAAAAGAGGAAGGTGATTTTCGAAAATTAGAGAGAGAATTAGTTAGGTAGTTTTGAAAAAGATATGATTAAAATAGTAAACATTTAAAATCAAACAAAAAGTCAAGTAGTTAATTGAAAAAGATTTGAAAATTAATTTTTTGAAAAGATAAGTTAGAAAAGATTTTGAAATTGATTTTGAAAAAGATGTGATTGACATTTAATTTGAAAAAAGATTTGAAAAAGAAATTTAAAAAGATTTGATTTTGAAAATTAAAGTTGATTACTTGACTAACAAGAAACAAAAAGATATGATTTTAAAATTTAAAGATTGAACCTTTCTTACTAGACAAGTAACAAACTTAAAATTTTTTGAATCAATCACATTAATTGTTAGTAAATATTTTGAAATTATGAAACAAAATGAGAAAAAGATTTTTAATCCAATCCTTCATACTCCTTTCTATGGCAAGCTTTATGTAAGGCATCACCGTTGTCAATGGCTACTTCCCGTCCTCTCAGTGAAAATGGTCCAAATTGCGCTGTCACCGCACGGCTAATCATCTGTCGGTTCTCGATCATACTGGAATAGGATTCAGTAATCCTTTTGCGTCTGTCACTACGCCCAGCACTCGCGAGTTTGAAGCTCGTCACAACCATCCCTTCCCAGATCCTACTCGAAATACCACAGACAAGGTTTAGACTTTCCAGATCTCAAGAATGGCCGCCAATAGTTCTAGTCTATACCACGAAGACTCTAATCTCACGATCAGAAGGCTAAGAGATACACATTCAAGCTTGTTTGCATGTAGAACGGAAGTGTTTGTCAGGCACGTGTTCATAAGTGAGAATGATGATGAGCGTCACATAATCATCACATTCATCATGTTCTTGTGTGTGAATGAATATCTTAGAGAAGAAATAGGCTTGAATTGAATAGAAAAACAATAGTACTTTGCATTACTTCATGAGGAACAGCAAAGCTCCACACCTTAATCTATAGTGTGTAGAAACTCCACCGTTGAAAATACATAAGTGATGAACGTCCAGGCATGGCCGAATGGCCAGCCCCCAAAGGTCTAGGGACTAAACTTCCAAAGATCTGATGATCTAAAGATGATCAAAAGATGTAAATACAATAGTAAAAAGTCCTATTTATACTAAACTAGTTACTAGGGTTTACAGAAATGAGTAAATGATGCAGAAATCCACTTCTGGGCCCACTTGGTGTGTGCTTGGGCTAAGCATTGAAGCTTTCACGTGTAGAGGTCTTCCTTAGAGTTGAACGCCCGTTTGTAACCTGTTTCTGGCGTTTAACTCCAGAATAGGGCAGAGAGCTGGCGTTGAACGCCAGTTTGCGTCATCTAAACTCGAGCAAAGTATAAACTATTATATATTGCTGGAAAGCCCTGGATGTCTACTTTCCAACGCAATTGAGAGTGCGCCATGTGGACTCCTGTAGCTCCAAAAAATCCACTTTGAGTGAAGGGAAGTCAAAATCCAACAGCATCTGCAGTCCTTCTTCAACCTCTGAATCTGATTTTTGCTCAAGTCTCTTAATTTCAGCCAGAAATTACTTGAAATCACAGAAAAACACACAAACTCATAGTAAAGTCCAGAAATGTGATTTTTATTTAAAAACTAATAAAAATATATTAAAAACTAATCAAATCATACTAAAAACTATGTAAAAACAATGCCAAAAAGCGTATAAATTATCCGCTCATCACCATAGACTGGGCAATAATGATTCATTGCATTATGCTTGGAAATGAGGTGGAAGTACATGTGGTGATACCTTAAGAATTGTACAAGGTGGCGGACAAGCCCTCTACCCAAGCAAGGTTAGCGTTCCCTCACCTCATATGTCACCTATGCAATTCAGCTGGAATTGTCATAGAAGGAGACATCCCCATTGAGGAGGACAAGCCCATCACGAAAAGAAGGATGGAGCATGTTAGAGAGTAGGCGCACACACCACATCAAGATCCTGTGCAGTCGCCTCAACCAGAGATCCCTAAGATGCCTCAAGGGATGTATTTTCCTCTCCGTGACTATTGGGATCAACTGCATATCTCAATAGGGGAGCTGAGCTCAAACGTGGAGCAGCTGAGGTTGGAACACACTGTGCACGCCACTACCTTCCAAGAGATGAGAGAAGATCAGAAAAGGATGATGGAAGAGCAACAGAGGCAAGGGCGTGAAATAGAGGAGATCAACCACTCCATTGGGTCCTCAAAAGGAAGCAGCAGTCGCGTCACTAAGGTTGTTGAGTCCCATTACCCCTCTCTGGTTTATTCTATTTTTAGTGTTCTTTTATTTACTGTCTGTTTTCTTTTCTAAGTTCATGATCATAAGTAGTCATTTATCCTTTCCTAGTTTTCTTTTCTGTTTTACTTTGTGTTATAAAATGTTCATTGCATCACCACCATGCTTAAAAGAAAAATTGATTTGAAAAAGAAACAGTGAGATGCATGATTTTTAAGTTTATCATGAGTTATTTCAATTGTTTTGATGTGGCGGCCTTGCTTTTATTTCTAAATGTATGAGTGAACAATGCATGATTAATATTGGAATTAAGAATATTGATTCTTGAAAGAACAAAGGATTTAGAGAAATATTATTGACACTCTGAAAAATAAAAAATATTGATTCTTGAAGCAAGAAAAAGCAGCAGAAAAAGAATAAAAAGAAAAAGAGAAATAAAAAGAAAAAGAATGCTCAAAAAAGAAAAATCAAAAGAGCAAGGATCCAAGGCTTTGAGCATCAATGGTTAGGAGGGTGATGCGCGGATATTTTATACGCTTTTTGGGGTTAATTTCATATAGTTTTTATTATGTTTTAGTTAGTTTTTAGTTTATTTCCACTAGTTTTTAGGAAAAATTCATATTTCTGGACTTTACTATGAGTTGTGTGTTTTTCTATAATTTCAGGTATTTTTCTGGCTGAAATTGAGGGAGCTGAGCAAAAATCTGATTCAGGCTGAAAAAGGACTACTGATGTTATTGGATTCTGACCTCCCTGCACTCAAAGTGGCTTTTCTGGAGCTACAGAACTCGAAATGGCGTGCTTCCAATTGCGTTGGAAAGTAGACATCCAGGACTTTCTAGAAATATATAATAGTCCATATTTTGCTCAAGGATAGAGGACGTAAACTGGCATTCAACGCCAGTTCTCTGCCCAATTCTGGCGTCCAGCGCCAGAAAAGGATTAAAAGTTGGAGTTCAACGCCAGAAATGGATCCAAACCTGGCATTGAACGCCCAAAATGGCCTTATGCACGTGAATTGCTTAAGTCTCAGCCCCAGCACACACCAAGTGGGCCCCAGAAGTGGATCTCTGCACCATTTGTCATAGTCTACTCACTTTTTGTAAACCTAGGCTACTAGTTTAGTATAAAAACAACTTTTAGAGACTTATTTTGTATCGGATGATATTTTTAGATCTGAACTTTGTACTCTTTGACGGCATGAGTCTCTAAACTCCATTGTTGGGGGTGAGGAGCTCTGCTATGTCTCGATGAATTAATGCAAGTATTTTTGTTTTCCATTCAAACACGCTTGTTCCTATCTAAGATGTTCATTCGCGTTTAACTGTGATGGAGGTGATGATCTGTGACACTCATCACCTTCTTCAAACCATGAACGTGTGTCTGACAACCACCTCCGTTCTATATCCGATTGAATGAGTATCTCTTAGATCTCTTAATTAGAATCTTCGTGGTATAAGCTAGAACTGATGGCAGCATTCATGAGAATCCGGAAAGTCTAAACCTTGTCTGTGGTATTCCGAGTAGGATTCAATGATCGAATGATTGTGACGAGCTTCAAACTCGCGAGTGCTGGGCATTAGTGACAGATGCAAAAGGATGAAGAACCCTATTCCAGTATGATCGAGAACCGACAGATGATTAGCCGTGCTGTGACAGAGCATGTGAGCATATTCTTCACTGAGAGGATGGGATGTAGCCATTGACAACGGTGATCCCCTACATACAGCTTGCTATAGGAGGACGTGCGTGCGTGAATCAGAAGACAGAAGAAAGCAGAGATTCAGAAGACAAAGCATCTCCAAAACTCCAACATATTCTCCATTACTGCATAACAAGTAACCTTTAATTTATGCTCTCTTGGTTATTCGCAATTCAACTGATAAACATAATTGATTTCCTGACTAAGAATTACAAGATAACCACAGCTTGCTTCAAACCAACAATCTTCGTGGGATTTGACCCTTACTCACGTAAGGTATTACTTGGACGACCTAGTGCACTTGCTGGTTAGTGGTACGCGTTGTGAAAAGTGTGATTCACAATTCGTGCACCAGAGGGCTAAAAATTGTCCTAAAGAGCTCAACTGAGTTGCTATCCCTAACTAAATGCTTGTGGTGTAAAGGTGTCAAGTGAAAAACTTGAGACTAAGCAATTAAAGTCATGATCCAAAGCAAAAGAGTACGCCTAAGAACTCTGGGCACCACTGTCTGGGACTTTAAGCAAAGATAAAGTCGAATCCTAAGGGTTCCCCTAGTTAAGTGCCTGTGGCGTTTATGTATCCGATGGTAATACGGAAAAACAAAACACTTAGAGTCACGGCTAGACTCAAAAAGGTACAAAGCACCAATAGAAGAAGCTATGTTCAAGAATCAAGAAAAGCTAAACTAAGAGAATCAATAATATCATCCAAATTATAGTTCTAAGAGATGTCAATATTTCTGAACTTCAAAGGAAAGTGAGATGCCAAAACTATTTAGAAGTAAAGAGCAGTTAGCCCCGCTCATCATTTGGAAATAAGCTTCATTGGAAAACTTTAAATCTTATTGTATCTCTCTCTTCTTTTTAGTCCTAATTGTTTTTGGTTGCTTGAGGACATGCAACAGTTTAAGTTTGGTGTTCTGATGAGCGGATATTTTATACACTTTTTGGCATCATGTTCTTATTGTTTTAGTATGTTTTATTAAGTTTTAATTATGTTTTAGTAGGTTTTATTGCAAAATTCACTTTTTGGGTATTACTTTGAGCTTTTATGTTTTTCTTATATTTTAGGTGATATTTGGATGAATTTGGCAAGTTCTGGCAAAAGCCTGATTCAGAGGCAAGGAAAGCATAGCAAATGCTGTCAGAGTCTGACCTCCGTACATTCAAACAAGCATTTTTGGAGTTACAAAAGTCCAAATGATACATTCTCAATGGCGTTGGAAAGCTAACTTCTAGAACTTTCTAGCAATATACAATGATTTATACTTTTTTTCAGATTGGACTGCCCAAAATGGGCGTTGAACGCCCATGCTACCCCCGAGGGCATTCAACACCCCAAGAGGACCAAGGTTGGCGTCCAACGCCACAAGAGGAGCAAGGAAGCAGCATATTCACTCCCTAGTGGGTGTCCAACGCCCATTCCTTCAATATGGAAGCCAAGCTCAGCCTAAACACTCACCAAGTGGGCCCAGAAGTGGATTTTCGCACCATTCTACTTAGTTTACTTCATTTTTGTAATTCTTAATTATTAGCTTAGTATATATAGAAAGAAGATCACATTTGTAAATAACATTTTTTCATATTTTGGGAACTTTTGATCTTCTACACCATATTCGAACTTACCTTTTGTACAGTATGAGCAACTAAACCTCCTAGGTTAGGGTTAGGAGCTCTGCTGATTCCTATGAAGTAATATAATTACTTTTCTACTTCAATCCATGTTTGATTCTATTTTAGGATGCATTGTCGATCTTCAACCTTATGAATCTAGGTGAAATGTGACATTCATCCTTGTTCTACATGAGCTCTTTACGAGTCCTGACCCGAATAGTATTGAGCTACAGCTTGAGGATGCATCACGGGTTACAACAAAACTATCTAGACTAATTGCGTATGTGACATATAACCTCGTTAGTCAGGGACAATTGAGATTCTTGTGGCTTTAAGGGCTAGAACCATAAGAGCAGCAGTCTCTGATGTGGAAGATCCGACCTTATTTGTGGCATTTTGAGTAGGATCAACAAAGGGATTGACTTGCGTGCACTTCACCCTCTCCCAGATTGATCTAGTCCGTTCGGAAGTTTGGTCTGGACCTGAGAAGATTAATGACCACGACCCATGGCTTAATCACTTCTATCCTTGCCATTGAAGGAATCATTCATCGTTGAAGTAGAGAGTATAATGTGTTAACTTAGAAAAGGAAGCACCTCCGAAGCCTTAACCACAGCTAATTATTGTCTTTGTTCTATCCATTTATTATGTTTTTTCTTGCTTGTTTATGCGCCAACAACAATCAAAACTACCTTTCTATTCATCTGACTAGGATAACCACAGCTTGCTCAATCCGGCAATCCTCGTGGAATTCGACCCTCACTCACCTGAGGTATTACTTGGATGACCCGGTACACTTTCCAGTTAAGTTGTACGAGTTAAATTTCGCACACCATCCGTGTATATGTGCTGAGTTGGTTAGGAATACCATTAGTCTATGACACCAGCAATCGTCGCAAAACTTGATGCCATAATATACGCCAAAAACTTGACGAGCACTAAAGACTGATTTAGAAAATTCACAAGTTGAAATCTCAAGTTCGTTGTATCTCTAAACTGGAATTCAGCACACCTCAAAGTTTGGTAAAAGATGTCACAACCAGAAGTTTAGTCCCAGGTTATTCTCTCTTGGAATCACAATTGAATACATTATCATTGGCTATGAAGAAATTGGGAGTTTTGATCACAATTAATCAGAATTTAAATAGTAGAAATTGAAGAGCGAGTAATATCTAAATGGCAAGAGAAATTAAACTAAGAACTATTAAGGTAATTGACTAAGGATTGAAAGTAAATTCAAATACTAAATGATCTTGACAAGAATTGAGGGTCTAGGATCACTATTCTCTTCACTAACCATAACATGATAATTACAAAGATCAAATCCAATTCGTCAACCTCTACAAGTTGAGAAAAGTCAATTAGGCTTAATTAATCCTAATATACAAGTCCTAGCTAACTTACAAATTGAATTAGTAAAAGATTAGCGTTAGTGAAAACAAGATTAATTACTATCTCTAAATTATCAATCAACTTGGATATCAGTGACTTAAGGTCATATAATTTTCCAACCCAAGCCAAGAGTGAAAATCTATTCCATAATTAGTTCAAACATTTTGTCAAATATACACCTAGAGTGCACAAATATAAAACTTCATAAATTGCAAGAAGTGATAAAATCTAGAACTATCCCATACAAGAATTCAATAAAATCAACTCAAATAAATAACAATAAAATATCAAATATCAAATTCATTAAAAGAAATTGAAAATTTAACAAGAGTTTATAAATTAAAATAATATAAACAAGAAACTAACAAAAAAGTGTTAATGAACTAAGATAGTAGAACAAACAAATATAAATAAAACTAAACTAAAACAAAATTAAAAACTAAAACTAAAGAAAATTAAAGTAAAAATCCTGATAATTCTAAAGAGAAGTTGGAGCTTCTCTCTCTATAATTTCCTAAAACATACTAAAAACTAAAACTAAAGACTACTTGATGTTCTTCCATGTATTTCCACTTAAAATACTTCAAAAATATAATGTTTGGAGCCTTTATGGTCCCAAATCGTGAGCCCACGTGCTCATTAACTCAGGCACGTGACAACCTAGGGCAACATTTTCTCGCTTGGGCGAGATTTCGCCTGTGCGACATTTCTTCACCTGGGTGAGACCAATTATGCTAAACTTCTTATTTTGTGACTTTTTCCTTTATTAGCTATGTTCCATACTTCCACTTGAACCTAAGTTAACCCAAAACACTAACAAACATATCAAGGTACTAAGTGAATGATTAAAGATTCATATATATTCAATTTATGGTCAAGAATCATACTAATTTGTCATTAATCAAAATTAGAATTAAGAATCACAAATCTATTCACTTAAGTACAAAAAGTAGAGGAAAATTATATGAAATCCCAAAAAATATGTTCAATAATTCACATAAAATTGGACTTCATCAGTAGGCATCCCCAAAATCAATAATCAATCATTCTGTGGGTTTTTCCAAGAGTAATAATCAATTAGTTTGTGGGTTTCCCAAGAGTAATAATCAATCATTCCGTGCACTGAGCAATCGGGATGGAACCTTCGACCTTGCAAGCCAAATCTTTAATTATTCACTTCTCAATTATTGTGCTTTATATCTTTCTCATTTCTTAGTTTATCTTTTCTTTATTTCAGTATCCCTTCTTCAATCATCAATTAATCTTTTCTAAGGTCCTCACCTCTACCTTAAATCTTTTATGTAAAGGACCCTTAGGTCCTTGGCCTTAAATTACTTTTCTGCCATTCTTTACTCAAAATTATCATTATGTGCCTAGTCTTGCAGGAAATGACTTTTACATCTCCAAATTTTTACATAATTACTACCATGCTCTTGACCTTTTTTAAAAGTACCATTGAATTCTTGAACTTCTTCAAAATTACTTTTATATTCCTGAACTTTTGTAAAAAAATTTTGTTCTTAATATCCTAAAAGACTATTTTACCTCTAATATTTTATTAAAAGTTGGTAAAATTTTAGTCAAGAGTGCAAAATTGCAGAATTTCAGCAACATTTAGTTTCCTCTATTCTTTAATCCTTCAACCAACTCTTTCAACCATTTCATATCAAAATTAACCAAAAATTTAAGCCTAACCATACACATTTATTTCATTTTGAGCTCTATCTAGCTTTTCACTCAAAAACTCATTAAACAGCAAAATCTCATTTTCAATATTCACTTATCATCATTAACCTCATATGTTCACATACACAACAATCTTTATTACAATCATCATATAATTCCCAACCAAAACCAAGATCACAAGTTGGTATCAATATCATGATTTCATTCTCAATTATTTTAAGCAATAATACATGACATAATATCATGTCATAACATAAATAATATTCAAGGCTTCTGGCCATTAACATTCAAGAGCATTCTCATTCAAGACAAAATATTTCACTAAACCATCATCAACAACAATTCATCAATATCCTCATGTCATCTAGTGTAGTAACCTAACATTCATGGCCTTATGCTTAAGTCATAATTCAATTATGGTTTGGTACTATGACACAAGGCTGGGATATAAATACTTATGTATAGAAAGAGATATTATACTAGAAGCCTGTGAAATAATTTAAAACTCGAGGAAAAGATAATTCGCCAATCGTTCACACTCGATAAAATATATAAGCACATCGGAAGAAGGTAGATAATGAAGCTCGAAGGAAGCATAAGAGTAAAGACATCAAAAGCCTATCTCTCAAGTGGGCCCCAGAAGTGGATTTTCGCACTATCAACTTAGTTTATCTTATTTCTGTAATCCTTAGTCATTGGATTAGTATATATATACAAGAGTTCACCCTTGTTAGAGGACTCTTGCCCATTCAAACCTTTCATTGTATTTTTCTATCAACATGAGTCACTAACATCCTAAGGTTAAGGTTAGGAGCTCTGCTGAGTTTCATGGATCAATAATATTACTGTTTTCATTCAATATGTCTGATTCTGTTCTCTTATGCAACCTTGTTCTTCATCATATGAATTGAGGGTGACCCGTGACAATCACCCGTGTGTTTCCTGACCCAGATAATGTTGAACTAAAGCTAGAGATTGCATTGCGGATTCCAATAGAGCATCTGAGCAACTTTGGATATGTGACATATAATCTCGTTGACTATGGGTGTGTGAGGTCTCTGTGGTGTTAAGGCTAGAGTCAGAGAAGTAGAACTTTCTGATCTGGAAGATCTACCTTGTCTATGGCACCTTGAGTAGGATCGTAAAGGGGAATGGATTGCTTAGAGCTTCATCTTCTGCTACAGTGAGAAACCTAGAGGTGGCTTGATGAGAGGACATGAGTCATCTCAACGTGGTGGATTGCTGCAGTAGAGGAGGTTAACTTGATGAGAGGACATGAGTTAATCACTTATGGCTACCATTGAAGGAATCAGAAGGTTATTGAAGAAGACAGTAAGAAAAGTTAATCCGGAAAGACAAAGCATCTCCGAAGCCTCAACCATTCTATCACCATTGAATTCTCGTCTCATTAGTAATGTTTTATTTAATTATTTTGGTTTTTATGCTTTTTTCCGTGACAACTTATAATTTTCTATCCGCCTAACTAAGATCTGCAAGGTGTCCACTGCTTGCTCAAACCAACAATCCTCGTGGGATCGACCCTGACTCAACTCAGGTATTACTTGGACGACCCAGTATACTTGCTGGTCTATTTGTGCAAATTCTACAGAGCCAGTTTCGTGCACCAAGTTTTTTGCGTCATTGCCAGGGATTGTTTGGATTTGACAAACAGTCGGATTATCTTGTTGCTTAGATTATGTACTTTTCACTATTTTGTTTGAGTCTTTTATATTCTTTTTCAAAAAAATAAAAAAAAATTCAAAAATCTTTGCTTTTCTTTATTAATCTTTATCTTTTGTTTGAATCTTTTGTTCTTGTTCTTGTTAAAGTTTCGAACTTTCTTGCTTTCTTTTCAAAAATTTTTTCAAAAATAGTGTCTTTTGTTTGAGTCTAGTGTCAATTCTTAAGTTTGATGTCCTTTGTGTGTTCTTTGTTTCCTTTGAATTTTCGAATTGTTCTTTGTGTTCTTTCTTGGTATTCAAGTTGTTCTTGTTTTGATCTTAAAATTTTTAACTTTGGTGTCTTTTGGTGTTTTTCTCTTTAATTTTTCGAATATTAGTGTCCTTAGATCTAAAAATTTTAAGTTTGGTGTCTTTTGGTTGTTTTTCTTTTTCTTTATTAATTTAAAAAAATCAAAAAAATATCTTGTTTTATCTTTATTTCAAAAATATTTTCGAAAATTTCCAAAAAAAAAATAAAGAATTTAAATTTTAATTTCAAAATCATTATCTTATCTTATCTTAATTTCAAATTTCAAATTTCAAATCTTATCTTTTTAAAATAGTTTTCAAATCTTTTCTTTTAATTGTGATTCTATCTTATCTTATCTTTCTTTTAAAATTTAAAATTCAATTTTTTTTTTCAAATCTTTATCTTATCTTTTGTTATCTTTCATTAAATTTTAAATCATTATCTTATCTTATTTTAAATTCGAATTTCAAAATCGAATCTTTTCAAAAACCAAATCTTTTTCAAATCTTTATCTTATCTTAGTTCAAATTCAAAATTCAAGATTTAAGATTCAATTTTCAAAATCTTATCTTATCTTAATTCAATTTCAATTTTCAAAATTCAAATTTTAAAATTCAAAATTCAAAATTTAAATTTCAAATTTAAATCTTTTTCAAATCTTATCTTATTTTCAAATCTTTCTTAAATAGTTACTTGTTTTCTCTTTACTTCTTTCTCCTACCTTTCTCTCACCATGAACCCAAATGGGAATGAACAGTTCAGAAGAACTTTGGGATCCTACATGGCCCCCAGTCCTAACTTCTATGGGAGAAGTATTAGTATACCTCCCATTGGAGCAAGTAACTTTGAGCTCAATCCTTAGCTCATTATTCTGGTGCAGCAAAACTGCTAGTACTCTGGACTTCCACAGGAAGAACCTACTGAGTTCCTGGCAAACTTTTTACAAATTTCTTACACAAAACACACTGAGGGAATAGATCAAGATGTTTACAGACTGCTACTCTTTCCATTTGCTGTAAGAGATCAAGCAAAGAGGTGGTTAGATAGCCAACCCAAATCTAGCTTGAAAACATGGAAGCAGTGATAAACCCCATTTTTAGGGTTTATCTTGTACTTAATTGAGTGAATTTTATCCAATATTCTTACACTTATTCATACAAATTGCATGGTTTTACAAATCCTTTCCAATTTTGTTCTTTGATTGAAAACATGCTTCTTTGGCCTTAAATTTGCTAATTTTAATCCCCTCTTATTACCATTCGATGTCGTGATATGTTTGTTAAGTGTTTTCAGGGTTTATAGGGCAGGAATGGCTTAGAGGATGGAAAGGAAGCATGCAAAAGTGGAAGGAATACAAGAAATTGAAGGAATTGCTAAGCTGTTGGTGCACGAAATTGTGATCTCAAGCAACGGCGTCAAAAACTCTGTACGCACGTCTTAATAAATTATTTTTCATTCACAACTTTGATACAACTAACCAGCAAGTGCACTGGGTCGTCCAAGTAATAAACCTTACGTGAGTAAGGGTCGATCCCACGGAGATTGTTGGTATGAAGCAAGCTATGGTCACCTTGTAAATCTCAGTCAGGCGGATATAAAATAGTTATGGAGTTTTCGAACATAAATAATAAAACAAGGATAGAAATACTTATGTAAATCATTGGTGAGAATTTCAGATAAGCGCATAGAGATGCTTTCGTTCCTCTGAACCTCTGCTTTCCTGCTGTCTTCATCCAATCAATCCTACTCCTTTCCATGGCTAGCTTTATGTAAGGACATCACCGTTGTCAATGGCTACTTTTATTCCTCTCTGGAAAATGGTCCGATGCGCTGTCACTGCATGGCTAATCATCTGGAGGCATCACCCTTGTCAATGGCTGCATCCTATCCTCTTGTGAAAATGGTCCAAATGCTCTGTCACAGCACGGTTAATCATCTGAGGTTCTCGATCATACTGGAATAGGATTCACCCTCTTTTTGCGTCTGTCACTACGCCCAGCACTCGCGAGTTTGAAGTTCGTCACAGTCATTCAATCCCAGAGTCCTACTCGGAATACCACAGACAAGGTTTAGACTTTCCGGACTCTCATGAATGCCGCCATCAATCTAGCTTATACCACGAAGATTCTGATTAAGAGATCCAAGAGATACTCATTCAATCTAAGGTAGAACGGAAGTGGTTGTCAGGCACGCGTTCATAGGGAATGATGATGATTGTCACGTTCATCACATTCAGGTTGAAGTGCGAATGAATATCTTAGAAGCGGAATAAGTTGAGTTGAATAGAAAAACAGTAGTACTTTGCATTAATCTTTGAGGAACAGCAGAGCTCCACACCTTAATCTATGGAGTGTAGAAACTCTACCGTTAAAAATACATAAGTGAAAGGTCCAGGCATGGCCGAATGGCCAGCCCCCAAAACGAGATCACAGGATCAAAAATACAATCCAGGATGTCAAATACAATAGTAAGAGGTCCTATTTATACTAAACTAGTTACTAGGGTTTACAGAAGTAAGTAATTGATGCATAAATCCACTTCCGGGACCCACTTGGTGTGTGCTTGGGCTGAGCTTGAATGTTACACGTGCAGAGGCTCTTTCTGGAGTTGAACGCCAGGTTTTAACATGTTTCTGGCGTTCAACTCTGGTTTGTGACTTGTTTCTGGCGTTTAACTCCAGACAACAGCGTAGAACTGGCGTTCAACGCCCTTTTACGTCATCTAAATTCGGCCAAAGTATGGACTATTATATATTTATGGAAAGCCCTGGATGTCTACTTTCCAACGCAATTGGAAGCGCGCCATTTTGAGTTCTGTAGCTCCAGAAAATCCATTTTGAGTGCAGGGAGGTCAGAATCCAACAGCATCAGCAGTCCTTCTTCAACCTCTGAATCTGATTTTTGCTCAAGTCCCTCAATTTCAGCCAGAAAATACCTGAAATCACAGAAAAACACACAAACTCATAGTAAAGTCCAGAAATGTGAATTTAACATATAAACTAATGAAAATATCCCTAAAAGTAACTAGATTCTACTAAAAACATACTAAAAACAATGCCAAAAAGCGTATAAATTATCCGCTCATCAGCTATCAAGCCTGACCTCTTCGTACTAAATCGGTCATAACTTGAGCTACAAAGGTTTGAATGAGGCGGTTCCAGTTGCGTTAGAAAGTTAACATCCGGGGCTTTAAAATGATATGCAATTTGCCATAGTTGCCAGGAAGTTAGGTGACGCGCACGCGTGGATCACACGCACGCATGGATCACGCGTACGTGTGATCTTGCGAAAGTTCAGCGACGCATCGCATGACAGAGCCACGTGCTGTACGTATCAGAATTCGCTGGGGACAATTTTTGGGCTATTTTTGGCCCAGTTCCAAGCCCAAAAACATATATCAGAATTCGCTGGGGAAATTTCTGGGCAATTTCTGGGCTATTTTTGCGAATCCATAGCTGTTGGTTCGTGCTTTCCGGCCAAATATTCACACGAACCCAAGTAGATGCAGGTGTTTGTCAGGCACATTTGTGTTGGTGTGATGAATAGATCTTATTTGTCAAATCATCATGTTCATCACGATGAATATTGGGATATACATCTTAGAGATAGATCAAACATGGATCGAAGAAGAAGAAACAGTATTTTTATTAATTCATAGGACTCAGCTGGGCTCCTCCCCTCTACCTAGAAGGTTTAGAAACTCATACTGAAATAAAAACACAAAGATGAAGATAATGGCAGACCTCCCTCCAAGAGGTGGGGGAAGGTTAAAGAAGGTCTAAAGACCCCCTGGAGATGGTTATTCTTAAATTACATAAGTTTAATCCCTTAAATAGATGACTAGTAGGGTAAAACAGTCTAATTAGTGCTAAAATCTACTTCTGGGGCCCACTTGGTGAGTATTTGGCCTGAGCTTTGATGAGTTCCACGTGCATTGAGGTCTCTTGGGTGTGGATTGCCAGCCCTTTCTTGGCCTTTGGATGTTGGGCTCTGCTCTTTGGGCACTGGAAGCTTGGAAGGGGGCAGGAAGCTGGCGTTGGACGCCCGTTTTGGGCCTTCTAATCTGAAACAAAGTATGGACTATTATATATTTCTGGAAAGCTCTAGAAGTCACCTTTCCATAGTTGTTGAGACCGCTCCATTTGGATTTCTGTATCTCCAAAAAAGCTCTTCCAAATGTAGGTAGGTCAGATCTGGACAGCATCTGCAGTGCTTTCTCTGTCTCTAAATCAGACTTCTGCTCCCGCTCCTCAATTTCAACCAAAAAATACCCGAAATTGCCCAAAAACACAAAAACTCATAGTAGAATCCAAAAATATTATTTTAACACTAAAACCTAAAAAAACTTAATAAAAACTAAATAAAAATTACTAAAAATGATGTCAAAAAGCATATAAAATACCCGTTCATCACAACACCAAACTTAAACCAATTCTTGTCCCCAAGCAACTAAAAACACAATAGGATAAAAAGAAAATTAAGATACAATAAATTTCTAAGTTTCAAATGAAGTTTAGTTAAAATCAGATGAGCAGGACTTAGTAGCTTTTTGCTTCTGGATAGTTTTGGCATCTCACTATCCATTGAAACTCAGAGATGTTGGCATCTTTAGGAACTTAGAGTCCAGATGATATTATTGACTCTTAGTTAAGCTTATTTTGATTCTTGAACACAGCTTTTTGAGTCTTGGTCGTGACCCTAAGCACTCTGTTTTCCAGTATTACCACCGGATACATTCATGCCACAAACACTTTACCGGGGTGAACCTTTTCAGATTGTGACTCAGCTTTGCTAGAGTCCCCAGATAGAGGTGTCCAGAGTTCTTAAGCACACTCTTTTTGCTTTGGACCACGACTTTAACCGCTTAGTCTCAAGCTTTTCACTTGACACCTTCACGCCACAAGCACATGGTTAGGGACAACTTGGTTTAGCTGCTTAGGCCAGGATTTTATTCCTTTGGGCCCTCCTAACCACTGATGCTCAAAGCCTTGGGCCCTTTTACCCTTGCCTTTTGGTTTAAAGGGTTACTGGCTTTTTCAATCTGCCCTCCTTTTCCTGCATTTTTGGGCAGTAATGGATTTTTCTGCTTTTTTTTTCTTTTTCTTTTTCACCATTTTCTTTCTTGCATTTATATATATATATTCTTTTGCAACATGCTTTTTCTTTTGATTTTTGCTGCTTTTTCTTGCTTCAAGAATCAATTTTCAAATTTTTCATATTATCAATAATATTTTTCTTTTTCCTTATTCTTTCAAGAGCCAACATTCTAAAGTTACAACTTCAAATATTCACTGTTTAATCGTACATTTAGAAAACAAAAGCAATTGACACCACATCAAACTAGTTAAACTAATCTTATTTTAAACTTGAAATTCATGCATCTCTCAATTCTTTTCAATTAAAAAAATATTTAAGCAAGGTGAGAGATATATGGAATATTTTACAAATTTTTAAGACATCAATACAAATGATCATGCTACTAGGATAAGAAAACAAATAAACAAATAAACAGACAGACAGAAAATAGAAAAATAACAGAAAAGGAGTAAAAGAGAACGAATCCACCTGGATGATGGTGGCCAATGCTCCTCCTTGAGGATCCCGTGGTGTGCTTGATCTCTTCTATGTCACTCCTTTGTCTTTGTTGAGGCGGCTGCACAGGTTTATGTGCATGTTCTCTGGTTTGCTCCATCCTCTTCTTCTATACTTAAGAGTGGTAGAAGTCACAAAGCAAAGCTTTGGCAACACCAAACTTAAGAGTTTCGCTCGCCCTCGAGCAAATATGATCACAGGAGAAGGTGGGGTAGGTAGAGCTTCTATGGGACCTCTTAGTCCTGAGAGGCTAGGTAATTCCAGATTTGCTGCTTCTTTGCACTTGCGTTTGAACGCCCAGGGGCTGCTCCCTGGCTGGCGTTCAACGCCAGCAATGCTCCCCTCTTGGGGCGTTGAACCCCCAAGAGGGCTTCCTCACTGGGGTTCAACTTTATCACTCCACTTGGAGTGTTCTGTTTTTACTATTGTGAAATCTGTCTCTTGACTGATGCACATGATCATGACTCTGACAACTGAAAAGAAAAACAAAATAAAGGAAAATAAATATGGTTGAGTAAAGTTGGGTTGCCTCCCAACAAGCGCTCTTTTAAAGTCACTAGCTTGACCTTCAGCTCCTTAAGGAGGTGAGTAAGGGCTCAGATTTTCGCCCCAGACAGTGAATTTTTTGCCTGTCCTATCATGAATGAGCTCTACATGCTCTAGAGATAGGACACGACTCACTGTATGTGGTAAGGCTGGCTTCTTAATGAAGACAACTCTCATGCCAGGTGAGACGCCTTCAGTTGGGACTTTCTTGCCCTTCCAGCCTTTAGGTACTTTCTTGTTAGTATCTTTGTGCTTAGAGCTTGTTGAAAGCAACCCAACACCAACCTTAGAATTGATGTCTGCGGGCTCTGCAGAGCTCTGCACAGAAAGAGAGGGTTGCCACACTAGGTGTTTGGTGCACGAAATTGTGATGTCCAGGCTCAAACAATCCCCGGCAACGTGAGCAACTTGGTGCTTTGATCTTAATTCATAATTGTCACAACTTCGATACAACTAACCAGCAAGTGCACTGGGTCGTCCAAGTAATACCTTACGTGAGTAAGGGTCGAATCCCACGGAGATTGTCGGTATGAAGCAAGCTATGGTCACCTTGTAAATCTCAGTCAGGCAGATATAAAGTGATAATGGTGTTTTCGAATATTATCTAATAAAATAGGGATAGAGATACTTATGTAAATCATTGGTAGGAATTTCAGATAAGCGAATGGAGATGCTTTTTGTTCCTCTGAACCTCTGCTTTCCTGCTATCTTCATCCAATCAGTCTCACTCCTTTCCATGGCTGGCTGTATGCAAGGGCATCACCGTTGTCAGTGGCTACATCCCCTCCTCTCAGTGAATAATATGCTCACGCACCCTGTCACGGCACGGCTATTCATCTGTCGGTTCTCGATCATGCTGGAATAGGATTCACCCTCCTTTTGCGTCTGTCACTAACGCCCAACAATCGCGAGTTTGAAGCTCGTCACAGTCATTCAATCATTGAATCCTACTCAGAATACCACAGACAAGGTTTAGACCTTCCGGATTCTCTTGAATGCCGCCATCATTCTAGCTTACGCCACGAAGATTCTGGTTAGGAGATCTAAGAGATATTCATTCTAGCTTCTTTCATGTAGAACAGAAGTGTTTGTCAGGCACGCGTTCATAAAGGAGAAGGATGATGAGCGTCACACATAATCATCACCTTCATCACGTTCTTGGGTGCGAATGGATATCTTAGAAGAGAAATAAGAAGAATTGAATAGAAAACAGTAGTACTTTGCATTAATCTTTGAGGAACAGCAGAGCTCCACACCTTAATCTATGGAGTGTAGAAACTCTACCGTATGAAAATACATAAGTGAAGGTTCAGGCATGGCCGAGATGGCCAGCCCCCTAAAGCGTGATCAATAGTCTCCTAAGATGAACAATAGATTAAAACTGAGACCAAAGATTGTCAAAAAGACTAGTAAAAGGTCCTATTTATAATAAACTAGCTACTAGGGTTTACATGAGTAAGTAATTGATGCATAAATCCACTTCCTGGGCCCACTTGGTGTGTGTTTGAGCTGAGCTTAAGTGTAGCACGTGCAGAGGCCATTTGTGGAGTTGAACGCCAGTTTCTGTGCCAGTTTGGGCGTTCAACTCTGGTTTTGGATCCTTTCCTGGCGCTGGACGCCAGATTTGGGCAGAAGGCTGGCGTTGAACGCCAGTTTACGTCGTCTATTCATGGCCAAAGTATGGACTATTATATATTGCTGGAAAGCCCTAGATGTCTACTTTCCAACGCAATTGAAAGCGCGCCACTTCGAGTTCTGTAGCTCCAGAAAATCCACTTTGAGTGAAGGGAGGTCAGAATCCAACAGCATCAGTAGTCCTTTTTCAACCTCTGAATCTGATTTCTGCTCAAGTCCCTCAATTTCAGCCAGAAAATACCTGAAATCACAGAAAAACACACAAACTCATAGTA
Organism: Arachis hypogaea; assembly: GCF_003086295.3. Classification (NCBI taxonomy): domain Eukaryota; kingdom Viridiplantae; phylum Streptophyta; class Magnoliopsida; order Fabales; family Fabaceae; genus Arachis; species Arachis hypogaea. The sequence goes on along the minus strand of NC_092046.1, from coordinate 40,876,598 downwards.
AAGTCTAGAAATGTGAATTTAACATAAAAACTAATGAAAACATCCCTAAAAGTAACTAGATCCTACTAAAAACATACTAAAAACAATGTCAAAAAGCGTATAAATTATCCGCTCATCACAATACCAAACTTAAATTGTTGCTTGTCCCCAAGCAACTTAAAATCAAATAGGATAAAAAAGAAGAGAATATACTACAAATTCCAAACTATCAATGAAACAGAGCTTCAATCATATGAGCAAGACTTATAGCTTTTTGCCTCTTGAATAGTTTTGGCATCTCACTTTATCCATTGAAGTTTAGAATGATTGGCATCTTTAGGGACTTCAGATTTCGAATAGTGTTATTGACTCTCCTAGTTCAGTATGATGATTCTTGAACATGGCTTCTTTATGAGTCTTGGCCGTGGCCCTAAGCACTTTGTTTTCCAGTATTACCACCGGATACATAAATGCCACAGACACATAATTGGGTGAACCTTTTCAGATTGTGACTCAGCTTTGCTAAAGTCCCCAATTAGAGGTGTCCAGGGTTCTTAAGCACACTCTTTGTTTTTGCTTTGGACCTTGACTTTAACCGCTCAGTCTCAAGTTTTCACTTGACACCTACACGCCACAAGCACATGGTTAGGGACAGCTTGGTTTAGCCGCTTAGACCAGGATTTTATTCCTTTAGGCCCTCCTATCCACTGATGCTCAAAGCCTTGGGATCCTTTTTATTTGCCCTTGCCTTTTGGTTTTAAGGGTTATTGGCTTTTTCTGCTTGCTTTTTCTTTTTCTTTATATTTTTTTTTTCTGCAAGCTTTGTTCTTTGCTGCTTTTTCTTGCTTCAAGAATCATTTTTATGATTTTTCAGATTATCAAATAACATGTCTCCTAGTCATCATTCTTTCAAGAGCCAACATATTTAACATTCTTAAACAACAACTTCAAAAGACATATGCACTGTTCAAGCATACATTCAGAAAACAAGAAGCATTGTCACCACATCAATATAATTAAACTAAGTTCAAGGATAAATTCGAAACTCATGTACTTCTTGTTCTTTTGAATTAAAACATTTTTCATTTAAGAGAGGTGATGGATTCATAGGACATTCATATCTTTAAGACAAAGTTACTAACTACTAATGATCATGTAATGAAGGCACAAACATAGATAAGCACATAACATAGAAAACGAAAAACAGAAGAAATAAGAACAAGGAATGAATCCACCTTAGTGATGGTGGCGTTTCCTTCTTGAGGAACCAATGATGTCCTTGAGCTCTTCTATGTCTCTTCCTTGTCTTTGTTGCTCCTCCCTCATTGCTTTTTGATCTTCTCTTATTTCATAGAGCATGATGTAGTGCTCTTGATGTTCCACCCTTAGTTGTCCCATATTGGAGCTCAATTCTCCTAGGGAGGTGTTGATTTGCTCCCAATAGTTTTGTGGAGGAAAGTGCATTTGAGGCATTTCCGGAATCTCATGGTGATGAGCTTCATACGCCTCTTGAGCTCCATGACTGGGCTCTCTTGCTTGCTCCATCTTTTTCTTAGTGATGGGCTTTTCCTCTTTAATGAGGATATCTCCCTCTATGTCAATCCCAGCTGAATTGCATAGGTGGCAAATGAGGTGAGGAAAGGCTAACCTTGCCATGGTGGAGGACTTGTCAGCCACCTTGTAGAGTTCTTGAGGTATAATCTCATGAACTTCCACCTCTTCTCCAATCATGATGCTATGGATCATGATGGCCCGGTCTATAGTAACTTCAGACCGGTTGCTAGTGGGAATCATTGAGCATTGAATAAACTCCAACCATCCTCTAGCAATAGGCTTGAGGTCCAATCTTCTTAGTTGAACCGGCTTGCCTTTGGAGTCGATCTTCCATTGAGCTCCTTCTACACATATGTCCATAAGGACTTGGTCTAACCTTTGATCAAAGTTGACTCTCCTTGTGTAGGGGCGTGCGTTTTCTTCCATGTATGGCAAGTTGAACGCCAACCTCACATTCTCCGGACTAAAATCTAAGTATTTCCCCCGAACCATTGTAACATAGTTCTTTGGATCCGGGTTCTTACTTTGATCATGGTTCTTGGTGATCCATGCATTGGCATAGAACTCTTGAACCATTAGGATGCCGACTTGTTGGATGGGATTTGTTAGAACTTCCCAACCTCTTCTTTGAATTTCATGTCGGATCTCCGGATACTCATTTCTTTTGAGTTTAAAAGGGACCTCAGGGATCACCTTCTTCTTGGCCACAACATCATAGAAGTGGTCTTGATGGGCTTTGGAGATGAACCTTTCCATCTCCCATGACTCGGATGTGGAAGCTTTTATCTTCCCTTTCCCTCTTCTAGAGGATTCTCCGGTCTTAGGTGCCATCAATGGTAATGGAAAAACAAAAAAGCTATGCTTTTACCACACCAAACTTAGAATATTGCTCGCCCTCGAGCAATAAACAAAAGAGTAGAAGACGAAGAAGAAGAAATATGGAGAGGGAGAGGGAGATGTGGTTTCGGCTAAGGAGAGTGTAGAGGGGTGTGTTGTGTGAATTTGGTGAAGAATGGAGGTCTTTATATAGGGAATGGAGGGGGGTTAAGGTTCGGCCATATGGGTGGGTTTGGGTGGGAAATTGGTCTTGAATTTTGAAGGTAGGTGGAGTTTATGAGGTAGGTTTATTGGGAAGAGTGGGTGGATGTGAGTGGTGAAGAGGTGATGGGGAAGAGAGTTTGAGGTGATTGGTGAAGGGTTTTTGGGTAAGAGTGTTTATGGGGTTGTGTGAAAGAGAGTGGTGAGAAGAAGTGAGTGGAGGTAGGTGGGGATCCTGTGGGGTCCACAGATCCTGAGGTGTTCAAGGATTTACATCCCTGCACCCATTAGGCATGTAAAAATGCCTTTGTATCCAACTCTGGGCGTTCAGCGCCAGGTTGGTGGCCATTTTGGGCGTTCAACGCCCATCTGTGTGCCATTTCTGGCGTTGAACGCCAGAACCATGCCTGTTCTGGCGTTCAGCGCCCAGAAGCTGCCCATTTTGGGCGTTCAGCGCCAGAACCATGCTCTGTTATGGCGCTGAACGCCAGACAGATGCTCCTCCAGGGTGTAATTTTTCTTCTGCTGTTTTTGATTCCGTTTTCAATTTTTATATTTATTTTGTGACTCCACATGATCATGAACCTAAGAAAACATGAAAAACAATAAAAATAAGAATTAGATAAACATTGGGTTGCCTCCCAACAAGCGCTTCTTTAATGTCAATAGCTTGACAGTGGGCTCTCATGGAGCCTCACAGATGTGCAGAGCTTTGTTGAGACTCTCCAACACCAAACTTAGAGTTTGGATATGGGAGTTCAACACCAAACTTAGAGTTTGGTTGTGGCCTCCCAACACCAAACTTAGAGTTTGACTGTGGGGGCTCGGGTTGACTCTGCTTGGAGAGAATCTTTTTCTGCTTCCTCTCCATGGTTGCAGAGGGAGATCCTTGAGTTTTAAACACAAGGGACTTCTCATTCCATTGAAGGAATATTTCACCTCTGTCAGCATCAATCACAGCTCTTGCTGTGGCCAGGAAAGGTCTTCCTAGGATGATGGATTCATCCTCTTCCTTTCCAGTATCCAGGACTATGAAATCAGCAGGGATGTAAAGGCCTTCAACCTTTACTAACACGTCCTCTACTTGTCCATATGCCTGTTTTCTTGAGCTGTCTGCCATCTCTAATGAGATTTTAGCAGCTTGCACCCCATAGATTCCCAGTTTCTCTATTACAGAGAGGGGCATGAGGTTTATTCCTGAACCAAGGTCACACAGAGCCTTAAAGATCATGGTGCCTATGGTGCAGGGTATTATGAACTTTCCAGGATCCTGTCTCTTCTGAGGCAATGTCAGTTGATCCAGATCACTTAGTTCATTGATAAACAAGGGAGGTTCAACTTTCCAAGTATCAATGCCAAATAATTTGGCATTTAGCTTCATGACTGCACCAAGAAACTTGGCAGTTTGCTCTTCAGTAACATCCTCATTCTCTTCAGAAGAGGAATACTCATCAGAGCTCATGAAGGGCATAAGGAGGTTCAATGGAATCTCTATGGTCGCTAGATGAGCCTCAGAGTCCTTTGGTTCCTCAGAGGGAAGCTCCTTATTGACCACTGGACGTCCCAGGAGGTCTTCCTCCTTGGGATTCACTTCCTCTCCTCTCCTCACAGGTTCGGCCATGGCGCTTATGTCAATGGCCTTGCACTCTCCTTTTGGATTCTCTTCTGTATTGCTTGGGAGAGTACTAGGAGGGATTTCAGTGATCCTTTTACTCAGCTGGCCCACTTGTGCTTCCAGATTTCTAATGGAAGACCTTGTTTCATTCATGAAACTTACAGTGGCCTTAGATAGATCAGAGACTAGATTTGCTAAATTAAAGGCATTTTGTTCAGAGTTCTCTATCTGTTGCTGAGTGGATGCTGGAAAAGGCTTGCTATTGCTAAACCTGTTTCTTCCACCATTATTAAAGCCTTGTTGGGGCTTTTGATCCTTCCATGAGAAATTTGGATGATTTCTCCATGTTGAGTTATAGGTGTTTCCATAAGGTTCACCTAAGTAATTTACCTCTGCTATTGCAGGGTTCTCAGGATCATAGGCTTCTTCTTCAGAAGATGCCTCTTGAGTATTGTTGGATGCAGCTTGCATTCCATGCAGACTCTGAGAAATCATATTGACTTGCTAAGTCAATATTTTGTTTTGAGCCAATATGGCATTCAGAGTATCAACTTAAAGAACTCCCTTCTTCATAGGCGTCCTATTACTCACAGGATTCCTTTCAGAAGTGTACATGAACTAGCAACCATGTCAATGAGTTCTTGAGCTTCTGCAGGCGTTTTCTTTAGGTGAATGGATCCACCTGCAGAAGTGTCCAGTGACATCTTTGATAGCTCAGATAAACCATCATAGAATATATCCAGGATGGTCCATTCTGAAAGCATGTCAGAAGGACACTTTTTGGTCAAATGTTTGTATCTTTCCCAAGCTTCATAGAGGGATTCACCTTCTTTCTGTCTGAAGGTTTGAACATCAGCTCTAAGCTTGCTCAACTTTTGAGGAGGAAAGTACTTAGCTAAGAAAGCCGTGACCAGCTTATCCCAAGAGTTCAGGCTGTCTTTAGGTTGAGAATCCAACCATAATCTAGCTCTGTCTCTTACAGCAAAAGGGAAAAGCATGAGCCTGTAGACTTCAGGATCTACTCCATTAGTCTTAACAGTATCACATATCTGCAAGAATTCAGTTAAGAACTGAAAAGGATCTTCAGATGGAAGTCCATGAAACTTGCAGTTCTGCTGCATCAGAGAAACTAACTGAGGTTTCAGCTCAAAGTTGTTTGCTCCAATGGCAGGAATGGAGATGCTTCTTCCATGTAAATTGGAATTAGGTGCAGTGAATTCACCAAGCATTCTCCTTGCATTGTTGTTGGGTTCGGCTGCCATCTCCTTTACTTGTTCGAAATTTTCAATCAAGTTGTCTCTGGATTGTTGTAATTTAGCTTCTCTTAATTTTCTCTTCAGAGTCCTTTCAGGTTCTGGATCAGCTTCAACAAGAATGCCTTTTTCTCTGTCCTTGCTCATAAGAAAGAGGAGAGAAAAAGAAAAGAAGAGGAATCCTCTATGTCACAGTAAAGAGGTTCCTTATTGTTAGTAGAAAAGAAGAAGAAGAAATTCGAACACAGATAGAGGAGGGGGTTCGAATTTGGTGATGATGTGAGGAAGAGATGTTAGTAGATGAATAAATAAATAGAATAAGATGAGAGAGAAGGAGGGAATTTTCGAAAATAATTTTTGAAAAAGAGTTAGTGATTTTCGAAAATGGTTTTTGAAAAAAATGTTAGTAATTTTCTCAAAAATTTTTGAAATTAAAAAAAATAAAAATAATTAGTTAATTAAAAAGAAATTTTTAAGATATTTTCGAAAATGAGAGAGAGAGAGAGTTAGTTAGGTGGTTTTGAAAAAGTTAAGAAACAAACAAAAAGTTAGTTAGTTAGTTGAAACAAATTTTGAAAAGATAAGAAGTTAGGAAGTTAGAAAAGATAATTTGAAAAAGATATTTTTGAAAAAGATAAGATAAGAAGATATTTTTGAAAAGATATGATAGAAATTAGTTTTTGAAAAAGATTTGATTTTTAAAATCACAATTAATGACTTGATTCACAAGAAATCACAAGATATGATTCTAGAACTCAAAGTTTGAATCTTTCTTAACAAGCAAGTAACAAACTTGAAATTTTTGAATCAAAACATTAATTGATTAGTTATTTTCGAAAGTTTGGTATAAAAATAAGAAAAAGATTTTTGAAAAATATTTTTGGAATTTTCGAAAATAACTAAGAATTTTGAAAAAGATTTGATTTTTGAAAAAGGATTTTGAAAAAGATAAGATTTTCAAATTGAAAATTTGATTTGACTCATGAGAAACAACTTGATTTTAAAAAATTTTGAAAAAGTCAACTCAAATTTTTGAATTTAATGAGAGAAAAAGGGAAAGATATAATTTTTTTTTTTTTTGAATTTTTATGATGCAAGAGAAAAACAAGAAAAATGATGCAATGCATGAAATTTTTAGATCAAAACAATGAATGCATGCAAGAATGCTATGAATGTCAAGATGAACACCAAGAACATTTTGAATGTCATGATGAACATCAAGAACATATTTTTGAAAAATTTTTAATGCAAAGAAAACATGCAAGACACCAAACTTAGAATTCTTTAATGCTTAGGCACTAAGAATTCAAGAATGCATATGATAAACATGAAAAGACACAAAACAAAAAATCATCAAGATCAAACAAGAAGACTTACCAAGAACAACTTGAAGATCATGAAGAACACTATGATTGCATGATATTTTCGAAAAATGCTAGATGCATATGCAAGTGACACCAAACTTATAACATGACTCAAGACTCAAACAAGAAACAGAAAAATATTTTTGAATTTTTTGATTTTCTAATTTTTTTGGATTTTTTTCGAAAATTATATGAAAAAGAAAAAATAAGGATTCCAAAATTTTTAATATGAATTCCAGGAATCTTGCCATGTTAGTCTAAAACTTCAGTCCAGGAATTAGACATGGCTCACTAGCCAGCCAAGCTTTCAATGAAAGCTCCAGTCCAAAACACTAGACATGGCCAATGGCCAGCCAAGCTTCAGCAAACATATGAATGTAATTCATTCCATTTTAATCCGAAACCTCAGTCCAAAAGAATTTAGACATGGCTTTTCAGCCAGCCAGGCTTTAGCATGCTTCATGAAACACTAGAATTCATTCTTAAAAATTCTGAAGAAAAATAATATTTTTGAAAACATTTTTTTTTTCGAAAACAGAAGAGAGAATTTTGAAAATATTTTTGAAAAATTTTTGAAAAGAAAATAAAAAGAAAATTACCTAATCTGAGCAACAAGATGAACCGTCAGTTGTCCAAACTCAAACAATCCCCGGCAACGGCGCCAAAAACTTAGTGCACGAAATTGTGATGTCCAGGCTCAAACAATCCCCGGCAACGTGAGCAACTTGGTGCTTTGATCTTAATTCATAATTGTCACAACTTCGATACAACTAACCAGCAAGTGCACTGGGTCGTCCAAGTAATACCTTACGTGAGTAAGGGTCGAATCCCACGGAGATTGTCGGTATGAAGCAAGCTATGGTCACCTTGTAAATCTCAGTCAGGGAGATATAAAGTGATAATGGTGTTTTCGAATATTATCTAATAAAATAGGGATAGAGATACTTATGTAAATCATTGGTAGGAATTTCAGATAAGCGAATGGAGATGCTTTTTGTTCCTCTGAACCTCTGCTTTCCTGCTATCTTCATCCAATCAGTCTCACTCCTTTCCATGGCTGGCTGTATGCAAGGGCATCACCGTTGTCAGTGGCTACATCCCCTCCTCTCAGTGAATAATATGCTCACGCACCCTGTCACGGCACGGCTATTCATCTGTCGGTTCTCGATCATGCTGGAATAGGATTCACCCTCCTTTTGCGTCTGTCACTAACGCCCAACAATCGCGAGTTTGAAGCTCGTCACAGTCATTCAATCATTGAATCCTACTCAGAATACCACAGACAAGGTTTAGACCTTCCGGATTCTCTTGAATGCCGCCATCATTCTAGCTTACGCCACGAAGATTCTGGTTAGGAGATCTAAGAGATATTCATTCTAGCTTCTTTCATGTAGAACAGAAGTGTTTGTCAGGCACGTGTTCATAAAGGAGAAGGATGATGAGCGTCACACATAATCATCACCTTCATCACGTTCTTGGGTGCGAATGGATATCTTAGAAGAGAAATAAGAAGAATTGAATAGAAAACAGTAGTACTTTGCATTAATCTTTGAGGAACAGCAGAGCTCCACACCTTAATCTATGGAGTGTAGAAACTCTACCGTATGAAAATACATAAGTGAAGGTTCAGGCATGGCCGAGATGGCCAGCCCCCTAAAGCGTGATCAATAGTCTCCTAAGATGAACAATAGATTAAAACTGAGACCAAAGATTGTCAAAAAGACTAGTAAAAGGTCCTATTTATAATAAACTAGCTACTAGGGTTTACATGAGTAAGTAATTGATGCATAAATCCACTTCCTGGGCCCACTTGGTGTGTGTTTGAGCTGAGCTTAAGTGTAGCACGTGCAGAGGCCATTTGTGGAGTTGAACGCCAGTTTCTGTGCCAGTTTGGGCGTTCAACTCTGGTTTTGGATCCTTTCCTGGCGCTGGACGCCAGATTTGGGCAGAAGGCTGGCGTTGAACGCCAGTTTACGTCGTCTATTCTTGGCCAAAGTATGGACTATTATATATTTCTGGAAAGCCCTGGATGTCTACTTTCCAACGCAATTGGAAGCGCGCCACTTCAAGTTCTGTAGCTCCAGAAAATCCACTTTGAGTGCAGGGAGGTCAGAATCCAACAGCATCAGTAGTCCTTTTTCAACCTCTGAATCTGATTTCTGCTCAAGTCCCTCAATTTCAGCCAGAAAATACCTGAAATCACAGAAAAACACACAAACTCATAGTAAAGTCCAGAAATGTGAATTTAACATAAAAACTAATGAAAACATCCCTAAAAGTAACTAGATCCTACTAAAAACATACTAAAAACAATGTCAAAAAGCGTATAAATTATCCGCTTATCAGTGTTGCACTGTTATCTCTCTTTTAGAGGGAGAATTAAGATGAGGCATCTTGAACAAGATGTGATCCTCCCCTAACTTTAGGGTTTGTTCTCCCTTAGCCACATCAATGATAGCATTGGCTGTGGCTAGAAAAGGTCTTCCAAGGATGACACAGTCATCCTCATCCTCTCCTATGTCCAAGACAATGAAGTTTGTAGGGATGTAGTGGTTCTCAACTTTAACCAAGACATCCTCCACTAAGCCATAAGGCTTCTTCATTGTCTTATCTGCCATCTCTAAAGAGACGTATGCAGCTTGTACCCCAAGTATGCCCAGCTTCTCCATTACTGAGAGTGGCATGAGGTTAATACTTGAACCTAGGTCACATAGAGCCTTTTCAAAGGTCATAATGCCTATGGTGCAAGGAGTCAGAAAGCGTCCAGGGTCTGGAAGCTTTTGAGGTAGCTCTTGCTAAACCAAAGCATGGAGTTCTTTGGTAAGCAGTGGAGGTTCTTCCTCCAGAGCCTTTGTACCAAATAGCTTGGCATTCAGTTTCATCAGAGCTCCTAGGAAACGAGCAAATTGCTCTTCCCTAGTGTCTTCATCCTCACTTGAGGATGAGTAGTCATCAGAACCTATGCACTGCAGAAGAGCATTCAAAGGAATCTCAATTGTCTTTATGGTTTCCTTTGGTTCTGGGCTTGTGGGCATTGAACGCCCAGTGAAGGCTTCTTCACTGGCGTTCAATGCCTTTCCATTCTCCTCCAATTCGGCCTCAACCACCATGGTTATGGCCTTGCACTCTTCTCTAGGCTTAACCTCAGTATTACTGGGGAGAGTGTTAGGAGGGATCTCAGGGATCCTCTTGCTCAATTGACCAACTTGTACCTCCAAGTTTCTAATGGAGGACCTTGTTTCATTAATGAAACTGTGGGTGGTCTTAGTGAGGCTAGAGACTAGAGTGGCTAAGTCAGAAAGGCTCTACTTAGTGGTCTCTATATTCGCTTGAGAAGATGGGAATGGTGGTCTGTTGTTGAACCTATTCTGGTTCCTACCACCTTGATTGAAACCTTACTGAGGTTTCTGTTGATCCTTCCATGAGAGGTTAGTATGGTTCCTCCATGAAGGGTTGTAGGTGTTTCCATAGGCTTCTCCCATATAATTCACCTCTTCCATGGTGGGTTGATCAGGATCATAAGCTTTATCTTCAAGAGAAGCTTCCTGATTACTGCCAGCTGCAGTTTGCATCCCAGTGAGATATTGAGAGATCATTGATGAATCCACATTTCAAGGTATTTATTTGCTCTATTTGGGTGGATTTCATCAACCTTTCCTACACTTATCCATTGAGATAGCATAGTTTCATGATTTCTTCCTAAATTGTGCTTGAAAGTGAAAACATGCTTTTTAGGCCTTATAATTGCTAAATTTTACCCACTTTAATTCCATATGATGCCTTGATATGTTTGCTAAGTAATTCCAAGTTTTCAAGGCAAGCATGGGTTGAAGAAGTGAGAAAAAGAGCATGCAAAAGGGAAGAAACCATGAAGAAATGGAGTTTTGAAGTTTCAGCACGCGTGCGTACGCACAAGTGTGCGTGTGTATGCACAACGAGGATTTGCGAGCGATGTGTATGCGTGGATGGATTTTTTGTGCAAACGACACGTACGCGTGACCCAAATTACGTCAGCTCATTAATTGCAAATTACTGGGGGCGAATTCTGGGCCTCCAGAACCCAGTCCAATCCATTTCTGAAGCTATTTCAACCCCAATTCAAGTGGAAACAAGGGGGGCAATTAGAGTTAGCTTTTATCATGTTTTAGTATAATTCTCTAGAGAGAGAAGCTCCCCCTCTCTCTAGAATTAGGGTTCTTTAGTTTAATTTCTTGTAATTTCTACTTTTAATTCTTGTTTCTATTTACTTTTCCTTGTCATTTATTGTTATTGCTTCTTTATTCTTCTTCATTTCTCTTGTTATTTCCTTTATTTTGTCATTTTTATGTTTATGAACACTTTTGTTAACTTTAATTTTAATTAATGCAATTTATGTTTTCATGTCATTTATTGCCTTCTTTAGTTGTTGTTATGATTTTCTTGCTTTGGTAGTTTTAGAATTTATTTTAATGCATTTTAATATTATTTTATTTTCATGCACACCAAGTGTTTGATAAAATGCTTGGCTTAGTTTTTACTCAGTTTTTTTCCACTCTTGGCTTAAAATTGTTGACTTTGGTGATCCTTGAGTCATTGATGTCCATTCTTGTTTGATATATTAGAGTAGTCAGTTGATTTGGTTTTCCTTGACTCTATGTGACCCCTTAGTATTGACATAGGACTTAGGGATTGAAATTAACTATGCCTATTTGACTTATCTTCGATGTAAGGTTGATTAAGTAGGATTAACTCTTCATAATCATCATATGTTTGTGGTCAATGGCTAGGATAGGTAGCCTTAGCCTTCAATTACTTGCCAAGAGTTTCTTGCATTTTAAGTTTCCTTTACTTGCATTTAATTGCTTTGACTTTTATTGCATTGACTTTTATTTGCTCTGATGTTTAATTTCTTGCATGTTTAATTTTCACACTCTTGGTTGAGAAATTGGATGTTTGGGTGGAATTGAGTTGTGGATGTCCATTTCGCATTGTGTGAGAATGGTTAATTGATTTGGTTTCCATTGACGCTAGTCTTTCACTAAGTAATTAGTGAGTTGACTAGGACTTATAGATTGAGATCAATTACGTCTTTTGACTAATTCTCAAGGAGGATTGATTGATTTGGATTGATTCCACACAATTGCCATGTTTGTGGTCCACAACTAGGATAGAAAACCTAGATTACCCACTTCTTGCCAAGAGTCCTTTAATTGCTTTCTTTTCAATTCCTTGCATGATCATTTACTTTCTCGCCATTTACATTTCTTGCTCTCTTGCTTTCATTCCCAATCCCCCATGCTCTCTCCTTCATAGCCAATGACATTACACTTCATTGCAACTCCTAGGGAAGACAACCCGGGAGCCAAATACTCTTGGTTTGGACTATGCTACCAATGAATTGATGCTTGTTTTGATTGATTCTGAACCACACAATAATTCTCATTGTCAATCATGTTGACCTGTTGGGTCAAGATCTTATTCTGAGCCAAGATGGTATTTAGAGTCTCAACTTCATGAACTTCTTTCTTCTGAGAGGCTCCATGATTTACAGGATTTCTCTCAGAGGTGTACATGAATTGGTTATTTACAACCATCTCAATGAGCTCTCTTGTTTCTGCAGGCATTTTCTTTAAGTGGAGAGATCCACCTGCAGAGCTATCCAAAGAGATCTTGGATATCTCAGACAACCCATCATAGAACACACCTATGAGGGACCACTCTGAGAGCATGTCAGGAGGTCATCTCCTGATCAACTGCTTGTATCTTTTCCAGGCTTCATAGAAGGATTCACCTTCTTTTTGTATGAAGGTTTGAACTTCCACTCTGATCTTGCTCATCCTTTGAGGAGGAAAGAACTTAGCAAGAAAAGCATTTACAAGCTTTTTCCAAGAGTCAAGACTCTCTCTTGGTTGGGCATCCAACCAAAACTTAGCTCTATCTCTTAAAACAAATGGGAAAAGCATTAGCTTATAGACGTCCAAATTAACTCCATTAGTCTTCACAGTATCACAGATCTCTAAAAATTTTGCTAAGAACTGATGTGGATCTTCCAATGAAAGTCCATGGAATTTGTAGTTCTGTTGCAGAAGAGAGACTAACTAAGGCTTAAGCTCAAAATTGTTAGCTCCAATGGCAGGTACAGCAATGCTTTTGCCATAAAAGTCAGAGGTAGGCATGGTGAAGTCACCAAGGACCTCTCTGGTCTCCTCTTGTGGTTCGGCCATGTCCTCTGTTTCTTGTTCAAAACTTTCTAAAAGGTCTCCTCCGGAGTGTTGTGCTTTAGCTAGTTGCAAACGCTTCCTCAGAGTCTTCTCAGATTCAGGATTAGGAGTCAAGAAGGGTTCTTTATCCCTGTTCCTGGTCATAAACAAGAAGAAAGAAAAAGAGGAAGAGAGACTTATGCCAATAGGCAAGAAGCTCCTCCTTAAAGTCAGAAATAGAGTAGGAAGAAGATGGAAGGGAAATCACAAGAGAGCCTCTATGCCAATTGGCAAGAAGCTCCAAGTGAGATGTGAAGAAGGTAGAGAATGCAGATAAAGAAGTTGAACTAAAGCTATTAGAGTTGAGTGAAAAGAGATTAGAAGAGAAGAGGTATAAATAGAAAAAGTGAATTAAAAATATATTTTTTTATTTAATTAATTAATTTAATTTTTGAAGAATTAGTTAATTTAATTTAAGAAGATTTAAATTTTAATTGTTAAATTTTCGAAAACAGAGGAGAGAGAGGGAGAATTAATTTTTGAAAATTGAGAGAGAAGGGAGTTAGTTAGGTGATTTTGAAAAAGAAGAGAGAGAAGAAGGAGAAGTATCTTCGAAAATTAAGGTAGAGTAGAGTTAGTTAGGTGGTTTTGAAAAAGAGGAGAAATAAGAAAGAGATATTTTTCCAAAAATTAAGGTAGATGAGAGTTAGTTAGGAAGTTTTGAAAAATAGGAGAGAGAAAAGGGAGAGATATTTTCGAAAATTTTGAGAGAAAAAAGTTAGTTAAGAGGTTTTGAAAAAGATGAAAGAGAAGATAAGATATTATTTAAGAAAAGATAAAAATAAAAATAAAAATAAAAGATAAGATAAGAAAAGATTTGAATTTAAAATTTGAAATTAGAAAAAGATAAGATTTTGAAATTAAAAAGATTTGAAATTGATTTTAGAAAAGATAAGATTTTGAAATTTGATTTTGAAAAAGATTTAATTTTAAAATTTAAAATTTGAAAAAGATAAGATAAAATTTTTGAATTTTGAAAAAGATACGATAAGATTTTGAAAAAGATTAGATTTTTGAACAAGATATGATCTTTAAATTTTGAAAAATTTTATTTTTGAAAACTTGACAACTAAGATAAGATAAGATAAAATTTTAAAAATTAAAATCTGAATTTTTATTTAAAAAATTCGAAAATTAAGATTAGAAATTAGTTAGAAAAGATATATATATTTTTTTTATGTTTGAATTTATTATGAAAGACAAAAACGCAAAAAAGACACAAGACTTAAAATTTTTAGATCTAGAGCCCCTTTATTTTCGAAAATTTGGAGGGAAACAACAAAGGACACCAAACTTAAAAATTTTAAGATCAAGACACATACAAGACTCAAGAACACTTTGAAGATGAACAAGAACACGAAGAACAAAAATTTAAAGACCCAATGAACACAAGAACATAAAAAGAACACTAAACTTAAAATTTTTAGAAAACCAAGACCAAATTTTCAAAAATTGCAAGAAATTGAACAAGAAAACACCAAAATTAAAGACTTGACAAAAGATTAAACAAAGAAAAATTATTTTTGAAATATTTTTAGAAAGGAAAATTGGCTCAAAGACAATTCAACCAAGAGCATATGTCTGGGTTTTAGCCAATTGAGCTAGAAATTTAACGTATTTTTGAAAAATCTTTTTTGAAATTTTCGAAAATTAAAGAAGAAAAATTAAAATTAAAAGACTCAAAGACTCAAACCAAGAACATAGATTTAACATAGAAAAGAAAATTTTTGAAAAAGCTTTTAAAATTTTCGAAAAAATTAGAAGAAGAAGAAGAAAACAAAAATTAAAGTCCCAATTAAAATAAAATAAAATAAACTTACCTGATCTAAGGAGCAAAACACTCCGGCAATTTGTCCAAACTCAACAATCCCTGTCAACGGCGCCAAAAATTTGGTGCGCATATACGCAAAACCCACACTATTTCGTACAATAGCAGCAGTACCAGCAAGTGCACTAGGTCGTCCAAGTAATACCTGAGCGAGTCAGGGTCGATCCCACGAGGATTGTGGCTTGAAGCAAGCTTGTGGTTGCCTTGCAGGTCTTAGTCAGGCAGAATCAAAATGTTTTTGAGGTGTAAATTAGCTATTAAGAAGTTACCTATTAGGAATTTATATGAATGAAATAGAGTTGAGAGTCAGAGTTGCTTTGTCTTTCTGAAGTAACTTTGGCACTACCGTCTTCTTTGCTTGTGAATGATCTTCTTCTATGGCAGGCTGTAAGTGATCAAAGCCACGCCAATGGTCTTTGATCTCCTCTGCTACAGAATGAACGCCAGGGCCCTTGGTATTCAATCCAATGGAGGATGAAGCACATAGCAATCCATTCTCTTGGCGATCCTACTCAAAACTCCATAGACAAGGTAGAATCCTTTGGATAAGAGAACGCTGCTTCTTGAATCTAGGCTATACCACGGAGACCTTAATCTCCCCGGAGATCGGCTGAACTGATGTCTCGAGAAGTCCCTAACGAAATCGTGGATTAACCGTCTGAGAGATGCGAATATATCAACTAGTCTCGGCCCACGAAGATTAGACCGACTAGAGTTACAACAGTAAAGATGTTCATGTGGTGCACCAATTCCACAAATTCTTCCTTTTTCACCTAAGCTGTACATATCCGCCCGCAGCACAAGTAAACCCAAGAATTACATAAAATGGTTTCAAATAGATTATATGCAACAGAGGTTATAAAAAAAGTAGAAAATAAATGGTCGGAATCATATAATGGTGAATCATTTACACCTTCTCATCAATCTTAGGCCATCCTTGTTCAATTTCAGGAGATTCTCATCAATCATATAATGGTGAATAGCTTCATGAATGTCAGCCCTATTTTTAACTACTCTGAACACAACAAAACAGAAACCGTCATCACATCATCAACACATCCTATCCAAATTTGATTTTTTTTATGTTCAAAAAAATGAAATACGCAGATGAAATGGATCATCATAACACCATAAGCAATTGATGAATGTAATTCCAAAATTGGTCGATAAATATAGTCTATTACATTCACAGTCAGCAGAAATAATCATGTTCGAGGCACGGTTAAGAAAGGCACAATAATATTAGAAATGATCGATAAATATAGTCTATTAGAGTGATGTTCATACACATACCAACTGTCGATCGCCTGCTGAACTAATTCATGGTTCCCACATTGGCTTTATACCTTAGCTCTTCCAAAGTCTTCCTCTAAACTAAAAAGTTAAGAATCAACCTTAAACCAGAATTTTTCTAAATCAAAACAGAACAAAAATTTCAAAATTAAAATACTAAATCAGAATCAACAACTCAACCATAGAATCAAGAACAAGCCAACTAAATGTTCATTACAAATTAAAATCAATAAGAAGACTAAACCAGAATTAATAAAAATAGAATCAGAAAAAAAAAAAACAACCAAAGACTTAGGCTCCATTGCAGAGGACGACAGAGGTGCAGGATGGTGAGACGGCGGCAACGATGAACCAATGACCAGAGAAACTGGACAGATCAATGGCAAACAAGAGATGGATGACAAACGAGAGATGGACGACGAGCGGCGGCGGGTTCGACTGCGTCTGGTGCGTGCTGCTGTGATTCGTTGAAGATGACAGTGGCTGTTGGTTTGTGGAGGAGACAGATGATGAAGAGGTGGTGTGTGGAGCCGTCGAGGCTGAGGGAGAAAGAGAAGCACTACGAGCCTACGAGGAAGAGAGAGGAAGAGAAAAGGGTCGCGCCACCGCGATGGTGCTGTCTGGTGGCGTCGAGGAAGAGAAGAAGAAAGAGGAGGTTCTGTTGAGATCTGCGTTGGAGAGACTGAGAGAGCGCTCAAGGGAGTTAGGGTTTCTACTAGGGGCGGCTGGTTTAGAAAGAATTGGGGAGGGAAGCTGCTTGCCTGCTTTTATAGTAGGATTTTTAATAACATCGGTTCGGTTCGGTTCGGTTTGATTTTTTCTATCAGAACCGAAAACCAAACCGAACCGCAGAAAAATTGCAAAAAAAAAATTATTTTTTTCGGTTTTTTCGGTTTTTGGTTTGTTCGGTTTTTGGTTCGATTGATCGGTTTTGTTCGGATTGGATCGGTTTTGAACACCCCTACCTGTTCTTCGTTCTACTAAATATAGTATTCTCTTTTATCTTTCAGGTAATCCTATTAGCCTCATATTTACAAAGTATAATTATCAAAGTCAGATCTCTTACTGTAATTAATACATAGGTATCAATTATGTCAATAATTACATAATTTTTTTCTGTCTTTTTCTATCTCTTGGGTTATGTAAATTTTATTTTATTTTTCTAACCATGGATACAAAACCTTCTCAATATTGGAAGAGAAATTCTATGCTTGTTATTCAAATTGTCATAAAAATTTAAAGTATATTTAGTTTGAATGGTATCAACAATTTAAGAGAATAGATTTAAACTTAAATAACTATTCTTAATGAAGAGCATTGGGTATATATTTATTGAATTTTTTTTAAAAAAAAATTGTGTATTTATGTGTCATCTTTTATTTTTGTGGTGTGGACAGCAGTAGTACTCACATCATCATTTCAAAGTTCATTTTATAATTATGCCAATTCACAAAGTATTTTACAAAAGTTATGTTTAACTAAATTCTTTATCTTATAATTATTTTATTTTTTGAGATTTAAAATTTTGTGTTTTTATTTTTATTCAAATATTATTTTTGTATTTTTTTTAATTCTATTAGTTTAAAAGTACTAATATTAATTTTAATTTTTTTATTTTTAGAATAAGTAAAAAGATGTAATTTTTTTATAAATTAGATTATTTAAAAATTACTCATTATAAAAGAAGTTAAGTTTAATTTTTGACATGTTAAATAAAAGATAGTTTAGTTAGATAAAAAAATTAAAAAAAATAATATGAAAATATAAGAACACATATAAGATAAAAAAAAATTTTTTTTACATCAAATTGATAAAATAAAAAAGTTTTTTTTACATCAAATTGATAAAAGAAAAAGACAGAATTATTTTTTACGTAAAAAGTTAGGAATGAATTAAAAGGATAGAAGAATGATTGAAAATATAAATTAAATAAATAAACTAAAGAGAAGAAAAAATGTAAGTGGAAGTTATGCATGAAATAATCGAATAAAATTTACAACTGCAATCGATGAAGGCAATGAAAGACGATGGAGGCGATGCAATTGAGCGTGTTGAAGAAAGGAGAAGGGCGATAACAAGAGAAACACATAAAAGTGTGCATGAAGAACAAAATTGGTAGATTTTCTAAAAAAAAAAAAACTTTAACATAATAATTAGAGTGAAATCAAACTATTGGTGAGAGTACCAGGACAGTTAAGGAAAAAAAGGATATAAACTTAAACTAACATAAAATTAAATAAAACATAAAGATGGTGAATAATATAAAGACATTGATAAAACAAAGGATATAAACTAAAACTAACATAAAATTAAACAAAACATGAAAATGGTAAAAAAATGTGAAGACATTGATGTTCCCTTAGTCCATTATCTGACTTATTAACAATTTACAGACGCTCTGTATTTTTTTTATTGGGAGATGTGTTATCATGGTTATAAGAGTAATAAAACTGTTTTTATTTTAATGTGAAGTTGTTAGATTTTTCAAAATAAATTTTATGACTATTTTGTCTTTATAATTTGCTTTATGAAATGGTTTGTTAGAGGGTAAATATAGTCCCAAAAAATTAGAAACTAAAGTCGTGATCAACTCTTTATATTGGCTTTATAGATTTTCACCTTTTGTTATATGGTACAAAGATTATATATAATATAATAAATAGTACATGTTCTCATATATAAGAACATGGAATTTAATAGTTAATATTATCTTTTCATGGAGTTTCTCTACCTTAATAAAAGAACTAATATCATTTACACTTAATGTTTAGTTTTGTACTTAATAAAAAAACTAATATAATTTAACTTTAATTTTTAACTTTCAAGATGCATGAGAAGTTGTAACCTTTTATGCATTAGATAATTTAAAGGATACTTATTATATATAGAAAGTTAAAAATATTCTAAACTTAAAAATTAGTTTTTTAATAACAAATTAAATTTGTTCAAAATGGAGAGTTAAAAAGAGAAAGAGAAAGTTGAAACTTTTTAACTAATTACAAAGAATCACCACCATCAAAACTATTAAATTTGAGTATATTAAGTGAAGTTTAAGAAGCAAACCAAAAAGATAAATCTAAAAGTTTTCTGTCTCTCTTTATATAGTGTCTCACTTTAACTAATTATTTTTTATGGATGAATTCCGCTAGGGAGCCAATGAGAAATCTCGACAATATGTACAATGGGTTGGTTATTTAGCCCAATAAAAATAAATAATAAATTCAAAAACTCCCATTCAATTATTTCACATCAAATTTCAAATTTCAAATTCTCCAATTTCAATTTTCAAATTTTTAAAAAATCCAGATAGTTATTTTAAAAAACTAACCATCTGAAATCCTAATTTACTAAAACATTTCACTTCAATACTCTCTTCTTTTTCAACCGGCGACCACCCCACATTCATCAATAATCATCCCATTTCACTGTCCCTACTTAACTTGCCACACGCCACTCACCCTTAGTAAAAATAACCATCCACTTAAGGATAAAAATAATCATCCGCATACCTAATGAATTGAACATCTAACATATTTTAATTATATATAACTAAACCCAATCCAATTAAAATAATCATCTATATAAAAATTAAAATAACCATCCGCATATCTACTAAAATGACGATCTTAAATTGATCATTAAAATAGAAGAAAAAGATGAATAACCAGAAGAAACAACTATTGTGGTGAAACATAGTTTTGAAGGACTAGGCATGACGAAAGCGGCACTGTTGTGAAGCATAGGGCTCAAATATGAAAGAAGCTAACCATGTTTGGATCTGAAGAAGAAGAAGAGCATGGTGATATCATCGGTGAGAAGAGGTTTGAAGGAATGGGAGAAAGCGAAGCCGGTCCGGAACAGAGGCGCGCAAAAAAGCAGCAGCAACGTTAGGCTGAGCGTCGGAAGGCGAGGCGCGTCGGACTGACCGGCGAAGATGAGGATGGTGTCGGTGGGAGGATGCGGCAGCGTCGGTATGGCCGGCGAGGAATTCAGTGACGCGAGGTGAGGACCGGAGAAGATGACGGTGAGTTTTGAACGTGTATTGGAGATTACGGTAAGATTAGAAATAACCGTATGTAGTGTGAATGGGTTTAAATACTAATTCTAATCTTTCAAAATTTAAAATTTGAAATTAAATAATTAATTAATAATCTGATTTTTAATTATAATTTTTTTTATCCATTGTACACATTGTATACAATTAGTATTGGTTTCCAATACTTTTTCTTTATGGATAGTATTCAAATCACGAACAAAATAATAAGAAGATTCGTATTAGATTATGAAAATTAATCTCATCCTTATAATACGACGACATTATTTCAAAACATATAAAATAAAATAATAAAGTATAGTTTAATTGATGTGCACAATAAAATAAATATGAATTGAAACTTATAAAATAGCAGTCAAATGTGGATAACAATGGTTGTCTTCTATCCTAAGGTACTATATTAAACTGCAAATTAAATTTATAATTATTAGTCAAAAGTTTTACAATTATGTATTATTTTTTATTATTTTATTTGAAAATAATATATTTTGATATTGTGTTTTAGGATTACTGGCATCAAATTTTGATAATTTCAAAAAATTTTAAATGCTTTATGTCTTAATTCTTTTAGCAAAACTTCAACAACTCATAAAAGTTAACACAATAGATAGTTATAAATCAAAATGATAGACAAGAGTAAAAGTTGCGATGATGATACTTGGTAATAATTAATAACGATCGGATGAAGAGGATGTGGAAGGAGAACAAGGTAATATAATAGTGGCGATGAGACAATAACATGTATATGTATAGAGAACAATATATAGTAAGAGAAAGAATAGTGTTTGATATAGTGAGGCGATATAATACAAATATAAATTAATAATTTTGGAAGAATAATGCACTTAAAGATTGTTTGAAAAATTAAATATAAAATTAAAAAAATATTTTTTATCAATTGAAACTATGAATGAAGATAAAGAAGTGTTTTCAATATAATTTTTTATCTTTGCTTTAAATTAAATACTATTAAAAATAAAAATAAACTTAATAACGTTTCTAAATAGTTAATTGTAAATAATGTTTCTAAATTTTTATTTTTATGTTGTTACACATAATAATAACATAATAAATTTGTTTAATATCTTATTTAATTTAAATTTATAAATTTTATACATTCTAAAAGTTAAATAACTTATAAAATTTTTATTTTTTTTTTTAAATTTTTTTATTCTTAATGTTTAGATTATTTTATTAAATTTATAATTTAAAAAAATATATAAAAATTAATCTCTTCACAATAATAGAAAAGCGGCTAAACAGGCACTATCGTGCCTGTTGAGCCACTAGTAGATATAACATGTAAAACCATCAGCTCAATTAACATATAGATACAATTATTCAACAAGATAAGCCAAATACAAGATGTACACCGAAACAATATACACAAATACAAATCATATATGCCTGTCCTACTGGCTATCAGCTCACGTGTCAATTAAACTGTTAGGACCCGACACATCCAATAGCTAACCCGAACACAAATAAAAATTAATGATAATGTCACTCTTCTTATGTATTAGTTTTAAAGTATTCTTATAATAAGTCATTATCACAACAAAATAAAATAAGAATATATACTTAAATATATTTTTAAGAAATTTTGTGTTAGATATTTTGGTCTCTAAATAAAATTTTATTACATTAAAATTCTTAAATTTTATAAAAATAAGATATATATGTCCTTCTTCATATTTTTGAGAACTTATTTATTTAAATAAAAACAACGAGTCTAATTAAAATCAAGACTTTTATTATCTTATTTTGTAAAATTCAAGAAATTTAACATAATAAAAAATTTTTGAGAACGTAAAATATCTTATCTAAAATTTTTTAAAAACCTATTTGAATATATATTTATAGAATAATATATAGAGAATAATTTACTAAATTACAAAAAGAAAATGATAATACCAAATTTGAAAATGAGGAAATCAATTTCTTAGAATATGATACGAGTATAATTAAAGCAATATAATAATATATTAAGTTTCCCCTCCCAAACTTGCTATATATAAAACCTTAAATGAACAACCAACTCATGGAAGCAAAATAGAAACTAAACTAATCATAATAAAAAGATGTCTAACATAAACAACATGACAATAATGTTATCAAACTACTTTTACTCTCTTTCCCAAACCCCTCAGAGGCTGAGAAAAAGGGTGCTAGCAACATGGACACCAGAGCAAGAATCGAACCAAGTGAGGCAGAGGTCTGGTGCAGACATGAAGAGGAAGCTGAATTGGTATGATCTTATTGCTCTTGGTGTTGGAGGAATGCTTGGTGTTGGTGTCTTTGTCACCACAGGTTCTGTGGCACTTCACCACTCAGGTCCTTCAGTATTCATATCATATATCATTGCTGGAATCTCAGCTCTTCTATCTTCTTTGTGTTACACTGAGTTTGCTGTTCAAGTCCCAGTTGCTGGTGGAGCCTTCAGTTACTTAAGACTAACCTTTGGTCAGCTTCCTTTCATTCCTTATTTAACCTCAATCATTATATCTTTAACATATTAGAACAACAGATGAATAGTTATATCTTTAACCCAATAAAATAATAGAAAATCTGGTTTTTCTATCTCTGAAAAAGATTGAATTTTAAAAGCTTAGTCTGAGACATTTTATCCCATATCTGTTTTTAGTATAATATATTTATATGTCTCGTTATTTCTATATTTCTATCTTGTTTCAACCATCAAATTCAATGATACAACTATAAAATTGTCGTTGAGGAAGGGACCATATCCACATGGCATCGACCGTTGTGATCACTATGTAAACATTTTCCCGTCAATTTTCACATTGCAACGTAACCAGGCCACAATTTATTAAAACTATATGCGGTGGCCTATTTCATTAAATATTTTATTGTGTAATTTGTGATGAAACTATTTTTCTTAAAAATTTAAAAATCGATAGAAAGAGACACATAAATAATTATATTTATGATATTCTCTTGTATAAGTGTCTCTTTCTGGATTTGTGTTATTTTTTGAATATGTTTTTTTTTGTCTTATATTAAAATTTTTTATTTTAGGGTCACTAATAATCGAATTCTAAATTTTTAGGTCATGAAAATTCTGTTATCATGTCATGAAATTGCTGCTCCTAAAAGTTTAAACTAAGAGAAAACACATTAATGATTATATCTTTAATATAATTTTACTATAATAATGTTGATTCTCTTCCACTACTATAGCTCCTTCTGAATTTTACCTATATTTTCTTTCTAATTAATAATAAAATTTTGATTATCTGTGATATATAGGAGAATTCATGGGATATTTTGCTGGGGCAAACATACTAATGGAATATGTGTTTTCAAATGCTGCTGTTGCAAGGAGCTTCACAGAATATTTGAGCTTTGCTTTTGGACAAAATGATCCAAATGTGTGGAGAGTTGAAGTTCATGGAATGCCAAAGAATTACAACATGTTGGATTTCCCAGCAGTGGCTCTAATACTGCTTCTTACTCTCTGCTTGTGCCATAGGTTAATTTGTTTCTTCCTTTAATATAACAGAAATCTACGTTTTCTTATTGTTACAAAACAAACTATGTTTGGTATCATTTTGGTGTTGGTTTTATAAATGATTGAAAGGATAAACTACTACTACTACTACTTTTATTATTATTGTTGTTATTATTTTTATTATTATTAATTGATTGGTGCTAGTGGAGTTTGAAAATGACAGGTTCTTTTGTTTATTTGTTATTAATTATTTTTGCAGTACTAAGGAAAGCTCCATATTGAACCTAATCATGACAATCTTCCATGTGATTTTCTTTGGATTCATCATAGTGGCTGGTTATTATATTGGAAGTACAAAAAACTTGGTTAGTCCAAAAGGGATAGCCCCTTTTGGTGTAAGGGGTGTTCTTGATGGAGCAGCAATAGTATACTTCAGTTACATTGGGTATGACTCAGCTTCAACCATGGCAGAAGAGGTCAAACATCCTTACAAGAATCTTCCCATTGGAATTGTGGGTTCAGTTCTTATAACCACTTTGCTTTATTGCCTTATGGCCCTCTCTTTGTGCATGATGCTTCCTTACAATAAGGTGAGTATCAGTGTCACAACTATATGTCAAACTCTAATTATTTATCACCATATACATTATATTATATGTGCTTATCAATTCTATATATATATGCTTCTTTACAACTTACAAGCTTCAATTGAACTTCACAACTTATTTCATCACATGTTTTGGTTCCCACAATTTGAAGACTAAGTCAATAAAAAAATATAGAAAATTGATTTTTAATTAGTCAATTCTAATATTTAAATTTATAATTTTAAATACTAAAATTAAAGATTTATGATTTAAATTATAAAATAATTTTTAAAAAATTAACTAATATTAATTAAAAAAATTGATTCCTTAACGTTACTTTTAAGTCCACTTATAAGTTTTCACACGATTAGATATATATTATACATAGTTTCTAAATAAAAGAGTAAAGTATTATTTTAAACGTTTGGATTGAATCTTAATTTAGTTTCTAATGTTTTAAACGTTATATTTTAGTCTTAAAAACTTTTAAATATCTTATTTCAATTCCAAAAATATATAGTTTTAAGCAGTAGATTTAATATTGTCTCATCATTAAATTTGACACAATAATTTGCATATTAAAGAGCTAATAGCATTCGATTTTTGTATATAATAGGTAAAATTAATCCACTAACTATCACTAATATAAAAAAATTTTCTCTAATTTTAAAACATTGATGATTGATTATTAAAATTTGGACTTTTATACAAAAAAAAAATTAAAAAAAAAAGTATCACAAAAAAATTTTAGTTATTTTTTTTTCTAATACATACAAAAAAATATAACTTAATTAGTAATGTTATTAATGTCACGTCACTTATTTTATTAATTATTAGACTCAAATTTAACGGTTTGGACCATAACTATTTACTATGTGTATAACAGTGAGTTTAATATATAATAAAGATAAGAACGACTTATTTTCTTTCAGTATGTAATATAAGCTTTTTGTAGTGATAAATTGAAGATACGCATTATATATTAATTATTGCTCTTTTGTATGCATGATTTGATATGGTAGATATCAGATAATGCATCATATTCAATTGCTTTCCTTAAAATTGGTTGGAATTGGGCAAGCAACATAGTTGGGGCAGGTGCAAGTTTGGGGATTGTGGCATCTCTCTTGGTAGCCATGTTAGGCCAAGCAAGATATCTTTGTGTCATAGGAAGGGCAAGGTTGGTGCCATCTTGGTTAGCCAAAGTGCACCCTTCAACTGGCACCCCATTGAATGCCACACTATTTTTAGGTAAGCAAAATAAACTATATTATTGTATTTAAATAAATTACAATTTCGATTCATAAAAATTTAGAATGTTAATAAATTTATCTATAAATAAATAAAATCAATTTTATATTTATATGTAAAAAGTAAAAAACTGGCGTTCTTACTCATAAGAATTTTAAATATGAACAAATTCACACTTGAATAAAATTATTATTAAGATATTTTATTACATAAAAATTATCTTTTGTAAATAGTTAAATTTATCAGTATTTTAAAGTTTCATGATTAATAATAGTACCCAATTATATTTTATATATACTATTATTTTATATGTCTTCTAGATTAATTATTAAGACAAAAAACTAATTATTCAAACTCAATTAATTAGATATACATATTTTATTATGTTATGTTAGGCCATCTGAACAAATTAAATCTCTATCTTTAATTTCTTCTAAAAAAATATCTCATCTACTTGACATTCTCATGCACCTTTTCTATATAATAATGTTTCTTTAACTGTTACTACACAGAGTACACATATCCCTTCCGTGTAACCAACAGTCACATGGAAATGACTAAAAAATATATGTAATGTTGCTACTTTTGTTGAAAAAAAATAAAAAAGAAGTTATGCTTTGAAGCTTTATTTAATTAATTATTTTTATGAACTCCGTTCATTATTCCATCTATATTTTGCTTTATTTGGCTATATATATATATGTTGAGCAACTTTTTGTTAATATAATTAGGCTATAAAATTTTTATTTTTAAAAATTGTTTATAAAAATTAATTTTTAAAAGATAATTTTTCAAAAGTTGTAGTATTTATATTTAGTAAATTAAATTAAAAATAATTTTTAATAAATATAAATAACAACAAATGCGTTTAGTAAATAATTTTTAAAATTTAAAAATATTATAATAAATATTAATATAAAAATTAAATTTGGATATTAATTAATAAATGAGATTATATTAGATTTTTTATTAATAAGTATAAGCTAATTTTAAAAAGTTTTTTTTTAAATATTTTCAAAAATATCTTTAATTTTTAAAAATTATAAGCACAAACATATAAACTTTTTTATTTACTAAACACAAAATAAAATATTTATGCCACTCCTTCAAAAAATTTTACCAAACCAAATCTTATCTGATTTTTTATCAGTCTTCTTATATAATAATTATTTAAATAAGGTTGAGAATCACTTAATCACATAAACCTAAAGATTATATGTTATGATTTGTTATTATTTTTTATTATATTATTACCATTAGAAAGCAATTTAAAATTATATTATTAGAAATAAATATTTTTCATTTTTATTTAAAAATTAAAATTGTACAGTTACTTATACCATATAAAACTAATCAATCTGCTGCTGCAGCAACTTTTACTTAATTTTTTGTCCTATAACCTCACACTCTTGAATATTACCTGAAATTCTAATAATCAAATAGTAGTAATTAAAAAATTTTAAAAAGTAACTCGGTTACCACAAAACATTATATGATCAAATCATATTAATAACTCCATAAGTTCAAATAAGTACTTATTGTTGAAGCACTCCTCATACTTAGATGAGATATACTTTCGCTCTCTTAATTTATTAGATGCTCTAAATTAGTTTTATGGTATTTAAATCAACTTATTTTAGTTGAGTGGTTATATCATTCATCTGTCGAGAGTTTAAATTTTGTCTTATGTATATATTAATTACTAATAATGACAGACTTTTAAATAGAATTCAGGTTTACAATTAGATTTTTCATTAAGCTATCGTATTCGGGGCACATATCATGAGAAAAAAAAAAAGAATTACAGTGATCAAGAGTATTAAAGTAGTGACTTTTAAAATAGAGGTGATTAATAAATTAAATCAAAGTAGAATAATGACTTGCTTTCAGATCTCACAATAATTTTTCTACCTAATTTCACTAGTCCTATTAAGGTGGAACAGGTTCACGTCTAAATTCACAAACATCAGAATACTAGATAATAAAACTACTGTCTACACCTATATGTATAATAAATCCTTTCTCACCGTCGTGTGAAAAAATTTCGTTTTTCACTTCCTCGATTAAGTTTATTTAATTTCATATCATGTTAAACTTTGTATTTCAAAGACACCCAAAAAAAAAAAAAAAATTGTATTCCATAAGTCATCAAAATTTGGTTAATTTATATTTATATATATTTATAGTGTAGATTACTTTTTGTAACCGTCATGTTTTTCATTTCCTTTTTAATTTATTTTTCTATACTCATATATATTATTCCACAGATCTATATACTTATAACTCATATGCGAACAAACTGATTCGGGTCGATTGAACCACATCCACATCCGTGCAAGCCTCTAGAAATAATGTGAAAATAGTTATAATGAAAATCAAACCTAGCTACTATATCTTCAAATTTTGAAGGTTACTTGCATACAACCCTTAATCAATAAATTAGTTGACTTTTCACTTTTATATCATATGCAGTATATACATCTATACATAAAACTGTGACTTGACAGGTACCAAATACCCGGTAATACTCTAGTACATGAAAGCATTATGTTGATTCATATCTTTTTTATTATTTAATATTAAATATAATGTATATATTTCTCAAATTAGATCCTTATTCCATAAAATAACACACATACCTAAATCGACACACATTATAGGTATACCGTATATCACAATATATATTTTTTTTTCAAAAAGAAAAAAATTGTACTTGATTGTTATCTTACAATAATATCTAATTAATTCCAACCCAAATATTTCCTGTTGATTGTATTTGTAGGGCTATGCACAGCATCAATTGCACTTTTCACGGAGCTTGACATTATAATTGAGTTGGTGAGCATAGGCACTCTTATGGTGTTCTACCTTGTAGCCAATGCTCTCATCTACCGTAGATACTCCATCACCCAAAATACCCATAATGCCCCTCCTCTCTACACACTCTTGTTCCTTTTCCTCCTCTCCCTAAGTTCACTATGCTTCTCCTTATCATGGAAATTCAATCAACAATGGTGGGGCCTACTCCTCTTTGGTGCTCTCTTCATAACCATCACAGCATTTTTTCAACTTGTGGTGGTCATGCACAATAATAGTAATAAAGTCGTAATAACCCTAACTCAACAAGATCCTCCTCATTGGTTGGTCCCATTTATGCCTTGGCCACCCGCTCTGTCCATATTCCTTAATGTTTTCCTAATGACAACGTTGAAGCTACTCTCTTTTCAAAGGTTTGCTATATGGTCATGCTTCATCACACTCTTCTATGTTCTCTATGGTGTGCATTCTACTTATCAAGCTGAGGAGATTGAGATGATGACTATTGTTAATAATAATAACAATAATCCATCATCAGCTGAATCCAATTTGCAAGCTAAGGTTGAAATACAAGTGCACTAATTATATGTTGAAGCATATATATTACTCCAATAATTGACAAGCGAAGGAGGTTGAAATTCAAGTGCAATATTATTAATCATTGTTAATTGAAGCATAATCAAATAACTTGATCCAAAGTTAGTCTAGTTGTATATATAAGCTAAGGCTGAAACTCAAGTGCTTGCATTATATCTGGCGAAGCAATTTCTTCAGCATGCTACACTAATTAATGTTAGTTGGCAATAAACAGATATAGATTATGGTTGAAATGATAATTATATTGATAGGGTTGTTAATTATATAGCAATGATGGGAACAACATATTTGAATCTTTTGTTGAATAGTAGGTGTAAAAAACACTATTATGTTTTATCAGGATGAGAGAGAGGGAAATGCAGAGGACTCCAAGGCATTTCCTTACTAAATTTTCTTCAACATGTGCGAGGTGTAATAAATTCAATGTGCTCAAAATATTTTGAAATGATGAATAGAGTAAATTAATATCTTTTTAACAGAATATCATATACTTAAGTTATTATGATATCGCTCATAAAAAGAATATTATATGAACCACTAAAATATTTACATAATATAAGAACATTTATTTATTATCTTATGAACTTTTCTTTAAAAAATATGAGATGGAAATTATCTTTTAAAAGACATTACATAAAGTTGAAATGAAGTAGCACGCAATTAGCTTTAAATCCTAATTATATACGTATACTTATATGCATTAACATTGTAAGGACTCGATTTTTGGTAAACAGAAATTTTTGACTATTTTGTAACTTATTTCGTAGAATATAAAATTACAGTTCATCATGATTTATGATTTAGTGAGTCGGATTCAAATAAAAAAATAAATAAATAAAAAGACAAAAATAAATATTAAATATGATAATAAATGAGTCAAATTTGATTTTACGAGAATAATAAATTCTTTTAGTCAAATTTGACCTAGGAGAGATCTACTCACATTTATTTTGATCCCCTTTTTTTTATTATAAATTTTTTGATTTGGAGTTTTCTTTTAATGACAGTTTTGTGCGTGTCAAAAAAAGTCAACTCTCCGAAAAACCATGGAATCAATAATAAATGTAATCGTGTCCTTGGTAATCATATTTTAGGATTAATCTCAACCACTCATTCTTAATTTATTCTTTTAAAAATAAATCTCAGTCGTTTATTAATTTACGACGTGATAAAATTTAGTTTGAGGCAAACCTCATCCTAATTTTCTGGAAATACTTCCTAAAGACTACGAATTCTCTTTCTTCATTTTCAAGTAACATGGTTCACTCTCTCCCTAAAGTGACCAAATTTCCTCTCTCTTTTACTCTTGTGGTAGTGTTTTTAATCTTGAGCAATTAATTGTAGTCAACTGTGGATAAACATCACTTAATAAGCCATGACTCAAGCTCCTTGAATTCACGCCCCTCTCTCCTTACTCTCTAGACCTTGGCCTCAGATTTTAGTACTCTTTTACCACCATAATTGCATGTTTATTTCAGCCTTTTATTTAAGCAACCACCTAAAGTAAAATTTTGACAAATCTAGTGAGAATTGAGAGAGAAAGAACCGAGTTTTTGAGAGAGAGAGAGAGAGAGAGAGAGAGAGAAAGTGTGCATTTTGTTACGACCCAATTTTCGGCAGGTCTGGATCACTCTCAGTCATCAGGTGTTACTTCTCAATAACCCTATAAAACTCTAGACTCGATAATATTTACTACATATGAGTCTTTCTTACTAATGGAATCGCGTATGTTAGCTTGTTTTTATTATCTAATTTTTCTTAATAAACCCATTAGCCACAATAAAAAACATCATCAGAGATATACGATATAAAATAAATATTAAACTAACAGCAAAATCAAATAACAACGAGATTACAGAAAAAATTTTCATACATATATACTTCTCAAGTTAGTTCATACAAACTCGATATACTTAGATATATACACATATAGACATATATACAACTCACAACTTCCAAATACTTAGTTCATGTAGAAAACCTCTAGACTGGTACCTGGACTAACAAAAAAAATATTAAGTCTTATACCTCAAAAATGCTACAAAAGTGAAAGAAAGTAGAATCTAAGGAACAAAGACCATCTATCCTACAATCATTCTACCATCGAGGCATAGGTCTGCAAAGAAGCAAATACTCCTAGTTGCACTTATCCTCTACTTAATATCACGCAATTATATAAAACACAAACACAGTAAAGGTACAAGCAATATACAAGAAGCAAATAGCACCAACAGGAAGAATAAGAAGTAAACAATCATAATCAAATGCGCAAACAATATGATGCATGTCTGTTCCTAGTGCAGACTATGAGCTCATGCGTCGGTTATCTATCTGCAGTCCGATGTTACCCGAGGTTACGATCAGATATAGTTTCTCAACTCAGTCAATAATGTAACTCAAAGGTATGCACCTGGAAGAGAAACGACTTTCCCGGTAGGCGTCCTTACCCTGCACGTTTTCCATTCTCACCAGATAATCCACTCTGGTTTCGTCGAAGCAAACCTAACCCCTTCTCACCAGACAATCTGCTCTGGGTCCATCGGGACTACCAATAATTAATTTTGGTCCTCCCCAGAATATTCACAGTCAATTCTGATCTTCCCCAGAATATTCACACTTAGCCGGTCAGTACATCCATTTTGACCAAGTGTTCTTCTCCCAACTAGTACGTTTTTTCTAGATGGGGTCTCTGCCTAGCTAATAAAACATGTGCCATACCATATTTTATTGGTTCAAAGACTCTCCCTCACTGAGCACTTAATTAGTGAGGTTGTCTGCCCAACATTACCTTGGTGGAA
This sequence comes from Arachis hypogaea, assembly GCF_003086295.3. Classification (NCBI taxonomy): domain Eukaryota; kingdom Viridiplantae; phylum Streptophyta; class Magnoliopsida; order Fabales; family Fabaceae; genus Arachis; species Arachis hypogaea. Next base: position 40,844,859 of record NC_092046.1, on the reverse strand, counting down.
CTTACATTTGGTGGAACTTACACAGTTTTTTGGGTCTATCCTTTACTTCTAATATCTTAATATAATTATCTTGCTAACAAATTTATACTCCTATTTATTTTCTTAACTTATTTGAATTATTGCCTCCTTGGGACCAGATTTCTAATTAAAACTAAAAATACTAAACAGACTCAGAATTGTGCAACTGTACATGGTTTATTGAAACTTATCAGGCACTTGTGCGCGATTGTACATAGTGGAATAACCATATCTGAACGTAGGGTTGAGTAACGTTAGGTTTCATGTAGTCGACTAACGCATGTGTTCATAACCTGCGTAGGACCAAGCATGCATCGTACTTGGTTGCTGCATTTCCTTGAGTTTGTGATTTACTTGTACATATATTTTCTATTTTGCTATATAATTGTGCTTGTATTTGTTCATGTGACTTCCAACTTAACTTCATGAATTACTGGACTTAGGCTGTGGACCCCTTAGGTTTTCTGTGTAGTACCTTATTGGGAATCTTAGGTTCTCACCCCTTTATTTTTTCCGTTCCCAGATGGGGAAAGGCTAGTGTGATATTCTTTGAATACCCGGCATTTGGACGATACATGGAACCCACGACAGGAAGCATGGTGTTTTGGGGGCACACCACGTACTCGTACATACTACCTTCTGGACCACCCATTCTCTCATCCCTTGCCCATCCCAGATTTCAACTCCGACATGCCATATGACATGCTACTATCCGAGCTTCACCCTAACGGAGGCCAATACCCATCCTCTCTGTATCCTCTGAACATCGCGGAGTCTAAGCCAGAGTCCCCAATGCACCCCCTTGATGTATACGCATCTTGAGGTTATTTTTCTGTCTTTGATTCATTGTTTTTTTAGGTTGAATTATAGTTTTATCTTCTAATCTTGTCACTTTTAAGTATCTTTTGCTATTAAAATATTTGCTAAGTGTTTTGATGGGATTTTAATTAAAAGAAAGGAAAATAAGCATCGAAAGGAAGGATGATCAAAGGAGCAACAAAATAAAGTTCTTGACGAAACAAGAGGTGTGCGCATGCACACAGAGAAGCGCACGCATAATCAGGGAGTGATTCTCAATACATGCATACACACATATTTGTGCGTACGCACAAGTCCTTAATTCTCAACGCATGTGTATGCATATACTTTGTGCGTACGCACAAGTACCCTAATTTAAAGGGGGCGTACCACACCATGTAGGGCATGCCACACCCTAGGACCACCAAGAAAATTGAAGATTGCCACACTCAAGGAAGCGTGCCACACTATGCAGGGCGTGCCATGACCTAAAGGAACAAAACCCATGTTGTGTGTATGCATGCTTCATGCGTACGCACAAGTCCAATTTTAACATTGAGGTGTTTCACGCTATGCAAGCCATGCCATGCCCTATGATCATCACTACAAGGCATGTCACATTAAAGAAGAGGGGTGCCACACATAAGGAGCCAAACCAAGTCCTGGAGGAAATCAAGTTCAGGCGTGCCGCGCCCTGACTCAATTCCAAAAAAGGCGTGCCATGTGCAAGTAGGGCATGCCACGTCCTAATCAAGATTCAAGAGGGCGTGACACGCTGGTGCCAGCGTGTCACGCCCTAATCAAGGTGATTAGTCCAGTACTCATACTCCAAAGTCCATTATCAAAGATATGATTTCAAATTAAAGATTAGAGGAGATTTTATAATTAATTAGTTTTGAATTTGATTCTGTTTTTAATTTAAAGATTTGAATTGATTAGGAATTATCCCAATCATTCTAATTAAGATAATATTATGTTTGAATTTTGAACTAGAAATCCAAGGTATAAATAACTGAATTAGATTCACAAGATGGAAGCCCCCTCCGTAACACTTTCATCTTTGTTTTTGCACCGAGCATGAGTAACTAAACCTTTGTCAAAGGGTTAGGAGCTCTTCTCATATTTCGATGGTTTATTAATCTAAAATTTCTTTTATTTTAAAGCTTTGCATTAATCTGTTTATGATTGATATTTTGTTCTTTATCAATAAAGGATTAGTAGCATCGACAGGTGTGCTAATCCCATTTTGAGTTTGTTAACTAATTCGGCAGAATAGTTTTTCAAATCATGCTTGAAAACTCGTTCACATAACTTTCTAAATCAACTAGACGTAGTGGATTTTCTAAGTGTGCACACAATACATGATTTTTTATTACGCTAGTTTTGAATACGTGACATATAATTCAGATTAGAAAAATTTTTGAAAATTGTGTTTTCTCATTGAGGAACTAAATCGGATTTTTGAACTTAACCTCTTTGATTAATCAATTGACCAAGACATTTGAGGTTAGTTAATTAAAGAGAAACCGAGAAGACAAAACATCGAAAATCGGTTACTTTAGATTCATCGTGAACAGAGATTTACAAACTTTAGAATTAGGATAACAAGGTTTGATTTTCCTTAGTACATGAATATTTCCGAAACCCTAGACATTCATCACTGTTGATTTCTCCAAACTCAACATTCACTGTCCAAAGCATTCATTCTTCAAGTTTCAAGCCTTTCAAGTTTCCAGCAAGTCACAACAATTCTCAGTTCCAGGTTTAATTGATCTAATTAGTAGTTTAATTTGATATTTGCTTGCTCAATCTTTTAATCCTCGTGGGAATGATATCCAATCACCATGGTATGACTTGAATGATCCGATGCACTTGCCGGCATCCGTGAGAATTAGTTTTCTTTTATCAAGTTTTTGGCGCCGTTGCTGGGGATTAATTAGAATTGACATCATACATTGGGTTAAATTGCTAAATTAGGTCCTATTTATTTTGTTTTTCATTCTAGTTTAAATTCTTTCTTGTTATTAGGGTTTGTGTTTCTCTTTAATTTTCCTTTCAATAATAAGGTTTCTGTTTATGATCTGCTTCTCTTTTGTCATTAGGGTTTATTTGGTTTTGTTTTGTTTTATTTTACATGGTAATTTGAATAATTTTGGTGTTCTGTTTTTGGTTTTGCTCTTTCAATTCAATATTTTGTTTTGTCTTTCCACTGGTGCTTTTGATTTGTTTTTCTTCGTGTATGCAAGGGAATAATAATTCAAAAGAACCCCTTCAATATGATTCTGATGTTAAAGGGAGTAAAAATTCGGATGAATCTCTTCAATATGATCATGAAATTGAATTGACACTATTCTGATTAAGAAAGGAGGCAAGAGCCAAGACAGAAGAGGAGAAGATGTCTGAAAGACAAAGTAATGCAAGGAGAACTCTTGGGAATTTCACCATACCCACTACTAATAGCTGTGGATGTAGCATAGTGAGGCCTCCTATTGAGGCTAACAATTTTTAGTAGAAGCCTTCCCTCATCCAATTGGCACAACAAGATCAATTTAGTGGTAATCCGGAAGAAGATCCGAATGTGCACATATCCAGTTTCTTGCAAATATGTGACACGGTCAAGAGCAATGGGATTTCTCAAGAAGCAATAAGGTTGAGGTTGTTCATATTCTCCCTAAGGGATAGGGCTAAACAGTGGCGCCGATCTCAACTCTTGGGAAGTATAGCAACTTGGGTTGACATGGTAACATATAATCCGACTTGAGGACTAATCTTGAAGCTTATGTGGAAATGAATAATTTTTTTGCACTTAACCTCTTCGGTTAATCGACTAGCCAAGACATTAGCTTTCGATTAATTAAGGAGAAACCGAGGAGCCAAGGAATTGAAAATCGGTTAATTAAGAATCGTTGTGAACGATCCTTGCTTGCTTTGAACAGAGAAAACAAAGTTTAATTCTTCTGAAGACTTAAGCATCCACAAAACCTTTGACTTCTCTATCATATATATTTTCCTCCAACAATCACACGTACTACCTCGAGCAAATAAAAAAACTAGCTTTCAAGTCTCTTCAATCTTTTACTTTTCTAGCAAGTTTTGAAGATTTCAGCACTCAACAATTTTAGGTTTTATTGATTTAATTAGTAGTTTAATTCGATATTTACGTACTCAATCCGTTAATCCTTAATCCTCATGGGAATGATATCCATTTACCATGGTATTATTTGAACGATCCGATGCACTTACCAGTATCTGTGAGCTCTACTTTTCGCTCATCAACCACTCAGCAGCCCGCTGCCATGGCGATGCCGCCTCCAGTGATGGAAGCCGCGGCCCCAAAGTCCTCTCACGGAACTGAGGCAACTAATGTCCCTCCAACACCTCCCATCATACGGTTGACGATTTGGCATGATGGCGGCACGGGATAAGTATCACTTTAAGTCTTACATATTTTCTGATTATTGAATTGCTGAAAGTGCCTGATTATTGATTCTAGTTTAGTGGATTTAGGGTTGTAGGTTTAAATGGCTGAAAGTGTTTTATGTTTCCTGATTATTAAATTGTTGAAAGTGCCTAATTATTGATTCTATTTTAGTGGATTTAAGACTATAGGTTTGAATGGCTGATGGAGGAAAATCATCGGTTCGGAATTTCTTAATAGAATTTCGTTGATAGTATAGATCCGAACCAACAAATGACCCTCAATCAAAGTTTAATTTGTTTGTCACTTAAGTCAAACCAATAAAAATTGAGAGTATTTAAAACTCGGGTCATCTCTCAAAGGAATTGCAGAAAAGTGTTCATATTATCGGTTATGAGAATTTTGGGATTTTTGAATGATGAACGGGAAATATAAACTGTAAGAAAGTAAAGCTAACAACTAAGATAATATAAATGCTAAAAGACACTCCGGGAAAGGATTGGTAATCAAGAATTCCTTTTCAAGTCATTAACCACGAATATGGTGATTATCCAGAGTTAATCCCATTTAATCATCTCCAACATAGGGAGAAAGTCAAATAGGCATAGTCAGTCTTATGACAAGAACAACTAACAACTCCGAATCACCAATTAATATCAGATATCAAAGACCCTTGCATCACTAACCACGATATGACAATTATAGGAGCAAACCCAATTAGTCAACCTCTAATGGTGAGATAAGTCAACCGATTTTAATCAATCTCAATCCATAGGTCTTACTCGTTAATGAAAACGAGATCAATTAAGATCTCCAAATTATCAATCAACTCGGACATTAGTGAATTCAAGGTCACCTAAAACCAAATCAAGCATTTTATCAAACACTTGGAAGGAATAAAATAAAAGCATGGTAAAATTGCAATGATAATAAAATCTACAACTACCAAATGTAAGAAAACAATAATAACAACTCAATTAAACATCAATTAACATGAAAACATCAAATTGCATTAAATGGAAATCAAAATCAACAATTTTTCATAAACATAAAAGTGACAAAATAAAGGAAATAACATGTAAAACTAAGAGAACCAAGGTGTAATAACAAGAAATTACAAGGAAACTAAATTAAAACAAGTATTTAAACCTAAATCTAAAAGAAAATTAAGAATAAAGGCCTAAATTCTAGAGAGAAGAGAGAGTTTCTCTCTCTAGAATATAACCTAAAATATGTTTCTATTCTAAACCTAATTGCTCTCCCCTTGTCCTCTCTTGAATTTAGCCTCAAATACTTCAGAAATGAGTTAGATTTGGGCTTGAAGGAGTCCGAAAATCGCCAGCCACATTTTCTTTAAGTGAGTCACGTGCCAAGTGTCATGCATACACGGGATGTCACGCGTATGCGTGGCCTGACAAAATCCCAATGCACGCATACGCGGAAGGCATGCGTATGCGTGACTGTGAATTACTCTAAATCCGCATTTTTTCATGAATTCTCCACTTTGCATGTTTTTTCTTCACTTCTTTAATCTAATCTTTGCCTTCTAAGCATGAAATCACTAAACAAACATATCAAGGTATCGAATGGAATTAAAGTGAATTAAATTTGGTAAATTAAGTGCCTAAAAAGTATGTTTTCAATTTTAATTGCAAATTAGAGAGAATACATAAAACTATGCTATTTCAATAAATAAATGTGGGAAAAGTTGATAAAATCCTCCAAATTCAATACAAGATAAACCATAAAATTATGGTTTATGAATGGCTGAAAGTGTTTCATATCTCCTGATTATTGAATTGCTGAAAGAGTCTGATTATTTGCTGAAAGTGGCTGAAAGTGTTTCATATGAGCGGTAATTATTTTTTTTTTAGTTTCAAACTTTTTTAGCTAGTTTATATATTCTATTTTGATTAACTAATTTTAAAGTTTTTTTGTGCAATTGCACTTTATATGGGACGCTTCTCATATGCCCTCATTAGGAAGATATACGACCATCAAATGGGCCGGAGGATGTTCGTGGGGGCGGAACCACCTGACGACTTGGCTCCGACAAAAATAAAGAAGGCTCTGTTAGTTCACTGGGAGATCGATGAGGGGTTCAGGCATCGGCGTCTCACCAACAAAGCTAATTGGGCATCAGCTGGGTCGTCCAAGTATACCGGCAGCTCAGCAACCTTCGTGAAGACTAAGGCCAGACTGGTATGTAATGTCTTTAACTTCTATATTAACTTAGTTATATTATTTTACATATCATTACTATGCATCTTAATCATATTATTTCAATGCAACATGTGTAGTCGAAGTCATTGGATCACGAGGCGACGTTGGCGGAGATGTTCAAGTACACCCACACGTTGAAGGAAAACAAAGCGAGATTTGCTGATCAGCAGTCTCAAGATCATTTTGTGAGTAAACATACATCTGACCTTCTGATATAAAATTAGAGATTAATTGTATAGCTATTTGATAAACCCCAATTTTGTGGTTTATCTTGTGCTTATTTTGGGGGATTTTATCACATTTTCTCACATTTATTCAATGAAATAGCATGGTTTTGTAATTCTCCCTTAATTTGTACTTAAGTGTAAAAACATGCTTTTTAGGTCCTTAAATTGGTGATTTTAATTTACTTTAATTCCATTCGATGCCTTGATGTATTTGTTGAGTGATTTCAGGTTCATAAGGCAAGTATTGGATGGAAGAATTGAAGAGAAAAGCATGCAAAAGGGAGAATTCATGAAGAAATGAGCTTTTGGAGAATTGAGGGCCACGCGCACGCATCATGCACGCATACGCGTGCATTGGAGATTTTCAAGCCACGTGCATGCGTCACTCACGCGTACGCGTGAGTAGAGGTTTTTGCCAGCGACGCGTACGCGTGACGCTCGGCACGTGACCCACTTAAAGTGAAATCGCTAGGGGCGATTTCTGAGCTGCTGATAAACCACTATTTCATGGTTTATCTTGTGCTCAATTGAGTGGATTTTATCAACTCTTACCCACTTATTCATACTATTTGCATGGTTTTACATTTGCCTTCCTAATTATGTGCTTTGATTGAAAACATGCTTCTTTGGCCTTAAGTTCCCTATGTTTAAATCCTCTCTTATTACCATTAGATGCCTTGATATGTGTGTTAAGTGATTTTAGAGATTACAGGGCAGGAATGGCTTAGAGGATGGAAAAGAAGCATGCAAAAGTGGAAGGAGTACAAGAAGTTGGAGAAATTGCTAAGCTGTCAGCCTGACCTCTTCGCACTCAAACGGCTATAACTTTAGCTACAGAGATCCAAATGATGCGGTTCTAGTTGCGTTGGAAAGCTAACGTCTGGGGCTTCGATTTGATATATAATTTGCCATAGCTGCCCCGAAGCCAAGCGACGCGAACGCGTGGATCACGCGGACGCGTGACCTGGCAGAAACGCAATCCACGCTAACGCGTGGACGACGCTTCCGCGTCACTTTCCCGCAACCTGTACGTACTAGAATACGCTGGGGGTGATTTCTGGGCTGTTTTTGACCCAGTTTTCAGCCCAGAACATACAGATTAGAGGCTATAAAGTGGGGGAATGCATCCATTCATAAAGAAGCTTTCATATGCACAATGTTAGGATTAGATGTAGTTTTAGAGAGAGAGGTTCTCTCCTCTCTCTTAGGTTTTAGGATTAGGATTCCTCTTAAAGGAATTAGGATTTCAACTTTATTATTTCAACTTACAACTTCAATCACAGGTTCAATGTTCCTTTTATTTATTTTTCCAATTTAATTTATGAACTTTTCCATGTTAAGATTTGAATATTTTATTTAATATAATTGAGGTATTTCAGACTTATCACTTCTTCTATTGTTTGATGTTCTAAGTTGGATCCTAACTTGATTTTAGAGTTGATTGATATTTGGAGACCCTTGAGTTGAATTACTCAAGAGTTAAATTGTAATTGGTTTATTGTTGGCTGGCTCTCTAGTCACTAACGCTAATCCAAACACAAGAGTGAGGATTGGGACTTGTGAATAGAAGTAGACTTCCAACTTACTTGACTTTCTTTTACTTTACTTGGTAAAGGATAACTAAGTAGAAGCAACCTTCAATTATCAGTTGATCTTGAGAAAAATCCAACAAGGATAGAACTTCCGATTAATCTTCTCCGGGTCAAGGCTTTTAATTTAATTACATAAAATCTCTTATTTATTTTTTATTGCCTTAATTTATAAATATATCTGTGCCCATTGCCCAAATTCCAAAACCCCCAATATACAAACTCATAACCAATTATAAGAACACTTCCCTGCAATTCCTTGAGAAGACGACCCGAGGTTTTAATACTTCGGTTATCAATTTTAAAGGGATTTGTTACTTGTGACAACCAAAACGTTTGTAAGAAAGGTTGATTGCTTGGTTTAGTAACTATACTTGCAACGAGAGTTTACTATAACTTCTAAACCATCAATCTTCAGTTCTTCAAAATGGCGCCGTTGCCGGGGAATTGCAAACGTGTGCCTTATTATTGGTTATTGTAAATATTTGCTTTTTGCTTGTTTATTTTTCTTTTTTTTTGTTTTTATTTTTACTTTTTCGTAAATTAAGAGGTTATTGGTTTTTATTTAGTTATTAAAAATTTTTCAAAAAATTTTTTTTGGTGTTCATCTTGATCTTCAAGTTGTTCTTCGTGTTCATCTTTACCTTCAAGTTGTTCTTAGTTATTTTCTTCGTTTTGATCTAAAAATTTTAAGTTTTGTATCATTTTATTGTTTTTCTCTTTCCTCATTTAATTCAAAAATATCTTTTCTCTTTATTTTTATTGAATTTTCGAAATTTCCATAAAAAAAAAAAATTCAGATTTTGATTTAAAATTTTTTATCTTATCTTATCTTTGTTTTAAATTTCAAAATTCAAATCTTTTTCAAAAATCATATCTTTTTCAAAATCTTATCTTATCTTATTTCAAAATCAAATTTCAAATTTCAATATTTAAATTCCGAAATTCAAAATCCAAATTTAAAATTTTAAATTTAAAATTTTAAAAATCAAACCTTTTCAAAATTTAAATCTTTTTCAAATTTTTATCTTACATTGTTGACTTTTTCAAAATTCAAATTTCAAAATTTAAAAATTCAAATTTAAAAATCTTCAAATTTCAAAATTTAATTTTCAATAACCTTTTAATTTAAAATTTGTTTTTATTTTTGTTTTTAAGTTTTTTTACTATTATGAGTTCTCACCCCTCTCGCTTTGAGTTTGGTTCCAATGTTGTTGCAAGGAATAGAAATTATAACAGGAACATGCATCAAGGTCAAAACAATTAGAGATGGAAGGAGCCACGAGGATCTGATCAACCCTTTAGGCAACAACACCCTCCAAGATACCATAGACCACGACCATTCCACAATGCATGTCAAAACAATAGTTATGGTGGATCCTTCCGTGACAACCAACACCCACCTAACTGCTATAGTCAAGAGCCATTCCGAGGTGCATACCAAGACGATAGATATGGTGGACCCCCATCATATACCTATGACCCACCTCCTCAACATCATTTTGGACCACCATACTCACAAGCCCCTTACCACCAAACACCCTCATATGATCCTAACCCTCATCCACCATGCCAACCACCTTATGAACCATATGAACCATATATAGAACCACCCCAATTCCAATCCAATTACTCCCAAGAACCACCACCTCCATATACACCATATCCATATCCATCAATCCAAGAGCCTTATGGTCCTACTTATGATACCCAAGCGGAACAAGAATCAACGGATCGTCTCAAGGAAACAGTGGAAAAATTTCTTGCAACCCTTCACCAATTGAATCAAGCGATAAATCAATTAGCTCCCCGACGTTCGGACACTCAAGGAACCCCCATGGCTTCATGTGGACAATCTAATGAAGAACGTAGCATGAAGGAGACATTAGAAACTCCGGTGGACAGTAAGGAGCATGAATTTGTACTGGAACAAGTGGAGGAAGCCGGAATTATTGAAGAAGAAGAAGTGGTTGAAGACTTGGGAGATGCTGAACCTCTATGGGAAAGTCAAGACATAGAACCTCCTTCCAAGACGGTTGCATTTGATGTTGAGGAGGGTGTACAACCTCCAAGGCATATCATAGTTGAAGACTTGGAAGAGGTTGGTCAAGAGATGGAGATTAAAGAAGAAGAAGCACAGCCTCCCATGCCCTTGGTAAACAATGAAGAAGAGATTGAATTGGAAGAAAGCTACCAAGAGGAAGAGATTGATATTGAAGAAGCTTGCAAAGAGGTGGAAGTTGTCAGAAAAGAGCACAAGGGAGTGGAGCCTACAAATTCGTTAGAAATACCTCCCCCTAAGTTACCATCATCCTTCACAACATTCAAGTGGGTAAAATTCATATCCCTTAGCTTTCTAATTCCACTTGAATATGGGCTACTGGAGACGGATGGTCAACTTAGAGCTCTTTGTGGCATTAAGAGTAAGAGGAAGATGGTCAGTGGTAAGAATTATCTTGCAAGGTTCATTATGGTTGGAAGCTTTAAGTTTAAACGCAAAGGTTGGTGTACAGCTCAACTGAATGGGTCTAAGAAGTTGTTTGACCGCTTTAGTGAGAATTCAGATTGCTTGCTACCCAGATGGAATCATGATGATCAACACAAAGACGGGTGTAAAAGCAAAGTTTGGGATCCTGGAGTCTGTTCTGACATTTAGCACACTGGAAGCCTGAGAACTTGTTTAAAACTGCTCAAGGGCTTTACATGCCTAGTTTGGGATCCCGGAGGCCATTGGAATCACAAACATTGGTGGAGATTTCTGGATGAATTCAAGCACAAGCCACCATAACAGGAAGTTCATCCAATGTCCAACTTAAGGACTTTAACTAAAAGTGCTAGGTGGGAGACAACCCACCATGGTATGATCGTTCTTTTTTTTTATATTTAGTTTTATTTGTTTTTGAGTTTTATTTTATTTTATTGTATTGAACCTGGAGTTTTGCACAACATTCATATTAGCATTGCATTCTATATTTTTCATGCTTAAAAAAAAGAAAAATTTCGCACGCGACGCGACAGCATCGCCGACGCGTCCGCGTCACCAGTGCGTTTGGAAGAAAAGGAAAGTGAACAGAGAGTCACGCGAAAGCGTGGATGACGCGTTCGCGTAATTAGCGAAATAGCCTCCCCACGCGTCTGCGTCACCCACGCGAACGCGTGGTTCTGTAAAATCGACGTAAAGGGGTGCATGGCAGAGAGTTATGATGGAGCGGGGTTGGAATGGTGCTAGCAGCACAAGCCCCACCACGCGAACGCGTCACCCACGCGTCCGCGTCATATTGGAAATAAGGCCACCCGCGCGATCGCGTCAACCATGCGACCGCGTCACCCAAAAATTTGGCGAAAAGAGTTTCGAACAGAGAGTTGTGCGAACGCGAGGCTGCACTCGCGCCAATCGCACAAATCAAGCCACGCGATCGTGTGACCCACGCGTCCGCGTCACCTGACCTTATCGCGCACCACGCGACCACGTCACTCACGCGTCCGCGTCGCCTGCGCCGCACAACTTATCCAGATCAGCGCCAAATATCATATCTTTTCTTCCCCCAAATCCTAATTTTTCTTTTCCATTCTTATTTCTTTCTTCTTTTCTTCTTCCTTCTTTACTTTCATTCTCTTTTACTTAATTACATACTTTCATTCATTGCATTTTAATTTTGTGCATATTTTTATTTTCTAAATTTATTTTTTTTCTTTTGGTGTTAAAAATTTTCTTATTCAACTATTGCATCTTTTCTTGAATTTACCTTGGTGCTTAGTAACTTGTTTTACACTGTGGGATGATATTAATTATCTGTCAATGCCAATCTTTTATGATACTTGCACTTCATTTGCATTGACATGAACTTATATTGATATTTTCATTACCCACACTCCTCCGCTGTGTTGCAAATTCTGCACCACTGGTATGCCATGTGCTTCTATTGTTTTCTCACGTACATGTTGAAGCTTCCATGTAAATGAGACCCTTTTCATTTGGCATTAACCCACCCATACTTCATTTATTTTCTTATCTCTATTTCTGGTTACTTTTCTTCCCTTTTTCTTTCAGGATGGCCACTCGGAAGGGAACCGAAAGACGTTTACATAGGGAGACAGACAAGTCCATCTGCACAATCTTTGGAGAAAAGCGTCAGTTGGAACAACCCGTCCACTTGTACATCTTAGCATGCACCGAGGACGGTGCAATCTTTAAGTATGGGGAGGTCGATACCGATCTCCATGGGTTAGTAATTTCTTCTCAATACCAATATTTTATTTTCTTTGTTAATTGCTGCATTTGCATATTTAATTGCATGTTTGTTTGATTTTATGCATTTAGTTACCACTTGGTTGAAGTAATATTTTCTTTTTCAAGAAATTTTTATAGTATTTCACTAATTTAAATTAAAAACTTTTTTATTAAAACTTGTTTGAAGTTGTATTTGGAACATAGTTTAAAAAGCTAAGAACACACAACCTGTGAGATTTTGAGCTTATTTATATGGTTACATTATTTAACCATATATTTTTATTCTTGTGTGTTTTCTTCTCTATAATTGCAATCTTTGCTTTGTTCCATTCTATATGTCCATTATTTAGTGTATTTACATGCTTGCATATGATTGAGGTCATTATTTGTTATTAGCTCACTTATCCCAAATAAGCCTACCTTTTATATCACCCTTGTTAGCCACTTTGAACTTTTTAACCTCCTTCTATTTTATAACAACATTACTAGCCTTAAGCAGAAAAACAAAATAAAAATCCCAAGTTGAATCCTTGTTAGCTTAAGATAGATATTGTGTATAATTTAAGTGTGGGAAATTTTATGAGAACATGGGATGATATGAAAAAGTAGGGAATTAAATTGAATAAGTTATTTAAAAATTTGGGAAGCATGCTCATGTGAAATCAAAATAATTAAATTACCATGTACATTGAAAAAAAATATATTAAGTAATTAAATAAGGGGATACAAAAAAAAGAGAAAAAAAGAAAGAAAAGAGAAGAAAAATAATATTACCCCAAATGCAAAAAAAAAAAAAAAAAAGAATCAATGAACATGGGACAAAATTCAAAAATAAGTTTGATACATGAGCATGTAATACAAAAGTGGGAAAAATTTGGGTAGCTAGGTAAAGTATTTTAAAATTGTATAAAGTATGTATATGTTAGGTGAGATCTTAGACTAATCAAGGATTCACTTTATAAAGCTCACTTGGCCATACATATATCCTTACCTTTACCTCAGCCCCATTACAACCCTAAAAAGACCTTATGATGTTTGCATTGGTACATTAAATATTTGTTGATTGGTTAGATGAAGAAAAAAGTTTAGAAAGCATGACTAGAGAAGAGTAGAGTGAATTACCCTAGACACTTGAGAGTTAGAGTGATATACACTACCAGTAAGGGTTCAATGCTTGATTCTATGTTCCCTGCTTTCATAAGCTGTCTTCTTACAAGTTTACTTGTCTTTTATTGTATGATTTAAATTAGTAGAATCTAACTTATGTTTGTCTGGAAGAACCTATTTACTCTTAACCAAGTAAGTAAAAGCATTTCGCATGTAGTTGCATTCACATAGATAGGTTGCATTGCATACTCTCTATCATTCCTCTTCACTTCTTTATAGCTTCTCTTGAGCTTAGCATGATGACATGCTAATGTTTAAGTGTGGGGAGGTTGATAAACCACTATTTCATGGTTTATCTTGTGCTCAATTGAGTGGATTTTATCAACTCTTACCCACTTATTCATACTATTTGCATGGTTTTACATTTGCCTTCCTAATTATGTGCTTTGATTGAAAACATGCTTCTTTGGCCTTAAGTTCCCTATGTTTAAATCCTTTCTTATTACTATTAGATGCCTTGATATGTGTGTTAAGTGATTTTAGAGATTACAGGGCAGGAATGGCTCAGAGGATGGAAAGGAAGCATGCAAAAGTGGAAGGAGTACAAGAAGTTGGAGAAATTGCTAAGCTGCCAGCCTGACCTCTTCGCACTCAAACGGCTATAACTTTAGCTACAGAAGTCCAAATGATGCGGTTCTAGTTGCGTTAGAAAGCTAACGTCCGAGGCTTCGATTTGATATATAATTTGTCATAGCTGCCCTGAAGCCAGGTGATGCGAACGCGTGGATCACGCGGACGCGTGACCTGGCAGAAACGCAATCCACGCTAACGCGTAGACGACGCTTCCGCGTCACTTTCCCGCGACCTGTACGTACCAGAATATGCTGGGGGCGATTTCTGGGCTGTTTTTGACCCAATTTTCAGCCCAGAACACACAGATTAGAGGCTATAAAATGGGAGAATGCATCCATTCATAAAGAAGCTTTCATATTCACAATTTTAGGATTAGATGTAGTTTTAGAGAGAGAGGTTCTCTCCTCTCTCTTAGGTTTTAGGATTAGGATTCCTCATAAAGGAATTAGGATTTCAACTTTATTATTTCAACTTACAACTTCAATCACAGGTTCGATGTTTCTTTTATTTATTTTTCCAATTTAATTTATGAACTTTTCCATGTTAAGATTTGAATATTTTATTTAATATAATTGAGGTATTTCAAACTTATCACTTCTTCTATTGTTTGATGTTCTAAGTTGGATCCTAACTTGATTTTAGAGTTGATTGATATTTGGAGACCCTTGAGTTGAATTACTCAAGAGTTAAATTATAATTGGGTTTATTGTTGGCTACCTCTCTAGTCATTAACGCTAATCCAAACACAAGAGTGAGGATTGGGACTTGTGAGTAGAAGTAGACTTCCAACTTACTTGATTTTCTTTTACTTTACTTGGTAAAGGATAACTAAGTAGAAGCAACCTTCAATTATCAATTGATCTTGAGAAAAATCCAACAAGGATAGAACTTCCGATTAATCTTCTCCGGGTCAAGGCTTTTAATTTAATTACATAAAATCTCTTATTTATTTTTTATTGCTTTAATTTATAAATATATTTGTGCCCATTGCCCAAATTCCAAAACCCCCCAATTTACAAACTCATAACCAATGATAAGAACACTTCCTTGCAATTCCTTGAGAAGACGACCCGAGATTTTAATACTTCGGTTATCAATTTTAAAGGGGTTTGTTACTTGTGACAACCAAAACGTTTGTAAGAAAGGTTGATTGCTTGGTTTAGTAACTATACTTGCAACGAGAGTTTACTATAACTTCTAAACCATCAATCTTCAGTTCTTCAGTTGCCCAGGTCCAAATCCAACTCATTTCTGAGGGTATTTCATGCAGAATTCAAGCTTGAGCAAAGGAGAAGCACTTAGTTAGTCATGATGAGCCTTTAGTTAGTTTTCTAGAGAGAGAAGCTCCCTCTTCTCTCTAGAATTAGGTTAGGGTTAAGTTAATTTCTCTTAGATCTGAGCATGATTTCTTGATTTCATCTTGTTTCCTTTATAATTTCTTGTTTCTACATCTTGATTCTCTTAGTTTGTAGTGTTAATTTTCCTTTGATGTCACTTTTATGTTCATGAATGGTCATGCTGGATTTGGATCTCTTTAATGCAATTTAATATTTGATGTTCTCTTTTATTGTTAATTTGAATTGTGAATTTTACTTTCCTTGCAATTAGTAGTTGATAGATTTATATTTCTTGCACTTTTACTATGCTTTCCATGTATTCCTTCCAAGTGTTTGACAAAATGCTTGGGTGGATGTTAGAGTAGATTTTGAGCATTCTTGGCTTGGAAAGAGTAATTAAGTAATCTTGAGTCATGAATACCTAATTCGTATTGGTGATCTAGAGTTGTTAGTTAGTATGATTTCCATTGACTCTAATCTCTTGCTAATTCCATTAGTGAGTTGATTGGGATTTTTGGATTGAGATTAACTAGTCTTATTTGACTTTCTCTCATGGAAGATAACTTACACCTTCTTCCAACCTTGGAGATGACGAAGTAGGATAGATTCTTGTTAATCATTGTAAGACTAGGATAGAAAGCCTATATTCTCAATCCTTGCCATGAATGTCTTTCTCTTTATTACATGCTTTCTTTAGTCGCTTGCTTGATTTACTCTTCTTGTCATTTAATTTCTTGCCCTTTTATCAATCAAACCCCCTTGTTCCTTCATAGCCAATAATTGACCACTTCATTGCAATTCCTTATGAGACGACCCGAGGTTTAAATACTTCGGTTAATTTTTATTGGGGTTTGTACTTGTGACAAAACCAAATTAAATTTGATGTGAGAATTGTTTGTTGGTTTGGAGCTATGCTTACAACGAAGTCCTTATTTTTATAAGAGAAAATCTAGACCGACGATAAGTCTCGCTATCACTATCGTACTAATCACAATAACATGTGGTACACAAGAGTCCTACACGCAGAGACTAGAAGCCGTGACTCAACAATCTCAGCAAAGTGGGGAGGATGCCACCGATGGATCTGCTACTTCAGTCGTCGATCCCGATGCGGTTTGGTGCGAGACCGCTTCAGCGCTGTACAAGAACTGCGTATATGGTTGGGGTCGTTCTTTGCCAGCAACATCTGCACCTCCACGTTGAGGGCATCGTCACCAGTCGAACCCGAGGAAGGCATGGATTTAGATTGCAGGTGCAGGAGCTCCCCCGCAGCCTTCACCAGCAGACTCAGGATTTGAACAATTATCGGGAGAGATATCAGAAAATTCTCACACGTTGAGGGCATCGTCACCAGCTGAGCCCGAAGAAGGCATGGATTTAGACTGCAGGTGCAAGAGTTCCCCTGCAGCCTTCACCAGCAGACTCAGGAGTTGAACAATTATCGGGAGAGATATTAGAAAATTCTCACACGCGTGACGGACACGGATGACCTCAAGCTGGAGTGGAGGGAGCAGCTAGAACAACTTCAGCAGATAAAAGAGTTAAATTTCAATTTGGCTCATGGAATTTGGCACGATGTGTAGAATGACCCCTATAATTTTGTTGGTTCCAATTAGAACCCCTAAATTTTCAATGGTGTCTCTAAATTGTCCATGCGATCATCTTCATCATCGAAATGCTGATCTAGTGCAATTGCATGATATGGTGGATACTACTTAAACGACGACATATTGGTTTCGTGCCTAAACCCTTTGAAAACCACGTAGTGTAAAGGTTTACTTGATGCTTTGCAACTTATGATTTTCGTAGTGAAAAGAAAGAGAGTTTTAACCCACAAAAAACTAAAATGATGTGGTTTCCAAAGGGTTTGGGTGCAAAACCAATGTGTTTTCGTTTAAGTAGTGTCCACCGTATCATGCAATTGCATCAGATCAGGATTCTGGTGATGGAGATGATCACAGGGATAAACCGGAGCCACGATTGTAAATTTTGGGGTTCTAATTAGGGTCAACGAAACTGTGGGGGTCATTATGAGGATTGGACTAAATTTCAGAGGTCAAATTGAGATTTAACTCGAGGATAGAAGCTCAAATGGAGGTGTACCAGGCTCAAATGAGCACCACTGGCATCATCCCTACTGGTGGCACACAGGCATCACCGCCTTCTACGCCGCCTCATCAGGGACACGGGAACGACGACGACGAAGACTACCTGAATCTTTAGTTATTAGTATTTCATTTTATTGTTTTATAAAATTTATTTGATGTACTTGATTTTTAATTTATTTGAATATTTTATTATTTATTTCAAGTAATAGGTTTTTATTATTTATAAATTGGCCATTAATTTTGTGAAAAATAAATTTAAATAAAAAAATAAAATTAACCATTTATTTCAATATTTTTTAAAAAAATTGACATTACCGTCGGATTTACCGAATGATTAATCCGATGGTAATAGTACGGAAAATAACATATTGTGGCACCAAGGTTACCGTCGAAAAAACCTGCCGGTAACAAAATGATTTTTCGAATAGGTAATTCGTCGCAGAATCTGAACGGTAAATATTTACTGGCAAGGTTTATATCGTCCGATTTCTTCCGACGGTACTCAGCATTTTTTTTTGTAGTGTATATTTATAAAATATAATTTGAAAAATAATTAAAATACTATATAAATTAAATTATTATTTAATTTATAAAATTAAGTATAAAATTTATGCCTTTGATGACGTTACTCCTCACTTAAACTTACATATTTCAGAGCATACAATCATCAAAGCATAAATTTTATACTTAATTTTACAAATTAAATAATAATTTAATTGATATAATATTTTAATTATTTCTCAAATTACATATTGTATAAATATAGTTGGTCATTTTATAATGTATAACTATCTGTTACTTTTGACTATGAAAAAAATTCAAGTTATAACCCTTATGCTACTTTGGAGGGCTATACTTTATATTAATTTTTTCAACATCAAAAGTTTAGGTAATGATTCTTTAGATGCTAATGAGTCAAAAGGTGATTTTTAATAAATTTTTAAAAATCATTTATTGTTTTGTTTTAAATTCACAAGTTTATAAAAATGTAGATATTTTGAAATTTGAACTAAAACCAAAAAGTTAAATTTCTATTCTTATTCGTTTTGATTTTTTTGATATTTTATTTAAATCAAAATAGAAATATTTCTTTATTGATATTTATATTTTAAAGTTAATATAGAATAAATAAATATTTATGTTTTAAAGTTAAAAGTAGTAAATGTCAATAATCTGTTACAAGTAGTAAATTGAATCAAACGGATTCGATTTACTATTAATATAACATGTATGTGTGTGTGGCAACACATATATAGTAAATCGAATCTAGTTGATTCTGGTATAATATTACATGTTAAATTGAATCCAATTTATTCGATTTATATATTAAATTTGATTTTTGATTCGATTTACTATTAATATAACATGTATGTGTGTACAGTAAATCGAATCTAGTTGATTCTGGTATAATATTACATGTTAAATTGAATCCAATTTATTCGATTTATATATTAAATTTGATTTACAAATTTGCAATGTTGAACTACTGCATGCAAAGTATAGGTAGTTATATAGGACTTGACATATTAGAGAGATGAGAGAGAGAGTGTGGGTGGGAAACACAGGGAAGGGTAGAACGATAGGTCAGGTCAAGGATCCTAGAGTTTGGAATCGAGAGGAGTATCGACGCTTGGAGAATGAGTCCTTCTCAATTTTCGTGGATAATCTCCCATCAGACATATCGAGGAGAGAGTTGTTCCAACTGTTTAACTGGACTGGACGCATAACTGACATCTACTTGTTGAGGAAAGAAAAGAATGCGGCTTATACATCTTTGCGTTCATACGATACACTAAGAAAGGAGGGGCTTTGAAGGCTATAACAGAGATGAATCATATGAGATTGAGAGGCAAAGTTGTCTTTGTGGGGGAAGCTAAATACAGAAGAATGTCCGACGTGAAAGACACAAATAGGATCCCTCCACGAGGTAACACTCAAAATGCTATGGATCGACAAGTGCCAGAAGAAGGAGGGGAGACTAAGAAGAACAAAGATACACTTAACAAGGCTTTGACGAATGATACTACAGTTAAAGATCCACATGGCAATGGGTGGTTGAAGAAGGTGGAAATAGCGGTGGCGAATGAAAAATTGGTCTGGTTGCAGCGAAGCCTGGTTGGGGGAATGACGAAGGCTATTGATTTTAGAGAGGCTGAAGGAATCGGTTGCGAGAAAATTTCCCCATGTTATCTAGGTGCGAGAAATGGGTGCTTATAAAGCACTGTTGACCTTTGACAGTCTCTTGAATGCAGAAGAGGCTTACACCTTCAATATGAATAGCCTATTGCAGTTCTTCCACAGTGTACGGAGGTGGGACGAGTCGGAGAGAAGCGGAACTCGGAGGGTGTGATTAGAGTGCTTTGGGGTGCCTTTACATGCATGGTCTGTGGATACTTTCGGGCTAATAGGTAGTCAATGGGGGTGAGGTGGTTGGCTGTGACACCGCGGCAGAATCATGCATCTCCTTTAGTGCCGGCCGTGTACAAATTGACACATATGTTATGGACGTGATCAAAGAATGGGTCCATGTTACAATAGGTACTAGTGGCTTTGATATATTGGTAAAAGAGGTAGGTTGGGAAACATATGGAGGAGATGTTAAGGTGAAAATGATGAGCGATGGTAAGGTTAGTAGTGAACCCAGGAGGAACATTTCTACAAAGTTCGGGGATGATGTAGCTATAATGTCGCCAGAGCCAAATTCTTTGACAGGCAGTGCAGATCAGGCAGCGGAAGTGATCGACGTAATGCGAGAGGAGGTAGAAGACAAGGGTAGAATGGTAAATTCAAAAATAATTTTGAATGAGTGGAGTAATGATAATTTAAGGTGCAATCAATCCAAGTTGGTAACTTTTAATCTAATAAAAGTGGTAATGAAGGCATGGCAGATTTTGTGGGATATGATGAGGTGGATTCTGAAATGACTGTTCCTTGGGATTATGGTTGTAAAAATTATGGGCCAGGAAGGAGAGAAATAATACGTGACAGTTGTACATACAAAGAGGCCCCTTAATAGTTACAGATGCAATAATAAGGCATTGGGCCTTTAAGAGCTATGGCCCAAAGGAAACAAGCACATGGGAGCAGTGGATGGTGTACTTGGGCCTGCTAGGGAGATCTCGGGTCGGGTCTATACCGGTCCGGTCCTTCAGACAGCGGCCCAGAGATCCGGACGCAAGGTAGGGTTCAGCGCATCAACTGCGGAAACGTCTGCCCCTGGGAAACGACGCTAGTTGGGGGGCTGCGATACCAGGGACTCGGACAGCACGAACATGGCCGGATGAAGGCCGAGTAGTGACCGCTGACTCAGAACCTCGGCGTTGACCAGCTCTCAATATGGGAGGCGATTATTGGAAGAATGGGGATGGAGCTAACCGGAGAGTAGAAGGCCAAGCTGATCAGGGTAGTGCAGCGAGGTCGGAAGTGCAGGAGTGCCAGCCAGACAACATCCGGAGTTCCTGCTGTGACGTGGTGGTCATGACGCGGGCTGGCGAACATAAGGAGACTCGACCAAGGAGAACCACGATGGATGAGGGAGGAGGCAGATTGGATGATCATGAAAGAGGTGCTGATCGGTGTTCACAAGCTACAGCGAGGAAGGCAATAACAAAACACATCACGGTAAGGATGACGAACACAATGGTGAACATGATGAAGTGATTGGAAAGCCTGGGCAGGATACGGAAGCTTGTGTGGATAGCAAATTACCAGTCCCTAATGGAGAAGTTGGATATGATGAAGACGAGGGCGAATTGGAGGACGAAGCTCAGGCCAATTATGCTGAAGCCAGTGACAATGAGAGTTTAACATTGGAGGACCAGCTGATAAAAAATAAAAGAACTTGGGACTTAGCAACGGAGTCAGGAGCAGTGCTGTATGACGAAGAAGAGGACATTATGGCGATCCTTCAGCAACAGAACGAAGAAATTGCTCTGAAAAAAAAGTTGGCGAAACAAAAGGCAAAAGCGAGGCGGAGCAGACCCAAAACTTATAAAAAGGTGTGCAATAATTTATTGAAATGATTTTTAGCGCTTGGAATATTAGGGGGTTGAGGGGGGATGGGAAGCTGAGGATGATAAAGGACTTGAAAAGAAAGTTTAGATTAAATATGATAGGCCTAGTGGAGACGAAAAGACAGTTAGTGACTAAATTTGATATACAAAAAATTTGGGGAATTAGTTGTGCAGATGGGATTTTGTGGAATCAAATGGTGCATCTGGTGAGTTGCTGTTAATATGGGATGATGATTTTTCTAAATTAAGGAATAGCCACAAAGGGGAGAGATGGATATATATTGAAGGGGAGCTGTTGCAATATAATTTTAATTGTGCTTTTATTTTGGTGTATGGGACGCATACTAGACATGAGAAGTTTGTTGTATGGGAGGAGTTAAGTTACATAGCTGGTCTATGCCAGGTTTTCTGTTGCTTCATGGGGGACTTTAATGAGATTGTACATGTGGAAGAAAGACGGAGCACAGATAGCTTACCCCTGTCAGTCGAAGACTTCAAGAATTGGATACATGACATGGGTATGGTGGACTTACCGATTACAGACCGCAAGTTTACATGGGTTTAGAGGTCGATCTTGCAGCCGTATAGATAGGGTTTTGGTTAGCCTGGAATGGACTGAAAAATTTCCAGGGATTCGGATACGAGGGTCCAAGGGGTTTGTCTGACCATTGCCCAATTATAGTGGAAGGGAGGAGGCAGAGAGATGGGCCGAGGCCTTTCAGAAGTCTTGATTCGTGGTTTACACATGAAGGTTTCCTGAGGATGGTCAAAGAGAAATGGAGAGGCCTAGGTGAGGCACAGTTCACAGATAAATTGAAGGCAATGACAGTTCATCTTGGAAGATGGAATAAAGATAACTTTGGGACATGGACAAGAAAATCATGAAGTTTGAAGAAGAGATCAAGAAGATTGATGAAATGGTGGGTGATGGTGCTTATGATAGAACAATGGAGGCAAGAAGGAAGGCGTTAGTGACCTGCTGTGAGAAATGGTATGTAAGGAAGGAGCTACATTGGAAGCAGATATGGCGATCTAGACATGCGAAGGACATTGATAAAAATACAAGGTACTTCCACAATCTAGCCTCTGCAAGAAGGAGAAACAACAGGATTAATGCGTTGCTCATTAATGAAAGATTGGTAAGGAATCAAGATTGCGATTAGAGACTTCTACAAGAATTTGTATCATCAGGAAGTGTCTCCCTTGGTGGGGTTCAGGGACGGATTGGTGGAAATGATTGGTGAAGATGACGCTTTGGCTTTAGAGGTGCAACCGATTCCTGAGGAGATTAAAGAAGCGGTGTGGGATTGTGAATCATGCAAGGCGCCAGGAAGTGATGGGTACAATATGAACTTTATAAAAAGGTGTTGGGATGAAATTGGCACTGATTTTACGGCGGCAGTGATGAATTTTTTCTTGACTTCCAAGCTATCGGCGGATGCGAATCTCACTTGGGTGGCGCTGGCCCCTAAGTTCACTGGTGCAAAGGAAATTAAAGATCTAAGATCAATCAGTATGGTAGGTTGTGTGTATAAAGTCATTTCCAAAATGCTGGTTAGGAGGATGCGAGCAATCATGCCACGACTGGTCGGTGAGACTCAGAGTGCTTTTGTCAAAGGACGGAAGATTCATGACGGGGCTCTTATCGCTTGTGAAACTGTTCAATGGATGAAAGCGACGAAGAAGGAAGGGGTAATAATAAAGCTAGATTTCCAGAAAGCATATGATAGAGTCAGGTGGAGCTTTGTAGATCTTGTGCTGCAAAAGATTGGTTTTGGACAAAGATGGAGGACTTGGATTATGGAGTGCGTAAGTATGAGTTCTATGTCAGTGCTGATTAACGGCTCGCCATCAAAGCCATTTAAGATGGAAAGAGGTTTGCGACAGGGGGATCCATTGTCTCCATTTCTATTTGTTCTTATCACTGATGTCCTACATAGGATGTTCAGGGAGGCGATGAGAAATGGGCAAATCTCGCCGTTATTAGTGGGTAGAGATCACGTCGAGCTGTCACATCTTCAGTTTGCGGATGATACTGTTCTGTTCTGTCCCCCGGAGGAAGAAACCATAAAGAATTACAGGAGGATCTTGCATTGCTTTGAGCTCATGTCAGGGCTGACTATTAATTTTGATAAGTCCATGATGCCAGGGCATTTTGGCCAGTTTCACTGACCTTTTCTTTACTGTTTTTAGGGTAGTTTTCATGCATTTCCTTAGGAAATAAGCTAGTTTTGGGTAAATATTCACTTACACCTGGATTCAAGCATACATTGTGTATTTTACATGATTTCATGAGGGTTTTGCATGAGTTTAGTGACAAATTGTATGCTGCATTACCCATGACTTGGACTAGAACTTTGATGCACTCTATTGCCTGATTTCAGGACCAAAGGATGCAAGGAATGGGAGGTAACTTGCAGAGTTAATGAGAAAAGTGACTGCCAATAACGCTCTCGAAGCCATCATTACCCACGTTAAGAGTCATGTTAACTAAGTTAACGTGAACTCTAATGTGAAGAAGGAAATTTGAGCCAACGTTAGTGACACTTAACAATATCACTAACGTTGGCCAATGCTCACAAGTGGCCACGTTAGAGTCCACGTTAACTTAGTTAACGTGGCCTCTAACGTTAAAAGGGGGAAAGGAAGCAAACGTTAGTGACATTCAACATTGTCACTAACATTTGCCTAAGTGCACAATGCCACGTTAACTCCCACGTTAACTTGGTTAACGTGGAAGCTAACATGAAGAGGCAAGAGTGGTCGACAACGTTAGTGACACCCAACATTGTCACTAACGTTGGAAGCAACCACACAACCCCAAGGAGCCACGTTAACTTAGTTAACGTGGAGGCTAACGTGAGAGAAGAAGGTGATAGCCAATGTTAGTGACACTCAACATTGTCACTAACGTTGGAAGGAGCCACACAAGCCACTATGAGCCACGTTAACTCCCACGTTAACTTAGTTAACGTGGAAGCTAACGTGGATGAGTAAGAGATGAGCCAACGTTAGTGACACTCAACATTGTCACTAACGTTGGGGATGGCTAAGCAATGCCACGTTAAAGAGCCACGTTAACTAAGTTAACGTGGGCTCTAACGTGAGACATGGGGGCACATTGGAACGTTAGTGACAATGTTGAGTGTCACTAACATTCTCGAAGGATGGCAAGCCCACGTTAAAGAGCCACGTTAACTAAGTTAACGTGGGCTCTAACGTAGGAGCAATGGGGGCTTTTCAACGTTATTGGAAAAGTTAAGCCCCAATAACGTGTGCGAAGGACCTAGAGGCAACGTTAGTGGCAACGTTTGTGCCACTAACGTTGAAGTTAACGTGGCTTTTACTTAGGAACGTTAGTGAGAAAGTTGATTGTCACTAACGTTCTCGAACTCATATTTTCACTAAACGTTAACACCCCTAACGCCCTGAGCTAAAGTCTCTGCCCACTTCACACTTTCTCTCTGCAAGTAAAGCCAAGCCCAAATGAAGAAAAGAACTGCTTCAAACTCAAGATCCAAAGGCCCAAGACTTGAAGAGCCAACTAGAAGATGAGAAGAGTAGTATATATAGGAGTAGCTTTGAATTATTTTGGGAGTTTGGGGAGTTGGAAAATAGCATAGAACTACTTCCTGTATTTACTTTCTCTGCACTTCTAGTTTTTATTATGTATTCTCCATCTTTGTTTTCATTTTCCAGAGCTATGAACAACTAAACCCCTTTCATTGGGTTAGGGAGCTCTGTTGTAATTTGATGGATCAATACTAGTTTTCATTATTCTTCTTCTATCTTTTCTCTTGATTTTACTTGAAAGCTTTCGATCTTCATCCAATTGGATAGTGATCTTGGAAAAGAAACTATTCATACTTGGATCTCTTCTGAACCTTGGAAGAGGAACGAAGAGATCAAGCTAGAAATGCTTTCTCATGCTGGACCAAATTAGGTTTGGATGGATATGTGACTATAATCCTCTCAATACTTGGTTTGGGAAATGCATGTGGTATAATCAGTGACCATACTTCATCTCTTCTCATGAGCAATTGACCAAGGAATTGGCTATTGATCAAGATTTGAGAGATTCAATTACAAGAAATTGTAATTCAATCACTTAAGATTGCCAAGGAGATCAATGAGTGCATTGATTGAGGAAGAGATGTAAATGAGATTGATCCGGAGAATGCAACATCTCCTAAGCCCAATGAACTCCCCATTTCTGATCTTACCCATTCTCTTTAATTTCTGTCATTTACATTTATGAGCAATTCCCCCATTCCCATTTAAGATTCTGCAATTTACTTTCTGCCATTTACTTTCCCGCCATTTAATTTTCTGCAATTTTCAACTAAATTTATGATTCGCTCAACTAGAACATTCCTCTAATTAAAGTTGCTTGATCAAACAATCCTTGTGGGATTCAACCTCACTCTATTGTGAGTTTTTACTTGATGACAAATTCGGTACACTTGCCGAAGGAAATTTGTTATGAGACAAGTTTTTCGTGCATCAAGTTTATGGTGCCATTGCCGGGGATTGATTGTGCATCGACAATGATTAGATTGGAGGATAACTAGATTGAGCATTTTAATTTTGTTTGATTTAAATTCCTGTTTGAGTTATTTACTTCCCGTTTTAGTTAATTTCTTCCCTTACCCCTACTTTTCTTTGTTATTTACACTTCATCGCACTAACCCACTAATTGTTTGATATATTGCATCACTCACACTAACAGTAATTCTGACAGATATACTTTCTGCACATCTTCTCTTTGCTTGTACTTGTTGGTTGTATGACAGGGAGAAGAAGCGGGGCTTCAACTTCCTTTGATTCTGAACCTGAGAGAACCTTCCTTAGATTAAGGAGGGAGGCAAGAGACAAACGTGTAGTTGGTGCTGAAGAAGAGGAGGAACACTTTGAGGAATACTTTGAACCAAACATGGAAGAAAACATGGAAAATCATCATGAAGAAGAGGCTCACAACCATGGCGGAAGAGGTCGAGCAAATCATGCTGGGGAGGATAGAAGAGTTTTAGGCTCTTACATCAATCCAAACCCAGGAAAATGTGGAAGTAGCATTCAAAAGCCAACCATCCATGCCAACAATTTTGAACTGAAGCCACAGCTCATCACCCTTGTGCAGAACAACTGTTCGTTCGGAGGAAGTGTCCAAGAGGACCCAAATCAACATTTAACCACCTTCCTGAGAATATGTGACATAGTGAAGTCTAATGGTGTTCATCCTGATGCCTATAGACTGCTCTTATTTCCATTCTCACTCAGGGATAAGGCAGCCAAGTGGCTGGAATCTTTCCCAAGGAAAAGCTTGACAACTTGGGAAGACGTGGTGAACAAATTCTTAGCAAGATTTTACCCTTCTCAAAGAATCAATAGGCTGAGAGCTGAGGTCCAAACCTTCAGGCAACAAGATGGTGAGACTCTATATGAAGCATGGGAAAGGTTTAAAGACCTAACAAGGAGGTGTCCACCTGACATGTTCAATGAATGGGTGCAGCTGCACATTTTCTATGAAGGGCTCTCTTATGAGTCAAAGAAGGTCGTAGACCATTCATCCGGAGGATCTTTGAACAAGAAGAAAACCATTGAGGAGGCTATAGATGTCATTGAAACAGTAGTAGAGAACGACTACTTCTATGCTTCCGAAAGAGGGAACACAAGAGGAGTAATGGAGCTAAACAATGTAGATGCTCTGTTGGCACAAAACAAGCTCATTACCCAGCAGCTGGCTGACCTCACCAAGAAGATGGAGAGAAACCAAGTAGCAGCAATCTCTACTTCATCAACAATCCAAGAAGGAGTGAATGAAGAAGCAGAGGGTAGTCAGGAGCAAGCCAACTACATTGGGAATTCACCTAGGCAGAACCATGATCCATACTCCAAGAATTACAACCCTGGATGGAGGAATCACCCAAACTTTGGGTGGGGAAATCAACAAGACCATAGCCTTGATCAAAGACGCCCAAATCCAAACAATTTCACATCTAGACCATATCAACATCCCAATAACAACACCTCTCCACATTCATATCAAGGCCAGAACAACCCTCCTCAACCTGACCTATCATCATTTGATGAAAGAATCTCAAGGATTGAAAATCTACTTGAAGATATATGCAAGGATATCCAAGACAACAAGGTGTTCAAGGAGGAAGTGCGAGCCAGTTTCAAGAATCAGGGAGACACAATCAAGAGGTTGGAATCTCAAGTAGGATATCTCTCTGAGCAAATTCCCAAACCCACAGATGGATTCCCAAGTGACACAGAGAAGAATCCGAGAGGTGAAACAAAGAAAGTAAGATGGGAAGATTGCAAGATGGTCACTATAAGTGATAAGGAGACTGAGGACAAGCCAAGCAAGCTATCAAAACAACCTGAAGATACCTCAACAGAGAAGGAGGAAAAAGAATACCAAGAACCAGAAATATCAAAACAGGAGCTGCTGAGACTCTATGCACCTTTTCCCCAACTGCTCAATGGTGCTGTGGAGAAGAGAATATACTCAAGATTTCTTGACTTGTTTGCATCTTTGCATGTGAACATACCATTCATCAAGACTATCCAAAAAATGCCTGCATATATCAAGTATATGAAGGAGCTGTGGTACACAAATTGTGAATCACACTTTTCACAACTCGTACCACTAACCAGCAAGTGCACTGGGTCGTCCAAGTAATACCTCACGTGAGTAAGGGTCGAATCCCACGGAGATTGTTGGTTTGAAGTAGTCTATGGTTATCTTGTAAATCTTAGTCAGGAAGTCAATTATGTTTATCAGTTGAATTGCGAATAACCAAGAGAGCATAAATTAAAGGTTACTTGTTATGCAGTAATGGAGAATATGTTGGAGTTTTGGAGATGCTTTGTCTTCTGAATCTCTACTTTCATCTGTCTTCTAATTCACGCACGCACGTCCTCCTATGGCAAGCTGTATGTAGGGGATCACCGTCGTCAATGGCTACATCCCATCCTCTCAGTGAAGAATGTGCTCACATGCTCTGTCACAGCACGGCTAATCATCTGTCGGTTCTCGATCATACTGGAATAGGATTCTTCATCCTTTTGCGTCTGTTACTAACGCCCAGCACTCGCGAGTTTGAAGCTCGTCACAGTCATTCGATCATTGAATCCTACTCAGAATACCACAGACAATGTTTAGACTTTCCGGATTCTCATGAATGCCGCCATCAGTTCTAGCTTATACCACGGAGATTCCGATTAAGGAATCTAAGAGATACTCATTCAATCGGATATAGAACGGAGGTGGTTGTCAGGCACACGTTCATGGTTTGAGGAAGGTGATGAATGTCACGGATCATCACCTTCATCACAGTTAAGCGCGAATGAACATCTTAGATAGGAACAAGCGTGTTTGAATGGAAAACATAAATACTTGCATTAATTCATCGAGACACAGCAGAGCTCCTCATCCCCAACAATGGAGTTTAGAGACTCATGCCGTCAAAGAGTACAAAGTTCAGATCTAAGAATGTCATGAGATACAAAATAAGTCTCTAAAAGTTGTTTAAATACTAAACTAGTAGCCTAGGTTTACAAAAAGTGAGTAGACTATGATAGATGGTGCAGAGATCCACTTCTGGGGCCCACTTGGTGTGTGCTGGGGCTGAGACTTAAGCAATTCACGTGCATAAGGCCATTTTGGGCGTTCAACGCCAGGTTTAGATCCATTTCTGGCGTTGAACTCCAACTTTTAATCCTTTTCTGGCGCTGGACGACAGAATTGGGCAGAGAACTGGCGTTGAACGCCAGTTTACGTCGTCTATCCTTGAGCAAAGTATGGACTATTATATATTGCTGGAAAGCCCTGGATGTCTACTTTCTAACGCAATTGGAAGCGAGCCATTTCGAGTTCTGTAGCTCCAGAAAATCCACTTTGAGTGCAGGGAGGTCAGAATCCAACAGCATCAGCAGTCCTTTTTCAGCCTGAATCAGATTTTTGCTCAGCTCCCTCAATTTCAGCCAGAAAAATACCTGAAATTATAGAAAAACACACAACTCATAGTAAAGTCCAAAAATATGAATTTTTCCTAAAAACTAATGGAAATAAACTAAAAACTAACTAAAACATACTAAAAACTATATGAAATTAACCCCAAAAAGCGTATAAAATATCCGCTCATCACAACACCAAACTTAAACTGTTGCTTGTCCTCAAGCAACTAAAGAAATAAAATAGAAGACTAATAAGTTGAGAAGCAATAATATCTTAGAGTTTTTGAGTGAAGCTCAGATTCTAATTAGATGAGCGGGACTAGTAGCTTTTTGCTTCTGAATAGTTTTGGCATCTCACTTTATCCATTGAAGCTCAGAGTGATTAGCATCTATAGGAACTTAGAATTCAGATAGTGTTATTGATTCTCCTATTTCAATGTGATGATTCTTGAACACAGCTATTTTATGAGTCTTGGCCGTGGCCCTAAGCACTTTGTTTTCCAGTATTACCACCGGATACATAAATGCCACAGACACATAATTGGGTGAACCTTTTCAGATTGTGGCTCAGCTTTGCTAAAGCCTCCAATTAGAGGTGTCCAGGGTTCTTAAGCACACTCTTCTTTTTGCTTTGGACCTAGACTTTAACCGCTCAGTCTCAAGTTCTCACTTGACACCTACACGCCACAAGCACATGGTTAGGGACAACTTGGTTTAGCCGCTTAGACCAGGATTTTATTCCTTTAGGCCCTCCTATCCACTGATGCTCAAAGCCTTGGGATCCTTTTTATTTGCCCTTGCCTTTTGGTTTTAAGGGTTATTGGCTTTTTGCTCTTGCCTCTTGGTTTTAAGAGCTTTTGGCTTTTTCTGCTTGCTTTTTCTTTTTCTTTCTATATTTTTTTTTCGCCTATTTTATTATATATATATTTTTTTCTGCAAGCTTTGTTCTTTGCTGCTTTTTCTTGCTTCAAGAATCATTTTTATGATTTTTCAGATTATCAATAACATGTCTCATGTTCATCATTCTTTCAAGAGCCAACATATTTAACAGTCTTAAACAACAAATTCAAAAGACATATGCACTGTTCAAGCATTCATTCAGAAGACAGAAAGCATTGCCACCACATGTTACTAATTAGAATTTTTCTTATTAAAAA
Source organism: Arachis hypogaea (assembly GCF_003086295.3). NCBI lineage: Eukaryota > Viridiplantae > Streptophyta > Magnoliopsida > Fabales > Fabaceae > Arachis > Arachis hypogaea. Next base: position 40,814,035 of record NC_092046.1, on the reverse strand, counting down.
CTCAAAATTTTATTGCCTCTTATTCAAAAGATCTACTATTTTATTCATGTTTGCTGATGATGAGAAAAATAGACTATAACTTAATTGGGGATAAAATCAAAATAGACACTAATTACTACTAATGATCATGTAATGAAGACACAAACATAGATAAGCACTTAACATAGAGAAAACGAAAAACAGAGAAAGTAAGAACAAGGAACGAGTCCACCTTAGTGATGATGGCATTTCCTTCTTGAGGTACCAGTGATGTTCTTGAGCTCTTTTATGTCTCTTCCTTGCCTTTGCGGCTTGATTCCTAGTGATTTTTTTGTATTTCTATCCTCAGTTGCTTCCAATAATTATGTGGAGAGAAGTGCATCCCCTGAGGTATCTCAGGGATCTCTTGATTTGCAGCCACATGTTCTACCACTGAGCTATAGATTCTTCACATAATTGTTTTACCACACCAAACTTAGAATGTTGCTCGCCCTCGAGCAAAAGAAGAGGGAATAGTTGAAGAAGAAGATGTGGGAAAAAAAAAACTAGGATTATGAGGAGGGAAGGTGGGGATCCTGTGGGGTCCACAGATCTTGAAATGATCCTGTGAGGTCCACAGATCTTGAGGTGTCAAGGCATTTACATCCCTGTACCAATTTAGGCATGCAAAATGCCCTTGCACACAACTCTGGGAGTTCAGCGCCAGGTTGGTGCCCATTTTGGGCGTTCAACGCCCATTTACTAGCCATTTCTGGCGTTGAACGCCAGAACCATGCTTGTTCTGGGCGTTCAGCACCAGGATGTTGCCCATTTTGGGCGTTCAGCGCCAGAACCATGCTCTGTTCTGGCGTTGAACGCCAGACAGGTGCTTCCTCCAGGGTGTGATTTTTCTTCTGCTGTTTTTGATTCTGTTTTCAATTTTTAATATTTATTTTATGACTCCACATGATCATGAACCTAATAAAACATGAAAAACCATGAAAATAAATAAAAATTGGGTTGCCTCCCAACAAGCGCTTCTTTAATGTCCTTAGCTGGACCTTGCTGAGCTTTTAATCTAGCTTCAACCTTGAGCACTCTTGCTCAACATTGCCTTCAAGATAGTGCTTGATTCTCTGTCTATTAACAATGAACTTCTTGTCAGAGTCAATATCTTGAAGCTCTATATAACCAGATGGTGATACGCTTGTAATCACGTATGGTCCCCTCCACCGGGATTTCAATTTCCCGGGGAATAGCCTGAGTCTAGAGTTGAACAGCAGAACCTTCTGTCCTGGTTCAAAGATTCTAGATGACAGCTTTCTGTCATGCCATTTTTTTATTTGTCTTTATAAAGCTTGGCATTTTCGAAAGCTGTGACTCTGAACTCCTCTAGCTCATTTAGCTGGAGCAATCTTTTTTCTCCTGCTAATTTGGCATCAAAGTTTAGGAATCTGGTTGCCCAGTAGGCCTTATGTTCCAGTTCCACGGGCAGGTGACATGCCTTACCATACACCAGTTGGTATGGAGAGATTCCTATAGGGGTCTTGAATGCTGTTCTGTAAGCCCACAGAGCATCATCCAAGCTCCGTGCTCAATCCTTTCTACGGGTATTTACTGTCCGTTCTAGGATTCTCTTTAATTCTCTGTTAGAGACTTCAGCTTGCCCATTAGTTTGTGGATGATATGGAGTAGCCACCTTGTGGCGAATTCCATACCGAACCATGGCAGAGTAAAGCTGTTTATTGCAGAAGTGAGTGCCCCCATCACTGATTAGTACTCTAGGGACACCAAATCTGCTAAAGATATGTTTCTAGAGGAACTTCAGCACTGTCTTAGTATCATTGGTGGGTGTGGCAATGACCTCAACCCATTTTGATACATAGTCAACTGCCACCAGAAAATAAGTGTTTGAGTATGATGGTGGGAAAGGTCCCATGAAGTCAATTCCCCATACGTCAAACAACTCAATTTCCAATATTCCTTGTTGAGGCATGGCGTAACCATGAGGCAGATTACCAGCTCTTTGGCAACTGTCACAGTTACGTACAAACTCTCGGGAATCTTTATAGAGTGTGGGCCAATAGAAGCCACATTGGAGGACCTTGGTTTCTGTTCGCTCACCTCCGAAATGGCCTCCATATTGAGATCCATGGCAATGCCATAGGATCCTCTGCGCCTCCTCTCTAGGCACACACCTACGGATTATTCCGTCTGTACATCTCTTAAAGAGATAGGGTTCATCCCACAAGTAGTACTTTGCATCAGTAATTAATTTCTTCTTTTGTATTCTGTTGTACTCCTTGGGTATGAACCTTGCAGCTTTATAGTTTGCAATATCGGCAAACCATGGTGCTTCCTGAATGGCAAATAAATGCTCATCCGGAAACGTCTCAGAGATCTCAAGAGAGGGGAGGGACGTCCCTTCTACTGGCTCTATCCGGGACAGATGATCAGCCACTTGGTTCTCTGTCCCTTTTCTGTCTCTTATTTCTATATCAAACTCTTGCAGAAGCAACACCCATCTGATGAGCCTGGGTTTTGAATCCTGCTTTGTGAGTAGATATTTAAGAGCAGTATGATCAGTATACACAATCACTTTTGATCCTACTAAGTATAATCTGAACTTGTCAATGGCGTAAACCACTGCAAGTAATTCTTTTTCTGTGGTTGTGTAGTTTTTCTGGGCATCATTTAAAACGCGACTAGCATAATAAATGACATGCAGAAGCTTGTCATGCCTCTGTCCCAATACTGCACCAATGGCGTGATCACTGGCATCACACATTAGCTCAAATGGTAACGTCCAGTCTGGTGCAGAAATGACTGGTGCTGTGACCAGCTTAGCTTTCAGCGTTTCGAACGCCTGCAGGCACTCTGTGTCAAACACAAATGGCGTGTCAGCAGCTAGCAGATTGCTTAGAGGTTTTGCAATTTTTGAAAAATCCTTTATAAACCTCCTATAGAATCCTACGTGCCCCAGAAAGCTTCTGATTGCCTTAACATTGGCAGGTGGTGGTAATTTTTCAATTACCTCTATTTTTGCTTGATCCACCTCTATTCCCTTGTTTAAAATTTTATGCCCAAGAACAATCCCTTCAGTCACCATGAAGTGACATTTTTCCCAGTTTAAAACTAGGTTGGTTTCTTGGCATCTTTTCAGAACAAGTTTCAGGTGATCAAGACAGGAGCTGAATGAGTCTCCATATACTGAGAAGTCATCCATGAAGACTTCCAGAAATTTTTCCACCATATCAGAGAAAATAGAGAGCATGCATCTCTGGAAGGTTGCAGGCGCATTACACAGCCCAAATGGCATCCTTCTATAAGCAAACACTCCAGATGGACATGTGAATGCTGTTTTCTCTTAATCCTGGGGATCTACTGCAATCTGGTTATAGCCTGAGTAGCCATCCAAAAAGCAGTAATAATCATGACCTGCTAGTCTTTCTAGCATCTGGTCTATGAATGGTAAAGGAAAATGATCCTTTCTGGTGGCTGTATTGAGCCTTCTGTAGTCAATACACATGCGCCACCCTGTAACTGTTCTTGTAGGAACCAGTTCATTTTTTTCATTATGAATCACTGTCATGCCTCCTTTTTTTGGGACGACTTGGACAGGACTCACCCAGGGGCTATCAGAAATAGGATAAATAATCCCAGCCTCTAGTAATTTGGTGACCTCTTTCTGCACCACTTCTTTCATGGCTGGATTTAGCTGCCTCTGTGGTTGAACCACTGGTTTAGCATTATCCTCCAATAAGATTTTGTGCATGCATCTAGCTGGGCTTATGCCCTTAAGGTCACCTATGGACCTCCCAAGAGCTGTCTTGTGTGTCCTTAGCACTTGAATAAGTGCCTCCTCTTCCACTTGAATCCAAGAAGGAGTGAATGAAGAAGCAGAGGGTAGTCAGGAGCAAGCCAACTACATTGGGAATTCACCTAGGCAGAACCATGATCCATACTCCAAGAATTACAACCCTGGATGGAGGAATCACCCAAACTTTGGGTGGGGAAATCAACAAGACCATAGCCTTGATCAAAGACGCCCAAATCCAAACAATTTCACATCTAGACCATATCAACATCCCAATAACAACACCTCTCCACATTCATATCAAGGCCAGAACAACCCTCCTCAACCTGACCTATCATCATTTGATGAAAGAATCTCAAGGATTGAAAATCTACTTGAAGATATATGCAAGGATATCCAAGACAACAAGGTGTTCAAGGAGGAAGTGCGAGCCAGTTTCAAGAATCAGGGAGACACAATCAAGAGGTTGGAATCTCAAGTAGGATATCTCTCTGAGCAAATTCCCAAACCCACAGATGGATTCCCAAGTGACACAGAGAAGAATCCGATAGGTGAAACAAAGAAAGTAAGATGGGAAGATTGCAAGATGGTCACTATAAGTGATAAGGAGACTGAGGACAAGCCAAGCAAGCTATCAAAACAACCTGAAGATACCTCAACAGAGAAGGAGGAAAAAGAATACCAAGAACCAGAAATATCAAAACAGGAGCTGCTGAGACTCTATGCACCTTTTCCCCAACTGCTCAATGGTGCTGTGGAGAAGAGAATATACTCAAGATTTCTTGACTTGTTTGCATCTTTGCATGTGAACATACCATTCATCAAGACTATCCAAAAAATGCCTGCATATATCAAGTATATGAAGGAGCTGTGGTACACAAATTGTGAATCACACTTTTCACAACTCGTACCACTAACCAGCAAGTGCACTGGGTCGTCCAAGTAATACCTCACGTGAGTAAGGGTCGAATCCCACGGAGATTGTTGGTTTGAAGTAGTCTATGGTTATCTTGTAAATCTTAGTCAGGAAGTCAATTATGTTTATCAGTTGAATTGCGAATAACCAAGAGAGCATAAATTAAAGGTTACTTGTTATGCAGTAATGGAGAATATGTTGGAGTTTTGGAGATGCTTTGTCTTCTGAATCTCTACTTTCATCTGTCTTCTAATTCACGCACGCACGTCCTCCTATGGCAAGCTGTATGTAGGGGATCACCGTCGTCAATGGCTACATCCCATCCTCTCAGTGAAGAATGTGCTCACATGCTCTGTCACAGCACGGCTAATCATCTGTCGGTTCTCGATCATACTGGAATAGGATTCTTCATCCTTTTGCGTCTGTTACTAACGCCCAACACTCGCGAGTTTGAAGCTCGTCACAGTCATTCGATCATTGAATCCTACTCAGAATACCACAGACAATGTTTAGACTTTCCGGATTCTCATGAATGCCGCCATCAGTTCTAGCTTATACCACGGAGATTCCGATTAAGGAATCTAAGAGATACTCATTCAATCGGATATAGAACGGAGGTGGTTGTCAGGCACACGTTCATGGTTTGAGGAAGGTGATGAATGTCACGGATCATCACCTTCATCACAGTTAAGCGCGAATGAACATCTTAGATAGGAACAAGCGTGTTTGAATGGAAAACATAAATACTTGCATTAATTCATCGAGACACAGCAGAGCTCCTCATCCCCAACAATGGAGTTTAGAGACTCATGCCGTCAAAGAGTACAAAGTTCAGATCTAAGAATGTCATGAGATACAAAATAAGTCTCTAAAAGTTGTTTAAATACTAAACTAGTAGCCTAGGTTTACAAAAAGTGAGTAGACTATGATAGATGGTGCAGAGATCCACTTCTGGGGCCCACTTGGTGTGTGCTGGGGCTGAGACTTAAGCAATTCACGTGCATAAGGCCATTTTGGGCGTTCAACGCCAGGTTTAGATCCATTTCTGGCGTTGAACTCCAACTTTTAATCCTTTTCTGGCGCTGGACGACAGAATTGGGCAGAGAACTGGCGTTGAACGCCAGTTTACGTCGTCTATCCTTGAGCAAAGTATGGACTATTATATATTGCTGGAAAGCCCTGGATGTCTACTTTCTAACGCAATTGGAAGCGAGCCATTTCGAGTTCTGTAGCTCCAGAAAATCCACTTTGAGTGCAGGGAGGTCAGAATCCAACAGCATCAGCAGTCCTTTTTCAGCCTGAATCAGATTTTTGCTCAGCTCCCTCAATTTCAGCCAGAAAAATACCTGAAATTATAGAAAAACACACAACTCATAGTAAAGTCCAAAAATATGAATTTTTCCTAAAAACTAATGGAAATAAACTAAAAACTAACTAAAACATACTAAAAACTATATGAAATTAACCCCAAAAAGCGTATAAAATATCCGCTCATCACAACACCAAACTTAAACTGTTGCTTGTCCTCAAGCAACTAAAGAAATAAAATAGAAGACTAATAAGTTGAGAAGCAATAATATCTTAGAGTTTTTGAGTGAAGCTCAGATTCTAATTAGATGAGCGGGACTAGTAGCTTTTTGCTTCTGAATAGTTTTGGCATCTCACTTTATCCATTGAAGCTCAGAGTGATTAGCATCTATAGGAACTTAGAATTCAGATAGTGTTATTGATTCTCCTATTTCAATGTGATGATTCTTGAACACAGCTATTTTATGAGTCTTGGCCGTGGCCCTAAGCACTTTGTTTTCCAGTATTACCACCGGATACATAAATGCCACAGACACATAATTGGGTGAACCTTTTCAGATTGTGGCTCAGCTTTGCTAAAGCCTCCAATTAGAGGTGTCCAGGGTTCTTAAGCACACTCTTCTTTTTGCTTTGGACCTAGACTTTAACCGCTCAGTCTCAAGTTCTCACTTGACACCTACACGCCACAAGCACATGGTTAGGGACAACTTGGTTTAGCCGCTTAGACCAGGATTTTATTCCTTTAGGCCCTCCTATCCACTGATGCTCAAAGCCTTGGGATCCTTTTTATTTGCCCTTGCCTTTTGGTTTTAAGGGTTATTGGCTTTTTGCTCTTGCCTCTTGGTTTTAAGAGCTTTTGGCTTTTTCTGCTTGCTTTTTCTTTTTCTTTCTATATTTTTTTTCGCCTATTTTATTATATATATATTTTTTCTGCAAGCTTTGTTCTTTGCTGCTTTTTCTTGCTTCAAGAATCATTTTTATGATTTTTCAGATTATCAATAACATGTCTCATGTTCATCATTCTTTCAAGAGCCAACATATTTAACAGTCTTAAACAACAAATTCAAAAGACATATGCACTGTTCAAGCATTCATTCAGAAGACAGAAAGCATTGCCACCACATGTTACTAATTAGAATTTTTCTTATTAAAAACTCAAAATTTTATTGCCTCTTATTCAAAAGATCTACTATTTTATTCATGTTTGCTGATGATGAGAAAAATAGACTATAACTTAATTGGGGATAAAATCAAAATAGACACTAATTACTACTAATGATCATGTAATGAAGACACAAACATAGATAAGCACTTAACATAGAGAAAACGAAAAACAGAGAAAGTAAGAACAAGGAACGAGTCCACCTTAGTGATGATGGCATTTCCTTCTTGAGGTACCAGTGATGTTCTTGAGCTCTTTTATGTCTCTTCCTTGCCTTTGCGGCTTGATTCCTAGTGATTTTTTTGTATTTCTATCCTCAGTTGCTTCCAATAATTATGTGGAGAGAAGTGCATCCCCTGAGGTATCTCAGGGATCTCTTGATTTGCAGCCACATGTTCTACCACTGAGCTATAGATTCTTCACATAATTGTTTTACCACACCAAACTTAGAATGTTGCTCGCCCTCGAGCAAAAGAAGAGGGAATAGTTGAAGAAGAAGATGTGGGAAAAAAAAAACTAGGATTATGAGGAGGGAAGGTGGGGATCCTGTGGGGTCCACAGATCTTGAAATGATCCTGTGAGGTCCACAGATCTTGAGGTGTCAAGGCATTTACATCCCTGTACCAATTTAGGCATGCAAAATGCCCTTGCACACAACTCTGGGAGTTCAGCGCCAGGTTGGTGCCCATTTTGGGCGTTCAACGCCCATTTACTAGCCATTTCTGGCGTTGAACGCCAGAACCATGCTTGTTCTGGGCGTTCAGCACCAGGATGTTGCCCATTTTGGGCGTTCAGCGCCAGAACCATGCTCTGTTCTGGCGTTGAACGCCAGACAGGTGCTTCCTCCAGGGTGTGATTTTTCTTCTGCTGTTTTTGATTCTGTTTTCAATTTTTAATATTTATTTTATGACTCCACATGATCATGAACCTAATAAAACATGAAAAACCATGAAAATAAATAAAAATTGGGTTGCCTCCCAACAAGCGCTTCTTTAATGTCCTTAGCTGGACCTTGCTGAGCTTTTAATCTAGCTTCAACCTTGAGCACTCTTGCTCAACATTGCCTTCAAGATAGTGCTTGATTCTCTGTCTATTAACAATGAACTTCTTGTCAGAGTCAATATCTTGAAGCTCTATATAACCAGATGGTGATACGCTTGTAATCACGTATGGTCCCCTCCACCGGGATTTCAATTTCCCGGGGAATAGCCTGAGTCTAGAGTTGAACAGCAGAACCTTCTGTCCTGGTTCAAAGATTCTAGATGACAGCTTTCTGTCATGCCACTTTTTTTATTTGTCTTTATAAAGCTTGGCATTTTCGAAAGCTGTGACTCTGAACTCCTCTAGCTCATTTAGCTGGAGCAATCTTTTTTCTCCTGCTAATTTGGCATCAAAGTTTAGGAATCTGGTTGCCCAGTAGGCCTTATGTTCCAGTTCCACGGGCAGGTGACATGCCTTACCATACACCAGTTGGTATGGAGAGATTCCTATAGGGGTCTTGAATGCTGTTCTGTAAGCCCACAGAGCATCATCCAAGCTCCGTGCTCAATCCTTTCTACGGGTATTTACTGTCCGTTCTAGGATTCTCTTTAATTCTCTGTTAGAGACTTCAGCTTGCCCATTAGTTTGTGGATGATATGGAGTAGCCACCTTGTGGCGAATTCCATACCGAACCATGGCAGAGTAAAGCTGTTTATTGCAGAAGTGAGTGCCCCCATCACTGATTAGTACTCTAGGGACACCAAATCTGCTAAAGATATGTTTCTAGAGGAACTTCAGCACTGTCTTAGTATCATTGGTGGGTGTGGCAATGACCTCAACCCATTTTGATACATAGTCAACTGCCACCAGAAAATAAGTGTTTGAGTATGATGGTGGGAAAGGTCCCATGAAGTCAATTCCCCATACGTCAAACAACTCAATTTCCAATATTCCTTGTTGAGGCATGGCGTAACCATGAGGCAGATTACCAGCTCTTTGGCAACTGTCACAGTTACGTACAAACTCTCGGGAATCTTTATAGAGTGTGGGCCAATAGAAGCCACATTGGAGGACCTTGGTTTCTGTTCGCTCACCTCCGAAATGGCCTCCATATTGAGATCCATGGCAATGCCATAGGATCCTCTGCGCCTCCTCTCTAGGCACACACCTACGGATTATTCCGTCTGTACATCTCTTAAAGAGATAGGGTTCATCCACAAGTAGTACTTTGCATCAGTAATTAATTTCTTCTTTTGTATTCTGTTGTACTCCTTGGGTATGAACCTTGCAGCTTTATAGTTTGCAATATCGGCAAACCATGGTGCTTCCTGAATGGCAAATAAATGCTCATCCGGAAACGTCTCAGAGATCTCAAGAGAGGGGAGGGACGTCCCTTCTACTGGCTCTATCCGGGACAGATGATCAGCCACTTGGTTCTCTGTCCCTTTTCTGTCTCTTATTTCTATATCAAACTCTTGCAGAAGCAACACCCATCTGATGAGCCTGGGTTTTGAATCCTGCTTTGTGAGTAGATATTTAAGAGCAGTATGATCAGTATACACAATCACTTTTGATCCTACTAAGTATAATCTGAACTTGTCAATGGCGTAAACCACTGCAAGTAATTCTTTTTCTGTGGTTGTGTAGTTTTTCTGGGCATCATTTAAAACGCGACTAGCATAATAAATGACATGCAGAAGCTTGTCATGCCTCTGTCCCAATACTGCACCAATGGCGTGATCACTGGCATCACACATTAGCTCAAATGGTAACGTCCAGTCTGGTGCAGAAATGACTGGTGCTGTGACCAGCTTAGCTTTCAGCGTTTCGAACGCCTGCAGGCACTCTGTGTCAAACACAAATGGCGTGTCAGCAGCTAGCAGATTGCTTAGAGGTTTTGCAATTTTTGAAAAATCCTTTATAAACCTCCTATAGAATCCTACGTGCCCCAGAAAGCTTCTGATTGCCTTAACATTGGCAGGTGGTGGTAATTTTTCAATTACCTCTATTTTTGCTTGATCCACCTCTATTCCCTTGTTTGAAATTTTATGCCCAAGAACAATCCCTTCAGTCACCATGAAGTGACATTTTTCCCAGTTTAAAACTAGGTTAGTTTCTTGGCATCTTTTCAGAACAAGTTTCAGGTGATCAAGACAGGAGCTGAATGAGTCTCCATATACTGAGAAGTCATCCATGAAGACTTCCAGAAATTTTTCCACCATATCAGAGAAAATAGAGAGCATGCATCTCTGGAAGGTTGCAGGCGCATTACACAGCCCAAATGGCATCCTTCTATAAGCAAACACTCCAGATGGACATGTGAATGTTGTTTTCTCTTAATCCTGGGGATCTACTGCAATCTGGTTATAGCCTGAGTAGCCATCCAAAAAGCAGTAATAATCATGACCTGCTAGTCTTTCTAGCATCTGGTCTATGAATGGTAAAGGAAAATGATCCTTTCTGGTGGCTGTATTGAGCCTTCTGTAGTCAATACACATGCGCCACCCTGTAACTGTTCTTGTAGGAACCAGTTCATTTTTTTCATTATGAATCACTGTCATGCCTCCTTTTTTTGGGACGACTTGGACAGGACTCACCCAGGGGCTATCAGAAATAGGATAAATAATCCCAGCCTCTAGTAATTTGGTGACCTCTTTCTGCACCACTTCTTTCATGGCTGGATTTAGCTGCCTCTGTGGTTGAACCACTGGTTTAGCATTATCCTCCAATAAGATTTTGTGCATGCATCTAGCTGGGCTTATGCCCTTAAGGTCACCTATGGACCTCCCAAGAGCTGTCTTGTGTGTCCTTAGCACTTGAATAAGTGCCTCCTCTTCCTGTGAATTTAAAGCAGAGCTTATGATCACTGGAAAAGTGTCACCTTCTCCCAGAAATGCGTATTTCAAGGATGGTGGTAATGGCTTGAGCTCGGGTTTAGGAGGTTTTTCCTCTTCCAGAAGAAATTTCAGAGGCTCTTTCATGTCCTCTGAATCCTCTAAATCAGGCTGAACATCTTTAAAGATGTTTTCCAACTCTGATTCAAGACTCTCAGCCATGTTGATCTCTTCTACCAAAGAGTCAATAAGATCAACTTTCATGCAGTCTTTTGATGTGTCTGGATGCTGCATGGCTTTGACAGCATTCAACTTGAATTCATCATCATTGACTCTCAGGGTTATTTCTCCCTGTTGGACGTCAATGAGGGATCGTCCAGTTGCTAGGAAGGGTCTTCCTAGAATGAGGGTAGCACTCTTGTGCTCCTCTATTTCCAGCACAACAAAGTCAGTGGGAAAGGCGAATGGCCCAACTCTGACAATCATGTCTTCAATCACGCCTGATGGGTATTTAGTGGAACCATCAGCAAGTTGGAAACATATCCGGGTTGGTTCAACTTCTTTAGTTAAGCCAAGCTTTCTGATAGTGGATGCAGGTATTAGGTTGATGCTTGCCCCAAGATCGCATAAAGCTGTCTTGGTGCAATTACCTTCTAATATGCATGGTATCAGAAAACTCCCAGGGTCTTTAAGCTTCTCAGGAAAGCTTTTCAGAATGACTGCACTACATTCTTCAATGAGGAGAACTCTTTCTGTTTCTCTCCAATCCTTTTTATGACTCAAGATCTCTTTCATGAACTTGGCATAAGAAGGTATTTGCTCAAGTGCTTCTGCAAATGGAATCTTTATTTCAAGAGTCCTGAGATAATCTGCAAAGCGAGCAAATTGCTTATCCTGTTCCTCTTTCCGGAGTTTTTGAGGATAAGGTATCTTGGCTTTATATTCCTCAACCGTAGTTGCTGCAGGTTTATTGCCTACAGAAGTGGTTGAAGAAGCCTTTTTAGAGGGGTTGTTATCAGCATTTGTGTGTGTCTGATCCCTCACTGGCAATTGAGTGCCAGAGTTAGAAACTTGGAGTGACGTTAGACGCCAACTGCTTGTCTGTTCCTGGCGTCTGAACGCTAGAATTATGCCCATTTTGGGCGTTCAGCGCCAGATCTTGCCCAGTTTGGGTGTTCAACGCCAGATCCTTGCCCATTTCTGGCGTTGAACGCCAGTTTTGCCTTGTTTCTGGCGTTGAACGCCAGTTTTGGGCATGGACTGGGCGTTCAGCGCCAGCCTTCCACCAATTTTCTGGCGTTTTAGTGCCAGAATTATTTTTCCCTGGGCTCTTACTGTCCTCAGGTGAATTTTGGATGGTTTGCTCATTCCTTAGCTTTTTGCTGCCTTGAGGTGGGGTATTTAATATTTTCCCACTTCTTAATTGAACTGCTTGGCATTCTTCTGTTATTTGTCTTGACAGCTGCTGCTTTGTTTGCTTAAACTGTTCTTCCATATGTATATTAGCCATCCTTGTCTCTTGTAGTCTATCTTTGAATTCGGCTAATTGCTTTGTTAGGAAGTCCAATTGCTGATTGAATTCAGCAGCTTGTTTTACAGGACTGAGTTTAGCAGTTACTGTTTTAACCTCTTCATTCATGGAGGGGTTGCTGCTTAGGTACAGATGCTGATTCCTGGCAACTGTATCAATGAGCTCTTGAGCCTCTTCAATTGTCTTTCTCATGTGGATAGATCCACCAACTGAGTAATCTAGAGACATCTGAGCTCCTTCTGCAAGTCCATAGTAGAAGATGTCTAACTAAACCCACTCTGAAAATATTTCAGAGGGGCATTTTCTTAGCATCTCTCTGTATCTCTCCCAGGCATCATAAAGAGATTCATTATCTCCTTGTTTAAAGCCTTGGATGTCCAGCCTTAGCTGTGTCATCCTTTTTGGAGGGAAATATTGATTCAGGAATTTTTCTGTCAGCTGTTTCCATGTTCTTATGCTGGCCTTAGGTTGGTTATTCAACCACCTCTTAGCTTGATCTTTTACAGCGAATGGAAACAGTAATAGTCTGTAGACATTCTGATCTATTTCTTTATCATGTACTGTGTCAGCAATTTGTAAAAACTGTGCCAGAAACTCTGTAGGTTCTTCCTGTGGAAGACCGGAATATTGGCAACTTTGCTGCACCATGATAATGAGCTGAGGATTCAACTCAAAGCTACTGACTCCAATGGAGGGTATGTAGATACTACTCCCATATGAAGCAGTAGAGGGGTTAGAATATGACCCCAGAGTCCTCCTGGACTGTTCATTTCCGCTTAGGTCCATGATGGAGAAAGGGAGATGATGTAAAATAGAGAAAATATTATTTATTTATTTATTTATTTATTTCAAAAATAAAATAAATTAATAAAATAAATAAGAATAGGTGAAGATTTTCGAAAAGATGAGGGAAGAGAAAGTGGTAAGGGAGTTTTGAAAAAGATATGATTTAGAAAAGATTTTAAATTTTGAAAAAAAAATTTAAAAATTTTTTTTTAAAAATAATAATTTTCGAAAATTTGTTTTAAAATTAGAGAGAAAAGATATTTTTGAATTTAGTGAGGAGAGAGAAAAACAATAAAATAGCACAAGATTTAAAATTTTTAGATCTAATGCTCCTTGTTTTCGAAAAATTTGGAGAGAAAACACCAAGGAACACCAAACTTAAAAATTTTAAGATCAAAACACAAGGAAAACTCAAGAACACTTTGAAGACTCACAAGAACACAAGAACATGAAGAAGGAACACCAAACTTAAAATTTTTAGAAAACCAAACCAAAATTTTCGAAAATCAAGGGAAATCAACGGGAAAACACCAAACTTAAAGTTTGGCACAAAATTTAATAGAGAAAATATTATTTTTGAAAAAGATTTTAAAAAGAGTGTACCAAACTGCCACGGACTTAGACTAACGCTCTAGCCAATTGGGCAGTAAATGTAACACTTGTTTTAAAGAAGGATATTTTTAACCAAGAACAATAATAAGAGACTCTAAACCAAAAGAAAAATTTTCCTAATCTAAGCAACAAAATAATCCGTCAGTTGTTCAAACACAAACAATCCCCGGCAACGGCGCCAAAAACTTGGTGCACAAATTGTGAATCACACTTTTCACAACTCGTACCACTAACCAGCAAGTGCACTGGGTCGTCCAAGTAATACCTCACGTGAGTAAGGGTCGAATCCCACGGAGATTGTTGGTTTGAAGCAATCTATGGTTATCTTGTAAATCTTAGTCAGGAAGTCAATTATGTTTATCAGTTGAATTGCGAATAACCAAGAGAGCATAAATTAAAGGTTACTTGTTATGCAGTAATGGAGAATATGTTGGAGTTTTGGAGATGCTTTGTCTTCTGAATCTCTGCTTTCCTCTGTCTTCTAATTCACGCACGCACGTCCTCCTATGGCAAGCTGTATGTAGGGGATCACCGTCGTCAATGGCTACATCCCATCCTCTCAGTGAAGAATGTGCTCACATGCTCTGTCACAGCACGGCTAATCATCTGTCGGTTCTCGATCATATTGGAATAGGATTCTTCATCCTTTTGCGTCTGTCACTAACGCCCAGCACTCACGAGTTTGAAGCTCGTCACAGTCATTTGATCATTGAATCCTACTCGGAATACCACAGACAAGGTTTAGACTTTTCGGATTCTCATGAATGCCGCCATCAGTTCTAGCTTATACCACGGAGATTCCGATTAAGGAATCTAAGAGATACTCATTCAATCGGATATAGAACGGAGGTGGTTGTCAGGCACACGTTCATGGTTTGAGGAAGGTGATGAATGTCACGGATCATCACCTTCATCACAGTTAAGCGCGAATGAACATCTTAGATAGGAACAAGCGTGTTTGAATGGAAAACATAAATACTTGCATTAATTCATCGAGACACAGCAGAGCTCCTCACCCCCAACAATGGAGTTTAGAGACTCATGCTGTCAAAGAGTACAAAGTTCAGATCTAAGAATGTCATGAGATACAAAATAAGTCTCTAAAAGTTGTTTAAATACTAAACTAGTAGCCTAGGTTTACAAAAAGTGAGTAGACTATGATAGATGGTGCAGAGATCCACTTCTGGGGCCCACTTGGTGTGTGCTGGGGCTGAGACTTAAGCAATTCACGTGCATAAGGCCATTTTGGGCGTTCAACACCAGGTTTGGATCCATTTCTAGCGTTGAACTCCAACTTTTAATCCTTTTCTGGCGCTGGACGCCAGAATTAGGCAGAGAACTGGCGTTGAACGCCAGTTTATGTCGTCTATCCTTGAGCAAAGTATGGAGTATTATATATTGCTGGAAAGCCCTGGATGTCTACTTTCCAACGCAATTGGAAGCGCACTATTTCGAGTTTTGTAGCTCCAGAAAATCCACTTTGAGTGCAGGGAAGTCAGAATCCAACAACATCAGCAGTCCTTTTTCAGCCTGAATCAGATTTTTGCTCAGCTCCCTCAATTTCAGCCAGAAAAATACCTGAAATTACAGAAAAACACACAAATCATAGTAAAGTCCAGAAATATGAATTTTTCCTAAAAACTAATGGAAATAAACTAAAAACTAACTAAAACATACTAAAAACTATATGAAATTAACCCCAAAAAGCGTATAAAATATCCGCTCATCAAGCTGCTTCCTAGGAAAAGCTCACTCAAGGGAGGCCAGACTATAGTGATGAACAAGGGGTGCAGTGCCCTCATTCAACCACAGTTGCCTACGAAAAGAAAAGATCCAGGGAGTTTTCATGTCCCCTGTGCCATAGGAGAAACAATGTTTGATAGAGCACTCTGCGATTTGGGAGCAAGCATCAACTTAATACCCTTAGCCCTGGTGAAGAGACTGCAGATCAATGAGATATTGCCCACAGATGTGGTCATCAGGCTGGCTGACAAAACTCAAAAACAAGCAATAGGGGTGGTGGAAAATGTGTTGTTAAAGGTTGGGAAATACTACCTCCCAACAGACTTTGTCATCTTAGACATGGAGGAGAGTCACACTCACCCAATCATATTGGGAAGACCATTCCTAGCTACAACCAGAGCACTCATAGATGTGGAGCGAGGGGAGCTAATATTGAGGATCTATGATGAACAACTCAGCTTCAATGTCTTCAAACTCTCCCAAGAAGCTGACCAAGAAAATAAAGAACCAAGCAATGATCATAATGAGATGCTGACAGAGGAAACAAGCACTGAGGCAGCACCAACGCATCCGAAAACCCCACTGAAGGATGAACAAGGCAAACAACAATCGTCACAGCTCAAGGAGAAGCTGGAGGAACCTAAACCACCAGAGACATGTGAAGACAACAACAAAATGCACTTAGAAGAAGAAGTCGCCAAGAGTAGTGAAGCATCAAAAGAGACAAAGAAGAAGGTACCAAGGGGGTGGAGGAACAAGAAGATCCCTACAGAAGATTTCTCTCCAGGAGATAAAGTGATCTCAGCCTACTTCCCAGATATCCCACCTGATCTCCCCACTGTACCATCTCAGTTACCAAAAGTCTTCACTACTAATAGAGTTCTCTCCTTGGAGCATGTAGAGATCATTGATACAACCAATGGATATAAGTCCAAGGCAAGAGGGGAGGACTTGAAGCATTATCAACCTCCCTGATGAAGGAGAAACGTTAAGCTAGTAACGTTAAAGAAGCACTTCATGGGAGGCAACACATGTTTTATTAGCTTTTATTATTGAATAAGTCAATATTCATGAATTCCAACCCAAACTCGGTGAAGTCCTTATATTGCAGTATATAGCGAAGAACAAGTTTGGTGTTCAAAGCGTACCAAGAAAGCATGAATGCAACAGAGAGCATGCTAGTCTTGGAGCTTTGAACAAGACTTTTGATCACAGTGCTCCAAACTAAGTTTGGTCTCACCCCATGGTGCCACCAAAATACATATAAGGATACACAGTTAGTTAGTTAGTTGGAGTTCATGAATAAACAATCTAATCTTTTCTTTTCTTTATTAATTATAGCCGTAAAGGCTAAATTGTCTTTTTGATATTATGTCTTACTTTTCTTATTTTATCTTTATAGGAAAAGAAAAGAAGCATTAAAAGGGATGGATTGGACAACTAAACAAAGAAGGATCGGACACCACAAAAGGAGGGGCTACACACTTATTCTAAAAAGGGAATACATTGGAAAATGTTGCCATGCAACCTTGGAAAAATGGGACCCCTAAAAGACCGAGCAATCTCCATCATAAAGTGATGATCCTTGTCTTTTGTCCATGCATAACCCCAACCGTCCATCAAGTAACCACTCCATCAATCCACACCCTCCATTCTGTAACAACGTCCCTATATATGACCCTTGTTCCGTACCCACCTTCATGGTCATCACCCACTCTTCACAACTCTTTATTTCGGTACAAGACACTCCCTACTCCATTACAAACATTTCCCCCCTCACTCTCTTCATTGCAATAAAACCCTAAACAACCAAAAGTCTCCGCAACCTTACCACCTTCACATATTAACTATTATTCATGGCGTCTTCGAGTTCTAAAAGAAGGAAGGGAAATGAACCCATGGAGCAGCACCCATATGACGAAAAGAGATTTAGAAGCTTGCATCATGCATTGCAATACGGGTGGATGGTTGACAAGGAAATCATTTACGAGCTGGGATTTCAAGTGAAGAAAACTGAGTGTCCGGAAATCACAGAGAAGGTAGAAAAGAGAAGATGGGAGCTCCTCACTGACCCTGTCACTAAGGTGAATGCAAATCTCATAAGAGAATTTTATACAAATGCGGTCCGATATGATAAGAAAGATGAGTCATATACAAGCTTTGTGAGAGGAAAGATGGTGGATTTTGGTCCCATGAGTGTCATGAGGGCACTGAAGCTACGGTCCATACAGTTTGAAGAAGAAAGTTATCACTCAAGATTGGACAACCCCAATTATGACCAGATTTTGCGAGACATTTGTGTACCCAGAGCTGACTGGGAAAGGGGTGCGGGAAAGAAACCAAAGTTCATCAAGAGAACAAATCTCACTCCTGAAGCCAAGGGGTGGTTTGAGCTAGTGAGAAGGTCTATTCTCCCAGCTGCAAACAACTCGGAGATGAATGTCAAGAGAGCCACGATGGTGCACTATATACTGAAGGGAGGAGAAATCAAGGTTCATGAACTCATAGCTGAAGGCATTAGAAAGATGGCGGAGAAAAGCAACTCAAGAGGAACGTTAGGTTACCCCAGCACTATTTACCGAATATGCAAGAAAGCTAGGGTGGTTTTTGAAGATGAAGACCCCATGTGGATAAAGGAAGGCATCCCAATAATTGTACGAAGGATGAATGCTGCAGCAACCCCCCTGCCTCAACGGAAGCAAAGGAAGAGGACAGCCCCTCAAGTAGTGGAAGGACAAGTCTTAGAGGGGCAAGCACAACAGACCTTGGACAAGCACCAATTGCAGGAAGCCATTGATGGCTTGTCTAGACAATATTTGGAAAGCCAAGGAGCACAGAAAGAGCTTCAACTACAGATGATGGGGCAGCAAGAGGAAGCACTCTCAAGATGGATGACTCAGCAAGGTGAGTGGCAAAGGCAAATGATGGAACAGCAACTAAGTCAAGGACAACAATGGGGAGAAACATTCAACGGGATGGAACAAAGGCAAAATGAGCAACAAGAATCCATCCAGAGGATAATCAACATCCAAGCACATCAAGGGACACACATACATGAGATGAATCGAAGACAAATAGAACAGGCAGAACTATTGGACGAGCAAAGGGCATTCGTAGAAGGAGTTTACATGAGCGAGACAGGACATCACATAAACACGCAAGTCAGGCTCGGCTACTTAGTAGGAAACAAGGAGGACAAGCAAGGAAAAGAGCATGGACGACCACAAGAGTAAAAGGTGGTGGAGTTCCTTCTTTGTTCCATCTTTCTCTATGTTTTAGATAAGGAAGATCTTGTATGAAATAGAACTTGCTTCCATGTTATGTTTAAACCTTTTTCAATTCTGTCTTTTAAGTTTTTGGTATTGAAGAAGGTCTCTGTGTGCTAGTCTTTATGTTACTACACCATCTCCTTACTTAATTGTATGTTTGTCCCTTTAAATCAAATGAAAAAGAGAATGAGTGTGTTTTAAAAAGACCAGAGTGGAGTTCATAATATGGAAGTGCATTCATGAGTTTTTTTTTTTTTGGTGGGATCATAAGTTAGCTAAGTTGGTTCAACCATAAGGTGGGAAGACAACTATCTGTCATGAATACTATACTTGAGACACACCCTATGAGACTAGATAAATAAGAAGATTCTAATAAGAAAAAGGGAAAGAACAATCAAAGTTGAGGAATAAAAGAAAAAGACTAAGCAATAAGGCTAGGCACCAATGGTTTTAAATCTTGAGGCATGTGTCTGTGGTGTTCCTGTGTGAGGGATCTACTTGGATGAATAAGCTCTAAGGGGTGCCTTATCACTTGGTAACTTGGGTTAACTAACTCGGGATTATCAGCTGAAAGTCCACTATCAAGAGTAACCCTCACCACAGAACACTTAGTAACCCAAAGAGGTGCTGGACACCAAGGCCTCAAGAAAAGAAAATGAATAAACTATATGCCTGTGGTGTGTATGTATGGGGGAGAGACTTGAGGGAGTAAGTCCTTAAGGGTGTCTCAACACCTAGCACCTTGAACCAATTGGTTCGGGAGTGTTGGCTGAAAGCTTATCTTAAAGAGTTGCCCCCTTACAGAACACTTAGCCTAAGAACACAAATAAGCCCTGAAATAACAACAAAAAGATCAATAAATAAAAATTTCATGGGATGCAATCATAGTGAGTATTCTAGGATATGATAAAGGTCTGAAAGCCAGGAATGAACCTAAGTTGCTATGCATGAAACCACCATAAAACCAGGGACATGACTTCCACAAGAATGACTCATTTCTCTTGGTATCCCATTCATCATTCTCTTGTTCCAATACTTGCTTAGGGACAAGCAAGCTTTAAGTTTGGTGTTGTGATGCCAAGGCATTTTGGCCAGTTTCACTGACCTTTTCTTTATTGTTTTTAGGGTAGTTTCATGCATTTCCTTAGGAAATAAGCTAGTTTTAGGTAAATATTCACTTACACCTGGATTCAAGCATACATTGTGTATTTTACATGATTTCATGAGGGTTTTGCATGAGTTTAGTGACAAATTGTATGCTGCATTACCCATGACTTGGACTAGAATTTTGATGCACTCTATTGCCTGATTTCAGGACCAAAGGAAGCAAGGAATGGGAGGTAACTTGCAGAGTTAATGAGAAAAGTGACTGCCAATAACGCTCTCGAAGCCATCATTACCCACGTTAAGAGTCACGTTAACTAAGTTAACGTGAACTCTAATGTGAAGAAGGAAATTTGAGCCAACGTTAGTGACACTTAACATTATCACTAACGTTGGCCAATGCTCACAAGTGGCCACGTTAGAGTCCACGTTAACTTAGTTAACGTGGCCTCTAACGTTAAAAGGGGGAAAGGAAGCAAACGTTAGTGACATTCAACATTGTCACTAACGTTTGCCTAAGTGCACAATGCCACGTTAACTCCCACGTTAACTTGGTTAACGTGGAAGCTAACGTGAAGAGGCAAGAGTGGTCGACAACGTTAGTGACACCCAACATTGTCACTAACGTTGGAAGCAACCACACAACCCCAAGGAGCCACGTTAACTTCCACGTTAACTTAGTTAACGTGGAGGCTAACGTGAAAGAAGAAGGTGATGGCCGACGTTAGTGACACTCAACATTGTCACTAACGTTGGAAGGAGCCACACAAGCCACTATGAGCCACGTTAACTCCCACGTTAACTTAGTTAACGTGGAAGCTAACGTGGATGAGTAAGAGATGAGCCAACGTTAGTGACACTCAACATTGTCACTAACGTTGGGGATGGCTAAGCAATGCCACGTTAAAGAGCCACGTTAACTAAGTTAACGTGGGCTCTAACGTGAGACATGGGGGCACATTGGAACGTTAGTGACAATGTTGAGTGTCACTAACGTTCTCGAAGGATGGCAAGCCCACGTTAAAGAGCCACGTTAACTAAGTTAACGTGGGCTCTAACGTAGGAGCAATGGGGGCTTTTCAACGTTATTGGGAAAGTTAAGCCCCAATAACGTGTGCGAAGGACCTAGAGGCAATGTTAGTGGCAACGTTTGTGCCACTAACGTTGAAGTTAACGTGGCTTTTACTTAGGAACGTTAGTGAGAAAGTTGATTGTCACTAACATTCTCGAACTCATATTTTCACTAAACGTTAACACCCCTAACGCCCTGAGCTAAAGTCTCTGCCCACTTCACACTTTCTTTCTGCAAGTAAAGCCAAGCCTAAATGAAGAAAAGAACTGCTTCAAACTCAAGATCCAAAGGCCCAAGACTTGAAGAGCCAACTAGAAGATGAGAAGAGTAGTATATATAGGAGTAGCTTTGAATTATTTTGGGAGTTTGGGGAGTTGGAAAATAGCATAGAACTACTTCTTGTATTTACTTTCTCTGCACTTCTAGTTTTCATTATGTATTCTCCATCTTTGTTTTCATTTTCCAGAGCTATGAACAACTAAACCCCTTTCATTGGGTTAGGGAGCTCTGTTGTAATTTGATGGATCAATACTAGTTTTCATTATTCTTCTTCTATCTTTTCTCTTGATTTTACTTGAAAGCTTTCGATCTTCATCCAATTGGATAGTGATCTTGGAAAAGAAACTATTCATACTTGGATCTCTTCTGAACCTTGGAAGAGGAACGAAGAGATCAAGCTAGAAATGCTTTCTCATGCTGGACCAAATTGGGTTTGGATGGATATGTGACTATAATCCTCTCAATACTTGGTTTGGAAAATGCATGTGGTATAATCAGTGACCATACTTCATCTCTTCTCATGAGCAATTGACCAAGGAATTGGCTATTGATCAAGATTTGAGAGATTCAATTACAAGAAATTGTAATTCAATCACTTAAGATTGCCAAGGAGATCAATGAGTGCATTGATTGAGGAAGAGATGTAAATGAGATTGATCCGGAGAATGCAACATCTCCTAAGCCCAATGAACTCCCCATTTCTGATCTTACCCATTCTCTTTAATTTCTGTCATTTACATTTATGAGCAATTCCCCCATTCCCATTTAAGATTCTGCAATTTACTTTCTGCCATTTACTTTCCCGCCATTTAATTTTCTGCAATTCTCAACTAAATTTCTGATTCGCTCAACTAGAACATTCCTCTAATTAAAGTTGCTTGATCAATCAATCCTTGTGGGATTCGACCTCACTCTATTGTGAGTTTTTACTTGACGACAAATTCGGTACACTTGCCGAAGGAAATTTGTTATGAGACAAGTTTTCCGTGCATCAGTCCAGCCTTATTCCTGTTAACTGTGATGTTCAGTGCATACACCGTATGTCTAGAGTGCTGGGCTGTAAGGTAGCCTCCCTTCCGGTAAAATACTTGGGGATCCAGCTAGGAGTGAACCCGAGGTTGGTGAAGACTTGGAAGCCCATTATAGAAAAAGTGGAGTAGAAGCTGAGCATTTGGAAGGCTAAGATTCTAAATAAAGCCAGTAAGTTGGTGCTTATTAAATCTATTTTGAACAGCCTGCCAGTCTATTATTTGAGTTTGTATAAATTGCCAAAGGCTGTTGCAGAGAAACTGATTTCCTACAGAGGAGGTTCCTATGGAGTAAGGAGGATGGTAGGTTTGGTATGGAAATGGTTAGGTGGGAGGTGGTGCAGACCCCCAAAAAGCTAGGGGGCTAGGTGTCGGGGATGCCATGGTGCGTAACACAGCCCTTCTCTTTAAGTGGTGGTGGCGTTTTTCGAAGGAGGATTGCTCCTTATGGAAGAAGGTGGTATGCTCATGTAACAACCTCAACCCCAATGTGATGTTGTCATCCCAGGTGTTACCTACCCGGGGGGGGGCATGGAAGGATATCTGCCAACTACAGTTCAAAGATCAACAATTAAAACAGAAGATGATCAATGGGCTGTCTATGGAGATTGGCGATGGGAGAGGAACTCGGTTCTGGGAGGATGTATGGGTGCGTGGTGGGATCCTAAAAGATCTTTTTCCAAGGCTCTTCTCAGTTTCAAACCAAAGAGGATCTGTGATACGTGCTTCAAATGTTCGTGATATGAAGAGTTCAAGTGTTATTTAGAAGATATTAGTTTATATTTTTAGAATATTTTAATTTAAAAAATTTTGATTTTGTTTATTTAATTACTAGATTGGGCCTTATGTTTACGGGCTTTAGGGTTTTTCTTTGTTTTAACCTAATAAGAGGTTATACATACCTCCTTAGCTATTGTAGTCGTAGAATAGAATTTTTAGAGGTTTTGAAAGCCCCTTTTTTGGGCTGCGTTTATTTACAGAGACAGGACACTGAGACAGGGACACAGAGACACAAAATTGTGTTTGGCAGAGGAGACATGGACAGAGACAGTGTGTCCAGAGATACTGAATTAGTGTATTTTGTGTCCATCCTGACAGGAAGGACACGGAGACACTAACAAGGGACACAACTTATTTTTTATTTTTTCTTACTTTATTTTTGTTAATTTTTCATAATTATATATTTTATTATTATATTTTTCATCTCAAATTTTTTGAATGAAAAAAAATGAGAATAAATTGGATTTTCATAATTTGTTATAATTTATCACCAAACAGAATACAAGAACACAAAATTCTGTGTCTCTGTCCATCAGTGTCTTGTCCTGTCCTGTTCTCAGTGTCTTGTCCTGTCCTGTTCTCAAAAATAAATGCAGTCTTGGTTTCGTGATGAAACCATGGTGTAGACAAGTAAGGTTGAGGAGTCCCTCTCTTGTTGCATCGGGGAATTGAGTAGAAGGTTGAGGAGTCCCTTCGATTCAATTCCCAAACTATGGCATTGACAAGTTAGGTTAAGGAGTCCCTTTCTTGTTGCGTCAAGAAATTGGGTAGAAAGTAGAATGATTCTCTTTGTACTCAATTTCAATATATCCTTTTTGTTTCTATTTCAATTTTAATGTATCCATTTTTTAGTTTGAATCATTATCTTGTTTATCTTTTATTTCCGTATGGGTGCGTGGTGGGATCCTAAAAGATCTTTTTCCAAGGCTCTTCTCAGTTTCAAACCAAAGAGGATCTGTCATAGGGGATTGTGGGTTCTGGGACGGGTTAGAGTGGAGATGGAACTTCCAATGGAGGCGAGAGCTTTTCCAATGGGAGTTGGACTTAGTGCACCAGTTGCATGAAACATTAAGATTGGTTAATCTAGTATATGGTAGAGAGGACAGAGTTGTGTGGAAATTCGATAAATAGGGTGCACTTTCTACTAACTTCTTTGTGCAGGTGATGCAGGTGGAATTGCTTCCGGAGGATATAGCGAGCTACAGCTTTACTAGGACAGTTTGGAAGAGTTTAGTCCCACCTAGAGTTGAATTGTTCATATGGTTTGTCTTGACTGGAAGGGTCAATACGAAGGAGAGGCTGAGTTGGCTGGGAGTGGTTTACCAGGAAGACGTTGTCTGTGTGTTGTGTAATGAAAGTGTTGAATCTGGTTACCACTTGTTTTTTGGTTGTGGATTTTCTTGGCAGGTGTGGTGTGCATGGCTGTCTTTTGTTGGAAGGCAAGGGTCGTGCCCGGGAACGCTAAAGGAGCATTTTCAAAGTTGGACTGAGTTATCAACTAGTAAGCAGGAGCGCAAGAGGTGGATGGTATGTTTCTGTACGATTATCTGGAATATCTGGCTGGAAAGGAATAGACGAATTTTTCAGAATGAAGGAAAAGGGGTAGACGATATCATCTACCAGTCCTCCATGAACTATAAGGAGTGGATAGGTGTGGATCCCTTCTGTTGTTGATGGCAATACCAAAAATGACATGAGACATCAATTAGTTTTTTGTATATCGTACTCATTTAGAGTTGTGTTTTTGTTTGCTATTTCTGTATTCCACTTACTGTGTTGAGCTTTTCCTTAAAAAAAAAATTAAATTTGATTTACATAAAATCATTCAAAACATGCTTGTAACGAAAATTAAAATAGGACATTAACATAATTTTAAAGTTCAAATAGTTTATTAGTGTATTTTACCCTTAAAATTACCATTCTTTATTATTACCACAAGGCTGATTTTTTTTAGTAATGGATTCTCAGTACGTGTTATGCATATTTATGAATTAGTTATATGTTTTTTATGGATATAATTTTTGTTTAAATTACAAACGGCAAATCAAAGGCTCAGATTTAATAGAGATAGAAAACCTAAGGTTCAATTTGTGATTTTGTAAATTCAAAATCTGTTGATGAAACAAATCAGAGATTCAGATTTGTGTGGAGAGAGTAAAAAAATCTAAGATTTCATTGTATAGATTTCATTGTGGCCTGGTGAATTTAAATTCTATTGATGAACAAAATCTTCGGTAAGTTTTGTAGAAAATAAAAGTCGTTAATTCTAAAAATCCAAATCGATGGATCAGAATTGTGGATTTTCAATACCGATCCTCTAATTTGTGATGACTAAAAAACTGACGGTCCAATTTATTCTTAATCGTCTTTTACATTCATGAACACATAAAACCTCAATAACAGTAAAAAATACCACTCTTTCTGCAATATAAAAATTAAAAAGTGCACCACTTACGATTGAGATATCATTCAGTCTGTCTCGTTGCATTTATCCTTTTGCATATAGCTATTGAATGACAAATCATTTTCATAAGGCAAATTTAAATTTCATTCATAATTTGGCACTTCATCCTTTTTTCTTATACACCACGTTCTTCATATCGCGGTCCCCCTACGTAGATATTGCACAAACACACGTCAATGATGTAACTTTTACAATTTTCTTTTCAAAATTATTTTTAAAAAATTATAAAAAAATAACATTGTTTTGAATTTATCTATAGAGTCAATTTTTTTCAATTAATATCAATCAATTTTTTTAAATGAATTTTTATTTTAAATTCAAAATTTTAAATTTTATAAATTTTAATAAATTTAATTTTAATCATAAATTTTAACTTCTCCTAAAAATAAAAGTTAAAAAAATTGACAATAAAAAATTATTAATATTAACTAATTAAAAATTAATATTTTATATTTATTATTTTTAAACTGTAATTTTTGGATCAATTAACTCTTGAGTTTGTATTTGTACTAAAATTTTGTGAGACTGCCAATAAATTATAACTCAAATGACATATTCTTTTTATACTTATTTATAAATCGTAAGTTTGAGTCTCTCTATTTTGATAAAAAAAAAAATTTCTGTGAGACTGGTGGTTTTGGATCTTTGTTAGGAACAATGAAAAACCAATGGTAGTAAAATGGTGGTTGCAGTGATCATGGCAGTAGAGTGGTGGTTGTGGTCATAGTTATGAGTAAAAATAATTGTCGTATATATTTAATTGTACGAATAGTTATTCAAAAAATATAATAGCACAACTGTATAAAATATTTTATAATATTAATATATAAAAATTAAATTATAAAAATAAATAAATAAATAAAATATTATTATTAAAGAATAAAAATAATATTTTATATTATTTAAATTTTACCGTTTTAATATAAAATATATAATTATTTTAATATGATATAATTATTAGTTTTTTTAAGATGTTAAATGTGTGGTAAACAAAAGGTATTACTTTCAGTATATATATAATTATTAGCATACTATTTAACAAAGAAAATATTAGTTTAGTAGATGACTCATGTACGGTTCAGTGTAGATTAAATCGATTTTTATGGATAAATAATAAAAATATTCAGACACTTAATTTAAATCCGTTGAGAGTATGATTTAAATTTGATAACTATGAGTAAGATTGGTTTTTTTTAATAGAATTGCGATTTACATCACATCTCTATCGTTGCCTATTATTATCAAACAAGATACAAAAATATTAAAATAGATTATATTCCAATGTAATATCAACATCCTATTATTATTGCTTTACAACATTATATAGGAGTTAAGATTAAAAGTATAGGAAACAGTAGATTATGATGAATGATATCTGAAATCAAACCACTTCTTTTGTGATTTATAGGAAAGTAAAGATACACCATTATTCAAGCCTTTTTATTAACAATATCCTCTCAATTATAAAACTACATATACATATACTATGCATATTTAGAACACTGCACAACAATGTGATAAATGTAAAAAATAATGCGCACACACACACTGGGTCTTATAAACAAATCTAGCCTCCCACAAAATAATCAAAGACCTTGATTTCAAACATGTTCAAAGTCACCGCTAACATCAACTTCATCATCTTCATCATCAAGTGATCCAGTGCCAGTTTGGCCCACATCACTAGCCTTAGACATTGGCCCTGGTGTTCTAGCCTCTTGTATGATCCGCATAATCTCTTCGACGCACTGCCTTGGTTGGTCTTTCTGTGTATCCTCTCCACCTTTTCTTTCAGCTTCCATGGTCTCTCTAGGCAACTTCTTCAGAAACCAAGGGTTCTGTTTTATCTCTGGGATGGTGATCCTCTTTAACAAGGATAAGAAACAATCAATTCAGATACTAGATGTAAATTAGCATATCCATTTTTCATTTGGATGCTGTTAGAATTCATGATAACAACTCAAGAGTAAACTTGATATTAAGATGTTATTTGTGTTGTGTGATAGCTGTGTCTACTGTCTAATATGATTCAAGATACCACCTATTTATAGGCGATGAACAAATCAGAAAACAATTAAATAATAAATGCCTAGTATTTTATCATTAACAAAATTATCAATCTAATTAATAGACAAATATCCTAGACAATATTCTCTAACAGATACTTTGTCATGAATACATGCATTGATCTTTCAAAGCAAGAAAATGTTTATCCTTTACGATAACTATGATTTTACCTTTTATTGCTATGATCAATGTGTCAATAATGTAAAATGTACATGATACTTCATTAGTTCATCCATTCAATTTAGTATATCATTTGATTACTGAATGTAGATACAAATTGCGCCAAGAGGAATTATCAAGTTTAAAAGATACCTTGGCAGGGTCGGCAACAAAGATTCGAGAGAGAAGGTTCCTACACTCTGCAGAAACGCGAACATAGTCTGGTATGGAGTATTGAACACCTATTATTCTCTGTTACCAAAGGATCAAAGTTTGAGTTTTCTGCTAACAAAGATTATTCAAGCTGTTAAAGTTGGATGAGAGCTCACCCCAATAGTCTTTCTGAAATTTCTAGGATCTTCCGGATCCTCAAAAGGGTATGCACCAACTAACATGACATAAAGGGTCACACCACAGGACCAAACATCTGCAATCTGTAAAATAAGACAAAGTGCTTACAAAATCAAGCTGTTCTAATAAGACTATGAATTGATAATCGTCAAAACCACTCAAATACCTTTCCGTCGTACTCCTTTCGTGACAGAACCTCCGGAGCAATGTATGCTGGAGTTCCAACTGTTGATTTTGGTTGAGAGTGCAGTAAAGCCGACTGTACTTGAATATTAAAACAAGTAGGATAGTTAGAAAGAAAAAGATGTCAAGAACTCAAAGGCAGAACAAAAACAAGATTCATTTCAAATGCCATTGACCTTCGAGTAACCGAAGTCACAAATTTTAAGTCGGGGAGACGGATTTCCATCCAAGAGGGTGTTTTCCAATTTCAGATCTCTATGACAAATTTCCTGCAGTAGAAAGCATAATTATGATATAAAGACATGAAAGAGTTTGCAATGAAGAAGAGATCAAATGGTGCATACCATTGAATGACAGTAGCTAACCCCAGAAATCAGCTGTTGGAAGAAATATCTCGCCTGCAATATAAGGAATTTCATCAAAACAGAAACTTGGTATAACTTAACATGAATACCATTTACATTTGAAATTTGATATATGCTAATATTAATTATTCAAATGAAAGAAAGACCAGTTCAACCAAATGAATTGTACAACCTCATCTTCACTAAATCGACCAGCGGTGCATATCCTCTCAAAGAGTTCACCACCTGAAGCATACTCCAGGACAATAGCTAAATGCGTAGGGGTCAGCAGCACCTGCCAAGAAAGATGTCTCATTCAGCATTTTTTTTTTTGTATACAAAATCAAAAAGCTCTAATAAAAGATTTATCATCTTGCATGACTAATTGGAATAAGGATTTGTAACACTAAATGCAGGGATATACTAATGGAGCTTTTTTTCCTCTTTTTCATTCTTTTCTAGGGAAGGTGCCAAGTCCATGTAGTTGCTATACTTCCAAATTAATACTCTTGGCTTGCAAGATATCTTGCAGAAAATTATGATATCACATACAGTATGCAACATAGATTTGCGAGATATATAAAACCGGTAATTCAATGCAATCTTGTATCAGTGATGATCTAGTCTTCTTAATTATATAAAATATAGAATTGGCGTTGGGAGGTGAAAAGCAAGTTCAAATATTTTGAACGCTTCAATTTTTTGTTTGGTTAATTTGTTTCTTGTAAAAACAGATAGAATTTTGTTCTCAAATTCACATTTACAGAAAGTAAATAATCTTAGCTTTTGTGTTCATTAGCTAGCATTTAACCATTAATTCTAAACTTTTAATTCTCTTCTACCAATTTTATTTTTTTATATATGTTATTGTTTTATTTATAAAATTTTTATTGTTTCTCTTTATATGAGTTTTTTTTATTATTTATTATTTTTATTTTTTTGTTAATTTTTAATTAATTTGACCTTATACACTTTTATAATTATAATTCTGGTATATTATATTTATTATTATATTTTTATAATATGATTTATTGATCTTATTAGATAAAATAAATTAAATAAAAAAATTATTTATAAACAATGATAATAGTAAAAAATTCCAATGTACTAAAAAAATATACTACATAAAAAATATACTAAAAAAATATTAAAATAATTAAATAAATTAAAAAAATAATATTATAATTTGATGTCATATTCTTTTTAAAAGTTATTTATCTAAGAGTGATTTTAATTAATATTATCTAAATAATATTTATTTCATCAAAATAATTTAGTATAAAATTACCAACCATAAATCATATTGATACAAATTTATCTCTACCCAAAATCATTTCTATATTCAAATTTCAATTTGGCAAAAGCCAATCCAAACACACGCTTAGTAACTCATTGCGAAAGGAATTACGAAATTGTGAATTGAGGTAAGATTTCCTCGAGTCGGTCAATTGTGTACCCTTTTGAAAAAAAGTGATGAGGAAAGTTCAAGGATGGAAAGACAAACTCTTACCTCTTTGAATCTAATGATATTGGGATGCCTTAAAGACCTGTGATTGATTATCTCCCTCTGAACCTTCTCATCAATCTGATACCACAAATACACCTCAATAAGAAAGAATTTGAGAAGAAATATTTGAAAAGAAAAGTGTGTGATCATGTAAGCTTAACCAATTAAGTTTGATAATACTGTAATACCCATGAACAAAACAAACAGCATTATTATTCATTAGTCACTAGTCAAAAAAAAAAAAAACACACAAAAACGAAAACGAGAAACACAATTCTCATTTAGCACTGAATCCAGTAAATCAAGAATTTTTATTGTTACTATGCTATATATACCTTCTTGCCTCTCTCTATGTATTTGACCGCAACAAGCTCCCCAGTTTTCTTGTTCTTGGCCAACCTTGCAACACCGAAATTGCCAGAACCAAGCTCCTTCAGTGGCTCGTAGCGTTCCTCCATGATTATGATGATGTCAACCTTTTTCAACACCTTTCTCTCTAAGACTTTAAGACCAGGAACAAGAAAGAGTTAAGAAACAGAACACGAAGACCCAAATCAGTGTACAGGGAACTTGAACTCGAAAACTATATATATTAAAATAATCCAAGGAGGATTAAATTATTAAAACTACCCTACGTAAACCAAACAGCCAAAGAAAAGTTCAAACAAACATATATATATATATATATACTAAAATATTTTTGTAGATATATCTTTAAAAATGTTAGATCTAGATATATATATAGATATTTTTAGATTTATTTACAGATATTGCCAAGTGACTAGGTGATCTATATGTATGATTTAGATCGTATTAATTTGATTTTTATTTTTTAATTAATTTAAATTTTATTTAAAATTTAAATAGATATAATTTTAATTAATGATTTAAATTAATAAAAATAAACATTATCATATTATAATAATCATATGATTAATTATATTTATTTAATTTTGAAAAAAATTAACTATTTTAAACCTCTAATCTAAAAAATTTTAAATTTAAATATTTTAAACTGTAATTGAATAGATATAATTAATCAAGTTAATAAAATTCAAATCATACAAAATTATAAAATTTGATAATTTTAAAATTTTAAATTATTTGAATAAAGTTAACTTAATTAAAAATAAAAAATAAATCAATACAATTTAAATCATATCAAATTGAAGTTGCAAAAATCACACAGATTACCTGATCATTAGGTGAATTATCCCAATTCGTTTATTCATTATTAGACAAACTACAAATAATGTTCAGAAAAAAATTATATCCTGATAAAGTGATAAATAACGCTGTTTTATGTATTTTAAAATAATATTTTTTTAATTTATATAAAAAATCCGAGAGGTAGAACTGTAGAAGTGAAAAAGGCAAACGAATTAGCAGTAGGATTGTACTAAATTAAGTTTTGCGGTAATTGCGGCTGCTACATTTATGCTTGCTATAATAGATCTTGTATTTAAAAACAATAACAAAGTGCTGTTAAATTTGTTGCACTTTATTACTTCTTCTCCCGCCACTTTGTAGATTGAGGAAATCATATCCGATCAACTTAAAAGTTTCTCAAAACAAATCTCGTACTCTATTTGAAAATTTATATAACATTTTTTAGGTTTAATTATTAGAAAAAGTCTAAGAAAATAACACACATTTTAACCAACATAAATAATATCCTAATTAATTAAATTTAAAAACTAGATTTTAAATTAATTAGAAATAGATTTTAAATTTGAATAATTAGGATTAGTCAACATAATTCTATATAAATACACACTCACAATATATCACCTTTTTCTTTCATCGCATCATCACTCTGCCACTTACTCGTCCGTTCTTCTGCCACAATAGTATTAGAATATCATAATTAGGGAACAAAATCGGGAAAATATTAAAGAAGATTAGAAAAATATCAATGTAATTTATTAGGATATTATTCTATAACGAGCGTACTCTTAGCGTACTTCGTTTCTTTCCTAAACTCTTTGTATCATGGTAATATGATATCAGAGTAGAGTTAGGTTCTAGGGACTCAAAATTCTGACGAATTGACATTACAAATTGCAAATATGCTACGCAATAGTTTTGGCATGCGATCATCACAAATCAATTATGACAATTTGTCAATTGGTTTCAAACTAAATGGATATAATTATTCATTATGGGCAACTCTGATGAAAAAAGCAATTGGTGGAAGAAGAAAGAAGAAACACAATTGTGGATTACACAAATTGGTGGAAAAATAATCCCAAGTCATCGAAAAATGGTGGCCAGGATAGAAGAGAGGAAGCAAGTGACGATGGCAAGGCAGCAGCGGCGGTAAGGGCAAGGACTACTGAACTCCTTGGCTGCTCAGCCCAGATGGGGACTCAATATAAAGGGGAGACTCAAAATCAGAATCTAATTAAAAAGATAAATGAATGGATTTTCGATTGTGGAGCTACCAATACTATGACTCATGACCTCCATAATTTTAACAGCTTGACTATATTCTCAAAAGCCCATATTGAAACAACTAGTGGAGAATTAATTGATGTTAAAGGAAGAGGATCCATTACGTTTTTAGAAAAATTGAAATTAAAAAATTGTCTCTATTTCCCTGCACTATCATCAAAATTATTGTCTGTTAGCTAAGTAACAAAAGAACTAAATTGTGTGGTACTCATTACTCTACCTTTTGTCTTTTACAAGACATTCTTACGAAGGAGATCATTGAGTGTGGTACTGAGCGAGAAGGCCTTTACTACGTTGATAAAGTAGCACACCAGGGGTCATGCCATGCTTGCTCACGGAACGGTTACTAGGCAACTTTGGTTATGGCATTTACTCGGACATTCTTCATTTGGGTACCTTAAGTTTCTATTTCCTAGTCCTTTTACAAGTAGTACTGAACCCCTCAAATGTGAAACTTGTATTCGTGCAAAAAATCACAGAGTTTTTTTTCCTCTAACCAACACTAGAGTCAATTCTATTTTTTCTCTAATACACTCTGATGTGTGGGGCCCAGCCCCTATTTCCTATAATAATTTTCAATATTTTGTGTTATTTGTGGACGATTTCTCTCGCATGACTTAGGTATATTTTTTAAAACACAAATCTGAAGTACCTGATAAGTTCTTTGCTTTCTACCAAATGATTCAAACTCAATTCAACAAGAAAATCTAAGTGCTTTGCTCAGATAATGGTGGGAAATTTATAAACCAATCAATGCACGATTTTTTTAATGAAAAATGATCTTATCCATCAAACTTCCTGCTCAAATACACCTTGACAAAATGGTGTGGCTGAGCGGTAAAATTGTAAGTTACTTGAGATGACTTGAGCCATGCTTTTTGATTCACAAGCTCCAAAAACTTTTTGGCCTGAAGCTATAGCGACCTCTGCCTACTTACTAAATCGCCTACCTACCCAAGTTCTCCACCACAAAACACCCTTACAAGTCTTGGCTACTCAGACTGCAATCCCGCCTATTCTAACCTTACCACCTCGAGTATTTGGATGTTTTGTCTTTGTCCATATCCCCAAAATCAATAGAACCAAACTTGATCCTTGTGCAGAAAAAATGTGTTTCGTTGGGTTTGATACACACCAAAAGGGGTATAGGTGCTACAATTCAATCACTTGTCGTATTCATGTGACCATGGATTATAATTTTTTAGAATCTGAATTTTACTTCAGCCGCCAACATGGCATTCAGGGGGAGAACAATAATGAACCACCAAGTTGGCTTAATAACCTTTGTTGCCCAGAAACTGTTCAAACAGAGCAAGTAGATGAAGCCACCGAGCATACTTTACTTAACGTAGAAAACAACTCGGTACATACAAACAATGAGAGTCCTTTTGATAATGTCAGACAAGAGGTAAGTAATTGTTGATGAGTGGATAATTTATACGCTTTTTGGCATTGTTTTTAGTATGTTTTTAGTAGGATCTAGTTACTTTTAGGGATGTTTTCATTAGTTTTTATGTTAAATTCACATTTCTGGACTTTACTATGAGTTTGTGTGTTTTTCTGTGATTTCAGGTATTTTCTGGCTGAAATTGAGGGACTTGAGCAAAAATCAGATTCAGAGGTTGAAGAAGGACTGCTGATGCTGTTGGATTCTGACCTCCCTGCACTCAAAGTAGATTTTCTGGAGCTACAGAACTCAAAATGGCGCGCTTCCAATTGCGTTGGAAAGTAGACATCCAGGGATTTCCAGAAATATATAATAGTCCATACTTTGGTCAAGAATAGACGATGCAAACTGGCATTCAACACCAGCTCTCTGCCTAATTCTGGCGTCCAGCGCCAGAAAAGGATCCAAAACCAGAGTTGAACGCCCAAACTGGCACCAAAACTGGCGTTCAACTCCACAAATGGCCTCTGCACGTGGAAAGTTAAAGCTCAGCCCAAGCACACACCAAGTGGGCCCCGGAAGTGGATTTATGCATCAATTACTTACTTCTGTAAACCCTAGTAGCTAGTTTATTATAAATAGGACCTCTTACTATTGTATTAGATATCCTATATCCTGGATTGTATTCTGATCCTGTGATCACGTTTTAGGGGGCTGGCCATCTCGGCCATGCCTGGACCTTTCACTTATGTATTTTTAACGGTAGAGTTT
Organism: Arachis hypogaea; assembly: GCF_003086295.3. NCBI lineage: Eukaryota > Viridiplantae > Streptophyta > Magnoliopsida > Fabales > Fabaceae > Arachis > Arachis hypogaea. The sequence goes on along the minus strand of NC_092046.1, from coordinate 40,779,168 downwards.
CTACACTCCATAGATTAAGGTGTGGAGCTCTGCTGTTCCTCAAAGATTAATGCAAAGTACTACTGTTTTCTATTCAATTCATCTTATTTCGCTTCTAAGATATTCATTTGCACTTCAACCTGAATGTGATGAACGTGACAATCATCATCATTCCCTATGAACGCGTGCCTGACAACCACTTTCGTTCTACATTAGAATTGAATGAGTATCTCTTAGATCTCTTAATCAGAATCTTCGTGGTGTAAGCTAGAATGATAGCAGCATTCAAGAGAATCCGGAAGGTCTAAACCTTGTCTGTGGTATTCCGAGTAGGATTCAATGAATGAATGACTGTGACGAGCTCCAAACTCGCGATTGCAGGGCGTTAGTGACAGACGCAAAAGGATAGTAAATCCTATTCCAGCATGATCGAGAACCGACAGATGAATAGTCGTGTCGTGACAGGGTGCGTTGACCATTTTCACTGAGAGAATAAGATGAAGCCATTGACAAGGGTGATGCCTCCAGACGATTAGCCGTGCCGTGACAGGGCATTGGATCATTTTCCCGAGAGATGACCGAAAGTAGCCATTGACAGTGGTGATGTATCACATAAAGCCAGCCATGGAAAGGAGTAAGACTGATTGGATGAAGATAGTAGGAAAGCAGAGGTTCAGAGGAACGAAAGCATCTCCATTTGCTTATCTGAAATTCTCACCAATGAATTACATAAGTATTTCTATCCCTATTTTATTATATTATTTTCGAAAACTCCATAACCATTTGATATCCGCCTGACTGAGATCTACAAGGTGACCATAGCTTGCTTCATACCAACAATCTCCGTGGGATTCGACCCTTACTCACGTAAGGTATTACTTGGACGACCCAGTGCACTTGCTGGTTAGTTATGCGAAGTTGTGAAGATATGTTTAGACCATGATCCTGTGCATCCGTTTTTGGTGCCATTGCCAGGGAATCAATTTCGAACAACAATTCACAACCTGAGTAGCAATTTCGCATACCAATTGTCAATCTGATAATTTACTCTCTGTTTTTAATGAGACTACTAACAATAACAGTATAGCACTGGAACATGAAGAACCAGAGCCCAATTCCTTTATTCTTCCTCCAAGAAGAAACAGAGGGATGCCTCCTGATCGGTACTCACCAGAACATGTTCCCCGTAACTCAAGATACCCGATAAGAGTGGCTAGAGAAGGAATAGCAGATGTTGCAAAGGATTTTTCCACCAGAATCTTAACAGAAGACATTCCAAGAACTGTCCGAGAAGCCAATGAAAAAGTTGAATGGCGAAAAGCCATGAATACAGAAATGGAAGCTTTAGAAAAGAACGGAACTTGGGAGAAGTGTATCCTACCGACAGAAAAAAAGCCAGTTGGGTGCAAATGGGTTTTCACCATTAAACACAAGGCAGATGGCACTATTGAACGGTACAAGGCAAGGTTGGTGGCCAAAGGTTATACACAGACCTATGGTATCGATTACATTGAAACTTTTTCACCGGTTGCAAAGATTAATACTATCAGGCTGTTGTCTTCAATAGCAGCAAATGAAGATTGGCCACTCCATCAATTTGACGTCAAGAATGCTTTCTTGCATGGAGAGTTAAAAGAAGAAGTGTACATGGAAGCTCCTCCAGGTTTCTCAATGGGATTTGGAAAGCACAAAGTTTGCCGGTTAAAGAAGGCTCTTTATGGGCTTAAACAATCTCCACGTGCCTGGTTTAGAAGATTTATAGATGCCATGAAAAGGTATGGGTACAAGCAAAGTAACTCTGATCATACCCTTTTTTTGAAAAAATGGGGAGATTTAATCACTTGCCTAATAATCTATGTGGATGATATGATCATAACGGGAAGTGATGCTGAAGAAATTGAAAAATTGAGAAGGAACCTATTTACAGACTTCGAAATGAAGAATTTGGGAAGACTAAAATATTTCTTAGGAATAGAGGTTCTACGATCCAACAAAGGAATCTTTAAGTACATTTTGGACCTTCTGGCAGAAACAGGAATGGTGGATTGCAAACCAATAGATACGCCCATGCAAGTTAATCACAAGTTGAAGATAGTAGAAGGTGCCACCCTAGTAGATAAGGAAAGGTACCAGCGACTGGTTGGAAAACTAATTTACTTATCACATACTCGGCCTAACATAGCTTATGCTGTGAGAATAGTAAGTCAGTTTATGCATAAGCCACAAGAAGATCATATGGAAGCTGCCATGAGGATAGTTCGATATTTGAAGGGAGCTCCAGGAAGTGGAATCATTTTCAAAAGGAATGGCCATTTGAAGGTTGAGGCATACATTGACACAGATTGGGCGGGCAACCCAAATGATAGAAGATCAACAGCTGGTTACTTTACACTTGTTGGAGGCAACTTGGTAACTTGGAAAAGCAAGAAGCAGAAAGTTGTAGCTCTTTCAAGCGCATGATGACATGTCATCATGTCATGTTTTTCTATGCTTTTTCATACAAGAAATTGATAATTAGTGCTTAAATATTACATTCTTTTGTGCTTAAATGGTATATTTTCTTGATCTTTTGATTTGATAAATTTTGTAGGAAATAAGAAGAAAAAGAAGCAAAAGAGCACAAAATAAGCTAAAAAGAAGAAAAGAGGAATTCTGGGCACGCTTTGAAGATTGAGCACGCTTTGGAACCTTAGGCCACGCTTTTAAAAGCGTGGCCCATGACCATAAAGCCATGGCATGCATTAATGCTTTATGCATTCATTATCATGAGTTAATGAATTAAAGTATGCATGCACTTAATTATCAATGCCTTATGCATGCATTTAATTAATGATGCCATCATGAACCATGCAATATCAATGCAATGGCATTATTAATAAATGAAATGCAATTGGCAAACAATGAATACCATGGCCAATGAAAGCATGCAACTTTAATTTCCAATGCAATTAACGTTAATGCACTAAAGCATTATTAATTAAAGCCATACATTGCAAATAAGTGCTTTAATGTTAATGCATTAAGCTTTATTAAAGTAAACACAAGCATGCATGTAACGTTGCAAAATTAAAGCAAAAGGGTATAAAGCTGAAAGGGGACGTTTGCGTTCAAGTTGGCCTCAAACACCACCTCCAACGCCAGCAAAGTTCAGCCAGGATTGAAGTTGGATGCCCAACGTTTGTGTTCACGTTTGACCTCAAACGTGAGATCAAATGCCAGCGACAGATGGTTGGCTGGTCTGCAGAACGTCCTTACACGAAGACATTTGAGTCAACGTTTGACCCCAAACGTTGGCTCAAACGTGAATGCTCCAAAGTCCAAACTGCAAGCAGATTTCTTCTCAAGACCAAGAGCGATCAATTAGGGCCATTTTCAACCCAATTCCAAAGTAAACAAAGCCCATTATCATCACTCAAATACACAAGAGATTGTTAAAATAGGAATTTCATTTAATTGTAATTTGTTTTGAATTTCACTTTCATTTTAGTAAAAAGCCTATATAAGGCATCATTTTTTATTTTTGTAAGGTAGGCTGGAACAGAGAGCATCGGGAGGGCTGGCTCCATTAGGGAGTAGTGGTAGTAGGAGCTATCTTTTAATTTTCTTCTTTGAATTTGATTTTTGGGAATTGGGAAGGAGAATTGATCTCTCTTCTTCCTTGTTCTTGCTTCAGCATTCTCTACTTCTTGTCTTGGATCTTGGGTAGAGAATTGAAGAAATTCTGTTTCAATCTCACCTTGAGATCTCCTTCTGATTAGTTATCGACATAATTCAAGGAATTTTGATTTGGGATTTGAATTCTCTTTACTACTTTCATTTTCTACTTCTTCTGCAATTTGTTCTTTTACTTTTCTGCAATTATTCTCTTGTTGGATCAAGGAAGGACTTGAGATCTAGACTTGTTTTCTAGTCTCCTCCACCCCTGAGATCTTCAACTTTCCTTTAGCTATTGCAATTGAGCTGCATTTTACTTTCTGTTTGGTTCCTCAATTCAGTTTACATTAAGCTTGCTGCAAATCTCATTTACATTTCCTGCACAATTTTAAATTCCTCTGCAATTGTTCTAAAATTCTGATTCACTGCAATTTTACTTCTCTGTTTACATTGCTCTCAATTTACTTTCCTGCAATTTAAGCTTTCTGCAAGAGTTCTAAGCTTTGATCTATTGCTTTCTTTAATTTCTAGCACCCAACCCCCTTTATATTTGAGGCAATTTATATTTCTTGTCATTTAAGTTTCTGCAATTTACATTTCTTGCTCTTTAAGTTTCAATGCAATTTACTTTTTGCACTTTATAATTCCTGCAAATTTACTCTCTGTTGGCTACATTGCATCCAATTTCACTTCAATGTTAGTGAAGAGAGGAACTTTTGCGTGGTCTAGAATTCAGAATAAATTTCCATTGCAAGTATAGCTTCTAAACCAACAAAAGTCCTTTCTTACAAACGTTTTGGTTGTCACAAGTAACAAACCCCTAAATAAATTGATAACCGAAGTATTAAACCTCGGGTCGTCTTCTCAAGGAACTGCAGGGAGGTATGTTCTTATTATTGGTTATGAGTTTTGTAAATTGGGGTTTTGAAAGTAAGGAACAAGTAATTTAAATGACAAATAAAATAAATAAATAATTGTAAAATAAACTCTTGGCAAGGTATGAGAATTTGGAAGTCCTATCCTAGTTATCCTTATCAATGGTGATGATAATTGAGTTTTAATCCCACTTAGTTAGCCTTTACTAAAGCAAAGGAAGGTCAAGTGGATCAATTAGTTTGATCCTCAGGTCCTAGTCAATTCCTAAGAAAGGACTGGAGTTATTGAAGTTCAATTCAATTGGCAAAGACAACAATTATCAATCACGTTGAGTTTGACAACTCATGAGTTACCAATTAATTAACCAAGGCCAAAAGGGGAAAAGTAAACTTACTCGAATAAAAATGTCTTCAGATTGGAAGCAACAGTAACATAAATAAAAGAAAGCAATCATAAACTGAGATACCTCAAATAACATTAATTAAGAGAATCATATGTAACATGAAAGAGTTCATAATTCAAATTGACAAAGTAATTAAAAAGGAACATTGAACCTGATAAAGAGTTGGAATACTAACTTGAAATAATAAGAAATCCTAATCCTAAAACCTAAGAGAGAGGAGAGAACCTCTCCCTCTAAAAACTACATCTAAACTATGAAAAGTGAATAATTGGAGATCTCCCTGTTAATGGATGCATTTCCCCACTTCATAACCTCTAATATGTGCCTTCTGGACTTGGATTTGGGCCAAAAAGGGTTTCAGAAATTGCTGGGAGCATTTTCTGTAATTTCTGGTGCGTGGCGTCTGTCACGCGTCCGCATGGGTCACACGGTCGCGTCATCTGGAGTTTTCCTTATCACGCGTTTGCTTCGGTCATGCGTCCGCGTCATCTGTGTTTTGCTCATGGCGTGCGTCCGCGTCAGTCACGTGTTCGCATCGCTGCCTTTTTGCACTGAGCATGCGGCCGCGTCGTCCATGCGTTCGCGTCGCTGCTAGTTTCTTCAAAAACTCCATTTTGTGCTTTCCTTCCATTTTTGTATGTTTCCTTTCCATCCTTTAAGTCATTCCTGCCTTAGAAGATCTAAAACTTCTCAACACACAAATCACGGCATCGAATGGAAATAAAAGGTAATTAAAATAAATAATTTCAAAGCATAGGAAACATGTATTTCACATATATCACATAATAAGGAAGGGAAAGTAAAACCATACAATTTTCATGAATAAGTGGGTGAAAGATTGAATAAATCTCTTGAATTGAGCACAATATATATCATAAAATATGGGTTTATCAACCTCTCCACACTTAAATAATAGCATGTCCTCATGCTAAGTCCAAGATAAAGAGTAAGGTAAGGTTAAAGTGGTGGAATCTTATGCAATGCAATCTATCCTAAATGCAACTACCTAAATGAATCATGCAATTCTGATTTTTATTCACTTGTATATAAAACTTACATGCAGTTAAGTTAATTCACATTCTCAAGGAATCATATATGCATAGCCAAACCTTAGATAATGTTAAAGCACTTTTACAATTGAGATGGGTAAAAATATTTTTCAAGCTTGCAAGATAATTAACAATTTAAGCAGAGATATATGGTGATGAGCTATTGAACCCTCACTGAATTTTGTGTTTACTCTCTAGTCACTCAGTGTTTATTGGGTTAATCACTCTGTTCTTCTTTTTATCCTTACTTTCTATAACTTTGTTCTTCATCTAACCAATCAACAATTATAGAATACAGACATACAAAAATCATGAGGTCTTTTTCAAGGTTGTAATGGGGCTAAGGTAAGGGTAAAGGTATATGTATAAGGTTAAGTGAGCTAATAAGTGAATCCTTGATTAGTCTAAGATCTCACCTAACATACATATTTTGTAATTCAAAGCTTCTTAACCTATTTGCCCAGATTTTTCTCACTTTGTATTGCAAGCTCATGCATTAACTTAAATTTTATCCCATGTGCATTGATTCTTTTTATTTTGCAATTGGGGAATTTTTGTATCCCCTTAACATTTTTTTTAATGCACATGTTAATTCAATTATTTTGATTTAACATGATCATGCTTCCCAAATTGAGATATATTTTGAAATATCTTTATTCTTTTTAACTTTCTACCTTTGTTTCTATCATCCATGTTCCCATTAAGTTCCCCACACTTAAACAATACACAATTTCTATCTTAAGCTAACCAAGGATTCAACTTGGGGTTTTTATTTTGTTTTTCTGCTTAAGGTTAGTAATGTGGTTTATAGAACAAGGGGGGATTAAAAAGCTCAAAGGGGCTAACAAGGGTGATTTAAATGGTAGGCTTATGTGGGATAAGTGAGCTAAACAAGTAATGACCTCAATCATCTCTTAGTATGTATCTATACTCTATAATTGGACATATAGACTAAAACAACGTAAAGAACACCAGAATAAAACAGAAGGGCAAAACACACAGGAATAAAAATTATGGTTTGAATGTAACCATACAATCAAGCTCAAAACTCACAGGTTGTGTGTTCTCTAGCTCAAAAATTATATATCAGTTATATATGTCATGCAAGTAGAAATTAAGAGTTCCCATTATTCTCAATGTAAAAAAAATTTATTTGTTTTGGGTGGCTTTAAAGTTTTAGTGTTCCTCCTTGATGAAATGTTGTTAACTAACTAACATGTTATGTTCTATATACAAGGTGTGTGGATTGTTTTTGATTATGTTAAAGTCTCTAGTTTACTTCCTTTTTATTTTCAAATTAAACCACACTATCATATGCTAAAAGGGGGTAAACTATACTAATTAATCCACATATTCTATAACTAATAAGTTTAGAATTGCAAACTAAACTAAATGGCTAAAATATGAACTAGAGTGCAAAATGCAGAAATAACATAAAAATACATAAAAAACAAGACAATGTATAAGTACTGAAAGATAAAAATAAAGATAAAAATACAGAAAAATAACCAAAATAAGATAAAAGAGTCTGTAGTGGTTCACCAAAAAATATGCTAGAGATGGCGACCTCCCCACACTTAAAATAAAGCATCGTCCTCAATGCTCACTCAAGCTGGGTGTGAAGGAGTGTCATCACTGGAAGGATGGGCTGCTGGAGTCTCGATAGTGGCCTGAGGATCTGCAGACTGGATGAGCGTGGAAGGATCTGTCTGCTGTAGAGGAGGCTCTGACTGGATAGGAATCTCTGCCTCTGCGGTCTGTATCTGGTGTGGCTCCTCCTGCTGTGGCGCAGCCTGCTCCGGTCCAGCCTGTGCAGCCTGGGTAGGTGTCTCCTCCTCGTGATCGTCCTCCTCCACCTCAGATGTATCAGAAGGGGTGTCAGGCTCGGAGGAGATGTCGCTGCCGGAACGGATCATCAACTTGACGTGCTCATAGCGTCGCTTGTTGCGACGCTCCATACGATCCAAGCGGGCGAAGAGTCGATGCACCAAATGGTAAATAGGCTCAGGAGCAGCTGGAGGTGCAGTGGGTGGGGCAGGTGCAGCAGTGGAGGAAGAGGGGGCAGCTGAAGGTGTGGATGTCTCATCAGAAGCAGTAAGGAATGGAGGTCTGTAGCCTAAAGTCAGAAAGTTCCTGCTGTGAGGAATGATCTTTTTGCAGTCTGCAGCAGGTGGCTTCTCATCAGCATCCTCCCAAGGCACGTCAGCTCGACGGCCTAGCTGAGTGACCAGGTAAGGGAAAGGGAGGGTGCCTCTGACATGGACCCTGGCCATATAGTGCCGGATGAAACGAGGCAGATACAGGTCCTTACCCTCCAGCACACACCATAGAAGGGTGATCATAGTGGCAGGCAGCTTTGTCTCATGAGTGCTCGGCATAATAAAGTTACTCAGGATCTGGTGCCAGAGCCGAGCCTCATCATTCAAGTATATCCGCTTGATTCCTTTAGGCATGGTGGTGTTCTTACCCATGACCCATGGAACAGTAGGGTCAAGGGCTATCCTCTCCTTGACAACATCCCAGTCAAATCTCAGAAAGCGCATGTCCTCTTCAGCCTTTTGGTAACCGTCAGGCTGATCTGACTTAGGCTGAAGGCGCAGAATATCCTCAATGGCCTCTTCAGTGACCAGTATCTGTTTCCCTCTGAGGTGCACTGCATCCAGGGAAGTCTTGAAATAATTGCAGTAAAACTCTCTTACCTAGGAAGCATTGACCTCAGTCAAATTTCTCTTCAAGAAGAACCAGCCTCTTTGTTTGATCTGATCGGAGGTGTACTGCTGTAGTTCTTCTTGAATTTTCAAAGTTCTCTCTAGGTACATATTTCTGGAGGTAGCAAACACTGGATACTTCAGCTCACGGTATCGGTTTGCAAACTTAATTGGATCATTGGCAGGGAGGAGCTGGTCAGCCTTCTCCTGCAGGGTAAAGTGCTTTTTCCGCCAGGATTCATCATGCATAAGCTCCAGGAGAGACATAGAGGATTCACCTCTTTTTCGTTTGCCAGTTGTTACCTTGTCTTTTCCTTTACACTGAGGGTCATACATCCTGAAAAATAGAAATCTAAGATATAATAAAAGCAGAAAATCAGGTAGGCAGATAACAATATAAGCACAAGGTGGCAAAGGAGCAGTAGAATTATGAAATGAGTTGAATAATTGTACATTTTGGATTGTTTCAGAGTTAAAAAGCTGAGATGAGAGATTACAATCCAAAATGTATTATAAGGAGAATACTTGTTGATTAGGAGCAATAATAATCATGCCATGAGTTAAAAATTGAAAGAGTTAGTCAAAAAGCAGAGGGGGAAGTTAGAAAGTTAAAAGTGGTTAAACGTGAAAAAGAGGTTAGAAAGCGAAAATCAGTGAGTTAATAAAAAAAATTCAGAGTAAGTGGCATGATGATTGGTTTCTAAGTAACAAGAATTTCACAATTTTAAGCAACAGTCAACTCATATTCAAGCAAGGAAATCAAGTTGTTGATGATTCATATAGATATAGAAATAGCGAAAAGTGAAATCTAATCATCAATAATGTGATTTATTAACCGGAAAAAACAGATGAATAGGAATGCTGGCCCGTGCATTCATGAATTGGTTTGGTAAAAGCTGAGGAGTGCCAAATTCAAATTGCCAAAACCAAAACAAGAATGAATATCAAAACAATTTACAGAAAGTTGGGCAGCATTCCGGCTAAAATTGGATGTTCCTGGGTAATAAACAGCAAACAAAATAGTTCATATAAATTAAAGTAAAGCTGCAATGACATATACGGAATATGAATCATGAAAAAGCAGTGTAAAAAGCAGCATGAAATAGTAAAGAACAGCATATGAACAAGACTAACATCACAGCAAAAGCAGAATTGCGAAAATGATAAAACAAGTAGCAAGAACAGTGCAATTAAACAGGCCTAAATCCACTAACCACATCCTAGCTACCTAACCACCTAGAATCCACTACAACATACATCTCTAACTATCCTAAATTTAAACATAACTGAAAAAATATGCAAATAATTAAGAATGAAAGAAAGGTGGCGTTCGGTGGAACCTGGTAGGTGTATGAACTAAGCTAGGGAACTGAGAGATGGCGAGGGTGTTGTTGTGGTGGTGCTGGGAGGGGCACGGTGGTGGTGGTGGCTGTTTGTGGTGGCGGAGGGGGATTCGGGAAAGGTGATCGGTGGAGGGGGGTTGTGGAAGAAGAATGGGGGTAAGGGTGGTGGTGGTGGGAGGCGGGGCGGTGGTGGTGCGGTGGTTGTGGTGGTCGCGGAGGGGGGGGGGCAGCAGTGGTGGAGGGAAGAAGAGAAGAGAAAGAGAAGAAAGAGAGGGAAGGAAGAAAGGGGGTGGCGTTGCGGTTGTGGCTGGGTGGCCGAGGATGGTGCGGCGGTTGGAGGTGGTTGGCTGGGAGTGGTGATTGTTGGGGGGTGGGTTGCAGAGAAGAAAGGAAGAAGAAGGGGAATTTGAGGGGGGAGGGGGGCGCAACGGGTAGAGTTTCGCGTCACTGGGGTTAGTAAATTTGAATCCACTCGAACGCGTGGGGCACGCGGTCGCGTGCCTAGGGTGGACGGGGGGTTGACGCAATCGCGCGAGTGATGCGATCGCATGGAATGGGTAAAAGGGTGAATGACGCGGTCGCATGAGGCATGCGACCGCGTCGCTGGAAGTTGTGCTAAACGCACAATTCCAGCGTCGTTTCAGCGCAACTCTTTGTCTCCTTTAGGGTGTTGTGCAATCCATGCAACGCGAACGCGTCGCTCACGCTTTCGCGTGGGATGGGTGTTTTGCAAGTGACGCGTTCACGTGATGGACGCGAGCGCGTGGGCCCTTTTGTGCTAAACGCACAATAGCCGCACGATTCCAGCCCAGATTTCTGGGCGTTGGATTTTTACGCCGATTTCTAGATCACGCGACTGCGTGAATGACGCGGACGCATGGGGGTGTTTTTCGTAACTGACGCGAACGCTTTAGCGATGCGATCGCGTCGCACGCCTTCCTCTCTTTTTTTTAATATGCAATTATGCAGTTATGCAGTATGTAATGCTAATGCAAATGCTTACGAATACTATCCAGGTTCAATGAAAATAAAACAATATAAAAATAAACAAAACAAAATAAAATGGAAACACGAACGATCATATCATGGTGGGTTGTCTCCCACCTAGCACTTTTAGTTAAAGTCCTTAAGTTGGACATTGGATGAGCTTCCTGTTATAGCGGCTTATGCTTAAATTCATCCAGAAATCTCCACCAATGTTTGGAATGCCAACAGCCTCCGGGGTCCCAAACTAGGCATGTAAAGCTTATGAGCAGCTTCAAACAGATTCTCAGGCTCCCGGGGTGACGAATATCAGAATATTTTCCAGGATCCCAAACCTTGCTTTTAAATCTGCCTTCGTCTTGATCTATATTTTTCCATCCGGGCGGTTTAGAAATTAGATTCTCACCAAGAAAATCAAACGTTTTCCGAGATCCATTTGATTGAACATGATACCAATCCGTGCACTTCGAGTTGAAGCGTGAAACCTTATTGAACCTTGTGCACCAGCTCTGAGTACGAGCCATTTCCCTCTTACTCTTAAAGCCGCAGAGAGCTCTAAGCTGGCAATCTGTTTCAAGCAAACCATATTCAAGTGGAAAAATAAAGTTAAAGGTTAAGGATTGTACCCACTTGAAGCTTATATTGGGTGGTAATGGCCTTGGGATAGGTGTTTCCAGTGGTTCTGTAAGTTCTACTCCCTTGTAATCTTCTGCGAATTCCTCTACTTCTTTACAAAATTCTTCAAATGCAACCACGTCTTGATCAAAGTCTTCGACATCTTCTGCATTACTCAAGTCATAAGTTGGAGGTTGAGAGAAATCTACCTCCGCATCATCTTCGTATTCACTTGAGGAAGATTCTTCAATCTCAGAGAATTCACTTGCGGATGCAAGTTCATTACTAGGAGAACTTGACTTGAGACTATCATCCTCAAGGAAACTTACGTCTTGGGTTATTCCATCTAGTTCTTCATAAAATACCTGCTTTGGGGGTCGTGCACTATCCTCTTTAGCATCAATTGTAACGTCTTTGACGGAATTTTTCACAACTCTGGATTCCCATGGAGGTTCAGCATCTCCTAAATCTTCAATCAGTACTTCTTCTTCTTGGATAATTTGAGCTTCCTCCAATTGTTCCAGAACAAAGTTATGCTCATTACTGCCCACTGGGATTTCTAGTGTCTCCTTCATGCTACGTTTGTCATTAGATTCTCCACATAGGACCATTAGAGTTCCTTGAGTGTCTAAACATCTGGAAGATAATTGATGGATTGCTTGCTCCAGCTGATGAAGGGTTGTATGAAGTTGATCTACTGTTTCCTTGAGGTGAACCTGTGATTCTCGAGGTGATGGATTTAGACATGGTACATAGGGAAGTGGTGGTGTTTGGGAGTAATTGAATTGGAATTGGGGTAAATAAGGATCATATGGTGGTGAATGGTGAAAAGGAGCTTGTGAGTGTGGCGGTTCAAAGTTATGTTGAGAGGATGGTCTATAGGCACAGGGTGGGGCTTGTTGGTAGTTACAAGGTTGTCCACCATATCTATCAGCTTGGTATGCATTGTAGAATGGTCTTTGTCCATGATATCTTAGAGGGTGTTGTTGCCTAAAGGGTTGATCAAATCCTCTTGGCTCCATCCATCTTTGATTTCTCTGACCTTGATGCATGTTCCTGCTATAACCTCCGTTCCCTTCAACAATATTAGAACCAAACTCAAAGCGAGAGGGGTGAGAATTCATAGTAGCTAATGGAAATAAAAGGAGAAAACAAAAAACAAATAAACAAGTAAAAGAAAAATATTTACAATAACCAATAATAAGGCACACGTTTGCAGTTCCCCGGCAACGGCGCCATTTTGAAGAGAGGAACTTTTGTGTGGTCTAGAATTCAGAATAAATTTCCGTTGCAAGTATAGCTTCTAAACCAACAAAAGTCCTTTCTTACAAACGTTTTGGTTGTCACAAGTAACAAACCCCTAAATAAATTGATAATCGAAGTATTAAACCTCAGGGCGTCTTCTCAAGGAACTGCAAGGAGGTATGTTCTTATTATTGGTTATGAGTTTTGTAAATTGGGGTTTTGAAAGTAAGGAACAAGTAATTTAAATGACAAATAAAATAAATAAATAACTGTAAAATAAACTCTTGGCAAGGTATGAGAATTTGGAAGTCCTATCCTAGTTATCCTTATCAATGGTGATGAGAATTGAGTTTTAATCCCACTTAGTTAGCCTTTACTAAAGCAAAGGAAGGTCAAGTGGATCAATTAGTTTGATCCTCAGGTCCTAGTCAATTCCTAAGAAAGGATTGGAGTTATTGAAGTTCAATTCAATTGGCAAAGACAACAATTATCAATCACGTTGAGTTTGACAACTCATGAGTTACCAATTAATTAACCAAGGCCAAAAGGGGAAAAGTAAACTTACTCGAATAAAAATGTCTTCAGATTGGAAGCAACAGTAACATAAATAAAAGAAAGCAATCATAAACTGAGATACCTCAAATAACATTAATTAAGAGAATCATATGTAACATGAAAGAGTTCATAATTCAAATTGACAAAGTAATTAAAAAGGAACATTGAACCTGATAAAAAGTTGGAATACTAACTTGAAATAATAAGAAATCCTAATCCTAAAACCTAAGAGAGAGGAGAGAACCTCTCCCTCTAAAAACTACATATAAACTATGAAAAGTGAATAATTGGAGATCTCCCTGTTAATGGATGCATTCCCCCACTTCATAACCTCTAATCTGTGCCTTCTGGACTTGGATCTGGGCCAAAAAGAGTTTCAGAAATCGCTGGGAGTGTTTTCTATAATTTCTAGTGTGTGGCGTCTGTCACGCGTCCGCGTGGGTCACGCGGTCGCGTCATCTGGAGTTTTTCTTATCACGCGTTCGCTTCAGTCATGCGTCCGCGTCATCTGTGTTTTGCTCATGGCGCGCGTCCGCGTCAGTCACGCATTCGCGTTGCTGCCTTTTCGCACTGGGCATGCGGCCGCGTCGTCCATGTGTTCGCGTCGCTGCCAGTTTCTTCAAAAACTCCATTTTGTGCTATCCTTCCATTTTTGTATGTTTCCTTTCCATCCTTTAAGTCATTCCTGCCTTAGAAGATCTGAAACTTCTCAACACACAAATCACGGCATTGAATGGAAATAAAAGGTAATTAAAATAAATAATTTCAAAGCATAGGAAACATGTATTTCACATATATCACATAATAAGGAAGGAAAAGTAAAACCATGCAATTTTCATGAATAAGTGGGTGAAGGATTGAATAAATCTCTTGAATTGAGCACAATATATAATAAAATATGGGTTTATCAACCTAGATTGACTAAACTAATCACCCACTAAAGTTGCCTGATCCATCAATCCCTGTGGGATCGACCTCACTCTAAGTGAGTTTTACTACTTGATGCGACCCGGTACACTTGCCGGTGAGTTTTAGGTATTAGAATTTCGGTTTCAACCTATCAGCATAAAGGCAGAATTTTGAGGGATCGTTAAAGGCATAACTGAAGTATTGTGGATAAGAAAATTGATGACCGAGATTGGGTTTCCACCACAATTGCCAAGCCAGTTGAAATGTGACAACAAAGCCGCAATCAGCATTTTAGAGAATCCCGTACAACATGATAGAACAAAACATGTTGAGGTGGATCGACACTTTATCAAAGAAAAAATTGAGAATAACATTATTGAGATTCCATTTGTGAGATCAGAAGATTAGCTGGCTGATATTCTTACTAAAGCAGTTTCAAGACAAACCCTTGTTAAAGTTCTAACCAAGCTGAGTATTGGTGATCCCACTACTCACCTTGAGGGGGAGTATTAGAATATCATAATTAGGGAACAAAATCAGGAAAATGTCAAAGAGGATTAGAAAAAACATCAATGTAATTTATTAGGATATTATTCCATAACGAGCGTACTCTTAGCGTACTCTTGGTCTATATATTGGTAAGAACCTTGTAATCACAGATGAAAAAATATGAATAATAAAAATAATACTTTTCTAAATAATTCTTCGTTTCTTTCCTAAACTCTTTATACCATGGTAACAGACAGTGCACGGTCACTACTAATCGGAGCTCTCGCACGAGGTGTACGTCATTTCCTCCCGATTGTCTGCATCACTACTTGAAGAAGTCTCGTCAGTGATGCGACGCTATTGCTGTCTCGCGCATGTCTCTTGCGGCGCCGCTTCTACTGTCTTGCCTCCCTCCTCCTGTGATGTCACTACTGTTGTCTCGCCTCCCTCCCTCTGCGGCGCCACTGCTGTGCAAAGAAGCCTCGTTAGTGATGCGACACTACTGCTGTCTCGCTCACGTCTCTCGCGATGCTGCTGCTGCTATCTCGCCTCCCTCCCCCTGTGATGCCGCTGCTGTTGTCTCGCCTCCCTCCCCCCGCGGCGCCGTTGCTGCAATCTCGCCCCATCACCCCACGGCGTTGCTGCTGTTGTCTCGCGCACGTCATGCCAAACGCCACCACAAGTCTTCTTCTTAGATGATTCTTTTAACTAGTTTTAGATGCTTTTTTCTAGATTTCAGACGATTCTTTTTACTAGTTTTAGATGATTCTTTTTACTATGTTTTAGATGTTTCTCTCTAAATTTCGGATGCTTCTTGATGCGCGATATTTTTTCGGTATAGAATTTTTCAATAGGATTATGTCGTGAGTATAGCCTAAACCAACAAGCTATAACGCATCAAACTTAGAAAATGTGTCACCACAATTCAAAATCAATAATCGGGAGTAGAATCCCGAGTCGTTCTCCCTAGGAATTTTCCTAAGATGCACATCATTGGTTAGGAGTTCTCTTAGTAGTTTGAAGTTGAATACAAGAAAAGTAAATGAACATGAATTAAAGCAATAAGCAATTAACAATTGAACTAAGTAAAACAAGAACTTAAGTTAGCAAGTGAATGATTATCAATCAATGTAAAATTCTTGGCTAGGGGTGAGAATTAGAATTTCTATCCTCATTGCCTCCCTCAATTGTGATAAGAATTGGTTATTGCTCCACTTAGTTAACCTCTAACTATGAAGGAAAGTCAAGTGGAGATAATTGGTGCACGAAATTGTAATCATCAATGGCGCCAACAACTTGGTACGCACAATTGTAATCTCAACTCTTTGTCACAACTCCGCACAACTAACCAGGAAGTGCACTGGGTCGTCCAAGTAATAAACCTTATGTGAGTAAGGGTCGATCCCACGAAGATTGTCGGCTTGAAGCAAGCTATGGTCATCTTGTAAATCTCAGTCAGGCAGATTCAAATGGTTATGGAGAATTGATAATTAAAAGATGAATAAAATATAAAATAAGATAGAGGTACTTATGTAATTCATTGGTGAGAATTTCAGATAAGCGCATGAAGATGCTTTGTTCTTCCTGAACTTCTGCTTTCCTATTATCTTTATCCAATCATTCATACTCCTTTCCATGGCAAGCTGTATGTTGGGTTTCACCGTTGTCAATGGCTACCTCCCGTCCTCTCAGTAAAAATGGTCCAAATGCGCTGTCACCACACGGCTAATCATCTGTCGGTTCTCGATCATATTGGAATAGGATCCATTGATCCTTTTGCGTCTGTCACTATGCCCAACACTCGCGAGTTTGAAGCTCGTCACAGTCATCCCTTCCCAGATCCTACTCAGAATACCACAAACAAGGTTTAGACTTTCTGGACCTCAGGAATGGTCGCCAATAGTTCTAGCCTATACCACGAAGGTTCTAATATGAAATTAGAAACCCAAGAGATACACATTGAAGCTTGTTTGCATGTAGAACGGAAGTGGTTGTCAAGAACGCGTTCATAGGTGAGAATGGTGATGAGTGTCACATAATCATCACATTCATCATGTTCTTGAGTGTGAATGAGTATCTTGGAGAAGAAATAGGCTTGAGTTGAATAGAAAAACAATAGTACTTTGCATTAATTCATGAGGAACACCAGAGCTCCACACCTTAATCTATGGGGTGTAGAAACTCCACCATTGAAAATACATAAGAACAAAAGGTCTAGGCATGGCCGTGAGGCCAGCCCCCAAAAAGTGATCAAGAGATCAAAAGATGAACTAAAGATTCCAAGATTAATAAAAATACAATAGTAAAAGGTCCCATTTATAGAAAACTAGTAACCTAGGATTTACAGAAATAAGTAAATGATGCAGAAATCCACTTCTGGGCCCACTCGGTGTGTGCTTGGTCTGAGCATTGAAGCTTTCACATGTAGATACTTTTCTTGGAGTTAAACGCCAGATTTGGTGCCAGTTTGGGCGTTTAACTCCAGCTTTTATGCCAGTTCTGGCGTTTTGACGCCAGAATTTTTATGCTGACTTAGAATGCCGGTTTGGACCATCAAATCTCGAGCAAAGTATGGACTATTATATATTTCTGAAAAGCCCAGGATGTCTACTTTCCAACGCAATTGAAAGCGCACAAATTGGGCTTCTGTAGCTCCCGAAAAGCTACTTCGAGTGCAAAGAGGTCAGAATCTAACAGCATCTGCAGTCCTTTTTCAGCCTCTGAATCAAATTTTTGCTCAGGTCCCTCAATTTCAGCCAGAAAATACCTGAAATCACAAAAAAATACACAAACTCATAGAAAAGTCCAGAAATGTGATTTTTATTTAAAAACTAATAAAATATACTAAAAATTAACTAAAACATACTAAAAACTACCTAAAAACAATGCCAAAAGGCGTATAAATTATCCGCTCATCACAACACCAAACTTAAATTGTTGCTTGTCCCCAAGCAACTAAAAACAAAGTAGGATAAAAAAGAGAATTCCAAAAATATTTATGAAGATCAGTCTAAATTAGATGAGCAGGGCTATTAGGTTTTTGCTTTTGAACAGTTTTGGCATCTCACTTTATCCTTTGAAGTTCAGAATGATTGGCATCTATAGGAACTCAGAATTCAGATAGTGTTATTGATTCTCCTAGTTCAGTATGTTGATTCTTGAATACAGTTACTTTATGAGTCTTGGCGGTGACCCTAAGCATTTTGTTTTCCAGTATTACCACCGGATACATAAATGCCACAGACACATAACTGGGTGAACCTTTTCAGATTGTAACTCAGCTTTGCTAGAGTCCCCAATTAGAGGTGTCCAGAGCTCTTAAGCACACTCTTTTTGCTTTGGACCACGACTTTAACCGCTCAGTCTCAAGCTTTTCACTTGACACCTTCACGCCACAAGCACATGGTTAGGGACAGCTTGGTTTAGCCGCTTAGGCCAGGATTTTATTCCTGTGGGCCCTTCTATCCACTGATGCTCAAAGCCTTGGATCCTTTTTATTTTACCATTGCCTTTTGGTTTAAAGGGCTATTGGCTTTTTCTACTTACTTTTTCTTTTTTTTCTTTTTCTTTTCTTCTTTTTTTTTCGCCATTTTTTTTCTTTTTTTCCGCAAGCTTTTCACTGCTTTTTCTTGCTTCAAGAATCAATTTTATGATTTTTCAGATTATCAATAACATTTCTCCTTTTTCATCATTCTTTCAAGACCCAACAATTTTAACATTAATAAACAACAAATTCAAAAATATGCACTGTTCAAGCATTCATTCAGAAAACAAAAAGTATTGCCACCACATCAAAATAATTAGACTTTTTTTTTAAATTCGAAATTCATGTACTTCTTTTTCTTTTGCAATTAAAAACATTTTTCATTTAAGAAAGGTGACGGATTCATAGGACATTCATAGCTTTAAGGCATAGACACTAGACACTAATGATCATGTAATAAAGACACAAACATAGATAGAACATAAAGCATAATTTTCGAAAAATAGAAAAATAAGAACAAGGAAATTAAAGAACGGGTCCACCTTAGTGATGGTGACTTGTTCTCCCTCTTGAAGATCTTATAAAGTGTTTGAGCTCCTCAATGTCTCTTCCTTGCCTTTGTTGCTCCTCCTTCATGACTCTTTGGTCTTCTCTAATTTCATGGAGGAGGATGGAATGCTCTTGGTGCTCCACCCTTAGTTGTCCCATATTGGAACTTAATTCTCCTAGGGAGGTGTTGATTTGCTCCCAATAGTTTTATGGAAGAAAATGCATCCCTTGAGGCATCTCAGGGATTTCATAATGAGAAATTTCCTCATGCTCTTGTCCATGAGTGGGCTCTCTTGTTTGCTCCATCCTTTTTTTAGTGATGGGCTTGTCCTCATCAATGAGGATGTCTTCCTCTATGTCAATTCCAGCTGAATTGCAGAGGTGACAAGTGAGATGAGGAAAGACTAACCTTGCCAAAGTAGAGGACTTGTCCGCCACCTTGTAGAGTTCTAGGGATATAACCTCATGAACTTTTACTTCCTCTCCAATCATGATGCTATGGATAATGATAGCTCGGTCTATAGTAACTTCAGACCGGTTGCTAGTGGGAATGATTGAGCGTTGGATGAACTCCAACCATCCCCTATCCACGGGCTTGAGGTCATGCCTTCTTAGTTGAACCGGCTTCCCTCTTGAATCTCTCTTCCATTGAGCGCCCTCTTCACAAATGTCTATGAGGACTTGGTCCAACCTTTGATCAAAGTTGACCCTTCTAGTGTAGGGGCGTGCATCTCCTTGCATCATGGGCAAGTTGAATGCCAACCATACATTTTTTGGACTGAAATCTAAGCATTTCCCCCGGACCATTGTAAGCCAATTCCTTGGGTCTGGGTTTACACTTTGATCATGGTTCTTGGTGATCCATGCATTGGCATAGAACTCTTGAACCATTAAGATCCCGACTTGTTGAATGAGGTTGGTGAGAGTTTTCCAACCTCTTCTTCGAATCTCATGTCGGATCTCCGGATATTCACCCTTTTTGAGCTTGAAAGGGACCTCGGGGATCACCTTCTTCTTGGCCACAACTTCATAGAAGTGGTCTTGATACACCCTTGAGATGAATCTCTCCATCTTTCATGACTCGAAGGTGGAAGCTTTTTCCTTTCCTTTCCTTTTTCTAGAGGTTTCTCCGGCCTTTGGTGCCATAAATGGTTATGAAAAAACAAAAAGGAACGCTTTTACCACACCAAACTTAGAAGGTTTGCTCGTCCTCGAGCAAAAGAAGAAAGAAAAGAGTAGAAGAAAAATAATTAGGGGAGATGTAGGGTGGTGGAAGTTTCGGCCAAGGGGGAGAAGTAGTGTTTGTGATATATGGAAATGAAGGATTGAAGATTAGTTTATATAGGAGTGGAGAGAGGGGTAGGGTTCGGCCATGTATGGGTGGGTTTGGGAGGAAAAGTGGTTTGAATTTGAATGGTGAGGTAGGTGGGGTTTTATGATGGATGGATGTGGATTGGTGAAGAGATTATGGAGAAGAGGGTATGATTTGATAGGTGAAGGGTTTTTTGGGGAAGAGGTATTGAGGTGATTGGTGAAGGGTATTTGGGGAAGGGTGTTATGGGAAGGTGTGAAGAAGAGAGAGAGAGAGATGAGGTATGTGGGGATCCTGTGGGGTCCACAAATCCTGAGGTGTCAAGAATTTCTCATTCCTGCACCATGTTGGCGTGTAAACGCCCCCTTGATTGCCAATCCTGGCGTTTAATGCTAGCTTTTCTCTGCTTTCTGGCGTTTAAACGCCAGCTTTTCTCCCTTTTCTGGCATTAAACGCCAGCTCTGTGCCCCTTTCTGGCGTTAAACGCCAGTCTGGTGCCCATTTCTGGCGTTAAACGCCCAGAATGGTGCCAGACTGGGCGTTTAACGCCCATTCTGCTACCCTTACTCGCGTTTAAACGCCAGTAAGCTTCTCCTCCAGGGTGTGCTATTTTTAATACTGTTTTTCATTCTGTTTTTGCTTTTTCAGTTGTTTTTGTGACTTCACATGATCATCAACCTATAAAAAACATAAAATAACAATGGAAAATAAAAATTTAACATAGATAAGTAAAGATTGGGTTGCCTCCCAACAAGCGCTTCTTTAATGTCAATAGCTTGACAGTGGGCTCTCATGGAGCTTCATAGATATTCAGAGCATGGTGATGGCCTCCCAACACCAAACTTAGAGTTTGAATGTGGGGGCTCTATTTGACTCTGCATTGAGAGAAGCTTTTCATACTTCTTCTCTATGGTTACAAAGGGAGATCCTTGAGCTTTAAACACAAGGGAGTCCTCATTCACTTGAAGGACCAATTCTCCTCTGTCAACATCAATCACAGCTTTTGCTGTGGCTAGGAAGGATCTGCCAAGGATGATGGATTCATCCATACACTTCCCAGTGTCTAGGATTATGAAATCAGTAGGGATGTAGTGGCCTTCAACCTTTACCAAGACATCCTCTACAAGTCCATAAGCCTGTTTCTTTGAATTGTCTGCCATCTCTAGTGAGATTCTTGTAGCTTGTACCTCAAGGATCCCTAGCTTCTCCATCACAGAGAGAGGCATGAGGTTTATACTTGACCCCAGGTCTATGGTACAAGGTATTGAGAATTTTTCAGGATCCTGTCTCTTCTGAGGTAATCTCTGCCTAGTCAAGTCATCCAGTTCTTTGGTGATCAAGGGGGGGTTCATCCTTCCAAGTCTCATTACCAAATAACTTGGCATTTAGCTTCATGATTGCCCCCAAGGTACTTAGCAACTTGCTCTTCAGTAACATCTTCATCCTCTTCAGAGGAAGAATACTCATCAGAGCTCATGAATGGCAGAAGTAAATTCAATGGAATCTCTATGGTCTCAGTATGAGCCTCAAATTTCCATGGTTCCTCATTAGGGAACTCCTTGGAGGCCAGTGGACGTCCATTGAGGTCTTCCTCAGTGGAAATCATTGCCTTTCTCTTCTATATTGCTTGGGAGAGTACTAGGAGGGAGTTTAGTAACTTTCTTACTCAGCTGAACCACTTGTGCCTCTAAATTTCTAATAGAGGACCTTGTTTCAGTCATGAAACTTAGAGTGGTCTTAGATAGATCAGAGACTACAGTTGCTAAGTCAGAGTGGCGCTGCTTAGAATTCTCTGTCTGTTGCTGAGAAGATGATGGAAAAGGCTTGCTATTGCTAAACCTATTTCTTCCACCATTACTGTTGTTGAAGCCTTGTTGAGGCCTCTGTTGGTCCTTCCATGAGAGATTTGGATGATTTCTCCATGAAGGATTATAGGTGTTTCCATAGGGTTCTCCCATGTAATTCACCTCTTCCATTGCTGGGTTCTCAGTATCATAAGCTTCTTCTTCAGATGAAGCTTCTTTGGTACTGCCTGTTGCTGCTTGCATGCCAGACAGACTCTGAGAGATCATATTGACTTGCTGAGTCAATATTTTGTTCTGAGCCAATATGGCATTCAGAGTATCAATCTCAAGAACTCCTTTCTTTTGATTTGTCCCATTTTTCACAGGATTCCTTTCAGAAGTCTACATAAATTGGTTATTTGTAACCATTTTAATGAGTACCTGAGCTTCTGCAAGCGTCTTCTTCAGATGAAGAGATCCTCCAGCAGAGCTGTCCAATGACATCTTGGACAGTTCAGACAGACCATTATAGAAAATACCTATGATGCTCTATTCTGAAAGCATGTCAGAAGGACACCTTCTGATCAATTGCTTGTATCTTTCCCAAGCTTCGTAGAGGGATTCACCTTCCTTTTGTCTGAAGGTCTGGACTTTCACTCTAAGCTTACTCAATTTTTGAGGTGGAAAGAATTTGGCCAGAAAAGCACTGACCAGCTTTTTCCAAGAGTTCAGGCTTTCCTTAGGTTGTGAATCCAACCATATTCTAGCTCTGTCTCTTACAGCAAAGGGAAAAAGCATAAGCCTGTAGACCTCGGGATCAACTCCATTGGTCTTGACAGTGTCACAAATTTGTAAAAATTCAGCCAAAAACTGATGAGGATCTTCCAATGGAAGTCCGTGAAACTTGCAATTCTGTTGCATTAGAAAAACATTGAGGCTTAAGCTCAAAGTTGTTTGCTCCAATGGCAGGGATAGAGATGCTTCTCCCATAGAAGTCGGGAGTAGGTGCAGTAAAGTCACCAAGCACCTTCCTTGTATTGTTGGCATTGTTGTTATTTTCGGCTGCCATGGCTTCTTCTTATTTGAAAATTTCTGTTAGGTCCTTTCCAGAGAGTTGGGCTTTAACTTCTCTTAGCTTTCTCTTCAAGGTTCTTTCAGGTTCAGGATCAGCTTCAACAAGAATGCCTTTGTCCTTGCTCATGCTCATATGAAAGAGAAGAGAAGAAAGTATAGAATCCTCTATGTCACAGTATAGAGATTCCTTGAGGAGTCAGAGGAAAAGAAGAATAGAAGGAGGAGGTAGAGAGGAGAGAATTCGAACGTATCAAGAGAGAGAGAGTTCGAATTGCACATTGAGGAGGAGTGTTAGTCCTTTAAATAGAAGGATGTGAGAAGGGGGGAAGAATTTTCGAAATTAATTTTAAAAAGATTTTGAAATAATTAAAAGAAATTTTGAAAAATTGGTTGATGATTTTTAAAAATTAAAATTGAGAAAGTAGTTAAGTGGTTTTGAAAAAAATTTTGAAATTAGGAATAAAAAAGATATAATTGAAAATTATTTTTAAAAAGATGTGGTTGAGAAGATATGATTGAGAAAATATGGTTTTAAAAAGATATGATTGACAAACAATTAAAAAGATTTGATTTTTAAAATTAATGTCTTGGCTAACAAGAAATTTAAAAGATATGATTCTAAAATTTAATTATTGAACCTTTCTTAGCAAGGAAGAAATTTTTGAATCAAATCACTAATTGTTAGCAAGGATTTTCGAAAATAGTAAAAAAAAATGGAAAGGATTTGATTTTGAAAAATTATGAAAATTTGAAAAAGATTTGAATTAAAACAAAATCTTTCCTCTTGTGCCCTCCTGGCGTTAAATGCCCAGAATGGTATCCATTCTGGCGTTTAACGCCCAAAATACTACCTTTTTGGGCGTTTAACGCTCAGCCAGGTACCCTGGCTGGCGTTTAAACGCCAGTTTTCCTTCCTCACTGGGCGTTTTGAATGCCCAACTTTTTCTGTGTAATTTCTCTGCTGAATGTTCTGAATCTTCAATTCTTTGTATTATTGACTTGAAAAGACATAATTTTGAAATTTTTTTTGAATTTTTAATGATGAGAAATAATCAAAATGCAACAAATCATGGAAAACTAAGATCAAACAAATAATGCATGTAAGACACCAAAATTAGAAATTTTCATATTAGAAATACTAACAAATTGAGAATGCATATGAGAAACAACAAAATACACAAAACAAGAGAATTTAAAGATCAGAGCAAGGAAATCATCAAGAACAACTTGAAGATTAATGAAGAACATAATGCATATATTCGAAAAATGCAAGAAGAATAAAGACATGCAATTGACACCAAACTTAAAAATTGACACTAGACTCAAACAAGAAACACAAAATTTTTGGTTTTATAATTTTATATATTTTTTGTATTTTTTTTCGAAAATTATTTTGAAAAAGAGAAAAATAATTAAACTCAAAATTTTTAATCGGAATTCTAGGAATCAAGCAATGTTAGTCTAAAGCTTCAGTCAAAAAAGATTAGACATGGCTAGCCAAGCTTCAGCAAGACATTACATACAACAGCCAAATTGATGGGAATAAACTAGCTCCTGTGATGATAAAAGCATCATCTGAAACTCTAGAATTCATTCTTAAAAGCTCTGAAAATAAAAATAAAATTACCTAATCTGAGCAACAAGATGAACCGTCAGTTGTCCAAACTCGAATAATCCCCGGCAACGGCACCATAAACTTGGTGCACGAAATTGTGATCATCAATGGCGCCAACAACTTGGTATGCACAATTATAATCTCAACTCTTTGTCACAACTCCGCACAACTAACCAGCAAGTGCACTGAGTCGTCCAAGTAATAAACCTTACGTGAGTAAGGGTCGATCCCACGGAGATTGTCGGCTTGAAGCAAGCTATGGTCATCTTGTAAATCTCAGTCATGCAGATTCAAATGGTTATGGAGAATTGATAATTAAAAGATGAATAAAATATAAAATAAGATAGAGGTACTTATGTAATTCATTGGTGAGAATTTCAGATAAGCGCATGAAGATGCTTTGTTCTTCCTGAACTTCTGCTTTCCTATTGTCTTCATCCAATCATTCATACTCTTTTCCTTGGCAAGCTGTATGTTGGGTTTCACCGTTGTCAATGGCTACCTCCCGTCCTCTCAGTGAAAATGGTCCAAATACGCTGTCACCGCACGGCTAATCATCTGTCGGTTCTCGATCATGTTGGAATAGGATCCAATGATCCTTTTGCGTCTATCACTACGCCCAACACTCACGAGTTTGAAGCTCGTCACAGTCATCCCTTCCCAGATCCTACTCGGAATACCACAGACAAGGTTTAGACTTTCCGGACCTCAGCAATGGCCGCCAATAGTTCTAGCCTATACCACGAAGGTTCTAATATGAAATTAGAAACCCAAGAGATACACATTCAAGCTTGTTTGCATGTAGAACGGAAGTGGTTGTCAGGCACGCGTTCATAGGTGAGAATGGTGATGAGTGTCACGTAATGATCACATTTATCATGTTCTTGAGTGCGAATGAATATCTTGGAGAAGAAATTGGCTTGAGTTGAATAGAAAAACAATAGTACTTTGCATTAATTTATGAGGAACAGCAGAGCTCCACACCTTAATCTATGGGGTGTAGAAACTCCACCATTGAAAACACATAAGAACAAAAGATCTAGGCATGGCCGTGAGGCCAGCCCCCAAAAAGTGATCAAGAGATCAAAAGATGAACTAAAGATTCCAAGATTGATGAAAATACAATAGTAAAAGGTCCTATTTATAGAAAACTAGTAACCTAGGGTTTACAGAAATAAGTAAATGATGCAGAAATCTACTTCCGGGCCCACTCAGTGTGTGCTTGGTCTGAGCATTGAAGCTTTCACATGTAGAGACTTTTCTTGGAGTTAAACGCCAGCTTTGGTGCCAGTTTGGGCGTTTAACTCCAGCTTTTATGCCAGTTCTGGCGTTTTGACGCCAGAATTTTTATGCTGACTTGGAACGCCGGTTTGGGCCATCAAATCTCGGGCAAAGTATGAACTATTATTTATTTCTAGAAAGTCCAGGATGTCTACTTTCCAACGCAATTGAGAACGCGCAAATTGGGCTTCTGTAGCTCCCGAAAATCTACTTTGAGTGCAGAGAGGTCAGAATCTAATAGCATCTGCAGTCCTTTTTCAGCCTCTGAATCATATTTTTGCTCAAGTCCCTCAATTTCAGCCAGAAAATATCTGAAATCACAAAAAAACACACAAACTCATAGCAAAGTCCAGAAATGTGATTTTTATTTAAAAACTAATAAAAATATACTAAAAATTAACTAAAACATACTAAAAACTACCTAAAAATAATGCCAAAAGCGTATAAATTATCCGCTCATCAATAATCAATTTGAGTCCACAAGTCCTAGTCAAATCCTAAAGAAAGACTAGAGTTAGTGCCATTCAAATCGATTAGCAATTTCCAATTATCAATCAACAAAAGGCTTTGACAATTCAAGTGTCTCCAATTACCCAACCCCCAAGCCAAGAGTAAAAATCTACTCCATAGCTATAGTTGACATTTTCTCAAACATTTGGTGAGCAATAATGAAAGACATTATGGAATTGAGAAGAGAATTTGAATTAAAGCTATCTACTACAAGTAATTAACAACAATCAAGCAATTAACAACAATGAACATGAAATTCCTCAATGCATTAATAGAAATCAATGTAAACAAGATCCAAATCCTAGATCCAAAATAAGTAGAGTAAGAAGAACACTATATAAGAGTAGGAGAATGAGATCTACAAATTGAAGCAATGTAAGACTGAAATTAAATTCATATCTAACCAAAGGATCCAAGTCAAATTGAAATTGAGAAAGCCAAAACCTAGTGAGAAGATAGAGTTTCTCTCTCTAGAACCATAATTCAAAAACTAGCTAGAAAATTGTCTAATGTGTGTATCCCCCTTTCCTCCTTGGTCCCTTTGGTCTTTTTTTTTCCAAAATTCAGCTCAAATTGGGCCTGGAGCTCCTCAGAAATCACCAGCCACGATTTCACTAATGAAGTCACGTGCCGAGCGTCAGGCGTACGCGTCGCCTGGGTTTTTGTGATCCAGGCATACGCGTCAAGCGTGCGTACGTGTCGATGAGTTTTTTTCCCAGCCACGCGGAGGCGTCAACTTTTGCGTGCCAATCCCAAACAAACTCCCACGTGCGCGCGTCGACCACGCGTGCACATCGATGCTAAAACTCCAAAGCTCCATTTTTCATACTTCTTCCACTTATGTATGCTTCCTTCCTCTCTTCTAGACCATTCTTGCCCCTATAAACTTTGAAATCACTCAGCAAACAGATCACGACTGTAACACCCTAATTACCCTAAACCTTACCTCTAGCCGTAAAGCAAAGGTTAATCAAAGGTTACGACAATCCTAAGGCTTATGTATATAGAAAGAATAATATATTCTAGAAGCCCAATGAAATATTAAAGCTCAAAGTCGCATAATCCGGAATTACATACGTGAAGCGTTCGCATAAGGTATCTAAACGCATTCGACACAAAAGGATACAAAACATAATATATACAATCTTGCAATAAAGCTCATTAAATACAAGGTATTAATTAATAGATTAACAAAGTATATATATATATATATATATATATATATATATATATATATATATATATATATATATGCCACTGCCTGCAGAGTTTAGGCCGACTAGCCCAAACAAAAAGATATAGAGTCTTTGAGAATAAAATAGCTTATACAACCTATCTCTCATGTAAGCCTCTAAGGCCCTAAAGTCTAAAACAAAAAAGGTGAGAGAAAGTACTACAACAAAATAAAACAGAAATACACCAAGAAGAAACCATACTCCGCTCTGCCACCATGTCCGCAATTTCACCGAGGTGAATTACGACCTGCATATGAAAAACAACAACAAAGTATGGAATGAGAACCAGAGGTTCTCAGTATGGTAATAGTGCCCAATAATGTAAGATGTAAGGCTCCGGGACGCCGAAGGCAATCCTAGAACTTCACATTAAACCGATATTCATGCTTAGAGTAAAATAAAATAAATATAGAACTTACACCATAAACCGAGTTATCTAAACTTAGAGGAAATTCTAACTAGTACTAATCATACCGCTGTATCCCACAACCGTCGCCACCCTAACCTCCTTGCGATCCCATTGCCACCGCCTACCTAACTTCCTCAGCACCAGGTAAACACAGGTAACGCAAGCAAGGAAAACACATGTAGAATTCATATATATATAACAAGTAATTCAATAAGCAAGTAGGCACATTATACAATTAGGCAAACTCAAGTAATTCACAGCAAGCAAGCATATAGAAGATGCATATGATGAATGTCTGTCCTATTGGCTGTGATATCACATGTCGGTTATAATGCCAAACCCGACAGAAAATCCGGTCGACAACTCCCGGATTAGTCTCTCTATTGCGCATAAGGAGGAATAATTTCGAGGGATAAGTGCCCTACCACCTTCTTCTTTCAGAGGGAAACATTCCGAGGGAGTGTGCCCTACCACCTTTCTCTGGTTGTCGCATGATTCCGTGGGTTAGTGCCCTACCACCTTGCAATCAGATAGAAATTGCATTTTCAGGAGGAATAATTCTGAGGGATAAGTGTCCTACCACCTTCTCCTTTCAGAGGGAAACATTTTGAGGGAGCGTGTCCTACCACCTTCCTCTGGATGTTGACTGGCCTTTCCATGAGTATGCACCAGACAAGAAAGGCTAGATCCGCCGTGATGGACGACTTATGGGTGCTTGGAAGTAAGTAGTGAGATAAGATCTGGGCCCACACTCGAGCTTCCACAGTAAGGGAGCGTGGGTCAATGCACTTGGGTTGGAGTCTGAGTTTCCCTTGGGTCCAAAATGTCTTTGGTTGGGCAATGACCGAAAGGATCGAGTCCTAATCAAACTGAATTTCATTCCGCTGCCGTAGGACCTCTTGGTAACCATCCATCTCCACTAGTACCGGTAAAACATTAAGCACCCACTGAATAGCTTCCTCCAAAACCGAGACTTGCTTCCCGCGCACATAAACTGACTGAAGAGAAGGGGAGTGGTAATTGGAGTAGAACTCCACCACCCAAGAAAGGTTGGCCTCCTGTGGTCTCCGCATTAGAAATCTTCATTGCCACCGTTCAATGTAGGGTATCACATACTGAACAATGTGGTCCGAAGGGGCAAGTAGATGCTCAGAATGATAATTCCTCTCAACTATGGCGGGAAACATGAGCTCACAGAAGCGGTTGGAAAACCTTGTGGGTCCCTTGTAGGATTGTCCTTCTCTCATTCATCAATATAAACGGTTGTCTTTGCCTTCTTGGAAAGGGGTTTAGCTCCTAGTATAGGTTGCGCCTTGGCGGTGGATCTTTGGGGTGCCCTTTTTGTGGCCGGATTTTTCGACGCCTTCTCCTTGCCTTTTCTGGTGGCCATCCTGAAAAAAGAAGGGAAAGAGGAAACATTAAACCCAAAAAGTCAACACATAGAGAATAACATGCAAGTGAAAAGTAAATCCCAAAAGGAGTAGTGCGTCTTGAGGACATGACAGCTGCAACATGTGACAAGACAACAATATAATCATGGGACATATCACTAGCATGAGATACAAGAGTATGAGAAGCATGCAAGTATAAGGCATGAGGAGAATAAACCCAAGCATCAAGAATCATACAAGGCAGCACAAGCAAGAAGAATAATGAGCACAAGAGAGTCATGCACCTAGTCTAATTCCAAGACAATGAAGCACGGAATGGGATAAGTTGGAGTTAGAGAGGGCGGACTCACAAATTTTGCAATATGCTATAAGGAAGCAAGTCAAGGGTAATGAGCATAAGAAAAGTAAACATGAAGCATAGTAGGCTCAATGCACTTAAAGGAAAGGCAAGTGTATGAGAAAAAAGTACCAAGTTAAGAGCATAAAGTCAAATTGAACCAAAATGGTATAGGTGCCTTTCAACAAATACTTGGTGTGCAATATTCAAACAATGAGTAAGTAGGAAAAATTCAAACATGTAAAACCCCAAATGGAATACCAAACAACAAAACAACACCACATAGTCACAAAGGAATCAAGAGATATCAAAATGACCCATCAAAGCAAGAGAGAACTCAAAGTGCAACACCCATGGAAAATATGAAATGAAAGAAAGTAAACAAGCAATAATCAGTTAATAAAAATGCAACTAAGAATAAAAGAAAGAGAAAAACTAAATGCAACTAATAAGAGAAAACTTTAGAATAAGAGACAAAAAGGAAGAAGGAGTAAGAGTAAAACCTTGAGAAGAAGAAGAAAGCAAGGTGGAGTGTAGGTGAGAAATAGGAGAGGAGAGGGAAGGAAAAGAGAGGAGAGAGAAAATGTGGGACCGCCGGTGGAATGGCCAGAGATAAGGTGGTGGAAGATGGGAGAAGAGGGGAAGAAGTGATGGAAGAGGAAAGTGAAACAATGAGTTCAAAACAGGGTGCGCTGCATATCAGGTGCGTCAGGGGTGCGACGCGTGCACACCATCCACGCGTACGCGTGGGTGGTGGAAACAGAGAGTTGACGTGTAGGCGTCCCCCACGCATACGCGTGGAGTGCAGAAAAGAGAGAGGACGCGTACGCATCAAGTGACGCGCACGCATGGAATGAGTTGTGCCTCGGGCACAAAGTTGGCATGAAGTAGGCACAACTCTCTGGTTTTTGTACCAGAGATTCCAAAATTTGCAATCGACGCGTACGTGTCGCCCACGCTTGCGCGTGGGTTTGCGAAGTGACAAAGAACGCGTAAGCATCACCTACGCTTACGCGTGGGTTGCAGTTGTGCCACTGGCACAAAACGGGTACAAAGTAGGCACAACTCTTTGGTTTTAGTACCAGGAGTTGTGAAAACGCGTCGACGCGTACGCGTATAGCATGCTTGCGCGTCGATAGCTCCTTTTTTTTCATACACATGAGGAGGGGAATTATAGCACAAATTGGTAGTAATGCATGCTAAAAGGTTAAAAAACACCCAAAACTTCATGTAACACTCAACCTTAAGAATTTCTTCAACATCTCAATTCAATCAAACCACTGTTAATGAACTCCTCATGAGCAATTCAATAAAAATCAAACAAAACAAGCATACTTGAGCAAACTCACAAAATCAAGCAATCACAAAATTCACAAAGACTCAAAAAGCTATATTGAAGAAACTATGTACAAAGGAAGATCATACCATGGTGGGGTGTCTCCCACCTAGCACTTTTCTTTAACGTCCTTAAGTTGGACGATCATGAGCTCAAGTCTCTTTGCCTTTGGGTGCATCCTCAAGAAGGAACACCTCAACCTCTTTGTTGCTTTTCATCTTCTCTCCATGGTAAAGCTTCAGACGATGATCATTAACCTTGAGAATTGTGGGGCTTGAAGGGTGACTCAAATGGAAGACACCATATGGCTCAGCTTTCTCCACCCTATAAGGTCCTTCCCACCTTAATCTTAACTTGCCTGGCATCAACCTCAATCTTGAGTTATAGAGGAGGACTAGGTCCCCAGCCCTAAACTCTCTCCTTTTGATGTTTCTATCATGCACCGCTTTCATCCTCTCTTTGTAGAGCCTCGAATTCTCATAGGCTTCCAACTGAAGACACTCAAGCTCCACCAACTGTAACTTCCTTTCGATTCTGGCCCCCCCAAAACCTGAGTTGCATTCTTTTACGGTCCAATAAGCCTTATGCTCTACCTCCACCGAAAGATGGCAAGCCTTCCCATAGACCAACTGGAACGGGCTCATACCGATCGGCGTCTTGTAAGCCATCCAATAGGCCCAAAGCGCATCTCCAAGCTTAGAGCTCCAATCCCTCCTATGAGGCTTTACAATATTTTCCAATATGCGCTTGATTTTCCCGATTGGAGACTTCGGCTTGGCCATTTGTTTGGGAGTGATATGCCGTGGCCACCTTGTAAATGATACCATACTTCTTCATCAACCCTGTCATCCTTTTGTTGCAAAAATGAGAGCTTTGATCACTCACGATTGCTCGTGGTGATCCAAAGTGACAAATAATGTTATTCCAAACAAAAGAAAGAACCACATTAGCATCATCAGTTCGGGTGGGAATTACCTCCACGCACTTGGAAACATAGTCAACAGTTAGCAGAATATATATGAAACCATTAGAGTTTGGAAATGGGCCTATGAAGTCAATACCCCAAACATAAAAAATTTTGCAAAACAATATAGTTTGTTGGGGTATCTCATTCTTCTTGAAAATATTTCCAAACCTAAGGCATTGTGGACAAGAGCTACAAAAGAGAGATGCATACTTGAAGAGTGTAGGCCACCAAAATCCGTAATCTAAGACCTTTCTAGCCGTTCTTTGAGGACCAAAGTGGCCACCACCCTCAGAAAAGTGGCAAGCCTCCAAGATAGGCTGAAATTCAGATTGGGAAATACACCTTCTAATTACTTGATCGGCACCACATATCCACAAGTAGGGGTCATCCCATATATAATATTTGGATTCGCTTTTGAGCTTATCCTTTTGATGTTGAGAAAAATTGGGAGAAAAGGTGCGAGCAACCAAGTAATTCGCAATAGGTGCATACTAAGGGATCACCTCGGATATTGCCAGCAAGCCCTCAAGAGGAAATGTATCATTGATAGGAGTGGAATCGCCCTTTGTGTGCTCAAGGTGACTCAAGTGGTCCGCCACTAAATTTTGGGATCCACTCCTATCTTTTGATCTCTAGATCAAACTCTTGCAATAGCAGCACCCATCGGATTAACCTTGGTTTCGATTCCTTTTTGGCCAACAAATACTTCAAAGCCGCATGGTCCAAATATACTACCACCTTAGAGCCAAGTAAATAAGCCCGGAATTTATCCAAGGCAAAGACAATCGCTAACAATTCCTTCTCGGTGGTAGTATAGTTGGACTGGGCTCCATTAAAAGTCTTAGAGGCATAGGCAATGACATATGGATTCTTACCCTCGCGCTGAGCTAGCGCCGCCCCTACCGCATAGTTTGAGGCGTCACACATGATCTCGAATGGCCTAGTCCAGTCAGGCCCTCTTACAATAGGAGCTTAGGTCAAAGCAATTTTCAACTTGTCAAATGCCTCCATGCACTCTTCACTTAAATCAAATTCCACATCCTTTTGCAATAATCGAGAGAGAGGTAGTGCCACCTTACTAAAGTCGTTAATGAACCGCCGGTAAAAACCTGGATAACCAAGAAACGCATGGACTTTCCTCACAGAAGAGGGGTAAGGCAACCCAGAAATAACACCGACCTTTGCCGGATCAACAGAGATTCCGTCACTAGAGACAATGTGCCCTAAAATAATACCTTGTCTTACCATAAAGTAGCATTTTTCAAAATTAAGCACAAGGTTTGATTTAGTACACCTCTCTAATACTTTTGCTAGATTGTCCAAACAAAGATCAAAGGAATCCCCAAAAACACTAAAATCGTCTATAAACACCTCGATGCAATGCTCAAAAAGATCTGGAAATATACTCATCATACACCTTTGGAATATAGCCGGTGCTTTGCACAAGCCAAATGGCATTCTTTTATATGCATACATTCCGAAGGGGCATGTGAAGTTGGTTTTCTCTTGTTCTTTCGGAGCAATGTGGATTTGAAAATAACCAGAATAGCCATCTAAGAAACAGTAATGAGATTTATCGGACAAGCGATCAAGCATTTGATCGATGAAAGGTAATGGAAAGTGATCCTTCCTAGTGGCCAAGTTCAAGCACCGATAGTCAATACACACCCTCCATGAGTTTTGCACCATTGTGGCTATAAGCTCATCATTCTCATTCTTGATTTTAGTAACACCGGATTTTTTCGGAACCACTTGCACGGGGCTCACCCACTCACTATCTGAAATCGGATAAATAATGTCAGCTTCTAACAACCGGGTGACCTCCTTCTTCACAACCTCTAGAATGGTGGGATTTAAACGCCTTGCCAAATGGGTTTGGATCCTTCTTCTAGGAAAATTTGGTGTTCACATACTTGAGGGCTTATGCCAACCAAGTCCGCCAAGCTCCACCCAATAGCCTTTTTGTTTCTCCTCAAGATATTAAGCAACTTCTCCTCTTGGTGGGAGGAGAGCTCCTTTGCAACAATTACCGGGAGCTTTTGGTCATCTTCAAGAAAGGCATATTTTAGGTGGGGTGGAAGTGGTTTTAAATCTACATTTTGTTCATGACTTGGCACTCGGTCATCTGGTAGTAACGGAGGTGATAAGGCATCTTCTTCACAGACATGGGGTTCCCCACATTTGGACCATGAATCATACTTTTCTCATTAAAACCATCATGGTGAACTTCGGCCACCACATTATAAATCATATCACACCATAAAATAGAGTGGTCTTCCGGTGGATGTCTCATGGCTTCATCAAGATTAAAGCTCACCGTTCTTCCATCGATCTCAAAAGAATAGGTACCCGAAAAAGCATCTAATTTGAACCGGGAGGTCTTCAAAAATGGCCTCCCAAGTAAGATAGATGAAGTCCTTTCGGAATCACGAGGGGGCATCTCAAGAATATGAAAATCAATCTGAAAGACCAATCCCTTTATACTCACTAGAACATCCTCCGCAATACCAACTACAGAAATTATGCTTTTATCCGCCAAAACAAACCAGGTGGCCGACCATTTCAACGGTGGAAGCTTCAAGATCTCATAAACAGACAAAGACATAATGCTCACACAAGCGCCGAGATCACACATGCAATCAACAAATTATATCCCATCTATGGTGCAAGTGACTAGGCAAGGACCGGGGTCACCACACTTTTCCGGGATATCACCCATCAAAGCCGAAATTGAGCTTCCCAATGGAATAGTTTCTAATTCATGGATCTTTTCCTTGTTCATGCATATGAATCCTTTAGAAACTTTGCATATTTAGGGACTTGGCGGATAGCATCAAAAAGAGGAATGGTTGCCCCAACCTGCTTGAATATCTCCACCATCTTGGGGTCTAGCTCAACTTGCTTCTTGGTCTTCCTTGCCAATGTGGAAAATGGAATTGGAGTAGCTTCTTGCAAGACATTTCCATCCTTAAGAACTCCGCTCCTTGGTTGAGCAATCACTTCTTCAACTACCTCTTGTACCTCATCCTCCTCTTCAATGTCTTCTACCTCCACCACATCCTCATCTTGAGTGACATCTCTTGAACTTGGCTCATCGAGACCCCTCTCTTGCAATTTGGTGCCGGACTCAAGGTGATGGCATTGATGCCACCCTTGGGGTTGGGTAAAGGTTGAGAAGGTAGTACACTAGAGCTTGAGGGTTGAACATTAGAGGTAGAGGTTGGTTCCATACGGGAAAGAAGGGCTTGGATGGTTGAGGTGAGACCGTTAATGCTAGAGTTAAATGAGGCTTGAAACTCTCTTTGTCGTTGAAGAATAGAACGGAGTGTCTCATCTTGGTTGGAGGAAGAAAGAGGGTAAGTGATTTGGGGCACTTGTGGTTAGTTGAGTTGATGTGCTTGCCTTTGATGAGGTGGTTGGTAGGTTTGGTAGGCTCTTCCTTGGTTTTGGTATTAGTATGGAGGGTTTTGTTGGTACCGATTTTGTTGGTTGTTGTTGTTCCATCTTTGGTTCCCACCATTCTCCCTTCCTCCTTGATTATAGTTATCCTTCCATTCTTGGTTGGAATTATCTTGCCAACCTTGATTATAGTTACTCCCTTGATTATAGTTACCTCCTTATTGGTGATAGCCTTAGTTTGGACAATTGTAGTAGGCATTAGTAGTCGCCAAGGTATTATCCTCTTGGAGACTTGGGCATTCATCAGTGTAATGGGAGTAACAAGAGAAAATTCCGCACACTCGTTGAGGGACCAACTGTTGACATTGTTGTTGTTGAGGAGGTGGAGGTTATTGTTTATTGAGTTGGAGTTGCTTGAGAATATTTGTCATCTCTCCCAAGGTCTTGGTAAGGGCGGCGGTCTCACCACTAGAAGAAACTTCATTTATGACTCTTGGATGGTTGTTTCTTTGTCTAGCATGTTGGGTGGACTCGGCCAAATCGGTGATTAGTTGCCATGCTTCCTCCGCTGTTCTATACTTTGTCAAGGAACCATTACTTGAAGCATCCAAGAGGATCTTGTCTTGAGGTTTCATTCCTTGGCAAAAATAGCTAATCAACACTAGAGTGTCAATCATGTGGTGAGGGCATGAGTCAAGAAGCTTCCAAAACCATTCCCAATACTCATAAAGTGTTTCCAATTTACCTTGGACAATGCATGAAATTTCTTTCCTCAATCTATCTGTCACCTCCAGAGGAAAGAATTTATCTAAAAACTCCCTTCTAAGCAAATCCCAATCACCAATAATCTCATCGGGCAAAGTGTAGAACCACTCTTTAATTCCTTCCTCAAGAGAGAATGGGAAGGCAAACAACCAAATAGCAACCTCATTGGAACCCTCCCGCCTAGTTGTGGAGCAAACACCTTGAAAGTCTCTAAGGTGTCTAATAGGATCTTGGGCGGGAAGTCCATGGAACTTGGGTAGAAGATTGATCAATGCGGTTTTGAGTTCAAAATTAGCATTTAACTCCGGATGACGCACTTGAAGCGGTTGAAGAACAAAGTCCGGAGCACTGGCTTTCTTAAGAGTGACTCTTCTTGGAGCGGCCATAGTATCGGTACCTAATTCAATGGAAGAAGTATTAGTAGTATCAATGATAGAATAGATGGTTTCTTCCTCAAATGACGCTTCGGATTCAACGTCGGGTACCGTTGGTGAATTGGTAGGAACCCTTTCACCACCTCCAAAGGCTAACCATCTCCGAGCTTGCCTAAGATGTGATATAGTTCTCTCAATTTCTGGATCAAAAGGGGCTAAGCTTGGATCCGGTAGTGAATGCGTCATTCAATGAAAGAAGCATAGAGCTTATGACAATAAGATGCACTAAACAAAGATTAATCCTAACTAACAATTGAACTAGCAAACAATCAAGGAAAATGCAAGTATTCACATATTAATATATTTACACTAACCAACAACATGGAACACATATGCAACTCCCCGGCAATGGCGCCATTTTGATGCGTGATATTTTGTCGGTATAGAATTTTCCAATAGGATTATGCCGTGAGTATAGTCTAAACCAACAAGCTATAACGCATCAAACTTAGAAAATGTGTCACCACAATTCAAAATCAATAACCGGGAGTAGAATTCTGAGTCATTCTCCCTAGGAGTTGCCCTAAGATACACATCATTGGTTAGAAGTTCTCTTGGTAGTTTGAAGTTGAATACAAGAAAAGTAAATAAACATGAATTAAAGCAATGAGCAATTAACAATTGAACTAAGGAAAACAAGAACTTAAGCTAGCAAGTGAATGATTATCAATCAATGTAAAATCCTTGGCTAGGGGTGAGAATTGGAATTCCTATCCTCATTGCCTCCCTCAATTGTGATAAGAATTGGTTATTGCTACACTTAGTTAACCTCTAACTATGAAGGAAAGTCAAGTGGAGATAATCAATTTGAGTCCACAAGTCCTAGTCAAATCCTAAAGAAAGACTAGAGTTAGTGCCATTCAAATCGATTAGCAATTTTCAATTATCAATCAACAAAAGGCTTTGACAATTCAAGTTTCTCCAATTACCCAACTCCCAAGCCAAGAGTGAAAATCTACTCCATAGCTATAGTTGACATTTTCTCAAACATTTGGTGAGCAATAATGAAAGACATTATGGAATTGAGAAGAGAATTTGAATTAAAGCTATCTACTACAAGTAATTAACAACAATCAAGCAATTAACAACAATGAACATGAAATTCCTCAATGCATTAATAGAAATCAATGTAAACAAGATCCAAATCCTAGATCCAAAATAACTAGAGTAAGAAAAACACTAAATGAGAGTAGGAGAATGAGATCTACAAATTGAAGCAATGTAAGACTGAAATTAAATTCAGATCTAACCAAAGGATCCAAGTGAAATTGAAATTGAGAAAGCCAAAACTTAGAGAGAAGATAGAGTTTCTCTCTCTAGAACCACAATTCAAAAACTAGCTAGAAAATTGTCTAATGTGTGTATCCCCCTTTCCTCCTTGGTCCCTTGGGTCTTTTCCCTCCAAAATTCAGCTCAAATTGGGCCTGGAGCTCCTCAGAAATCGCCAGGCACGATTTCACTAATGAAGTCACGTGCCGAGCGTCACGCGTACGCATGGGTCACGCGTACGCGTCGTCTGGGTTTTTGCGATCCACACGTACGCGTCAAGCGTGCGTACGCGTCGATGAGATTTCTGCCCAGCCACGCGGAGGCGTCAACTTTTGCGTGCGAATCCCAAATCCAAGCTCCCACACGTGCGCGTCGATGTTAAAACTCCAAAGATCCATTTTTCATGCTCCTTCCACTTATGCATGCTTCCTTCCTCTCTTCTAGACCATTCTTGCCCCTATAAACTCTGAAATCACTCAGCAAACAGATCATGGCATCGAATGGTAATAGAGGGATATAAAAATATAGCATATTTAAGGCCTAAAAAGCATGTTTTCAATCATC
The DNA here is from genome assembly GCF_003086295.3 of Arachis hypogaea. NCBI lineage: Eukaryota > Viridiplantae > Streptophyta > Magnoliopsida > Fabales > Fabaceae > Arachis > Arachis hypogaea. Next base: position 40,740,644 of record NC_092046.1, on the reverse strand, counting down.
AAGCAAAATTAGGAAGGAGACACAAAAGTATGCATTTTTATATGGATAAGTGTGATAGAATATTGATAAAACTCTCTAAATTCTATACAAAATAAACCCTAAAATTGGGGTTTATCACTTTTTTTTACTAGTTTTGGATGATTTTTTTTCTATGTTTTGGATTTTTTATTTTTTTTTGTTTGGATACTTTTTTTTAATAGTTTTAGATTTTTTTTTAATTTTTTGATGTTCTTTTTTTAATATTTTTTCAATATCTCTTTTTTTTATTAAGTTTTGGATGTTTTAGAATTTTTAAAATGGTTTAAATTTTTTTTTAGATTCTGGATGTTTCTTTTTTATCACAAGTAGTGGACCAGCGTTGAGACTCGGCGTTGCAGGTTAATGGTGATGGCATAGCAGGGGGTTGTTGAGAGTGGAGGGTTGCAGTGAAATTAGGGTAACGAGAAGGTAAAATGTAAAAGTGAAATTAGGATTAGCGTATGGGGAATTAAATTGGGATGTTTTTCTATGTTTATTGGGCCTTGGAATGCAGCTCAATACAATGTTGTCAAAGCTATTGGCTACACCTCCTGTTAGTTACCTAGCAGAATTGTTATTATTATTATTATGTTGGTTCCTAAAATTTTATCAAATTCGTAACTAAGCTCTTATATTTTTTTTTGTTTCAATAGGATTCCTACATTACTTTTAATTTTGTAAGTAGGTTCTTGATATTGTAAAAATTTTAGACTTAACAGAATATTTCTCTATAAATTGAAAGTACCACAATTAAGAACCTAATTAAATCTTTGACCACTTATTTTTTGGGCGAAATATTTCATTAATTTTGATATTTTCGACATAATAATGACCAAATTACAAAATTAAAAGTAATACAGGGACCAATCAAAAAGAAAAAAATATAAGGACTTAATGATAAGTTTGGTGAAACTATGGGGACCAATACAGTAATTAAACCCATTTTTTATAGATTGTCAATCCTTCATAGATGTGATACATGTAATAATAGAGAATAGTATTGGGGTATTGTTTTAAAAATTAAACTAGATGCCATTCGAATAGGAAAAATCGAAAATCGATTCTTCGTCCAAGTTAAGAATTGGATTTGAACATGAAAAATCAACCAAGAACTAGAGAATCAAAACCAACTGGTTCTTAAATTTTGTCCTAGAAAGCAACAAAAAATACAAAACAAACCCTAGATCTCCACTTATTCATGTCCATTCTCAACTTCCTTTCCAATAGTTACGTCACCCCTCAAACATCATTTTCCATCACTCTGTTCTCCTGTTCGTACTACTTCTATCTCACACGATGTTACAAGACAGGATTAGAATAGTAGATTGATGATAGAGGAGAAGCAAAATTATATATTAACAAGAGAGGAGAAAGAGAATTGCTTACTGAGGATAGTCGAGGTAGAAAACCAAAGAAGAATATGAGATAATGGCGGGAGCAGAAGAACAACGAATAAGAGAAAAAGTAATGTCTATTGTAGCGAGAGTAGGAGCGGCAAGGAGAAGATAGTGAAGGTACATGGAATTATAGAGATGAATTTCTCTTGAAAAAGTGAGAATTTATAAATTATTTTCTTACTTTGGTAACATCATAGTATGTAATCAGTTTTGCCTGTAATATAATTACAGAATTGTCAATTTTTAAATAAACTTTATCCCACTAATCTTTATTATGAAATAAAAACTTTAATGATATTTAGCATTCTTATAATAAATAATAAATATTTTATCGAATTCGAGAAAGAGAAGGATGTATAATACTCTCAATAGTGTTAATCCTAATTGGGCTTGGTATTGACCACGTGGATTACGAAGACAAAGACCTACCAGTACATGGGGGCTCTTTTACAAAGCGGTCCTAGAGCCAAAAGTATCTATGGCCGAAATGGATCAATGCCAAATCCTCTTGTAGGCAAAAGGGATCATCCAAGATTGATTGTGAATGTCAAAAAATGGTCAATGAAAGTCAGTCTACATTATTCGAGATTCCCAACCGTTTGCCAGGGTTTGGCAAGGTAGCACAATTAGTGTTGCTTGACGATTAGCCGGGGTCATTCAACTGGTCTCTGTAAGTGGTTAGTAAACTATCATCAGTTGTTTAAGTTAGTCGTGGTTAATTGGTAGTTAGTCATGGTAAGCTTATGGGAGGTCAACGAGGTCAATAAGTGGATAGTCAGATGAGAGGACAATCATGGTAAACTAGCGAGAAATTGATCATAGTACGTCAGGGGGCCGAAGTAGGTTGTTAGGGGTTCACTCTATATATCAGTTCCCAGGTGGCCATTTAGAGTAGGTTAGTAGGCAACCTATTGGCTGAATAATCGGCATTTGTTATATGGATAGTCCCCCGACCATTTGAGATAAGTCAAAAGTTGGTCAAAATACGACCAATTAATTAGTCAAGATTAGTAGTCAGATAATTAGGTAGGTCTATAGTTGGTCGTTTGATCGGCCATCAGACAATCAAATGGCCAAATAATTGGCATCGGTCATAAGAAAGCCCATTAATCATTTAGGGTAAGCTGGCAATCGGTGTATGTACTTAGTCATTAGGCACTTAGACGGGGTTGGTCAATCAGGATAGGTTGAAGGGTAGTTATTATCGATGTGTAGGATTGATAAGCATAAAATTATTTTATTTTATTATTGTGTTATACTTACATAAAATTATGATATTTTAATTGGTATTATATTTTTAAGATTTATATTATAAAATATTTATATTTTTGTATGTGTATTTGTAATTTTATATATTATTTTATTATAATTCGATTATTTCGGTTGAACCACAATTGAATCAGTTGAACCTCTAAACTAGTGAACCATTAAGTAAAGTGGTTCGATGACTGATTCCATTTTTAGAATTTTGCTCGTTCCCCCTTTTAATTTATTATCTATTATATATTACTAATTTGATAACTAAAATATGTCACATGATACTCTCTTCTAATAATTGAAATAAAATCTTTCCCATCAAAACTCTAGAGTTCCTTCCTCTTACCTCTCCTTCAATCCATTATCTATAATTAATAATCTATTACTAAGAGTAAACTACCATTTCTACCCACGAAAGTTCAGAGCGCTGACAAATCAATAGTCTATTACCACTTCCTCTCTTTACCACCACCGCCATCTGATGTGCGGATTTTTCGTACGGTTTAGAATTCCACAAATGAAATCTCATTGCAAGTATAGTTCTAAACCAACAAAGAATCCTCACATGCAAAAATTTTGGTTTTGTCACAAGTACAAACCCCCAATGAAAATTAACCGAAGTATTTAAACCTCGGGTTGTCTCACAAGGAATTGCAATGAAGTGGTCAATTATTGGCTATGAAGGAACAAGGAGTTTGGTTTATAAGAGGGCAAAAATTTAAATGATAAGAATTTAAATGACAGGAAGAGTAAATCAAGAATTAATAAAGGCAAGGTAAAGAACTCTTGGCTAGACATAGGTAATTGAGATCACCATCCTTGTCTACAAACCATATATTGATAATTATGAGGGATCAATCTATTAAGTCTACGTCAAATAGGCTTGATCACATCAACCCATAAATCCCAACCTATCTACTAATCAGATTAGTAGTGGGTTAGTATCAATGGGTATCAAATTGATCACCAAGGGTTCTCAAATCACCGATTCAATGAAACCCAATGACTCAAGGTTTCTCAATTCCCTTAGCCTAGGTTAAGAGTCAAGAAAACTACTCAAAAAATAGAGAAAATATTCTATCAAACATCTAGTGTGCAATAAAAGTAAACATCACAAAATGTAAGAATTAACAAGATCCATAACCATCATGAGCAAGAAATATAAATCTACCAACTACCAATTGCAAGAAAAGTAAATCAACAACTCAAAGCAACAATAAAAGAACATCAATAATCAAATTGCATTAAAGAGATCCAAATCCAACATGAGCATTCATGAACATAAAAGAGACATGAAAGTAAAATTAACAAAAGAACCAAAAAGAATTGAAGTATTAAAACAAGAAATTGTAGAGGAAACAAGATGAAATCAAGAAATTAAGCTTAGATCTAAGAGAAATTAACCTAATCATAACCTAATTCTAGAGAGAAGAGGGAGATTCTCTCTCTAGAAAACTAACTAAAGGCTCATCATCACTAACTAAGTGCTCTCCCCTTGCTCAATCTTCAATTCTGCGTCAAATACCCTCAGAAACGAGTTGGAATTGGGCCTGGGCAGCTCAGAAATCGCCCCCAGTGATTTCACTTTAAGTGGGTCACGTGCCGAATGTCATGCGTGCGCGTGCTTGACGCGTGCGCATCGCTGGCAAAACCTCTACTCACGCGTACGCGTGCTTGACGCGTGCGCGTGGCCCTCAATTCTCCATTTTGCTCATTTCTTCATGAATTCTCCACTTGCATGCTTTTCTCTTTATTTCTTCCATCCAATACTTGCCTTATAAACCTGAAATCACTCAACAAATACATCAAGGCATCGAATGGAATTAAAGTGAATTAAAATCATCAATTTAGGGGCCTAAAAAGCATGTTTTTACACTTAAACACAAATTAAGGGAGAATTATAAAACCATACTATTTTATTGAATAAATATGGGAAAAGGTGATAAAATTCCCTAAAATAAGCACAGGATAAACCACAAAATTGGGGTTTATCAAACCTCCCCACACTTAAACTAAGCATGTCCTCATGCTAAAATCAAGAAAGAAGCAAAGGGTATCAATATGTATTCAATGTAAACTAACTATATCCAACCTATCTATATGCAATCTATCTAAATGAACGCAATTACTTGGTCAAAATAATTCAATTCCTAAGAAAGCATATATGCATAAGGGCTAAAGCACTAGCAATCAAAGCAAACCCACAATTGAATTGAATTATTAAAAAGATTTCACAAACTTGCAAGAAAATATGATCATGGGTGGAAGCATTTAATTGAGCGATCGAACCCTCACCGGATGTGTATCTGCTCTAGTCACTCAAGTGTATGGGGTTGATTCACTCAATTCTCTTCTAATCATGCTTTCCATGATTTGTTTTTCGTCTAACAATCAACAATTATTCAATGCATGCATACATTCATCATGAGGACTTATTCATAGGTTGTAATGGGGCTAGGGTAAAGGTAGGGATGTATATGGTCAAGTGAGCTTGAAATTTGAATATTTGATTAACCTAAGCTCTCACCAAACACATATAACAACCTATACAATTCTAATACAATACCTAGCTACCCATGATTCCCACTTTTTTACATACTCATGCATTTTCCTTAATTCACATTCCATATGCATTGATTTTTATTAAGCTTCACTTTGGAGTATTTTGTCTCCTTTTTATTGCTTTTCTTTTTCTTTCTTTTTCTATATATTTTTTTTCTTTTTATATATATATTTTTTTCTTTTTATTTTTCTCTTTTTTTTTTCAAACTAAAATATACACAAAAGCATCAATGCATATGGTGTAAACATAATTGATGCATGAATGTGTACCCATTCACATGATTTTCAACAAAACCACAAAATATACTTTTATCTCTACCCAATGTTTCCAACTCTCCCAAAATCAAATGATAAACACTCTCACTAGGCTAAGCTAATCAAAGATCCAAACAAGTGGCATTTATTATTTTTCACTTAGGGCTTGTAATGTGTTAAAATTAAGAAAAATTGGGTTAGCATAGGCCCAAAATCGGCTAAGGGAAGATAAAAGGTAGGCTATTTGGGTAAGTGAGCTATTTGAAACAATGGCCTGAATTATATAAATGCATTCGTACACAAAATAATGGACATAAAGAATCAAACAAATCAAAGATTACAATCATAGAAGAGAATAATGCACACAAGAATGAAAATAAGTGGTTGTATGATGTAACCACACAATTAAGGCTCAAAACTCACATGCTTGTGTTCTTAGCTCAAAAATCATGTTCCACAATATATGTAATTCAAGCAAGTTCTAAAAAAAAATTTTTTTTTTCAATCAATTGGGGTGCCCTATAGATAAATTTCTTGAAAAATCTCATTATTTTGACTAAGCGTACTATACATATATATGCAAAATAATAAAATGCAACTAAAAATCCTAAATGACCTAAAATGAGATGCAAAAGTATTGGGATCAGAAATTTGTCACCCAAAAATGCCGATTGGTCAGACGACCTCCCCACACTTAAAAGTTTGCACCATCCTCGGTGCACTCAAAGATGAGCAAGGGGGTACGGCGACTCTCCGAATTGCCACCTTCAGCTGGCGGATCAACCAGTTGTTGCGTGTTCTCCCTCACGCTTCCATTTTTGCTTCTGGTGCACCAGTCATGAAAAATAGAGAATAACACCGTAAGATAAGAACATAAAAAAGTAAGGAAGCGTGAATTGTTGGAATGAGGTACATCACTAGAATGGAGTGAGTGAGTTAGTGTGACATTAAGGAAGAGTAGGTGTACGAATTCTAAGTTACATGCGATTTAGAATACACACACATATTAGTATAAAAAGTTATGTCACGATTACACAAAAGAAAGCATACACTTCACGCATTCTAATGTGCTTGAGATACTTTAAAAGACTTGTAGGTTAAGGCACAAACAAGTAGTGAAGAAGCATAAAAGCATTCAAGCAAAAATCAAGCAGTTGTAAATTGGATAATGGATGGACATTGATTAATATGCAAGGTAACTTTAATGAACAAAATGGTATATGAAACTTACACAACAATCAATGACACATATTGAAGTTTATTTGCAACACCTAAGTGACATAGAAGTGGAGCACATGGATGCTATGGAACTTAAGAAAGAGATTATAAAAGTGAAAATGAATTACATAGCAAGCATGGTCCACAAACCTTTACAAGCTCAAAAAATGTCACTAGGTAAGCGCTCGATCCGATTTCACAATTCCAAAATCTCAATGCATGAAATAGGTAATATGAATAAAGGTCAATCATGAATAAGAAATACCTAAGAAACAATGCATTGATAATGTACATTTGCCTAACAATAGATGATGAATGCATGGTGGCCAAAACATGCAATTCAAAGAGTTAAGATGCATGAAGGCAATGTAACATGTACTTGGCATTCAAAAACATTAAGCATGAAAAGTTCCAAACCAAGTAACCAAATATAACCTCAACAAAGAATCCAACAAGGAATATAAACCAAATTGATGTTAAGATAACATCTTATTAGTAATCAGCAGTAGTAAACAGTAAACAAGATTGGTAATCCAATACTTATAATAGAAAACAAAAGTTAAACAAAAATTAAACTAACTAACTAACTAAAAGAAATGGTGTCTGATGACCGGAATTCACTCCCCAAAAAAAATGAATCCGTTCTTTGGCAAGCACACCAAATATCGTCAAGTAATAACCCACTAGGAGTGGGGTCGAATCCCACATAGATTAACGAATTAAAGGCAAACAATAGTTAATTAATTATCCTAGTTAGACGATTCAATTTTGAGTGATAAGCAACAAGAAAAGAAAATGACATGAAAGTAAAGGAAAGCAATAAAGTGCAAGAAAGTAAATGGCAAGGAAAGTAAAGTACAAGAAAGTAAAGTGCTAGAAATGTAAAGTGCAGAAAATGTAAATAACCATAAAGTAAATAAAAGAAAGAAAGATAAAATAAGCATTAGGATCAAGAGATATTGCATTCTCAGGATTAATTAATTTCATCTCATCTTCAATCATGCAACTCATTGACCTCTTGGCAATCATGATTTAGTGAGCCCCAATTCCTTGGTGACTCAATCTCTCAAATCTTGATCAATAGCCAATTCCTTGGTCTAATTGCTCATGAGAAGAGATGAAGAATGGTCCCTGATTATACCACACACTTTTCTAGACCCAAATAGTGGGTGGATTATATGTCACCATATCCAATCACCAAAACCCAAATCTATTCAAGTGTGAGAAAGAATTTCAAGCATGGTTTTATGTTTCTTCTTCCAAGGTTCCCATAAAACCCAATTACATTCAATCTCTTTTCCAAGATAATTGAATGCTAGAATAAAGAACGGAATTCTTTCTAGTAAATCAAAGAGAGATGAATAGAAGAAGAAGAATAAAAATAATCAATCCATCAAATAGCAATAGAGCTCTCTTTCCCAATGGAAAGAGTTAGTAATTTATAACTAAAATATTTACAAGTAAGAAAGTAGAAGAGGAGAAGAGAATGGTGGAAATGAGGGTCCAAAGACTCACTCCTCCAAATGTGTCCAGCAAAAATTGATAGCTCCCTAGTTCTATGAAACTAAGGCCTTTATATAGGCTCTCCTAAATTACAAATTTAAATGAAATTAAAAGTAAATTACAATGAAATGAAAATAAACTATTCTAGATGCTTCTTGTGGCCTTTATTGGTTGACAATTGTGGCTTGAATGAGAGTTGGAGTGGGCTTGATTGAATGTTGGGAGTTGCAGGAAGAAGTTGGCATGTGGTTTCAAGTGCCACTCCCACTTGATTTTGCTCTTTGGATTGTGACCCATTGGACATGCTAAAAAGATGGAGTTTTTTGGGCCTCAAATTGAATATCCACTATAAAGTATTATATCTTGTTGGAAAGCCTTGAATGTTAGCTTTCCAACGCTACTAGAATCAACTCATTTGGACCTCTGTAGCTCAAGTTATGCCCATTTGAAGGTGAAGAGGTCAGTCTGTCAAGTACCCCGGCGTGCCACGCCCACTCTTTGGCATGCCACGCCTTCAATGATGCTCTCTGGCTATTAGAACTAGCTTACCACCCCCAGAACCTGGCGTGCCATGCCCATTATGAAAATAGAGCTAGCGTGCCATGCCTTCGATATCAAGTTGCACGCCCAACTTTTGCAATGCTGAAATAATGGCCTTTTCACCTCTAGTTTTAATGTCCACCCTAAAGTGTTATATATAGTTAGAAAGCTCTTAATGTCATATTTCTAACTCCACCAAAATTAGATCATTTGGACCTCTAAAACTCAAGTTATGTTCCTTTGAAGATGAAGAGGTCAGGCTGGTAACTCTGCAGTGACGTGTTTTTCTCTTTGTGTTTTCGGGGTCAATATCTTCCTTATTTCTAGTGTCCATAATAAAGTGTTATATATGGTTAGAAATTCCTGGATGTCTACTTTCTAATGACACTAGAATCACCCCATTTGAAGTTGTGTAGCTCAAGATATCTTCAATTGAATGAGAGGAGGTCAGGCTGGCATATGCCCCGGCGTGCCACGCCCACTTCTTGGCGTGCCACGCCCATAGTGGGGCTCAAAATCACTCCTCTGGAACTTAAGCGTGGCGTGCCATGCCCAAAACACCAAGTGGCATGCCCTCTTTGAGATCTTGGCTTCACAAACTTGGCGTGCCACGCCCATAGCACCAAGTGGCACGCCCTTTTTGAGATTTGGCTTCAAAAGCTTGGCATGCACTCCCAGAGCTTCAAGTGGCATGCCCAGCTTTACACTCCCAGCTTTATTTGTTTTCTCCTTCCTCTATTGTTGCTCTTTTCACCTGAAATTCAACACAAACCCATTTAAAAACAATGTACCATAATATATATCATCTGGTTCATGAAATTGCATTGATTCAATGAGATTATACTCTTTCTATGGTCCTTTTAGATAAGAAAAAGGGGTAGATAATACAAGTCATCAGTGTCATATGGTATTTAGTAGTGTTGGATGATGTTTGAAGCATGGAAAGAAAAGAAGATAAGAGAGAAGAATGAGAGAAATGGAAAGAAGATGAGAAAAGAAGTGTAGTGAAGGAAGGGCGTCCACGCGTACGCGTGCATGACACGTGCGCGTGAAAATGGCGAAATGGGAGCGACGCGTACGCGTGCCTCATGCGTGTGCATCGATGGGTTATTTAGATAGCAATGCGTACGCGTGAGGTACACGTACGCGTGGGTAGCCTTGCGCGAAAGGCACAGTGTGCACGCGCTGTTCGCGCAACTCTCGGGAAAGTGGCTTGGAGGTGAAAATTTTCAATCCACGCGTACGCGTGCATGACGCATGCGTGTGGATGGTTGAAAATACTTGGGTCATGTATATGCGTAGAGCACGCGTACGCGTGGATGGTGCTCTATTTTTCAAAATTTTTCAAGTTCTTGCACCAAACCAAGCATTCCAAACCTCCAAACAGCTACCAAAACACTTTAAAATCTTATTTAACCTACTAGACTCCCAAATAAACTCAACTAAGAAATCAAAACAAGGAATTAAACCTATTTTACTAATATTTACAAAAAATAAAAAAAAAGAGAGATGTTACCATGGTGGGGTGTCTCCCACCTAGCACTTTTGTTTATTGTCCTTAAGTTGGACTTATGGGGAGCTCTTCATCAAGGTGGCTTGTGCTTGAATCCATCCTTGAACATCTACCAATGCTTGGACTTCCATTGTGCTTCATCATTCAAAGTTAATATCTCCAAGCATTGATGGGGTTCTTCGCAAACCATAGGCTCCCAAAGTTGATCCACACCTTGTAATCCAGGATCCCATACTTTGTTTTCACACCCGTCTTGAAATTGAATATGGTCATTCCCTCTGGGTGGTAAAGATGCCGAATTCTCAAGAAGGCACCAAACTATCCTCCTAGACCCATTCAATTGAGCACTACACCAATCCATGCTCTTCAATTTTGAGCTTCCCATCATAATGAGTCTAGACTTACAACGCCAACCACTAAACATCATCCTCTTATACTTAATTCCACAAAGCGCCCTAAGTTGGCCATCCGTTTCAAGAAAACCAAATTCAAGTGGGATAATAAAGCTAAGAGTTAGGAGTTTTACCCACTCGAATGAAGGATTGGATGACAACCTAGGTGGAGGAGTTCCTAACGGTCTTGACAAAACGCATTCCACTCCCGTCCATCCTCTTCTAGAGGCTTCCACCACTTGGCAAGGTTCTTCAAACTCTGCCTCTTGCCAAGCTCCCTCAAGTTCACATTCATCTTCACCAAATTATTCTATCTCTTCTCCATCACTCAAATCATAAATAGGAGGTTTAGTAAAGTCTATCCCTTCATCAATTCCAAGCATAGTGGGGGAGGACTCATCATGCTCAAAAGGATCATATGTTGATGCGAAATCATCATAGATAGGAGGGCTTGTTGCTTGGAACACTTCTTCCAATTCTTCACTCACAATATGCCTTGGAGGTTGCACATCCTCCTCAACATTTCTTTCTAGTCCAATGGAAGAAGGCTTAACAAGATCATCAAGGGGATTGATCAATATGGACAAAAATCACTAGTGACGGAATCTACTTCTTGATCAAATTCCCTCAACTCTCTATCCACTCCCTTAACATTACTCTCCTCTTTAACATCCCTTCCAAACTCCGTGGAAGAAGGCTCTTCAACTTGAGATTCCTCTATGTGCTCAACATATCCTAAACACCCAATCACTACTTCCTCTTGTTCAATAATCTCTACCTCCTCCTCTTGTCGTACTTCTTGCTTTAACTCCTCTTCCTCACCTTGGAGCTCCAAATTCACTCCTTCGCTAAGCTCCTTGGTTGAGCCTCCACATTTGTCAATGAGAGTACTTGAAATGCATGAGCTTAGATGGGAGGCTATGTGGTTAATGGCTTCTACCATGATAGCCAGCTTGGCCTCTAACTCTTTAAACTCCTTTTCCGTCCCCTCTTGTTGCCTTTGGATATGAGAGTCAAGATCTCTTAGTTCTAGCATAAGGGCTTCATCGGGAGGCGGTGGTGGAAGAGAGGATTCATTGTTTGAGGGGAAGGTATTATGGTTGGAAAGTGGTTCATATTGGTGAAAGTCTTGAGGTGATGTGTATGAAATTTGTGGTTCTTGGGAGTATTAGTGTTGGAATGGTGGTGGCTCTAAATATGGTTTATATGATGGTTGGTATGGTGGATATGTGTTGGGGTCATATGGAGGTGGATGGTGGTATGAGGCTTGTGAGTATAGTGGAGGGCTATATTGAGGAGGGAGTTCATATGTATGTGGTGGTTGTGGTTGACAATCACAATAAGGGTCATTACATACATTAGATTGGTATGCATTAGGATTAGGATTATACCCATAAGAATCCGAAGAGTAGTCATGTTGGGGTGGCGCTTGAACAGCTCAAGTGGAATAAAATGCCTTTTGGTCCTTGTGCATTTCCGTGAGGAGAGTAGTCATATCCCCAAGCACTCTTGTCAAACTCGATTCGGAAGGAGGTTGTTTCCAAGAAGGTTGTCCATAAGCTTGGGGCTCCTCCCATCTTTGATTTCCAAATCCTTGATGCACATCCTCATTGAAGCTTCCATTTCCTACAACATAGTTTGAACTACACTCATAGCCAAAGTGATGAGAATTCATAGTGATAAGAGAAAACAAAAACAAATTCTAACAAGAAACAAAGAAAACCAAATCCTAAAACTAGCAAAAACTAACAAAGAAGAAAAAGGCAAACATATTCACAATATTTACAATAGCCAATAACATAGCACCATTGCAATTCCCAGGCAACGGCGCCATTTTGATGTGCGGATTTTTCGTACGGTTTAGAATTTCACAAATGAAATCTCGTTGCAAGTATAATTCTAAACCAACAAAGAATCCTCACATGCAAAAATTTTGGTTTTGTCATGAGTACAAACCCCAATGAAAATTAACCGAAGTATTTAAACCTCAGGTCGTCTCACAAGGAATTGCAATAAAGTGGTCAATTATTGGCTATGAAGGAACAAGGGGTTTGGTTTATAAGAGGGCAAGAATTTAAATGATAAGAATTTAAATGACAAGAAGAGTAAATCAAGAATTAATAAAGGCAAGGTAAAGAACTCTTGGCTAGACATAGGTAATTGAGATCATCATCCTTGTCTACAAACCATATATTGATAATTATGAGGGGCCAACCTATTAAGTCTACGTCAAATAGGCTTGTTCACATCAATCCATAAGTCCCAACCTATCTACTAATCAGATTAGTAGTGGGTTAGTGTCAATGGGTATCAAATTGATCACCAAGGGTTCTCAAATCACCGATTCAATGAGACCCAATGACTCAAGGTCACTCAATTCCCTTAGCCTAGGTCAAGAGTCAAGAAAACTACTCAAAAAATAGAGGAAACATTCTATCAAATATCTAGTGTGCAATAAAAGTAAACATCACAAAATGCAAGAATTAACAAGATCCATAACCATCACGAGCAAGAAATATAAATCTACCAACTACCAATTACAAGAAAAGTAAATCAACAACTCAAAGCAACAATAAAAGAACATCAATCATCAAATTGCATTAAAGAGATCCAAATCCAACATGAGCATTCATGAACATAAAAGAGACATGAAAGTAAAATTAACAAAAGAACCAAAAAGAATTGAAGTATTAGAACAAGGAATTGTAGAGGAAACAAGATGAAATCAAGGAATTAAGCTTAGATCTAAAAGAAATTAACCTAATTCTAGAGAGAAGAGGGAGCTTCTCTCTCTAGAAAACTAACTAAAGGCTCATCATCACTAACTAACTGCTCTCCCCTTGCTCAATCTTCAATTCTGCATCAAATACCCTCAGAAACGAGTTGGAATTGGGCCTGGGTAGCTCAGAAATCACCCCCAGCGATTTCACTTTAAGTGGGTCACGTGCTAAACGTCATGCGTGTGCGTGCTTGACGCGTGCACATCACTGGCAAAACCTCTACTCATGCATACGCGTGCTTGACGCGTGTGCGTGGCTTGCGAATCTTCAATGCACGCGTACGCGTGCATGTCTTGTGCGCGTGGCCCTCAATTCTCCATTTTGCTCATTTCTTCATGAATTCTCCACTTGCATGCTTTCCTCTTTATTTCTTCCATCCAATACTTACCTTATAAACCTGAAATCACTCAACAAACACATCAAGGCATCGAATGGAATTAAAGTGAATTAAAATCACTAATTTAGGGGCCTAAAAAGCATGTTTTTACACTTAAACACAAATTAAGGGAGAATTACAAAACCATGCTATTTTATTGAATAAATGTGAGAAAAGGTGATAAAATCTCCTAAAATAAGCACAGGATAAACCACAAAATTGGGGTTTATCACCATCACCAACTATCCAATGACAAGGTTCACCTCAACGTTGCAGATATCTCCAACTGGCTCGAAATGATGATCAACAAGAACCCATAAGAGAAATACATTCAAACTGTTACCGTGGATGGACAAGATTCTTTTTTGTCAGATTTGTGTTCATTAATATATTTTTCTCGACGTGCCGCCTCCTCCTCCTCTGTCATTGCCGCAGCAACACTCCATTGACTCCTCCTCCGCTGTCTTCCTCCCTCAAATTGAATCCTCCACCATCACAACTTCTGTGGATAGGGCCTTCGATGATAGCTTCTCCTCCGACTACTACCTCAAGCCCATTGCAGGCAAGGCAATATACACCGTCACTGCCCCACCGATTCCCTATCTCCTTCCTTCAAGCACGTGAAACCCTTGCCTACCAAGTTGTCCTCCTTAACTCAGCCACTTGTCCTAGTTGACTTGAAGGAGAATGGTATTTGACTTGTCTACACTCTCATGGCGTGTGCGAAGGCAGTCCACTAGAGCAACCTGCCTTTTGCAGAGGCGCTCATAAAGTAAATCGGGTTATAGGCGATGTCTCATATTGGAGCCATGCGCAAAGTAGCCACCTGCTTCGCCAAAGCCCTCACTCATTGGATCTACAATCTAAACCCAGAAAACCCAATCCACCACTTGTAGAGGATTTTTCATGAACAGCTTGGCAGATCTTGATGCCTTAATGATAAAGCTGAGGCCAACTAAGACCGAAGTGGTGGCAGTTTTCCATCTTGAGGATGAGACAAAGGATGAACTCATTGGATATTATTCGAGGGAGATGAGATAATGTGATGATGGTGGTGGTAAAGAAAAGGAGGCGATGGTGGTAATGAGATAGTGTGGTGACGGTGGCAGTGATAGTAGTAGTTGGAAATAAGAGTGGTAGTTAGGTAGTGGTGAGGTTTCAGATTGGAGGAGTGGTAGTGTGGAATAAAATTAAAAGTTAGAATTAGGTTATATTGGAGGATAGTTTGGGAATTTTAAATAATTTTTTAGGGTTTGGATAATTTTGTCCGCAAAAAAATTCATCTTTCATGGGTATAAAGTCAATTTCATTTTTTCGTGGATAAATTTATCATCGTTCTAAAATTTCATGGGTAGAAATGGTAGTTTACTCCTATTACTAATTTGAAAACTAAAATGTGGCACTTTCATTACAATTGAAATGAAATCTTTTTCTTCCAAAATTAACTAGTTCTCTTTTTCTCTCTCCCTCCATTCCTTCCCTTCTCTATTTCTCTCTCTTATTCCCATTTTATTATCTATATTATATTATCTATTATATAAATCACTTATCCATTATATATTACTACCTGGACGACTAAAATATATTATATGATCCTCTTTCGTTGAAATTGAAATTGAATCTTTTCTCCAAATTTAAAGAGCTCTCTCTCTCTCTCTCTCTCTCTCTCTCTCTCTCTCTCTCTCTCTCTCTCTCTCTCTCTCTCTCTCTCTCTCTCTCTCATATTAAACTCTCAAATGAAAAAAAATTTCCTTTATATATTAATGTAAATATTTTTAAAAGGAAGAAAGAAGGAGCAATAGTTCCATAGAAGAATACACCAATAAGTCAGCTGACCCATGCTGATAGAATAACGGCTCGACCTTGCCCCCAAATCGATCCTAACAAAGCGACGGGCTGAGTTGACTATTGCAATTGATGGACCACCGGTTGACCAATCCTGATTGACTTAACCGACCAACAACAAATCAACTACTTGTTAAATGACCTAGCCAACTGATAACCTATTAACCTACCCTAATCGCTCAACTACCAAGCTCGACTGACCTTATATTAGTTGACTATCAACTTACCTTGATCGACTGATGAATTTCCCATGACTGATGTTAACATTTCATTTGATACATCAACCTACCCGACATGCTGGCTCACGGCTAGATGACTGTCTTTAATATATTTGTCTTTAATATCTTGCTAAGCTACCTGGATTAAACACCTGATAACTGATAGTCATACCATCTACCTAACAATATATTTTGATTGACCAAGCACTGATCTACCCAAATTGACTAACCAATGACCCACCCGACCAATCAACCACTGACCAACCTACTCCAATCGATAGATCACTGATATACCCGCACTAACTAGCTATTAAATTACCTGAATGACCCTCTACTAGTCTACCATGGTCAATCTTTGAATCACTGATTTGAGCTACCCTATTCGACCACCTGTTGGCTTTTCCCAACCAGCTATCAATAGACCGACAACTTACCGACTACCGACCAACACTGGTGGAATGACCTATGTCAATTGCCCAGCCAATCTAGTCGACTGACATCACCAAACCCTAGCTAGTTGCAGAATAACTCCAAACTTTATATGTAGGCTGACCACCATTACCCATCCTTAGATGTTTTCTAGCTATTCTTAGGTGACCTTTTTTGGCAAGAAAGAGCTTTTGACCCAAGTTTCTTTGGCCCACAACCCTACAACCTTTTTGAAAAAGTGACTCCCTTTGCCTTGTGAATATATCGTAATTCTGAGGACCAGGACCAAATTGATGTACGGTTGGCGTTATAGCTCTCTCTCTTTAAACTCTTTAATATTTATTACAAGAATGTTAAATATTACTAAATTTTTTATTTCATAATAAGTATTAAATATTAACAAACGATTCATTTAAAAAATCTTTTATATTGTAATATTATTTTGAGAAAAATATTAATATATTATCAATTTAACAACTAAAATATATCACATAACACTCTTTTATTACAATTGAGATTGCTAGTTAATAAGCACATGATACTCAAGAGGAGTTGAATTGAGTATGTAAAAACAATAACAAATTTTCTATAAACAAAAGCGTATATGAGATAATTACAATGTGGAATTCATACTAATACTTTCCAATAGCTTATAAGAGAACTCTAAACATTTATAAGATGTTATATATTTCACACCAACTTGTTAGAGCCGAAATTGATGGCACTAATCTTGACAAGTGCACCAAATCGCTTCAAGTAATACCACGGTGAGTGAATATCATTTCTACGAGGATTAAAGGATTGAGCCAATAACTTCTAATAGAATCTTCTAGTTAGATCAACCGAACCTTTGTAGGAGGAAGGATGTGAATCTTAAAATAATAAAGTAGAGTGTTTGATGTAAATGAATACTTATGAAACAATTAGAAAAATAAACAGTGGAATGAGATGTTAAGGTTTCGGAGATATTACATTTTCAGAAAAGGAAATCCTCAAGTTTATTTACTTTGATTCATGCAAAATACTTTCACGACAAATCATATATAATCAAACTCCAATTTCTTGGCAATTCAATTTCTCTTTAACTTATTTAATCGCTAATTACTTAGCCAATTAATTAAAAAAAAGATGTTAAGCATAATTCCGATTTAACATCGCACAACCTTTCAAAAACTATCCCTAGTCAGTTTGAAAAATTACAAGAGTTTCAAGCTAATCCCGATATTAACTTTTCTAAGAGAATAAAGAGATTCAAAATAGAATTCGAATATTTTTCAATACTTCTAACCATTAAGATGAAGAACGAAACTCGTTAATTCTTGAAACAGTGTGAATGCATTAATCAAAAATATAATAAATAATCAAATTACTAATCCATGAAAATCAAACAGAGCTCCTAACCCTTAACAAAAGAGAGTTAGTTACTCATGACAAATAGATAAACTAAAACTAATGAATGAGATGTTGGATGCTAGATGATGGATCCTTGATCGTGAATCATCTCTTCCTTATTTATATCGTAAATTCTATCATAAAATTTAAATTCAAAATAAATCTAATTTTATCTTCTGAAGGATAAAATAACTAAAACAACAATTCAAATCTAAACTAAAACTAAATCTTATCTTTCTAGAAAAAGTTAACAATAACTAATCATTCAAATCTTGAATCTTTTAGAGAGTTTGGGCTGAATCAAAAACGTCCTTGGAGGGATTCTAGTCTTGGCACTGGACTTTGGTTAATTGGCACTAAACTTTAAAACTTGGCACTAAACTTGGGCTTTTGGTGCAGACGCCAATACATTTTTGGATCCCTGGGAGGTGGAACAGTCTTCAAAGTTAGGCACC
Organism: Arachis hypogaea; assembly: GCF_003086295.3. Taxonomy (NCBI): domain Eukaryota; kingdom Viridiplantae; phylum Streptophyta; class Magnoliopsida; order Fabales; family Fabaceae; genus Arachis; species Arachis hypogaea. The sequence continues at coordinate 40,722,494 of NC_092046.1, read as the reverse complement.
AAGTATGGGTGCTAGCCTTTGTGGAGCTTCTGGCGCTGGGAGCCAACCTGTCAAGTTGGGTGCCAGTCTTGTTGCCCTTGTCGAAGGCCCTGGACACCCATTTGGGAGCTGGGATTGGTATTTTGGGTGCTGGGCACGCGTTTTGAAAAATCTTGGGCGTCTGACACCCTTTTTTCTAGGAGTTCACTTTATGTCTTTCCTTGTTGTTTCTCTTCTCATGATTATTTTAAAGACTAATCTTAAATGAACAATAATTCTAAAACAACTCGAAATATATGATTAGCTATGAAAATTTCATTTAAAACATAAGAACTTCAAATTAAACATAAAAAAACTAATTAAAAAGATATGTAAAAATCACTAAAGATGCCAAAGCATCACAATATCAAACTTAAAACTTTGCTTGTCCTCAAGAAAAAAGAAGAATAAATAGACGTTATCTTAGTGATAAGAATTGAAGAGTTTATTAATTCAAATCTAAGTCGGATATCAAGAATAAAAATAAGGTTTATAATAATCCTTATGATCACGTGTAGACTTTCTCTATCTTGATGAATCTTGCATCCTTAAGGATTTAAGAATATTCAAAACTCTAATTCGGATTATGTCATAAGAATCCTTTTAAAATTCATGACCTTGAAAGCAACTTATTTTTCAAAAAAAGATTTAACAATATTTCTTAACTCGGGAGGATAATTGAAATTTTTTATTCTAAGTATTTTGTCTCAAGGCAGCTTTTTAATATAGGTTTTCAATCTTTAATGAGATGCTGGATGCTAGATAATGGATCATTGATAGTGAATCACCTCTTCCTTATTTATATCCTAATTCTATCCTAAAATTTAAATTCAAAAAAATCTAATTTTATCTTTCGAAGGATAAGATAACTAAAACAACAATTCAAATCTAAACTAAAACCAAATCTTATCTTTCTAGAAGAAATTAACAATAACTAATCATTTAAATCTTAAATCTTTTAGAGAGTTTGGGCTGAATAAAAAACTTCCTGGGAGGGATGCCGGGCTTGGCGCTGGACTTTAGGTAATTGGCGCTAAACTTCAAGACTTGGTGTTAAAGTTGGGCTTTTGGCGCGGATGCCAATGCATTTTTGGACTCTTGGGAGGTGGAACGGTTTTTAAAATTGGCGCCAAGTATGGATGTAGGGCACCAGCCTTTGTGGAGTTTCTAGCATGAGTACTAGCCAGTCTTATCGTCCTTGTCGAAGGTGCTGGGTGCCCGTTTAGGAGCTAGGATTGGTAATTTTGGGAGCTGGATGTTCGTTGACAAATCTTGAGCATATGGCACCCTTTTTTCTGGGAGTTCACTTTGTTCCTTTTTCTTGTTTGTTTCTCTTCTTCTAATTACTTTAAAGACTAATCCTAAATAAATAATAATTCTAAAACAACTTGAAATATATGATTGACTATGAAAAACTTTATTTAAAATATAAGACAAATTAAACATAAGAAAATTAATTAAAAAAATATGTAAAAATCACTAAAAATGCCAAGACTTCACATTTTAAAATATAAAATAATTTTATGAGAAATAAAGTCAGAGAGATTGCAAACATTAATTTTATTCATATTCGATTACAATATAATAAAAATTTATCTATATTAAAATAAATTATGTTTAATTTGTGTGATGAGTATATAAAATTAGATAGTATGCTAATCCTAACTTATTATTTAATGAAATAAATAGTTTAGTTAAAAAATAGGGTAAAGTATTAAATTGGTCCCTATATTTGGACGTAATCCCGTCTCGATCTTTAAGGTTTAAAGTGTTCTATTTGAATCCAAAAAAGTTTCATTTAGGTTCAATGTAGTCCCACCGTGAAGTCAAAGTTAAATAATTAACAGAATGTCCTACATGACAGCAGTAGAAGAACAAGGTCGATAATTTGGAGAACAAGTATAAACTCCAGAGGCACAAAATCAATCGTGGATGTATCAATACATTTATTTATCAATTTTCTTACCATTTAAATGAAGTATTTTCTATAGAACTAAGGAGAATGGTAATAAATATATTGATGCATCCACGGTTGATTTTGTACCTCTAGAGCTTGTACTTGTTTTCTAGATTATCGACCTTATTCTTATACTGCTATTATATAAGACATTTCGTTAATTATTTAACTTTGACCTCACGGTGGGACTACATTAAAGCTAAATAAAACTTTATTGAATTCAAATAAGATACTTTAAACCTTATAGGCCAAAACAGGATTACGCCCAAACGTAAGAGATCAATTTAATACTTTACCTTAAAAAATACATCTTCTTTACCATGCACTTGTGTCCAAAAAAAAAATATAAAAGTAAAAAATAAACTACAAAAATAATAATCAATTTTACGTTTATTATAGTTGTTAGTAATTTATTATATTTATAACTTATATTTTATTATGATTATTTTAATTACAATCAAATTTTGTATATTTAAACTTTTAAATTTATAGCCTAAATAAATAAATAATTAAATGTTCGGTTTGGTTTTGTGAATGAAAACGAACGTGACACGTGACAGAAGGAGGAAATTTGAGTTCTGTGATCGGTGAACGATGATAGGTTGCTTTCACTGTCACTCTCGAGTATCGAACACGAATATCATTTATGGAATGGTAAATGCTAATGTGACTAAAAGTAGTGTCTATTTATTAAAAAGAATTAAAAATTAATATTTAATTTAAAAAATATAAAAATAAATAATTTTTAAAAATTTAAAACTTATTACACAAAAAAAGTTAGGTAAAATTTAAATATCAAGTTATAAACATCATAGAATTTATTTTATGGAATTAACTGAATATTAGAAGTAAGGTGAATTATATGATAAAAATATAAGTTTATAGATTTTTCTTTTAATAGAATGAAAGAGAGATTAATAAAGATAGAATCTACATTTTAAATAATTATAAAATAATAAAAAATAATTATAAAAAAAATTATATTCTCTCTATACCACTTCAATCTACACAGTAGAGTGTCTCTAGAAGTAAACAAAGAGTTGTGCTTTGACTCTATAGCCAAAAAGTAGGTCCCACTCAATGAATAAATTCTTTTTTAAGACTTCGAAGGTACTATTAATGGTATAAAAATCCAAAAAAAAAAACATATTTATTGATTCCAAAAACTAAAAGTAAATAGTAATTTTAATAATCATTAGTCATAAATCAGTGATAAGTAATATACGTTGGTAAAAAACTAATTTTTATAAGTATTATTAGATCTAATTCATTTATACTAAGTCAATTGAGTTAGAAATCAATCAATTTGGGTTGGTCGTGTGGTCAGTTCACTTGACACATTGAAGTAAGTGTTAGAAGTTCGAATCCCACCTTGTGCATGCAGTAATCTATCAGCCAGCGACAGACCCTTAAATGGAATTTAGAACCGGATTTGATGTGACTCAGACCCGACCCAAAATATATACCAGGTCTATTTGTTAGACCCAAACTCGACCCTAGACCCGATGAAACTTAAACACTGTCGGGCCACGATTATACCGGGTGAAAATTGGGTCGTTAACATTACATTACCTTGATATCTTCTTGTAAGCTAGCATGTGAAAATATCCAAATTTCCAAGACTCCAACTATTAATTGATATGGTAAAATTCACTTAGAAAAATATAACAAGAACCGACCCTTCTCTAAAATTAAAGCATAACCACAATTAATACTAATATTGTCTAATAACACCAAATATTTAAATCAATACAAATAACACAATATTATACATTAGTCTAAAGTCTTATGTATTTTAAACATAAAACATTAACTTATAGTCTTATAATGACTAATAACACAAAATATTAAGGTTTACAAGACTTAAATTTTACATAAGAATAGCCATCATCCATCACTAATAACACAAAATATTAATTGTGTATGATAACCGGACCACCGGACCGAATTCAGGTGGCCTGAACTATGACCTGAACCCGACCCGACCCAAAATAATGACCTGGTCTATTTTTGAGACCTTATCCAATCCTAGACTAGGTGAAATCACACCAAATTAGCTCCTAAAATGTTTAAAATCGGACCGAATCTTCGAACCGGAACGAATCATGCACACCCCTAAATCTTACTAAAAAAATATATTTTAAAAATTTAGAATTTCTTGAATTAAATAAGTTCATATTTAATTCCATATATAAGAAGATAAGAAAAATCATTATTATTCATCGTCTTCAACTAAATTTTAGCATCAATCAAATAAATAGAAAAGACTATATGATGAAGTGAGCTGATAAATTTATAAACGGTAAATTAAAAAATTTAGTCTTTATTTCAATTATATCTTAGTTTAAATTTTTTTTGGTGATAAAAGACATATTACAACAAAAAAATAAGATATATTTATAAATTTATTAATAATAAATATTTAAAAAAGACATATTAAATGATTAATTTTTGTTATTCTGACTATGTGTATATCTTTTATAATAAATACTATTTTAACATCAGTATTTTTTTTAAAATGATACACAATTTTTTTTGTTTTGTAAATTAAAAATAATTTAAATATTTAATTAATTAATAATAACTATATTTTTATATATGTAAAAGTGTTTAGTATACGAATAATTTTTTCACATATTTTATATTTTAATTAATATAATTATTACTTTTTTAATTAAAAGATGAACCTCTTTTAAAATAATACACAATATTAGAGTATATAATAGTATTTATTTTTTATAAATATATATCTGCTTAATATATATTTAGAGATCTAACCTCAGTTATTCAAGTTATACTTATAAATTATAATATAATTTTCATATACATATTAGTTAGATATATTTTATATATTAAAGATTAATTTAAAATAATTATACAAATTGAAATAAATGATCCAAATATTGAATAAATATAGTCTAATAATGTATAGCAACCATCTCAATAGTTAATTTTATTTTTATATAACAACAAATATATTTATTTATTTATTTATTTATTTATTTATTTATTTATTTAATTAGATAAAATATGCTCTAAAAATTACTATTTAAAAAAAATATTAAAACGTAGAAATTAATAATAATCACTCTAAATTTTACATACTTATTTTTTGTAATTGATTAAACATTAATAATATTAATATAATAAAAAAATATTATCCGCTCAATTTATATAAGGTGCAAAAAACTTTGTTATTCATGTATGAGCTCTTTTGCACAAATTACGATAAACATACTAAAAAAACTTTTTAAATAGTTAATTTTTTACCTTTTTTTATAATAGTTCATTTATCTATTTTATAAATTTAGTTAAAAAAGTGTTTTAAAGGTCATCACTTGAAAAATAAATTATTAATCGAATTGAACATTAATATAACAAAAAAAATTAATCACTTAATTTTTTTATATACTAAATAAATTAATTCTTTCAATAAATATATATTAATTTTTTTTATAATCAAATTATATATTAATACAATAAAATAAATTGAGCGCATGACTCACGAATAGCGCAAACTTATGTTAGGAGTCTAATAATATAAATAAATATTATTTAGTTAGTATTTATTGTTTATGTGATTCGAATATAAATTATTTTTATTAAAGTTTTAATTTTTTTTGAATTGTATAACAATAATAATATAATAATATTTATTTAAAAATATAAACATAATAACTTTTATATTTAAGTAAAAACTGTTTATATGAACTAAAAAAATAACAAAATTATTTTATTCTCTATAAATAAAAAAATAATTTTATATACTATATAATAAATTTTTATTACAATTTTTTTTAAAATTAAAAATAATAACTATTAATATTAATAAATCGATATCAATAAATATTTAGAATCGATCAATATTTAGTTCGCATAGTCCGAATTAGGGGTGTGTATGGTCCGACATGATCCGAAAATTCGGTCTAGTCCCAAATATTTTAGGGGCTAATTTGGTATGATTTTATCAGGTATAGGGTCGGGTAAGGGTCTCAAAAATAGACTCAGTCATTGTTTTGGGTCGGGTCTGGGCCATAACTTGGGTCACCCGAATCCAGTCCGGTGGCCCGAACATCATACACAATTAATATTTTGTGTTATTAGTGATGGATGATGGCTATTCTTATGTAGAATTTAAGTATTATAAACCGTAATATTTTGTGTTATTAGTTATTATAAGACTATAAGTTAATGTTTTATATTTAAAATGCATAAGACTTGGACTAATGCATAATATTGTGTTATTTGTATTGATTTAAATATTTGGTGTTATTAGACAATATTAGTATTGATTGTGATTATGCTTTAATTTTAGAAAAGAGTTAGTTCTTGTTATATTTTTTTAAGTGAATTTTACCATATCAAATAATAATTAGAGTTTTGGAAATTAGAATATTTTCATATGTTAACTTACAAGAAGATATCAAGGTAATATAATGTTAACGGTCCGATTTTTACCCGATATAATTGTGGGTCAAAAGTGTTTAAATTTCATCAAATTTAAAATCGGGTTCAAGTCTAACAAATATATCCGATATATATTTCGAATCGAGTCTGAATTACATCAAATCCGATTTCACCCGATCCATAAATCTCATACTCCGAATTTTATACTAATTGCTCATTAAACTACGTTATCCAGATGGTGGCTGGCCGACGGACACAGTACAACACCATTCTGGACTCATGCTGCCACGTCTCTAGCTTCTCTACATTTTTTTTTTCCAGAAATCCTCTACATCTTATATATTAATCAACATCAAATTTTAATTTAATCGTCTACATCGCAACGAACAAAAATCTTATAACTAACATGTGTTTAAGTAATACTCCTAAAATAAATATATAATTGATTCGGCCGTCCATATTATTTCGCAAATTTATTGTATCTATACTTGTACAGCATTTTATATTTTTTAAACAAAAATAACTTTTATACATTATAGCATAAAAGCATTTTTCAAAAAAATAATTATATATTATTATATCAATAAAAATAATTAATTTTTAAATTTAACACTGTTTTTGTCTGACCAGCTGAGATATAGTTCGCCTTTCGATAGGTGTTTATCAGCTTCCTGATTGGATCATGATATACGTCGGCCACAGACGGAACGGGAGTGGATACCTGCAAAGAGTACTTCAACGCTCAAGTCAGCAAATTAGAATATTAACAAAAGCTCTTATCTTGAAAAGATACCATACCTTCAAAATTCTGATTGTTTCTTTTTATAACCAGGAGACGAGGACGACCGTTTTCTCCTGGATTAATGACATTCAGAGAAAATTAATTGTCTTTTCGACGTTACCAAATAAAGGTCATTTATCATCATAAATCGGCAGAGTTAATGCATCGGTTACAAGGAGGTTTGTCGAGCTATAACTCGTAACTGACATATAATGGTCATATCACAGCCCCAAGCTTAGTCTGGTTTTAATGAGGCAAGTTAAGCTTTCGAATTTGCGTAATCGAGTTTTTATTTAGAATTGGGAAGGTCATGATGTTATTAATTATGGCAGTAGTTTTTGAAATAGGGTGCAAGTTCCTAAGTGGTCTTGTAACCGTTGGGAGTGGTCTTTTAATGAAGGGTCGTGATTTATTCTGGAACCGAAGGGTTTTATTAAATGAATGAGCAAAAATTCATTTCAAGTTACACTTACTGAGGGAAGGGTCTATTGCTTTAACTGGTGTTGCTTCCAAAGAGACGCAGAGAATGAGTAAAAGAGGTTAGTAACAACATTCTTTCTCGTTTTACCTTAGCTACTTTCTGGTTTCTAAGAGAAAAAGAATGGTTGAGAAAAAGGGGAAGGGTTTACCTAAGGTTGAAGATGATGAATTTTATGAGTGGGTTGATGGAGACGTGAAGATAAGGGCCTCTTTGTTCATTGATAAAGAGAGTGCAAATGAAGTTAAGCTGTCAAGAGTAGTAAGACCTGGATTTCGTATTGAACTGATGCCATGCAATCGCATGGATCGTATTTTTCATAGAAAGAAAGATTTTGAGAATTTTTACATATATAGCTGTGTTCTTGAGGAATTGTTTGTCAAGCTGCCTTTTACAAATTTTGAATGTGATTTACTGACACAGATGAACTGCGCTCCTTCTCAGGTCCATCCTAATGGGTGGGCGTTTTTAAAATGTTTCCAAGTCTTGATGCAATTTCTAGAGATTGAACCAGAATTGGAACTGTTCTTTTTCCTTTTTCAAGCCAAAGGTGTCTGGAAAGGCATTTGGGTTAATTTGAATAGTACACCTAGATTTTGTATTTTTAAATTGTACAAATCTTCTTTCAAATATTTCAAAGAAATGTTTCTTAAGGTGAAATCTATAGATGAGGAATTTTCATTTTACTTAGATGAACACCTTGGTGAGAAATTTTCAATTTTTTGGTGCTGTCATCCTCATCATATACTGGGTCCTGACCTTATAACTCCTCGGAACGAGTGCATAATAGGCTTTCTGATGGAAATGGTCAACAAGGGTGGTTTGATATCTGTTTTCGAGTTGCTTTTGTGGGAAGAAGATAGGACGTCTGTTATAAATTATTTTGGTGAGGGGGTTATGAACTGTATTTTTTTAGCTGAATAGCATATTAATTTTGATATACTGATTCAGTTTTATTCTTTTCAGCCAGTAAATATCCTGGAGTTTCAGCATCTACTCTGAGGGCTCGGTTTAGGGCTAAGAATTTTGAAGGGTCTTCTTCAAATCCAAAGAAGATGGAGGGTGGGGCCAAAGTCAATCAACCACCACCGAAGAAAAAGGGGATTATTTTCAAAAAAAGGAAGTCTGATGTGGTTAATGTTGATGAAGAAGAAAAAAGGATTCAGCTTGGTGAACTAGCGAACTTTACTGTTAAACAAGAAAGACTGCACTCATTTGAGGAAGAGGGGGATGGTTCATCAGTATGGGATAGAAAATTTCCTTTTAATGTTGTGGCAGACGAGGTTGTTCAATCTTCCTCGGACGTGTCTCGTATTGACGAAGTTGGGGACATGGGTATAGATCAATTCATGCAGGTCAGTGTTTTATCTTGGTCATGTTCTACTAAAATATTTTCAAAAACTCTGATGACCGATAGTCATATGTCTTTGTTACACCAGGTTTTGGGCTTTCAGCTAGCTAGCATAGGCCGGAGCCAAGAGAAAAAGCAGAGAAAGATGCTACAAACTACTGCGGAGAGGGTTGGTCTGAAAGAGCAGCTGGAATCAAAAGAAACTACCATATCTGAGATAAAGAAAGAACTTTCTGATGTGAAAGAGGAGCTGAGGTTAGAGAAAGAAAATCATGAAAAGGTCGTAGAAATGTTGAAGAAGAAAGAAAATGACTTTTCTAGCATGAGTGAGCAGATGATTGAGGTGACATTGAAATTAAAAAAGATGGAAACTAGCCGAGAAGGTGAGATTCTTGGTGCCTTTGCTGAGGGTTTTGAACGCGCCATTACCCAGGCAAAGTTCCTCTTTCCTGATGGTGATTTTACTGCTATGGACCCAAGCAAGATAGTTCGGGATGGACACTTGATTGACGATGAAGATATCGCAGAGGAGGGTGGTGATAATTTAGCTGATTAAAAATTGTTATACCGTAGATCATTTGTTTTGTGCTCATCTTTTGGTGGTTTGTTACTAGTAGAGCATATGAAAGCCCTGTAGAAACTGTTATTTTAAATAGGGCATTTGTAAGCCCTGTAAGAACTGTTTCATCAGACTGAAATTGCTACTGATTTTGGTTGAAATATATTTCTGATAAATTAAGATTTGTTTGTTCCTAATAGTTTGTATACTCCCCTAAAGAGGATCTGATTACTGCAATGTACTGATTAAGCAATTCTCAGCTTAATTTATGCGCACAAGGTAATAGTACGACTTTTGATTTTGAGGAATAACTTTGTAATGTTGTAACATTGGTCGGACAGTGATAGGTTTAATCGGTAAAACCCTTTAAGTCGAACAAGCAATTTGTTATGCAAAAAATAACAAGAAGATAAACAATTTTTATTCAACGTAGTACCTTTACAAATTGAATCAGATAAGCTAGCCTCGTTAAAACCTTGATGAGCGGATAATTTATACACTTTTTGGCATTATTTTTACACAGTTTTCAGTATAATTTAATTAGTTTTTAGTATATTTTTATTAGTTTTTAATTAAAATTCACATTTCTGGACTTTACTATGAGTTTGTGTGTTTTTTTGTGATTTCAGGTATTTTCTGGCTGAAATTGAGGGACTTGAGCAAAAATCAGATTCAGAGGTTGAAGAAGGACTGCAGATGCTGTTGGATTCTGACCTTCCTGCACTCAAAGTGAATTTTCTGGAGCTACAGAACTCCAAATGGCGCGCTCTCAATTGCGTTGGAAAGTAGACATCCAGGGATTTCCAGCAATATATAGTAGTCCATACTTTGCTCGAGTTTAGATGACACAAACTGGCGTTCAACGCCAGTTCCATGCTGCATTCTGGAGTTAAACGCCAGAAACAGGTTGCAAAGTGGAGTTAAACGCCAGAAACAGGTTACAAACTGGCGTTCAACTCCAAGAGAAGCCTCTACACATGTAAAGCTCAATGCTCAGCCCAAGCACACACCAAGTGGGCCCCAGAAGTGGATTTATGCATCATTTACTCATTTCTGTAAACCCTAGTAACTAGTTTAGTATAAATAGGACTTTTTACTATTGTATTTACATCTTCGGATCAGATCTTTGATCAGTTTTATGCTATCTTAGACCTTTATGGGTGCTGGCCATTCGGCCATGCCTGGACCTTCATCACTTATGTATTTTCAACGGTAGAGTTTCTACACACCATAGATTAAGGTGTGGAGCTCTGCTGTTCCTCATGAATTAATGCAAAGTACTATTGTTTTTCTATTCAATTCAAGCTTATTCCTATTCTAAGATGTTCATTCGCACCCAAGAACATGATGAATGTGATGATTATGTGACGCTCATCATCATTCTCACTTATGAATGCGTGCCTGACAAACACTTCCGTTCTACATGCAAACAAGCTAGAATGAATATCTCTTAGATATCTAATACAGAGGACCGAGTCCGAGATATTAGAATCTTCGTGGTATAAGTTAGAACCCATGGACAGCCATTCCTGAGATCCGGAAAGTCTAAACCTTGTCTGTGGTATTCCGAGTAGGATTTGGGAAGGGATGGCTGTGACGAGCTTCAAACTCGTGAGTGCTGGGCGTAGTGACAGACGCAAAAGGATAGTAAATCCTATTCCAGTATGATCGAGAACCGACAGATGATTAGCTATGCAGTGACAGCGCATTGGACCATTTTCACAGAGAGGATGGGATGTAGCCATTGACAACGGTGATGCCCTACATAAAGCTTGCCATAGAAAGGAGTAGGAATGATTGGATGAAGACAGCAGGAGAGCAGAGGTTTAGGAGTAACGAAAGCACCTCTATACGCTTATCTGAAATTCTCACCAATGAATTACATAAGTATCTCTATCCCAGTTTATATTTTATTTATGTTTTTATTATCAATTCACCATAACCATTTGAATCCGCCTGACTGAGATTTACAAGGTGACCATAGCTTGCTTCAGGCCGACAATCTCCGTGGGATCGACCCTTACTCACGTAAGGTTTATTACTTGGACGACCCAGTGCACTTGCTGGTTAGTTGTGCGAAGTTGTGATAAAGAGTTGAGATTACAATTGTGCGTACCAAGTTGTTGGCGCCATTGATGATCACAATTTCGTGCACCAAGTTTTTAGCGCCGTTGCCAGGGATTGTTCGAGTTTGGACAACTGACGGTTCATCTTGTTGCTCAGATTAGGTAATTTTATTTTAATTTTAAGCTTTTTATTTCTTATTTTCGAAAAATACAAAAAAATTTTCTTCTTTTTCGTTTTTCCAAAATAATTTTTGAAAAATCCAAAAAAAAAAAAATTAATAAAATCATAAAATCAAAAATAATATTGTGTTTCTTGTTTGAGTCTTGTGTCAAATTTTAAGTTTGGTGTTAATTGCATCCTTTTATTTTTCTTAAAAATTTTTCGAAAACACATGCATTGAGTTTCTTTCTTGTTCTTCATGATCTTCAAGTTGTTCTTGTTAAGTCTTCTTGTTTGATCTTTAAAATTTCTTGTTTTGTGTCTTTTCTTGTTTTTCATATGCATTCTTGAATTCTTAGTGTCTAAATATTAAAAATTTCTAAATTTGGTGTCTTGCATATTTTCTTTTATTAATTTTTTTTTAAAATACATACTTGATGTTCATCATGATCTTCAAAGTGTTCTTGGTGTTCATCTTTGCATTCGAAGTGTTCTTGCATGTTTCCTTTGTTTTGATCCAAAATTTTCATGCATCGAGTCTTTTTGATATTTTTCTCTTTCCTTGTTAAAATTCAAAAATAAAAAAAAATATCTTTCTCTTATTTCACTCATAAATTTCGAAAATTTGAGTTGACTTTTTCAAAATTTTTAAAATCTAGTTATTTCTTATGAGTCAAATCAAATTTTCAATTTAAAAATTTTATCTTTTTCAAATCTTTTTCAATTTTTTGTCTTTCATATTTTCGAAAATTTCAAATTAATTTTCAAAATCTTTTTCTTATTTTTATTCGATATTTTTGAATTCAATGCTAACCATTAATGTGATTGATTCAAAAATATTAAGTTTGTTACTTGCCTAATAAGAAAGGTTCAATCCTTAAATTTTAAAATCAAATCTTTTTGTTTCTTGTTAGTCAAATAATCAACTTTAATTTTCAAAATCAAATCTTTTTAAAATTCTTTTTCAAATTTTTTTCAAAATAAATTTCAATCACATCTTTTTCAAAATTTAATTTCAAAATCTTTTCTAACTTTTTATCTTTTCAAATTTGATTTTCAAATCTTTTTCAATTAACCACTTTACTTTTTGTTTGATTTTTATCTTTTTCAAAACTACCTAACTAACTCCCTCTCTAATTTTCGAAAATCCCTTCCCTCTTTTTCAAATTTTCTTTTTAATTAACTAATTATTTTAATTTCAATTTAATTTGATTTCAATTTTAATTTTCTAAATTTAACTTTAAATTTTATTTTTATTTTAATTGATTTTCGAAATTCCCTCTCTCTCATCTCCTTCTATTTATTTATTCATCTACTAACACTTCTCTTCCACCCAAAAATTCAAACCCCATCTTCCTCTCTGTGTGCGAATTTTTCCTCTTCTCCTTCTTACATTCTTCTCTTCTTATACTTGCATAAGGAATCTCTATACTGTGACATAGAGGATTCCATATTTTCTGTTCTCTTCTTTTTCATATGAGCAGGAACAAGGATAAGAACATTCTTGTTGAAGCTGATCCTGAACCTGAAAGGACTCTGAAGAGGAAGCTAAGGGAAGCTAAAGCCCAACTCTCTGGAGAAAATCTGACAGAAATTTTCGAAAAAGGAGGAGACATGGCCGAAAATAATAACAATGCAAGGAAGATGCTTGGTGACTTTACTGCACCAAATTCCAATTTACATGGAAGAAGCATCTCAATTCCTGCCATTGGAGCAAACAACTTTGAGCTTAAACCTCAATTAGTTTCTCTGATGCAACAGAACTGCAAGTTCCATGGACTTCCATCAGAAGATCCTTTTCAGTTCTTAACTGAATTCTTGCAGATCTGTGATACTGTTAAGATCAATGGGGTTGATCCCGAGGTCTACAGGCTCATGCTTTTCCCGTTTGCTGTAAGAGACAGAGCTAGAATATGGTTGGACTCTCAACCTAAGGATAGCCTAAACTCTTGGGATAAGCTGGTCATGGCTTTCCTAGCCAATTTCTTTCCTCCTCAAAAGCTTAGTAAGCTTAGAGTGGATGTTCAAACCTTCAGACAAAAGGAAGGTGAATCCCTCTATGAAGCTTGGGAAAGATACAAGGAACTGACCAAAAAGTGTCCTTCTGACATGCTTTCAGAATGGACCATCCTGGATATATTCTATGATGGTCTGTCTGAATTATCAAAGATGTCATTGGACCATTCTGCAGGTGGATCCATTCTCCTAAAGAAAATGCCTGCAGAAACTCAAGAACTCATTGACATGGTTGCAAATAACCAGTTTATGTACACTTCTGAAAGGAATCCTGTGAGTAATGGGACGCCTATGAGGAAGGGAGTTCTTGAAATTGATGCTTTGAATGCCATATTGGCTCAGAACAAAATATTGACTCAGCAAGTCAATATGATTTCTCAGAGTCTGAATGGAATGCAAGCTGCATCCAACAATACTAGAGAGGCATCTTCTGAAGAAGAAGCTTATGATCCTGAGAACCCTGCAATAGCAGAGGTGAATTACATGGGTGAACCTTATGGAAACACCTATAACCCCTCATGGAAAAATCATCCAAAATTCTCATGGAAGGATCAACAAAAGCCTCAACAAGGCTTTAATAATGGTGGAAGAAACAGGTTTAACAATAGTAAACCTTTTCCATCATCCACTCTGCAACAGACAGAGAATTCTGAGCAGAATCCATCTAGCTTGGCAAATATAGTCTCTGATCTATCTAAGGCCACTTTGAGTTTCATGAACGAAACAAGGTCCTCCATTAGAAATTTGGAGGCACAAGTGGGCCAGCTGAGTAAAAGAGTCACTGAAATCCCTCCTAGTACTCTCCCAAGCAATACAGAAGAGAATCCAAAGAGAGAGTGCAAGGCCATAGATTTAACCATCATGGCCGAACCTACAAGGGAGGGAGAGGACGTGAATCCCAGTGAGGAAGACCTCCTGGGACGCTCAGTGATCAATAAGGAGTTTCTTAATAAGGACCTAAAGGAGTCTGAGGCTCATCTAGAGACTATAGAGATTCCATTGAACCTTCTTCTGCCCTTCATGAGCTCTGATGAGTACTCTTCTTCTGAAGAGAATGAAGACACTACTGAAGAGCAAGTTGCCAAGTACATTGGTGCAATCATGAAGCTGAATGCTAAATTATTTCGTAATGAGACTTGGGAAGATGAACCTCTCTTGCTCACCAATGAACTGAGTGATCTGGATCAACTGGCATTGCCTCAGAAGAAACAAGATCCTGGAAAGTTCTTAATACCTTGTACCATAGGCACCATAACCTTTGAGAAGGCTCTATGTGACCTTGGGTCAGGGATAAACCTCATGCCACTCTCTGTAATGGAGAAACTTGGAATCTTTGAGGTGCAATCTGTCAGAATCTCATTAGAGATGGCAGACAACTCAAGAAAACAGGCTTATGGACAAGTAGATGACGTGTTAGTAAAGGTTGAAGGCCTTTACATCCCTGCTGATTTCATAATCCTAGACACAGGGAAGGATGAGGATGAATCCATCATCCTTGGAAGACCCTTCCTAGCCACAGCAAGAGCTGTGATTGATGTAGACAAAGGAGAATTGATCCTTCAACTGAATGAGGACAACCTTGTGTTTAAAACTCAAGGATCTCCTTCTGTAACCATGGAGAGGAAGCATGAAAAGCTTCTCTCACTGCAGAGTCAACAAAAGCCCCCACAGTCAAACTTTAAGTTTGGTGTTGGGAGGCCACAACCAAACTCTAAGTTTGGTGTTGAACCCCCACATTCAAACTCTAAGTTTGGTGTTGGAAGGTCCCAGCAATGCTTTGAACATCTGTGAGGCTCCATGAGAGCTCACTGTCAAGCTATTGACATTAAAGAAGCGCTTATTGGGAGGCAACTCAATGTTATTTAATCACATCTATTTTATTTTCTTTTTGTTATTTCGTGTTTTATTAGGTTGATGATCATGTGAAGTCATAAAAACTACTGAAAAAGCAAAAACAGAATGAAAAATAGCATTGAAAACAGCACACCCTGGAGGAGAGCAGTCTGGCATTTAACGCCAGAAACAAGCATCAACCTGGCATTAAATGCCAGAAACAAGCAACATTTGGGCGTTTAACGCCAGAAATAGGCAGCAGCCTGGCGTTAAACGCCAGGATTGCACAGCAAGGGCGTTTTACACGCTTAATTAGAGCAGGGATGTTAAGTCCTTGGCCCCACTGGATTTGTGGACCCCACAGGATCTGTGGACCCCACAAGATCCCCACATTTTCTTCTCTCCTCTTCACACCTTTTCATAACTCTCTTCCCCAAATACCCTTCACCAATCACCTCAATCACTATTTTCCATCACCTCTTCACCACTCACATCCATCCTCTCTTCCCTATAAACTCCACCTACCTTCAAAATTCAAAATAATTTCCTTCCCTAACCCAACCCCAATGGCCGAAACCTACACCCCCTTCACTCCTATATAAACCCCTCACTCATTCTTCATTTTCACACAACACAACCCTCTCTTCCTCTCCTTGGCCGAATAAATCTTCTTCCCCCATCTCCTCCATTTTCTTCTTCTTCTACTACTTTCTTTCTTCTTTTGCTCGGGGACGAGCAAACATTTTAAGTTTGGTGTGGTAAAAGCATATCTTTTTGTTTTTCCATAACCATTTATGGCACCTAAGACCAGAGAAACCTCTAGAAAGAGGAAAGCGAAGGCAATTGCTTCCACCTCTTAGTCATAGGAGATGGAGAGATTCATCTCAAATGTCCATCAAGACCACTTCTATGAAGTTGTGGCCAAGAAAAAAGTGATCCCTGAGGTTCCTTTCAAGCTAAAAAAGAATGAGTATCTGGAGATCCGACTTGAGATCCAAAGGAGAGGTTGGGAAGTTCTCACCAACCCCATTCAACAAGTCGGGATCCTAATGGTTCAAGAGTTCTATGCAAACGCATGGATCACTAGGAACCATGATCAAAGTGTGAACCCGAATCCAAAGCATTGGCTCACCATGGTTCGGGGGAAATACTTAGATTTCAGTCCGAAAAATGTAAGGCTGGCGTTCAACTTGCCAATGATGGAAGAGAACGCACGCCCCTACACAAGAAGGGTCAACTTTGATCAAAGGTTGGACCAAGTCTTCATAGACATATGTGAGGAAGGAGCTCAATGGAAAATTGACTCAAGAGGCAAGCCGGTTCAATTAAGAAGGCATGACCTCAAACCAGTGGCTAGGGGATGGCTAGAGTTCATTCAACGCTCAATCATTCCTACTAGTAACCGGTCTGAAGTTACTATAGACCGGGCCATTATGATCCATAGTATCATGATTGGAGAAGAGGTGGAAGTTCATGAGATTATATCTCAAGAACTCTACAAGGTGGCTGACAAGTCCTCCACTTGGGCAAGGTTAGCCTTTCCTCACCTCATTTGCCACCTCTGCAATTCGGCTGGAATTGACATAGAGGGAGAAATCCTCATTGAAGAGGACAAGCCCATCACTAAGAAAAGGATGGAGCAAATAAGAGATCATGGACCTCAACATGAGCATGAGGAAATTCCTCACCATGAAATCCCTGAGATGCCTCAGGGGATGCACTTTCCTTCACAGAATTATTGGGAGCA
Source organism: Arachis hypogaea (assembly GCF_003086295.3). Classification (NCBI taxonomy): domain Eukaryota; kingdom Viridiplantae; phylum Streptophyta; class Magnoliopsida; order Fabales; family Fabaceae; genus Arachis; species Arachis hypogaea. Next base: position 40,705,121 of record NC_092046.1, on the reverse strand, counting down.
AATCAACACTTTCCTAGGAGAATTAAGTTCTAACATGGGACAACTAAGGGTGGAGCACCAAGAGCACTCCATCATCCTCCATGAAATTAGAGAAGATCAGAGAGCTATGAGGGAGGAGCAAGAAAGACAAGGAAGAGACATAGAGGAGCTCAAGAGCACCATTGGTTCTTCAAGGAGAGGAAGATGCCACCCTCACTAAGGTGGACTCATTCCTTAATCTCCTTGTCTATTTATTTTCTGTTTTTCGGTTTTTGAGCCTTATGTGTTATTTATGTTTGTGCCTTTACTACATGATCATTAGTGTCTAAGTGTCTATGCCTTAAAGTTATGAATATGAATCCATCACCTCTCTTGAATGAAAAATATTTTAATTACAAAAGAACAAGAAGTACATGGTTTCGAATTCATCCTTGAAACTAGTTTAATTATTTTGATGTGGTGACAATACTTTTTATTTTCTGAATGAATGCTTGAACAGTGCATATGTGTTTTGAAGTTGATGTTTATGAATGTTAAATATGTTGGCTCTTGAAGAATAAGGAAAAAAGAGACATGTTATTTGATAATCTGAAAAATCATAAAAATGATTCTTGAAGCAAGAAAAAGCAGTGAACACAAAAGCTTGCAGAAAAAAAAAAATGCGAAAAAAAAGAGAAAAAGAAAAAGAAAAAGCAAGCAGAAAAAGCCAAAAGCTCTTTAAACCAAAAATGCAAGAGCAAAAAGCCAATAGCCCTTAAAACCAAAAGGCAAGGGTAAATAAAAAGGATCCAAGGCTTTGAGCATCAGTGGATAGGAGGGCCTAAAGGAATAAAATCCTGGCTTAAGCGGCTAAACCAAGCTGTCTCTAACCATGTGCTTGTGGCGTAAAGGTGTCAAGTGAAAACTTGAGACTGAGCGGTTAAAGTCGAGGTCCAAAGCAAAAACAGAGTGTGCTTAAGAACCTTGGACACCTCTAATTGGGGACTTTAGCAAAGTTGAGTCACAATCTGAAAAAGTTCACCCAATTATGTGTCTGTGGCATTTATGTATCCGGTGGTAATACTGGAAAACAAAGTACTTAGGGCCACGACCAAGACTCATAAAGTAGTTGTGTTCAAGAATCAACATACTGAACTAGGAGAATCAGTAACACTATCTAAATTCTAAGTTTCTATAGATGCCAATCATTCTGAACTTCAATGGATAAAGTGAGATGCCAAAACTATTCAAGAGGCAAAAAGCTACAAGTCCCGCTCATCTGATTGGAGCTAAGTTTCATTGATATTTTGGAATTTATAATATATTCTCTTCTTTTTATCCTATTTGATTTTCAGTTGCTTGGGGACAAGCAACAATTTAAGTTTGGTGTTGTGATGAGCGGATAATTTATACACTTTTTGGCATTATTTTTACACAGTTTTCAGTATAATTTAATTAGTTTTTAGTATATTTTTATTAGTTTTTAATTAAAATTCACATTTCTGGGCTTTACTATGAGTTTGTGTATTTTTCTGTGATTTCAGTTATTTTCTGGCTAAAATTGAGGGACTTGAGCAAAAATCAGATTCAGAGGTTGAAGGACTGCAGATGCTGTTGGATTCTGACCTCCCTGCACTCAAAGTGGATTTTCTGGAGCTACCAAACTCCAAATGGCGCGCTCTCAATTGCGTTAGAAAGTAGACATCCAGGAATTTCCAGGAATATATAATAGTCCATACTTTACCCGAGTTTAGATTACACAAACTGGCGTTCAATGCCAGTTCCATGCTGCATTCTGGAGTTAAACGCCAGAAACAGGTTGCAAAGTGGAGTTAAACGCCAGAAACAGGTTACAAACTGGTGTTCAACTCCAAGAGAAGCCTCTACACGTGTAAAGCTCAATGCTCAGCCCAAGCACACACCAAGTGGGCCCCAGAAGTGGTTTTCTGCATCATTTACTCATTTCTGTAAACCCTAGTAACTAGTTTAGTATAAATAGGACTTTTTACTATTGTATTTACATCTTCGGATCAGATCTATGATCAGTTTAATGCTATCTTAGACCTTTATGGGGGCTGGCCATTTGGCCATGCCTGGACCTTCATCACTTATGTATTTTCAACGGTAGAGTTTCTACACACCATAGATTAAGGTGTGGAGCTCTGCTGTTCCTCATGAATTAATGCAAAGTACTATTGTTTTTCTATTCAATTCAAGCTTATTCCTATTCTAAGATGTTCATTCGCACCCAAGAACATGACGAATGTGATAATTATGTGACGCTCATCAACATTCTCACTTATGAACGCGTGTCTGACAAACACTTCCGTTCTACATGCAAACAAGCTAGAATGAATATCTCTTAGATATCTAATACAGAGGACCGAGTCCGAGATATTAGAATCTTCGTGGTATAAGTTAGAACCCATGGACGGCCAGTCTTGAGATCCAGAAAGTCTAAACCTTGTCTGTGGTATTCCGAGTAGGATTTGGGAAGGGATGGCTGTGACGAGCTTCAAACTCGCGAGTGCTGGGCGTAGTGACAGACGTAAAAGGATAGTAAATCCTATTCCAGTATGATCGAGGAACCGACAGATGATTAGCCATGCAGTGACAGCGCATTGGACCAGTTTCACAGGGAGGATGGGATGTAGCCATTGACAACGGTGATGCCCTACATAAAGCTTGCCATGGAAAGGAGTAGAATGATTGGATGAAGACAGCAGGAAAGCAGAGGTTCAGGAGGAACGAAAGTACCTCTATACGCTTATCTGAAATTCTCACCAATGAATTACATAAGTATCTCTATCCCAGTTTATATTTTATTTATGTTTTTATTATCAATTCACCATAACCATTTGAATCCGCCTGACTGAGATTTACAAGGTGACCATAGCTTGCTTCAGGCCGACAATCTCCGTGAGATCGACCCTTACTCACGTAAGGTTTATTACTTGGACGACCCAGTGCACTTGCTGGTTAGTTGTGCAAAGTTGTGATAAAGAGTTGAGATTACAATTGTACGTACCAAGTTATTGGCGCCATTGATGATCACAATTTTGTGCACCAAACCTCCTCAAGCAAAACCCATTTTTGGGAGAAAATCTCGAGGTAGGAAAAAGAGTACTAGCATTCTGCCATTGTTAGCTATAGTATTGATTCAAGGAATTAACATTCCAAGTGCTAGGTAGTTTTGTGCCGTCTAATCGTTCTAGTTGATAAGCTCCTCTGCCGAGCACTTGATGAACTCTGTAAGGGTCGTCCCATGTCGCGGCGAGTTTTCCATGCGAAGGGGTTCTTCGTGCTTCTTCAGTTTTTCTCAATACCAGGTCGCCTACATGAAAGGATCTTGTGTGCACCTTTTTGTCATGGCGTTGGCCTACTCGTTACTGTAGAGCCTGGTGAAGAACTGCCACTGTGGAGCGCACCTCCTCAATTAGATCAAGCTCAGCGCGCCGAGCCTGGTCATGATTTTCGACTTGCATTCTTAAGGAGCCTTGTGAAATTTCGATTGAAATCATTGCATCGGATCTGTACACCAAATGGAATGGTGTTTCTTTGGTTGTTGAGTGTACTGTGGTGTTATATCCCCATAAGATTTCTGGAATAAGCTCAGCCCATAACCCTTTAGCGTCATCGAGCTTTTTCCTTAGAGCTTGTAAGAGGTATTCGCAGCTTCTGCTAACCCGTTGGATTGAGGGTGCTCTACCGATGAAAAATGCTGCTTTACCTGTAAGTTCTGCAAAAAAGCCTTGAAATTATGGTCGGTAAACTGACCACCATTGTCAGTTATGATATGACGAGGTATACCAAATCGATAGATTATTTTTTGCCACACAAAGGATATCATCTGTGTTGATGTAATTTTAGCTAAAGGTTGAGCCTCAATCCATTTAGAAAAATAATTAATTGCCACCACCAAATATTTTACCTGTCTTGGGGCAGTGAGAAAAGGTCCGAGGATATCAATTCCCCACTGATTAAATGGCCAGCTTACCACTGAATGGTGCAGGTTATCAGCTGGGATGTTGATGATTGGAGCGTGCTTTTGACAGTGATAACAGGTCTAGTGTAACGATCCAACTTCCAGTACGTCATGATCGTACCGAAAGTAAGGCGTTACCAACCTGCTTTCCTTTATTAACTATTTACTATTGAGCCTCTAGTTCGATATCGCGATCCAGTTTTAGTAAAAATACCAGAAAATTTTGTTTTTATTAATCAAATCATATATCAAGCATCACCAAATAATAATAATAATCATATAATTATTAGTAAATATTATACAAGCAAATTCAAGTGTAACTCAGATACAACTCCTATCCCTCTTTATAAAATAAAATCTTAAGCAACAAAGGCGAGGAATTCTATGAAAGCAACTCAATTCAAAAACTTAACTCATAAATAAGGTCTAACAATCGCCCGCAGCTTCAAACTGAGTCTTCGAACCTGTATCACTGAAAGGGTGGAAGATTTTGGGGTGAGAACAAACCACACGTTCTCAGTAGGAAATGGGAATGCCGTAAAAGTAATGATTAACATGCAAATAATTAACATACTCAAGGAAACTATATTTTTATCAAACCCTCATGAAAATACTATTCTTGGTTTTACTTTAACTAATTATTTACCTCTTCCAAAGAAAATCTCTAAGCTCAAAACAAATTCCAAAATATAAAACTGGTCACATTAAGCATTTCTCAACCACACAATTAATTTTCAATCACAACATCAATTCTTACTCACCATCATACATTCACCAACTAATAGCACTAACAAAGATTCAATTCAACACACAAACAAGTCACAGCAAGGCAAACAGCACAATCACAGGGAAGTACAACAAGCAAACCCAATCAAATGCAAATGCACACACAAGGATGATGCATGTCTAGTCCTAGTGCAGGTAATGAGCTCATTTGTCGGTTACATACCCGCTCCCGACGTTACCCGGAGTTCTTTGACCAGGTAAGGCTTCCCTGTTGGCAACACCCATCGCAAGAGTCCTTTGACTTGCGGGGCAAACCACTGCAAGAGTCCTTTGACTTGCATGGTGGCACTAACAACCCACTACAAGAGTCCTTTGACTTGCAGGGCGGAGCTAGTCTGCCGAACACACTCACTGTAAGAGTCCTTTGACTTACAGGAGCATATGCTAGTTATGTATTTTCTCGATACCTCTGTAAGAGTCCTCTGACTTACAGAATAGCATTATAGCTAAGTATCCCAGGGAAGCGCTCTTAGTGGTCGTACCACCATCTATCTGGCTGCCTTCACGCAGCAGATCATTACATAATCATTCTCATTATCATCATTCATTATCATTCTCATTATTCATCATTACTTTCACATTCTTATGCAGTAGCACTTTCTTTCTCTATTCAATCATACTATACAAACTTTACATCTTTCACTTTTGTAATATCTTGGCTCAAGCCATTTCTTTTTACCGTTCGTTCATAAAAATCTCAATCATCAATTCAGTTCATAATCTTTGCTATGGCAATCTTGAGTCAAGCCAACTTTAAAACTATCTTTCATTCTAGTTCTCTATCAAAGACTCAAGAAAATCATTTATTTTTAAATTCATTAAACACTTTTCAAAACATAACCTTTCATTAGAAGTAATCAAATAAAACTCTCTCAAGTTTACTAACTTCACAAAGATTCAAAAATCATCTCTCTTACTGTTCAAATTCAAATATTATTATTTCACCAAATTTTTAAAAAGATAATCCTTTATTTCAAACCCAAAACACAACTCTCTTATATTAAATCAAACTCAAAACATAAACATTTCCTTGATAAATCGATTTCATAATAATATAATTCTTTTTTTCTCAATAAATAAAACTCCAAACATAGTTCATTTCTTTTCTTAGTAAATTAAAATCAAATAATATAATTTTCCAAATCTTACTCTTTTAAAAGAACCTCAGATTTAATAAAATTTCGGCAGCACCTCCCCTAAAACTCGGACTTAGCCACCCTTACGGGTTCCCTCTTTCTCAACAAATCACCAGCCCTTTTCTCAATAATTTTCAAACAGACAATTCTCAATCAATCAGATATTCGCATTTCATAATAATTAGCAAATCAATCATACTCCACAATTTCTGCTAATCCATCAATCCAATCTCACCATTTCATATTTACTTTTCACTTATCATAAAATCCTTTCAAAATTAAACACAATCAACTAGTAATCCCAAAAAAATCAGCCTTTCATAATTCAAAGTCGTTTACTTGTTAACAAAGTAACTGTTTTGGTTTAGAAGTCATATTTCAAGAGAATAATTCGGTAATCAAACTTCAATCTTTTAACAGTTCTCAAGCATGACTCTAATTAATCACGAATCAACATTAACAAGCATCAAAACCAATTCCAACCAGTCACAAGTCAATTTCACAGCCATTCCAACATATCATATTACTAAAATCAACAACAAATGCTTATTCTCAATAATCAAAATACAGCCACAACTCAAACCATCATCACAATAATCCCAAACCAAACACAAATTTAACTCAGTTCATCAATTATCAATACGACAACTTTTCAATAGTTAGCTCATCAAATTTCAATTTAACAAGTATTATCAAATGAATCACCATTCACAGCCACTTTTCAACCAATTCAGCAATATCACATAGGTCAGAATTTTCAACAAATCCATCAAAATCAGAAAAACCAATATCAGTCACAGCATTAACCAAAATTAACCTTGTCAAATCAATTACTCACAATAACAAAAATCTAGTGACATTCTCAGCCATAACCTAAACTCAATAAACTAATTGAAACACCAGAATATCATCTCAATATCAGACTTAATCCAAATTTCACAACCTCTAACCAAGCTTATTCCTATCAATTAATCATATTTATGAATTATTTGCAATTACTCACTAAACCTCATTGGAATTCATAAGTTAAAACTGTTAATTTTTGAAATAAATCCCCTACCTCAATGTCGCATTAACAACGCAATTAAACCAAGCAGCAGCCTCGGTGACATTTTTTCTATGAGTTCTCTTCCTCTGGTAACAACACAGCAGCTCGGGACCTACGTAGCAGCATCAGAATCATCAAGAGTGGCTCCAACATTGGTTCTCGGCGACTCCAATGGCACTAGCAATCTCCAAATAGAGCCAGCAGCTACCTCCAGTAACGGCGGCGGCAAGGCAATTTTACAATAATATCTTTATACAATACAAACAGTTTCAGGGACAAGCTTCAAAGTAGAAACAAATTGGTAGGACAAGGAAGCAGAAACAGGGGGTAGAGCTTACCAAAATAGTAGTGGTTCTAATGGTGGTTTCTTGGGCAGCTCGAATGTTAGTTCCCGGTGGTAGAGAGCTTCGGCAACTCACAGAACCCAGAGGCAGAGGCAGAACTGGCGAGCGCTCCTCCTCCAGCGGCGGCCTGGTGAGACGCGGCGGCAGTAGAGTGCGGCAACGGCGGCGCTGTGGCTCAGTAACGATGACGCGGTGGCAGCTCGCGAGGATGGCGACGGCAACCCACAGCGCTGACGGCGACAAGGCTGGTCGCGGGCTTCTTCCTCTCGCATAGGTCACATTGGCGATTTACAGGCCCAACGACAGTGACTGTGAAGGCAACGAGTGGCTTCTTCCTCGCGGTGTCTGGCTCTCTCTCCGCGCTTGACGGCGTTCGATGGCAATGGAGCCATGGCGGCGACGCAGCAAAGGTTCCCTCCTCCCTTGGCTCTCACGCGGTTCTTCCTTCCTCCTTGAACAGCGACGACGACGTCCTCTTCGTCGGCAATAATGACGGCGGCGATGGCGAGGCGGGCTGGGCGTGGTGCAGCTCCGTTCACGAGGTGTGGGTGTGTGACAGAAGGGGTGTGGGCTGAATGAGTGTGGTGTCCTGAGTGTGTGTGTGCTGCGGTGAAGCTGAGGGAGAGAGGGTGAGTCTGTACGCTTGTGATGAGGGTGACGGCGCTGAGGAGAGTGGGGGAGGGTTAGGGTTTCTGATTAGTAACTTAGGGTTTCTAATTTGGGAAATTAGGGTTAGAAATTAGGATTTTATAAAGAAATAAGGATAGTTATGAATAACTATTTTGATAAAATTGAAGGGTAGGATAATTTTAAAATCAAATGTACTTTATTAAAAATATTTAGAAACATTATTTATCAACATATTACTAAGTTCAATAAATTATTTCTAATTTAAATTATAAAATAAATATATTAATCATATAATTATAAAATATAGTTCAAACTCAATATTAATCATTCAAATTAAATGATATAACTTCTCATTATTTTTCTCTCACTAGACTTTAATTTCAATTTATAAAATAACCAATTATAATAAAAATTGTACATAAATATTAATTGACGTAAACTTAAAGTATTTATAAATATCAATCTAATCATTTCTAAAAATAATTTCTAGGAGTTCAAATTAATAACATAATTCATTCAAAATAGAATTTATTTAAATTAAATTATACAATTCTTCTTATTTTTTAATTATCAAAATTATAATTTCAATTATACCAAATATCTAATAAAGATTATATAAGAATTCTAATTAATTTAAACTCCAATTATCATGAAACTCTATTTAATTATCATTAGTAAAATAATTTTCTTAAAATAAATCACAAATAACTAATTATTTGATTTTCAAAAACTAGGGTTGTTACATCTAGACCTTTTTCCGGTTGTCCTCCCATATAGTGGGCTAGTAGAAGCCAGCTCGAAGTATCTTTTGTGCCAGACTTCTTGCCCCTGAGTGTATTCCACAAATGCCTTCGTGAGCTTCGGCTAAGGCTAAATCGGCCTCCGACCTGTCTAAACATTTCAACAGTGGTCGAGAATAACCTCGCCTATACAAATTATTATTTAATAGCGTAAAGAAAGATGCTTGCCGTTTAAATTATTTTGGATCTTGGATTCCTTGTGAAATGTCTCTGTTTCTAAGGTTGTGAATGTATGGTTGTTGCCAACTGCTTTCATTGATGATATTAAAAATACGGGCTGTATCTATACTTGGTCTGTCTAATGTTGATTGCAAAAGTGTTGCATTATGTGATTGTGTAGTGGTGAGTTTTGATAAAACATCTGCCCGATGATTTTGCTCCCTAGATATGTGACTGATTTCAATCTTTAAAAAGGTTCGAAGGAGGTGTTTGACAATATCCAGATATTTTAACAGAGTTGGATCTTTTGTTTGAAAACAATCATTTACATGTTGAACAACTAACAGAGAATCACAATAAACTTTTAAAGCGATAATGTTCAACTCAATAGCTAACCTGAGACCAGTGATGAGAGCTTCATATTCAGCCTGGTTGTTACTTGCTTTAAAAGAAAACCGAAGAGAATGCTCCAGAATTATTCCTTCCTCATTTTCAAGGAGTATACCTGCTCCTGATCCTTGAGTGTTTGAAGCTTCGTCGACAAACAGAACCCAGTCCGGGTTTCGTGTGTCCGAGGTTGTTCCAGTGAACTCGGTAACAAAGTCAACCAAGTATTGTGATTTGATAGACCTTCTAGGTTGGTAGTGAACATCGAACTCTGAAAGCTTGATAGACCACTTTATCAATCTTTCAGCTAGCTTGGGCTTGGCGAGTATTTGTCGAAGGGGTTGCCCAGTTCTAACATTGATCGTGTGGCTCTGAAAATAAGGTCGGAGCCGCCTTGCAGAGAACACTAACGCGAAGGCGAGCTTTTCTAACCTCGGGTAGCGAAGCTCGGCATTCTGCAAAGACTTGCTAATAAAATAGACTGGTTGTTGAATTTTGTTATTTTCTACAATAAGAACAGAGCTGATCGCTGTGTCAGTAATAGATAAATACAGATATAATGGTTCCCCTAGCTGAGGCTTTTGCAAAATAGGTGGTTTGGAAAGAAATTGTTTTAAAGCTATGAAAGCAGCCTCACAATTTTCATTCCAGTGAAAATTTGTATTTTTACATAAACATTGAAAAAAGTGGGAGAATTTAGAAGCTAAACACGGCAGAAATCTGGACAATGCCGCTAATCTCCCTGTTAGGCGCTGAACTTCTTTCACTGTTGCGGAACTATGCATGTCAAGTATTGCTTAACATTTTTCAGGATTCGCTTCAATGCCCCGACTAGTCAGAATAAATCCGAGGAACTTTCCTACACGAACACCAAAGGTGCATTTTTCAGGATTCAGTCTCATATTGTATTGTCGGATCTGTGAAAAAATCTCGGAGAGGTCGTCGATGTGAGACTTGCCGACCTTTGTCTTAGCGACCATGTCGTCGACATAAACTTCAATGTTCCGACCTATTTGTCGGTCAAAAATTTTGTTCATAAGTCTCTGATACGTTGCCCCTGTATTTTTTAGGCCAAAAGGCATAACATTATAGCAATGATACCCGAAAACTTGTCTCTTAACAAATGTCCACCGGTAAGTGCACTGGATTGTCGTCAAGTAAAAACTCACAATAGAGTGAGGTCGAATCCCACAGTGATTGATTGGTTGAGCAATTTTAATTGAAGGAGTGTTCTAGTTGAACTGAATCAGAATTTGAATTGAGGATTGCAGAATGTAAATTGGCGGGAAACTTAAATGGCAAGAAACGTAAATGAGCAGAATGTAGATAACAGAAACTAAATGACAGAAAGTAAATTGCAAGTAATTAAAGTGCAGAAGCTTAAATTGCAAGAAATTAAATGGGAATGGAGATTGTTGAGCTTCAAATTAAACAGCAGAATGTAAAAGAATGTGTAAGATCAGAAGTGGGAGAGCTCATTGGGGTCAGGAGATGTTATAATCCTCCGGATCAAGTTCACTTTCATCTCTTCCTCAATCAATGCATTCATTGATCTCCTTGGCAATCTTAGGTGATTGGATCCCAATTCTTTGTCAATCCAATCTCTCTAAGTATGAACAATTGCCCAATTCCTTGATTTAAGTGCTCATGGGAAGAGATGAAGTATGGTCACTGATTATACCACACACATTCATAGATCACAGTATTGGTAGGATTACATGTCACGATATCCATCCAAACCCCAACCTAATCCAATGTGAGAAAGATTTCAAGCATGATTCTGTGATTTCTCTTCCAAGCCTATCACAGAACCCAATTACATTCAATTTCTTTCCCAAGACAATTGAATAATTGAATGAAGAACGAAATCCTTCTAGGTAAATCAAGAGAAAAGACAGAAGAAGAAAGATGAAAACTAATATTGATCCATTGAATTACAACAGAGCTCCCTAACCCAATGAAAGGGGTTTAGTTGTTCATAGCTCTGGAAATGGAAATGGAAATTGAAAAATACATTGCAGAAGTAAATTGTAGAGAGTATAATTTCAGATCTCAATTTGTCCAACCCCAAACAGAAAAAGAAAAGAAAAGAAAAATACATAAAACTAAAAGACAATGCAGAGAAAATGAAAATCAGAGTTCTGAACTCCTAGAGCCCCCTAAAGGCCTCCCAGAGAGCTCCCTTCAATCTTCCACAATTCTTCTATTTATACTCTTCTTTCTCATCTTCAATTGGATCAAGTACTTGGATGTGGGCCTTGGCTGAAGTAGTTAGGAATGATTCTTTAGTAATTGATAATGGACATTGGCACTAACATTCTACTCTGCATAGGTGTAATTTGGAATGGAATTAGCCTTAACATTGATGATCACGTTTGTAGAGGAACGTTGGGTCAAACGTTGCTTGAAAAAAAATTAATTCTGGGCTTTGCCAGCAACGTTTGACTCAACATTGGTGCACCAACGTTTGTGCATCCACGCGTGCACATGGCCCACGCGTACGCGTCGAACAGGTTTTTTTGCGCGTATGCGTTGCTTAGGCGTTCGCGTGCAAGGCCGAAATTCTCATCCACGCGTAGGCGTCATGGACGCGTATGCGTCGCCTCAAATTTTCCCAATTCCAGATTTGGAAGCCTCATCACAGCCGTTGGACTTAACATTGGCTCGCCAACGTTCCCTCCAACGTTGGCCTTTCCACGCGTGCGCGTCACCCACGTGTACGCATCGCAGCTAATTTTTCAAATTTCCAGAAAGCACACTGTATTGAAAAACGTTGGAGTTTATGTTGGTTTACCAACGTTTCCTCCAATGTTGGCACTAAATGCTTGCAGAACGTTGCCTTGCCCCCTTTCCTTGCTCTTTCTCTGCTTCTTTCCACTTATCTCAACCAAACACATGCATCAAAGCCTTGCTAATTTCACAAGATTTTGCATCATTCATAATAGACAATAAAAACTAGCATAAATCTCATGAAAATACATCAAATTAACAATGTTTGATTGAATCAAGGCATGTATAGAATTCTCATCCAAATACTTACTTATTACCTAAGAAATGCATGAAACTACTCTAAAACAAACTAAAAATGGCTTGTAAAACTAGCCAAGATGTACTGGCATCACAATACCAAACTTAAATCTTGCTTGTCCTCAAGCAAGTGATAGAACATAAGAGGAATAGAATGAAAATACAAGAGATACAAGTCCTTATTCAGAGAATTCAATCCTTGGTTCATGGAGTTTCATGCATGGCACTTTAGGTTTATGTTCTTGATGGTTTCTAGGCTCTCATATGCTCTTGAATTATCACTCTATTGCCTTCTATGAGACTTTTATTCTTGATCCTTAAACTTCTCTATTTTTCTTTTCTTCTTTAGAGCTTATTACTTTCTGCAGCTAAGTGTTTTGTGCTGAGACAACTCTTTAGGATAGGCTTTCAGCCAACACTCCTGAACCAGTTAGTTCAAGGTGCTAATTGTTAAAATACCCCTAAGGACTTAATCACCCAAGTCTCTCCTCAGCACATACACACCACAGGCACATGGTTTGTTATTCATTCCTTAGACCTTGGTGTCCAGCACCTCTTTGGGTTGCTAAATATTTTGTGACAAGGTTGCTCTTGATAGTGGACTTTCAATTGACAATCCCGGGTTAGTTACCCCAAGTTGTCAAGTGATAAAGCACTCCTAAGAACTTACTCATCCAAGCAGATCCCTGCACAAAAAACACCACAGACACATGCCTCAAGGTTTAAACTATTAGTGCCTAGCTTTATTTTCTGCTCTTTTCTTTCTTTTTCATTTTCTTTTTCTCTTTTTAGGATTTTATTAATTAATTTAAGTCTCATAGAATGCACTTCAAGCTCATAATTCAAGAGATATCTTAGCCTTGTACCTTATTGATAAACCAACTTAGCTAGCAAACACCACCACAACACTAAGACTTTATTCTTCACATTGGATTTCACTCTTGTCTTTCACAGCAAATTCTCATAATTCCTTTTATTAAGCTCAAGGACACAACATACAATTCAAGCATGATGAAAATGAAGCCAGTACTTAGGCTAGCAAGCCATAACAATTTCAAAACAAACAAACAGCAATTGACTCATAACTAATAAGACACAATTCAACATGGGTACAATTGCGCTTCCAATTAAAGCACTACAAACCAGAAATAGTTAAATATCAATACAACCTCTTGGTGTCTTCTTTGTTTCTTCCTTCTCATCATCATCCATAGCTCTTATATCCTTCTTTGTCTCCTTGGATGATGGTGCATAGTTCTTCCAAGAGATTGATTAAATTCCTACAAAATTATTGGAAGTTGCTTGTTCCCCAAGAACTTAAGAAATAGTTAGCATGCATGTATGCTTGTGATTTTCTAAACTTAAATTGGTATGTAAACACCAAACTTAGTTCCTTGCCTAATGTAGCAGATTGAATATATGCAGAGAACTTCATGTGCTTTTATTAAGAAAACAACTATGAACTAGAATTTAAGCATTTGTTAAGTAGTTTTTCTGATTGTTTGGAATCAGTGACTAGTCATAAGAGGGTTGCAATGTGTTTTTAAATGAAATCTGTGGTGGAACACCAAACTTAGAATTACACATTGACCCCAGAATTACTTTGGTGTGCAACACCAAACTTAGCTCCTTGCAATACAGAGAAATCCACTTAACTCTTTTATTGAAATAACTAAGAAAAGAAAAGAGAGTTATCTCTAGTTGGGTTGCCTCCCAACAAGCGCTCTTTTAATGTCATTAGCTTGACATTTTGATCATGAATTTCTTCCTCTTTTTCTAGTTTGTTAAGAGGAATGACCTCAAGTGGAAAGAGGGACCGGTTACTGCCCTTTGTTTTGAGTGTCTCTTCCCAGCAAGCTTTCTTTTGTGATTCGCTTGAGTGAACTTGCTTGTTGGATAAGGGGGTGGATTGTTCGTTGACCTTCTCTTCTTCATGGATATGGTCCTTTATTTTTCGGTCACAATCCTCCTTTTGGTGCTTGTATTTACCGCCTTCACATCTTTGATCTCAAGGCTTTGGTATTGTTGGATAGTTGGAGCATCTTTTTCATCAAGGAATTGTTGGACTGGTGGCTCATTTGGTACAAGGATCTCTTTCACTTGCTCTACCAACTCCTCATTTTCACTCTCATTAAGCACTTCTCCACTCCTTAGACTGATGGCATGATATTCTTCCCCTGGCCAAGGGAAGACATAGGTTGGTTCCTGATAAACCCCAATTTGTGGTTTATCTTGTGCTTATTTTAGGAGATTTTATCACCTTTCCCACATTTATTCAATGAAATAGCATGGTTTTGTAATTCTCCCTTAAATTGTGCTTAAGTGTAAAAACATGCTTTTTAGGCCCTTAAATTGGTGATTTTAATTCACTTTAATTCCATTCGATGCCTTGATGTGTTTGTTGAGTGATTTCAGGTCCATAAGGCAAGTATTGGATGGAAGAAATGAGGAGAAAAGCATACAAAGTGGAGAATGCATGAGGAAACAAGGATTTGGAGTACATCAACCCATGCACACGCGCAGCAGACGCGCACGCGTGGAAGTTAAGTTGCATGGCGATGCGTACGCGCACATGACACGTACGCGTGGATAGTAATTTTTCCAAGTGACACGCACGCGTGACCCACGCGTATGTGTCGATGCTCGCACATGACTCACTTAAAGGCAAAACGCTGGGGGTGATTTCTTTGCTGCCCATGCCCAAATCCAACTTGTTTCTGAGGGTATTTGATGCAGAATTGAAGATTGAGCAAAGGGGGGGTGGAGCACTTAGTTAGTCAACATGAGCCTTTAGTTAGTTTTCTAGAGAGAGAAGCTCCCTCTTCTCTCTAGAATTAGGTTAGGATTAGGTTAATTTCTATTAGATCTAGCTTTGATTACTTGATTTCATCTTGTTTCCTTTATGAATTCTTGCTTCTACACCTTCATTCTCTTAGTTTGTGATGTTAATTTTACTTTTATGCCTCTTTTATGTTCATGCACTCATGTTGGATTTGAATCCCTTTTAATGAAATTTAATATTTGATGTTCTTTTTATTGATGATTTGAGTTGTTGATTTACTTTTCTTGCAATTGATAGTTGTTAGATTTTGTTATTCTTGCACATTTATTATGCTTTCCTTTGATACCTTCCAAGTGTTTGACAAAATGCTTGGTTGGATGTTAGAGTAGATCTTGAGCATTCTTGGCTTGGAAAGAGTAATTAGGTAATATTGAGTCAACTCATGTTGGTGATCTAGAGTTGTTAGTTAATATTATTTCCATTGACTCTAATCTCTTGCTAATTCCATTAGTAAGTTGGTTAGGATTTTTGGATTGAGATTAACTAGTCTTGTTTGACTTTCTTTCATGGAAGATAACTTACACCTTCTTCCAATATTGGAGATGACGAAATAAGATAAATTCTTGTTAATTATTGTTATTAGTGACTAGGATGGAAAGCCTATGATCTCAATTTTTGCCATGAATGTCTCTTTTTATTGATATCTTTCTTTAATTGCTCTCTTTACTTTTCTTGCCATTTAAATTCTTGCCCTTTTATTAACCAAACCCCCTTGCATCTTCATAGCCTATAATTGATCACTTTATCGCAATTCTTTGTGAGACGACCCGGAGTCTAAATACTTCGGTTAATTTTCATTGGGGTTTGTACTTGTGGTAGAACCAATTTAAATTTGATGCGAGAGTTGTTTGTTGGTTTGGAGCTATGCTTACAACGAAGTAATTCTTTTTTATAAGAGAAAATCTAGATCGACGACAATTTTCGCCGTCAAATTTATGGCGCCGTTGCTGGGGAATTACAATGGTGCTACGTTATTGGCTATTGTATATGTTGTGAATAGCTTGATTTTTGGTTTGTTTGTTGGTTTTTGCTAGTTTTAGGATTTTGCTCTCTTTGTTTTTTGTTAGAATTTATTTTTGTTTTCTCTTATCACCATGAATTCTCATCACTTTGGCTATGAGTGTGGTTCAAACTATGTTTTAGGAAATGGAAGCTTCAATGAGGATGTGCATCAAGGATTTGAAAATCAAAGGTGGGAGGAGCCCCAAGCTTATGGACAACCTTCGTGGCAACAATCTCCTTCCGAATCGAGTTTGGCAAGAGTGATCGGGGACATGACTACTCTCCTCATGGAGATGTGCAAGGACCAAAAGGCATTTTATGCCATTCAAGCCATTCAAGCGCCACCCCAACATGTTTACTCTTCGGATTCTTATGGGTACAATCCAAATCCTAATGCATACCAATCTAATGTATGTGATGACCCTTATTGTGATTGTCAACCACAACCACCACATACATATGAACCCCCTCATCAATATAGCCCTCCACCATACTCACAAGCCTCATACCACTATTCACCTCCACATGATCCTAACTCATACACACCATATCAACCACCATATGAACCATATCTAGAGCCACCACCATTCCAACACCAATACTCCCAAGAACCACAAATTCCATATACACCACCTCAAGACTTTCACCAATATGAACCACCTTCCAACTACAATGCCTTTCCCTCAAACAATGAACCCTCTCTTTCACAACTACCTTCATCGGAAGACCTAATACAAGAGCAACAAGAACTTCTAGCTAGGTGTACGCATCATGAAGAACCGTTCAAGGAGCTAGAAGCCAAGATGGCTATCATAGCGGAAGCCGTTAGCAACATGGTCTCATCCCACCTAAGCCTATGCGATCAAGGCACTCCCATTGTTGAATATGAAGAAGCAACCAAAGAGCTTAGCAAAGAGGTAATTTTGGAGCTCCAAGGTGAAGAAGAGGAGTTAAAACAAGAAATGCAACAAGAAGAGGAGGTAGAGATTATTGAACAAGAGGAAGTAGTGGTTGGGTATTTAGGATATGTTGAGTACATAGAGGAATCTCAAGTGGAGGAACCTTCTCCCATGAAGTGCGAAATTGGTGTCAAG
This sequence comes from Arachis hypogaea, assembly GCF_003086295.3. NCBI lineage: Eukaryota > Viridiplantae > Streptophyta > Magnoliopsida > Fabales > Fabaceae > Arachis > Arachis hypogaea. The sequence goes on along the minus strand of NC_092046.1, from coordinate 40,687,923 downwards.
GAGGAGAGTGCACAGCCTCTAAGGCACAATGTGATTGGAGAAGTGGAAGAAGTGGTACAAGCAACAAGCCCTCCTATCTATGATGATTCCGCATCAACATATGATCCTTTTGAGCTTGATGAGTCCTTTCCCACTATGCTTGGAATTGATGAGGAGGTAGATTTTACTAAACCTCCTATTTATGATTTGAGTGATGGGGAAGAGATAGAAGAATTTGGTGAAGAAGTATATGAACTTGAGGAAGTTTGGCAAGAGGTAGAGCTTGAAGCACCGTGCCAAGTGGTGGAAACCTCTAGAAGAGGATGGACGAGAGTGGAGCGTGCTTTGTCAAGACCGTTGGGAACTCCTCCACCTAGGTTGTCGTCTACTCCTTTATTTGAGTGGGTAAAACTTCTAACTCTTAGCTTTGTTATCCCACTTGAATATGGCATTCTTGAAACGGATGGCCAACTTAGGGCGCTTTATGGAATCAAGCGTAAGAGGAGAATATTTAGTGGTTGACGTTGTAAGTCTAGGCTCATTATGGTGGGAAGCTCAAAATTGAGGAGCATAGATTGGTGTAGTGCTCAATTGGATGGGTCTAGGAGGGTAGTTTGGTGCCTTCATGAGAATTCCGCTTGCTTAGCACCCGGACGGAATCAAAGTGATCAAATTGAAGATGGGTGTGAGAACAAAGTATGGGACCCCAGCTTACAAAAGGAGGATCAACTTTGGGAGCCCATGGGTTGTGAAGAACTCCATCAAAGCTTAGAGTTATTAACTTTCAATGATGAAGCACAATGGAAGTCCAAGCGTTGGTGGATGTTCAAGGATGGATTCAAGCATAAGCCACCCTGATGAGAAGCTCCCCATAAGTCCAACTTAAGGACAATAAACAAAAGTGCTAGGTGGGAGACACCCCACCATGATAACATCTTTCATTTTTTCTCTTTGTAAATATTGGTAATTTAGGTTTAATTTCATGTTTTGTTTAATTACTTGAGTTTATTTGAGATTCTAGTAGGTTAAATAAGGTTTTATGATGTTTTGGTAGCCGTTTGGAGGTTTGGAATGCTTGGTTTGGTGCAAAAACATGGAAAAATTTTGAAAAACAGAGCACCATCTACGCGTACACGCACTCCACGCGTACGCGTGACCCAAGTATTCTTGACCATCCACGCGCCCGCGCCATGCACGCGTACGCGTGGATTGCATATTTCCACTTTCCAGCCATTTTCCCGAGAGTTTTGCGAACAGCGCGTGCACACTGTGCGAAATGCATAAGCCAACCCACGCGTAAGTGTACGTGACGCGTACGCGTCGCTCTGGAAATAACCCATCGATGCGCACACGTGCTTCACGCGTACGCGTCGCGCCCATTTCACCACTCTACGCGCACGCGTCACTGACGCCTACGCGTGGGCTGCCCTGCATCAACCATCTTCTTTTCTTCTCTTCTTTCCATTTCTTTCCTTCTTCTCTCTTCTCTTCTTTTTTCCACCCTTCAAACATCATCCAACACTACCAAACACCATATAACACCATTCCTTTTATTTAGTTAGTTAGTTCAATTTTTGTTTAATTTTTATTTTCCATTATATGTGTTGGGTTACTATTCTTGTTTACTGTTTACTGCTGCTTATTACTAATAAGATATTAGTTTAACATCATTGTTGTTAATTGTCATTGTTGGATTTCTTTGTTGAGGTTGTATTTGGTTACTTGGTTTGGAACTTTTCACGCTTAATGTTTTTGAATACCAAGTACATGTTACATTGCTTTCATGCATCTTAACTCTTTGAATTGCATGTTTTGGCCACCATGCATTCATCATCTATTGTTAGGCAAATGTACACTATCGATGCATTGTTTCTTAGGTGTTGCTTATTCATGATTGACCCTTATTTACATCACCTATTTTCATGCATTGAGATTGTGCGGTTGAGGAATTGGATCGAAAGCTTACCTAGTGACATATTTTTGAGCTTTTCAAGCTTAGTGGACCTTGCTTGCTATGTGATCGATTTTCACTTCTATATTCTTTTCTCTAAGTTCCATAGTACTCATGTGTTCCACCTCTATGTCACTTAGGTATTGCAACAACTTCAATATGTATCATTGATTGTTGTGTTAGCTTCATGTACCATTTTGTTTACTAAGTTAACTTACACATCAATCAATGTCCATTCATTATCCAATTTCACAATTGCTTGACTTTTGGCTTGAATGCTTTCATGCTTCTTTATTGCTTGTTTGGTTGTCTTATCCTACAAGTTTAGAGCATCTCAAGCACATTAGGATGAGTGAAGTGCATGTTCCTTTTTATGTAATTGTGATATAGTTCTCTTTGTGCCAGTGTATGTTCTAGACCGCATGCATCTTAGAACCTACACACCTATCTTTCATCAATGTCACACTAATTCACTCACTTTATTCTAGTGATTTACCTCCTTCCAATAATTTATGCTTTCTTGCTTTTTACTCTCTTATCTTACGGTGCTATTTTCTATTTTTCATGACTAATGCACCACAAGCAAAAATGGAAGCGGAAGGAAGAACACGCAGCACCGGTTGACTCACCAGCTGAAGGTGGCAACCCAAAGAGTCGTCGTACCCCCTCACTCATCTTTGAGTGCACCGAGGACGGTGTAAACTTTTAAGTTAGGGGAGGTCGTCCGACCAGTCGCCGTTTTTGGGTGATAAGTTTCTAATCCCAACACTTTTGCATTTCATTTTTATGACTCTTAGGAATTTTAGTTGCATTTTCTTATTTTGCATATGTATATAATAAGCGTAGTTAAATAATGAGATTCTCCAAGGATTTTTATCTATAGGATACCCCAATTGATTGAAAAAAATTTTTTAGAACTTGCTTGAATTATACATTGTGGAACATGATTTTTGAGCTAAGAACACAAGCATGTGAGATTTGAGCCTAATTGTGTGGTTACATCATATAACCACCTACTTTTATTCTTGTGTGCATCATTCTCTTCCTATGATTGTAATCCTTGATTTGTTTGATTCTTTATGTCCATTATTCTATGTATATATGCATTTATATGATTGATGCCATTATTCAAATAGCTCACTTACCCAAATAGCCTTACCTTTTATCTTCCATTGTTAGCCAATTTTGAGCCTATGCTTAACCTATTTGTTCTTAATTATAGCACATCACAAACCTAAGTGAAAAATAATAAATGTTCCTTGTTTGGATCTTTGATTAGCTTAGGCTAGTGAAAGTGCTCATCATGTAAGTTTGGGAAAGTTGGGAACATTGGTTGGGATAAAAGTGTATTTTGTAGTTTTGTTGAAAATTATGGGAATTGGGTACATACTCATGTATCAATTATGTTTAAACCATATGCATTGATGCTTTTGTGTATATTTTAGTTTGAAAAAAAATTTAATGAGAAAAACAAAAAGAAAAAAATAAAAAAAAAGAAACAAAAAGAAAAGCAATAAAAAGGGGACAAAAATGCCCCCAAAGTTCAAAGTTCAATAAAAATTAATTTATATGAGTTGTGATCAAAGAGAATGTATGAGCGTATGAAAAAAGTGAAGAACGGGTAGTTAGGCTAGCTTTGAATTGTATAGGTTGTTATATAGGTTAGGTGGGAAGTTTAAGTTAATCAAAGATTCAAATTTCAAGCTCACTTGATCATATGCATCTTACCTTGACCCTAGCCCCATTACAACCTATGAGAAAGTCCTCATGATATTTGTATGCATACATGAAGTAATTGTTGATTGTTAGATGAAAAACAAATCTTGGAAAAGCATTATTAGGGGAGAATTGAGTGAATCAACTCCATACACTTGAGTAACTAGAGCGGATACTCATCCGGTGAGGGTTCGATCGCTCAATTACATGTTTCCACCCATGATCATCTTTTCTTGCAAGTTTGTAAAGTCTTTCAATGATTCAATTCAATTGTGGGTTTGCTTTGATTACTATTGCTTTAGCCCTTGTACTTGTACATGTATTCTTGGAGATTGATTTATTTTGACCAAGCAATTGCATTCATGTAGATAGATTACATATAGATAGATTGTATATAGCTAGTTTACATTGCATAAATGTTGATACCCCTTTGCTTCTTTCTTGATTTTAGCATGAGGACATGCTTAGTTTAAGTGTGGGGAGGTTTGATAAACCCTTTGTGGTTTATCTTGTGCTTATTTCAGGGAAATTTATCACCTTTTCCCACATTTATTCAATGAAATAGCATGGTTTTGTAATTCTCCCTTAAATTGTGCTTAAGTGTAAAAACATGCTTTTTAGTCCCTTAAATTGGTGATTTTAATTCACTTTAATTTCATTCGATGCCTTGATGTGTTTGTTGAGTGATTTCAGGTCCATAAGGCAAGTATTGGATGGAAGAAATGAGGAGAAAAGCATATAAAGTGGAGAATGCAAGAGGAAACAAGGATTTGGAGTACATCAACCCACGCGCACGCGCAGCAGACGCGCACGCGTAGAAGTGAAGTTGCATGGCGACGCGTACGCGCACATGACACGTACGCGTGGATAGTAATTTTGCCAAGTGACACGCACGCGTGACCCACGCGTACGCATCGATGCTCGCACGTGACTCACTTAAAGGCAAAATGCTGGGGGTGATTTCTGAGTTGCCCATGCCCAAATCCAACTTGTTTCTGAGGGTATTTGATACAGAATTGAAGATTGAGCAAAGGGGGGGGGAGCACTTAGTTAGTCAACATGAGCCTTTAGTTAGTTTTCTAGAGAGAGAAGCTCCCTCTTCTCTCTAGAATTAGGTTAGAATTAGGTTAATTTCTATTAGATCTAGCTTTGATTACTTGATTTCATCTTGTTTCCTTTATGAATTCTTGCTTCTACACCTTCATTCTCTTAGTTTGTGATGTTAATTTTACTTTTATGCCTCTTTTATGTTCATGCACTCATGTTGGATTTGAATCCCTTTTAATGAAATTTAATATTTGATGTTCTTTTTATTGATGATTTGAGTTGTTGATTTACTTTTCTTGCAATTGATAGTTGTTAGATTTTGTTATTCTTGCACATTTATTATGCTTTCCTTTGATACCTTCCAAGTGTTTGACAAAATGCTTGGTTGGATGTTAGAGTAGATCTTGAGCATTCTTGGCTTGGAAAGAGTAATTAGGTAATCTTGAGTCATGAATACCCAACTCATGTTGGTGATCTAGAGTTGTTAGTTAATATTATTTCCATTGACTCTAATCTCTTGCTTATTCCATTAGTAGGTTGGTTAGGATTTTTGGATTGAGATTAACTAGACTTGTTTGACTTTCTCTCATGGAAGATAACTTACACCTTCTTCCAATATTGGAGATGACGAAATAAGATAAATTCTTGTTAATTATTGTTATTAGTGACTAGGATGGAAAGCCTATGATCTCAATCCTTGCCATGAATGTCTCTTTTTATTGATTGCTTTCTTTAATTGCTCTCTTTACTTTTCTTGCCATTTAAATTCTTGCCCCTTTATCAACCAAACCCCCTTACATCTTCATAGCCAATAATTGATCACTTTATCGCAATTCCTTGTGAGACGATCCGGAGTCTAAATACTTTGGTTAATTTTCATTGGGGTTTGTACTTGTGGCAAAACCAATTTAAATTTGATGCGAGAGTTGTTTGTTGGTTTGGAGCTATGCTTACAACGAAGTAATTCTTTTCTATAAGAGAAAATCTAGACCGATGACAATTCTCGCCGTCAGTTCCTCAACAAAATGTTGTGCCAATTGTCTCATTTGCTCTTCTTGATTTCTCCTTGAGATTTCCATATCTTCAATCACCTCTCTTACATTTTGCCTTAAAAACTCACTGACTTGGGCAATGAAGAGGTATCTCTTGGAGAGTTCTTCTATTGCAAATTCTAGAAGATTTTGTGGAGATGCATCAGTTGAACAATTACGGAGTGATAGTCCTTAATGAATGGGGTATGCAGCATTAAAATCCCTTCCCAAGCCAAAATTTCTGTAGTTATCATAATAGTATGAACTATGTTGTGGCTCTGGAAAGTACCCTATGAAATTTGATTGACTAAAATATGATGGATACTCCTTTCTTTCCTGCAAAATGCTCTGTCTCAAACAATAATCACCAAAAGAAATTGGAGTCTCCATTGTCATAAATGAGGGATTCTTAGTGAGGCAATATTACAAACATTTAGTGGATGAAAAAACAAGGAAAAACAACTTACATGATAGAGAATAACAAATAACAGTTGAAATTGAAACTAATTAACAAAAGAAAAGAAAAATGTTCAAGCTAGTTATCCTCTAATTTAATTATTGTCAATACAAAATCAATCCCCGGCAACGGCATTGATAAACCATTATTTTATGGTTTATATTGTGCTTAATTGAGTGGTTTTATCATATCTTTATCCCCTTATTCATTAAATTAGCACGTATTTACAATTCCTTCCCAAAAATACTTCATGATTGAAAACTTGCTTCCTAGAGACTTTTAATTTTGTATTTTTAATTCTCCTTTATTCCATTCGATGCCGTGATATGTGTGTTAAGTGTTTCAGGCTTTATAGGGCATGAATGACTTGGAGATTAGAAAGGAAGCTTGCAAAAATGGAAGGAACACAAGAAATTGAGGAGATGACCAGCGAGAAGTGACGCGGACGCATGGCTCGCGCGACCGCGCGACATGGAGGAAATTGCAGTGACGCGGACGCATGGCTCACACGACCGCGCGGATTGGAAACTGCACAAGTGACGCGAAGGTGTGGATGACGCGCACGCGTGGCAAGGCAAAACGCTGGATGACGCGAACGCCTAGATGACGCGATCGCGTGACATGCGCGATCTGCAGAATTTGCTGGGGGCGATTTTGGGCCCTATTTTGACCCAATTTTCGGCCCAGAAAAGCAAATTAGAGCTGGGGAACATGCAGAGATCGGGAGAGAACATTCATTCCGCATAGTTTTAGTTTTTAGATCTGAATTTACTCCTCCTCTAAGTTTTCTCTCTACACATTGATAGTTCTTAGGATTTCGTTTTTATTCTTTTTTGGATTGGGATATTGAGAAGAGTTTTTACCTCCGTCAAGACTTCGTCATTCTAGTTTGTTTTCTTACTTGTCACTTACTCTTTCATGTCCTTTATTTACTCAGTGTTACTCTTGGATTATTTCTAGAATTTATTTATACAAGAACTATTCTTATTTTTAATTGATCCTTTTAATTATTATTTATTATGTCTTTCAGTATTTCTCTTCCTTATTTTGTGAAATTTACATTCATAATGAGCGAGTAGTTCCATAACTTGATTGGGAGATGATTGAAAGGAAACCTTGAGTTGGATTACTCAAGAGAAAAATTGTAATTGGGTTTATTGTTGGATCGCCCTCTAGTCACTGACACTAGTCCTTCCCAAGGGAGAGGATTAGGACTTGTGAATAGAAATTGCCTTCCAACTTGCTTGACTTTCCTCTACCTAGTAAAGGATAACTAAGCAGAACAACCTTCAATTATCATTTTAATCTTGGGAGAACTCCATCAAGGATAGGGCTTCCAACTAATCTACTCCCAGTCAAGGTTTTTATTTAAATTACATAATTTCTTTGATTTAATTTCCTGTTTATCAACTCAAACCATTTTAGACAACATCTGATTAATAAAATAGCACACCTTTCTGCAACTCGTTGGGAGACGACGACCTGGGATTCATACTCCCAGTATTTTAATTTTAATTTTGTGACAACCCCTTCTAAATTGATAAGTGGATTTTCGGCGGGTTAAGAACTGTACTTGCAACGTATCTCTTATAACAATTTCTTAACTCGCCAATTTTCGCCACGTCAATTTTTGGCGCCGTTGCTGGGGAGTTGCAATAGAGTGCAAAGTTATTGATTGAAATTTATTTATTTACATTTTATTTTATTTTTGCTACTATGAGCTACATGTTTCTTTCGTTAAATGACGCATTCACTTCCTGATCCAAGCTTGCCAGTATTTGATCCTGAGATTGAAAGAACTATTTCACGTATAAGGCAAGCTCGGCGTCAGTTAGTCCTCTCCGAGGGCGAATCTGAAACGTCACTTGAAGAAGAAACAAGCTCCCTTTCTACTGATTCGGTTGATTCACGTGCAGGTGACATGGCAGAACCTAGAAGAGTTACTATCCAGGAGGTTGAAGCCCCTGATTTCACAATGCAACCATTTCAAGCGCATCACCCAACAGTGGCTACAGACTTTGAAATAAAGACTGCACTACTCACCTTGATGCCTAAGTTTCATGGCTTACCTGCTCAAGAGCCTATCAAGTACCTTAGAGATTTCCAAGTAGCCTGTTCTACTGTCAGGTACGATGGTGCAGATGAAACTTCTATTCTGTTAAAAGATTTCCCATTCTCTCTTGAGGGAAAGGCGAGAGAGTGGTACTACACTCAACCCAAAGCAACTGTTTCTGACTGGGATACACTTAGAAGAGAATTTTTGGAAAAATTCTTCCCAGCTGAAGTTACTGATAAACCGAGGAAGGACATTTCCATGATTGTTCAGGACAAATCCGAGACTCTCCATGAATACTGGGAGCGCTTCAACAACCTTCTAGAAGCATGTCCCCACCATATGATTGACAAGATAGTGTTGCTCAGCTACGTCACACAGGGCATGAGGCCCCAAGATAAGACCACATTGGAAAGTGCTAGCAATGGGTCTATGAAAAAGTACAAGACCACTGATGAGGCATGGCAATTGATCAGTGACTTGGCTGAGTCTACAAGGAATCACAGGCAGAAACAAGGCCGGTCAAAGGCTGTTGCAGAGGTATCTTCTAGCAAGAAAACTACTGCTCTGACTCAGAGTATATGTGAAATGACCAACTTACTGAAGCAGATGCAGTTGAGTCAACAACAAGCACAGCAAAGCCAACAGTTAGTCCCATAGAGAGTGTGTGGGATCTGTGCCGATTACAGCCATTATACTGATGAATGTCCGCAGCTCTAGCAGGAAGACAACACCGTGGCAGCCACTCATAACTTCTATGACCGCCCCAACCAAGGGTACAATCAAGGTGGCAGTTACAACCACGGATGGCAGGACAGTTCTAACCAAGGTTGGAGAGATAATTCTAACTAGAATTGGACGGACAACAATAATAAAGGAGGCAGAGACAATCAAGGATATCAGAGGTGGAATAATAACAACAACAGGCAGCAGAACCAGAACCAACCTTACAGAGCACCTCACCTGAGGCAGTCCCAAGGACCACAGCACAACCAACAACAAGTTTCGCAGATCACTCAATCTAATTCCTCTCCGAGTGACGATGCTCTTCAATCCATTGCACAAGGACAAAGGAACATGGAAAGTTCACTTAATGGCCTAGCATCCGCTATACAAGCTCTCATCTCTCAGCTGGCACCACCCAATACCTCAAACACTCAACAGGCAAGCTCTAGTGGAATTCCTTCTCAACCCTTACCCAATTGAAAGGGTGGCATCAATGCCATCACCCTAAGGTCCGGAACCACACTGCAAGAGAGGAATCAGAAGGAGCCAATCCCATCAGAACATGCCTCAGCTGAAGAGGTGGTAGAAGTAGAGGATGCTGAAGAGGAAGAGGAAATACAAGACATGGTTGAAGAAGAAGAAGTTCAACCACATGAAGCACCTAAGGATGCAGGTGCTACAGAAAATGCCCTCCCTATTCCATTTCCACAAATTGCAAGGAAGCCCAGGAAGCAGATGGAACTTGATCCCAAAATGGTGGAAATATTCAAAAAGGTTGAGGTAACTGTTCCCCTTTTTGATGTTATTCAGCAGGTACCTAAATACGCAAAGTTTCTAAAAGATTTATGTATACATAAAGACAAAATTAATGAATTAGAAACTATTCCTTTAGGTAGTTCTATATCTGCTTTAATGGGAGGTATACCTGAAAAGTGTAGTGATCCAGGTCCATGTATGGTTAATTGTACTATTGGTGGTGTGATATTTTCTGACTGCATGTGTGATCTAGGAGCATGTGTTAGTATAATGCCTTTGTCTATATATGATACTTTGAGGCTCCCTCCCTTAAAAAGGTCGGCAGCTCGTTTTGTGTTAGCAGATAAAAGCATTATTACAGTGGTTGGAGTTGCTGAAGATGTATTAATGAGCATTAAGGGGCTCACATTTCCCATTGACTTCTACATTCTGGAAATGCCCCCTAATGACTCAGGAAGGCCATCATCAATCCTGCTTGGAAGACCATTCCTGAAGACTTCAAAATTCAAGCTGGACGCATTTTCTGGAACTTATTCTTTTGAAATAGATGGCAGAATAGTGAAGTTCAGTTTAAATGGAGCTATGGAGCACTATCCGGATGATTATTCTATCTCCCAGTGTGACATCATAGATGAAACCGTGGCTGAAGTTCACCAGGAAGAGTTAGAAGAGAAGTACACAGGACAAAGTCCAAGTGTGGGGACACTCTTAGAGGACAATGAGGGCACTTTGCCATTATCACCAGCCCCGGATAATCCAGAGCCTGACCACGAGGAGAAATTGGAATTAAAGTCCCTCCCTCCACACCTCAAGTATGCTTACCTTGAGGACAAGCAAAAGTTTCCAGTTATTATTGCAAGGGAACTCACTTCCCAACAAGAAGAACAGCTACTCAGTGTGCTGAGAAAACACAAAAGAGCAATTGGATGGAGCTTGGCAGACATAGAAGGCATCAACCCTCAAGTTTGTGAGCACAGAATATTTTTAGAAGAGGGATCTAGGCATGTTCGTCAACCCCAGAGAAGACTAAATCCCACTATCTTGGAGGTTGTCAAAAAGGATGTGACCAGACTACTTGAGGCAGATATCATCTACCCTATCTTAGATAGTGAATGGGTAAGTCCAGTACAAGTGGTACCCAAGAAGTCTGGAGTCACTACAGTGAAGAATAAGCATGGAGAACTCATAGCAACCAGAGTACAGAATGCATGGAGAGTTTGCATTGATTACAAGTGCCTCAACCAGGCCACTCGTAAGGATCACTACCCCCTTCCATTCATTGATCAAATGCTGGATCGCCTGTCAGGTAAATCACATTATTACTTTTTAGATGGTTACACAGGTTATTTCCAGATTCATATAACTCCTGAAGATCATGAAAAGACTACTTTTACATGTCCTTTTAGGTCTTATGCTTATAAGAGAATGCCCTTTGGCTTGTGCAATGCACCAGCTACTTTCTAAAGGGGCATGATGAGTCTTTTCTCTGACCTTATTGAGGACTGTATGGAGGTTTTTATGGATAATTTTATCGTTTATGGTGATTCCTTTAGCCTTTGCTTAGATAGTTTATCTAGAGTATTAGATAGATGTGTCAGTACAAACCTTGTATTGAATTTTGAAAAATGTCACTTTATGGTTAAACAAGGGATTGTACTAGGACATGTTGTGTCTAATACAGGCATTTCTGTAGATCCAGCAAAGGTGGATGTTATTTCTAGTTTATCTTACCCCTCCTCTGTGAGGGAAGTCCGTTCGTTCCTTGGCCATGCAGGTTTTTACCAGAGATTCATTAAGGACTTCAGTAAGGTAGCACTACCCTTATCCAGATTACTGCAGAAAGATATTGAGTTCGAGTTCAGTGAGGATTGCAAATAAGCGTTTGACAAGCTAAAGACCGCCCTGACTCAAGCTCCAATTGTGAGAGGACCTGACTGGAGCCAGCTATTCGAAATCATGTGCGATGCTTCCAACCATGCAGTAGGAGCAGCGCTCGCTCAGCGTGAAGGTAAGGATCCTTTTGTCATTGCTTATGCGTCTAAGACTTTAGACACAGCTCAGTCTAATTACACTACTACTGAGAAAGAGCTTCTTGCTATTGTTTTTGCTCTGGATAAATTTCGAGCCTATTTAATTGGTACTAAAGTAGTAGTGTACTCAGACCATGCAGCTCTCAAGTATTTATTAGCTAAAAAGGAGTCCAAACCAAGGCTTATACGTTAGATACTGCTACTACAAGAATTTGATTTAGAAATTAAAGATATGAGTGGTAACCAAAATCTAGTGGCAGACCACTTGAGTCGCCTTGAGCACATTAAGGATACCTCCACTCCTATAAATGATAATTTTCTATTTGATAACCTGCAAGCAGTATCTGAAGTAGTCCCTTGGTATGCGCCTGTAGCTAATTACCTAGTTAGCCGCACCTTTCCTCCAAACTTTTCTAAGCATCAAAGAGACAAGCTAAAAAGTGAGTCTAAATATTATATATGGGATGACCCATATTTATGAAGATGTGGCGCTGACCAGGTAATTAGAAGGTGTGTGCCTCAATCAGAATTCCAGTCCATTTTAGAGGCCTGTCACTCATCTGAGAGTGGAGGACATTTTGGCCCTCAAAGAACAGCTAGAAAAATCTTAGACTGTGGATTCTACTGAATTTTGTAAATCTTGTTCCCCATGCCAAAGGTTTGGTAATATATCCAAGAGGGATGAGATGCCTCAACAGACTATGCTTTTCTGTGAAATTTTTTATGTTTGGGGCATCGACTTCATGGGTCCATTTCCAAATTCTAATGGTTATTTTTATATATTGTTAGCTGTAGATTACGTTTCTAAATGGGTGGAAGCGATTCCTACCCGCACTGATGATGCTAACACTATTATTTTCTTTGTGAGAAACCACATTATTTGTCGCTTTGGATCACCACGAGCAATCGTGAGCGATCAAGGCACCCATTTTTGTAACAGGAGACTAACAAGATTACTAAAGAAGCATGAGATACTTCATAAAGTGGCAACAGCCTACCACTCCCAGACTAATGGGCAAGTTGAGGTGTCAAATAGAGAGATAAAGCGTATATTGTAGAAGATAGTCAAACCTCATAGAAGAGACTGGAGCACCAGGCTACAAGATGCACTCTGGGCATACATAACTGCATACAAGACACCCATTGGGATGAGCCCCTTCCGCTTAGTTTATGGAAAGGCCTATCACCTCCCAGTTGAGGTAGAGCACAAAGCCTTTTGGGCAGTAAAGGAGTGCAACATGGGATTTGAGAAAGCCGGAGCTGAAAGGAAGTTGCAACTGCAAGAATTAGAAAGCCTTCGCCTAGAAGCTTATGAAAACTCAAGGCTGTACAAGGAAAAGATGAAGGCTGTACATGATAAGCACATCAAGAGGAGAAAGTTCCAACCTGGGGACTTAGTCCTCCTTTACAACTCTAGACTGAGGCTCATGCCAGGCAAGTTGAGATCAAAATGGGAAGGTCCATATAGAGTAGAGAAGGCTGAGCCATACAGAGTTTTCCACCTGAGTCATCCTTCAAGATCTGAATTCATCAAAGTTAATGGACATCGTTTGAAACTATATCATGGTGAGAAGTGACAAAAAACAAGGAGTTAGAAATCTTCCTCTTGGAAGATCCACTCACAGCAGAAGACTGAGCTAGTGGAGCGTCCAACTTACGGACGTTAAAGTAAAGTGCTAGGTGGGAGACAACCCACCATGGTATGATCGTTCCTTTCTTTATTCTTAGTTTTCTTTTTCAATAACTCTTCTCTTTATTAGCACATTTAGTTTGCATCTGTATTTGCATATTTTTATTTTTTTAAAAAAAAAGAGAGGGAGAGCACGCGACGCGACAGCGTCGCCGACGCGTCCGCGTCGCAGGTGGCTCAGAACGAATAAGAAATTGAACAGAAAGTCACATGGGAGCGTGGCTGGAGGCGTGCCTTTGGCACAAATCACCCCACGCAACCGCGTCGCTGACGCGTCCGCGTCACATGGGATACATGCCTCCCACGCGTCCGCGTCACTCACGTGGACACGTGACCTAAAAATCGACGTAAGAAAGGGTGCACGACCGAAAGTTGTGCTAGAGTAGTGCTGGACTGGTGCTGAACGCACAAGCCTTACCACGTGGACGCATGGCTCACGCGTCCGCGTCATATCCCAATAAGGGTCACTCACGCAATCGCGTCGACCACGCGACCGCATCACCCTGGAATTTGGCAATAATGAGTTTTGAACATAGAGTTGTGCGAGCGCGAGGCTGCCCTTGCACCAGTAGCACAAAACGCGTCACGCGTCCACGTGACCGACGCGACTGCGTCAATTCATTTGAGCGCCATCCGCGCGAACGCGTACCCCACGCGTCCGCATCGCTTGCGCCGCACAGCTTATCCTAATTTGCCAAATATCTTATCTTTCTCTTCCCCAAATCCTACTTTTTCTTTTCCCTCCTCATTATTTTCTTCCCCTTTCTTCCTCCTTCCTTCTTTCTCACTTTTTACTTTCTCTCTCTCACCACCATTATCAAGGTTTTTCTTTTCTTCTTCCTTCCTTACTTTTCTATTCTTCTTCTTAATTTATGTTTTCTTCTTCTTTTCTTTTTCTTTTTTTTACTTGCATTATCCATGTTTTTCTTTTCTTTCTTTTTCTTTTAATTGGCGTTGAAAATTTATTAGGGTCATTATTATTCCTTATGGTTTGCTTGTGGATTGTTAAGGACTTGTTTGGTAATTATATATTAATTTTTCAGGGTTACTTGCATGTTCAATTTATTATTTTCATTAGCTTATTTATCATGCATGCTATGTGTTTGTGAAAATGTCCGTATGACATTGTGCACTATTTTTGGATTTCTTTTAATCTACTACTCTAAATGCTTTCTTTTCACAAAACCCCTTTTTATATTTTATTCATTTAATATAATTGTTGTTACAAACAGGTTGTTAGTATGACAGACTTGGTAATCTAACTTGGACATTGAATGCTTGATCTATGCTACTCATGCCTTCGCCTGCATGCCAATAAACACCTAGCATTTAATTGTCCCCATATGCACTTGCTATATTTCCATTGATGATTTTCCACATGTAGTCATGACCATGTGTTAACATCATTCATCTTTTAATGTGCATTGATTACCACTTTTTCCGCCCTCTCCCTTGCTCCAACCCTTGACATTTTAACATACTTTTCCTTTCTTTCTTTCAGGATGGCCACCAAGAAAGGCAAGGAGAAAGCTGCTCCCAATCAACAGCAAGGAGAGGAACAAAACGAGCATTAGTGGCAGAGCCATCTTCAACTGCAGTTAAACCCTCAACAAAAAGAATTAAGAGGATTATAAAGGTTGATGATAAAGAGAAAGCCTTCCCAGCAAAGGACACTGCGCGATTTACCAATCGCTACTGTGAGCAGATGTTTTTCATCCTAGCAGAAAGGAGTTACAACAACGAATACCTTCTTATCCTCCCAAACCATATTGCTGAATTTGTTGAGCCACAAATTGCACGAAGACAATGGGGTTTCCTACAGAGACAGCCATGGCAGGTTAATCTTTCCTGGGTAGTCGAGTTCTACTCAAACTTCCACCTGCCGACCCTGCAGTCTGTCTATGTCCGTCAGAAGCAAATCCCCATTACCGAAGAGGCCATTCAACAAGCTTTAGATCTTCCCCCTACTCCAGAAGGGCTGTACGCATTTCAAGAAGCCGCACTCAAGCGCCAGATGTACCAATTTGACTGGGACGCTGTTCTCAGAGTCATCGCGCTACCTAGCAGCAGATGGATCTACGGATACCATCGTTCCCGTCCTAAGGGAATATCGGCTTTCGCACTTACCTTGGAGGCTCGCGTATGGGCACAAATTATGTCCCATTACATCTTTCCGAGCACTCACGAGTCCTCCTTCACTGCAGACATGGCCGTTCTACTATGGTGCATCCTTACAGATCAACCTCTGAACCTACCAAGACACATCCGGAATGCTATGGGACACGTACAAATCGCAGGCAACTTACCTTTTCCCGCCTTGGTCTCAGATCTTGTCTCAGCAGCCGGAGTCTCATACAGAGCTGGGGACACCAAGGCCATGCTTCCACGGGATGATCAGTATGTCCCTAACGGGAAATATATCAGACCTCCAGCAGCCGCTACAAGCCAGCCTACTGAACCGGCTGAAGACATTCCTCCTTCAACACCACAAGCACCTACAACCAATCAACTGCTCCATCAGATACTTCAAAGGTTGGATCGGCAGGAACACAAAGCAAAGCTAAGAGAGCGCCGTAACAAGCGCCAATTCACATACCTCAAGGAGCTACTTAAGGAAAAATACAGAGACTCAGACACCTCAGACTCTACTTCGTTTACCAGCACAGGGAGCCATGACGGTCCCGACTGTGGAGATACTGCTACCAGCCCACCTTTGTTCCTGACAGATGGCACCGAGGACGGTGCAAAGCTTTAAGTGTGGGGAGGTCGGTCAGTACATAGACTTTCGGAAGTAAATTCTCTTCCCTAACACCAATAAAATAGGATATTTAGTTAGTTTTTCTTTTGTAGAATAGGATTGATTGCATAATAATAGATTAGTTGCATGCATGTTCTACTTGATTGAAAAGACAATAAGTTTCTTCTAAGACCCTATTTTTAGAACAAAATTTCACTAATTTTAATTAAAACTTTTGTGTTAAATTTGCTTGAAGTTATATTTGGAACATGGTTTTTGAGCTAAAGAACACACAAACTGTGAGATTTGAGCCTTTATACATGGTTACATTATTTAACTATAATTATTTTATTCTTGTATGTTTACTTCTCTATGACTGTAATCTGCATTTTGTTTCATCCTATATGTCCAATGTTTAATATATTTATATGCCTGCATATGATTGAGGCCATCATTTGTTTAGCTCACTTATCCAAATTAAGCCTACCCTCTCAATAACCTTTGTTAGCCACTTTGAGCTTTTAAATCCCATTTGTTCTGCATTTTACCACATTACTAGCCTTAAGCGAAAAAACAATTATATATCCCAATTGAATCTTTGGTTGGCTTAAGATAGAATTGTGTGTGTTAATTAAGTATGGGAAAATTGTGGGAACAAAAGATAATGAAGGAATGTGTCATGATGATATAATGGGAATTTGGGTACCTACTCATGTGAAACTATAAGAATTAAAAATCTATGTGCATTGATAAGCTATGTTTATTTTTATGTTTATGTTAAAAAAAATCCAAAAATATTCAATAATTAAATAAGGGGACAAAATTACCCAAATATTAAGTTAAGAATTCAAAGATCAATGCATGTATGATAAAATTAAAATAAAAGTTGATATATGAATAAGGAATGTGAAAAGAAATTTTGGGTAGCTAGGTGTGAAATTTAAGCTATAAAGAATATATATGTGTGTTAGGTGAAAGCTTGGGTTAATTAAAGATTCAGTTCATGAGCTCACTTAGCCATATATGTACCCTTACCCATACCTTGGCCCCATTACAACCTTGAAAAGACCTCATGATGTTTGTATTGGTATATTAAATGTTGTTGATTGGTTAGGTGAAGAACAAAAATTAGAAAGCATGATTAGAGAAGGACAGAGTGATTACCCTATACACTAGAGAGATTAGAGCATACATACATCATCAGTGAGGGTTCAATGCTTAAATTCTATGTTCCCTGCTTTCATGAGCTATCTTCTTGCATTTTTATCTGTTCCTACTGTATAAGAATTGAATTAGTTGAATTTGATTTGTGATTGTCTTGAAGAGCTTATTTACTTTTAACCAGGTGGAGAAGAATCATATAGTTGCATTCATATATATAGGTTGCATTGCATTGGATGAGTTCTACATGTTCCTACTCATTTATTTTGTCTCCTTCAACTAAGCATGAGGACATGCTAATATCTAAGTGTGGGGAGGTTGATAAACCATTATTTTATGGTTTATATTGTGCTTAATTGAGTGGTTTTATCATATCTTTATCCCCTTATTCATTAAATTAGCACGTATTTACAATTCCTTCCCAAAAATACTTCATGGTTGAAAACTTGCTTCCTAGAGACTTTTAATTTTGTATTTTTAATTTTCCTTTATTCCATTCGATGCCGTGATCTGTGTGTTAAGTGTTTCAGGCTTTATAGAGCATGAATGACTTAGAGATTAGAAAGGAAGCTTGCAAAAATGGAAGGAACACAAGAAATTGAGGAGATGACCAGCGAGAAGTGACGCGGACGCATGGCTTACGCGACCGCGCGGCATAGAGAAAATTGCAATGACACGGACGCATGGCTCACGCGACCGCACGGATTGGAAACTGCACAAGTGACGCGAAGGCGTGGATGACGCGCACACGTGGCAAGACAAAACGCTGGATGACGCGATCGCGTGACATGCGCGATCTGCAGAATCTGCAGAATTTGCTGGGGGCGATTTTGGGCCCTGTT
This sequence comes from Arachis hypogaea, assembly GCF_003086295.3. Taxonomy (NCBI): domain Eukaryota; kingdom Viridiplantae; phylum Streptophyta; class Magnoliopsida; order Fabales; family Fabaceae; genus Arachis; species Arachis hypogaea. Next base: position 40,669,747 of record NC_092046.1, on the reverse strand, counting down.
TTGACCCAGTTTTTGGCCCAGAAAAGCAGATTAGAGCCGGGAAACATGCAGAGACCGGGAGAGAACATTCATTCCGCAAAGTATTAGTTTTTAGATCTGAATTTACTCCTCCTCTAGGTTTTCTCTCTACACGTTGATAGTTCTTAGGATTTCATTTTTATTGCTTTTTGGATTGGGATATTGAGAAGAGTTATTACCTCCGTCAAGACTTCGTCATTCTAGTTTGTTTTCTTACTTGTCACTTACTCTTTCATGTCCTTTATTTACTCAGAGTTACTCTTGGATTATTTCTAGAATTTATTTATACAAGAACTATTCTTATTTTTAATTGATCCTTTTGATTATTATTTATTATGTCTTTCAGTATTTCTCTTCCTTATTTTGTGAAATTTACATTCATAATGAGCGAGTAGTTCCATAACTTGATTGGGAGATGATTGAAAGGAAACCTTGAGTTGGATTACTCAAGAGAAAAATTGTAATTGGGTTTATTGTTGGATCGCCCTCTAGTCACTGACACTAGTCCTTCCCAAGGGAGAAGATTAGGACTTGTGAATAGAAATTGCCTTCTAACTTGCTTGACTTTCCTTTACCTAGTAAAGGATAACTAAGCAGAACAACCTCAATTATCATTTTAATCTTGGGAGAACTCCATCAAGGATAGGGCTTCCAACTAATCTACTCCCAGTCAAGGTTTTTATTTAAATTACATAATTTCTCTGATTTAATTTCCTATTTATCAACTCAAACCATTTTAGACAACATCTGATTAATAAAATAGCACACCTTTCTGCAACTCGTTGGGAGATGACCTGGGATTCATACTCCTAGTATTTTAATTTTAATTTTGTGACAACCCCTTCTAAATTGATAAGTGGATTTTCGGCTGGTTAAGAACTGTACTTGCAACGTATCTCTTATAACAATTTCTTAACTCACCAATTTCCGCCACGTCAGGCATCATAAACTTGATACTCAAAAACTTGTCTCTCAACAAATTTCCACCGACAAATGCACCGGATTGTCGTCAAGTAAAAACTCACAATAGAGTGAGGTCGAATCCCACAGGGATTGATTGATTGAGCAATTTTAATTGAAGGAGTGTTCTAGTTGAACTGAATCAGAATTTGAATTGAGGATTACAAAATGTAAATTGGCAGGAAACTTAAAGGGCAAGAAACGTAAATGAGTAAAATGTAGATAACAGAAACTAAATGACAGAAAGTAAAATGCAAGTAATTAAAGTGCAGAAGCTTAAATTGCAAGAAATTAAATGGGAATGGGGATTGTTGAGAATCAAATTAAACAGCAGAATGTAAAAGAATGGGTAAGATCATAAGTGGGAGAGCTCATTGGGGTCAGGAGATGTTATAATCCTCCGGATCAAGTTTACTTTCATCTCTTCCTCAATCAATGCATTCATTGATCTCCATGGCAATCTTAGGTGATTGGATCCCAATTCCTTGGCAATCCAATCTCTCTAAGCATGAACAATTGCCCAATTCCTTGATTTAAGTGCTCATGGGAAGAGATGAATTATGGTCACTGATTATACCACACACATTCATGTATCATAGTATTGGTAGGATTACATGTCACGATATCCATCCAAGCCCCAACCTAATCCAATGTGAGAAAAATTTCAAGCATGATTCTGTGATTTCTCTTCCAAGCCTATCACAGAACCCAATTACATTCAATTTCTTTCCCAAGACAATTGAATGATTGAATGAAGAACGAAATCTTTCTAGGTAGATCAAGAGAAAAGACAGAAGAAGAAAGATAAAAACTAATATTGATCCATTGAATTACAATAGAGCTCCCTAACCCAATGAAAGGGGTTTAGTTGTTCATAGCTCTGGAAATAGAAATGGAAATTGAAAGATACATTGCAGAAGTAAATTGCAGAGAGTACAATTTTAGATCTCAATCTGTCCAACCCCAAACAGAAAAAAAAAAGAAAAGAAAAGTACATAAAACTAAAAGACAATGCAGAGAAAATGAAAATCAGAGTTCTGAACTCCCAGAGCCCCCTAAGGGCCTCCCAGAGAGCTCCCTTCAATCTTCAACAATCCTTCTATTTATACTCTTATTTCTCATCTTCAATTGGATCAAGTACTTGGATGTGGGCCTTGGCTGAAGCAGTTAGGAGTGATTCTTTAGTAATTGATAATGGACATTGGCACTAACATTCTACTCTGCATAGGTGTAATTTGGAATGGAATTAGCCTTAACGTTGGTGATCACGTTTGTAGAGGAACGTTGGGTCAAACGTTGCTTGAAAAAAATGAATTCTGGGCTTTTCCAGCAACGTTTGACTCAACGTTGGTGCACCAATATTCGCGCATCCACACCTGCGCGTGGCCCACGCGTACGTGTCGAACAGGTTTTTTTGCGTGTATGCGTCGCTTAGGCGTTCGCGTGCAAGCCCAAAATTCGCATCCACGTGCGCGTCTTGGACGCATACGTGTCACCTCAAATTTTCCCAATTCCAGATTTGGAAGCCTCGTCGCAGCCGTTGGACTTAACGTTGGCTCGCCAACATTCCCTCCAACGTTGGCCTTTCCACGCGTGCGCGTCACCCACGCGTACGCGTGGATTGTAAAATTTCCACACTTCACGCGTACACGTCGTCCACGCGTGCGCGTCGCAGCTAATTTTTCCAATTTCCAGAAAGCACACTGTATTCAAAAATGTTGGAGTTAACGTTGGTTTAACAACGTTCTCTCCAACGTTGGCACCAAATTCTTGCAGAAAGTTGCCTTACCCCCTTTTCTTGCTCTTCCTCTGCTTCTTTCCACCTATCATCAACCAAACACATGCATCAAAGCCTTGCTAATTTCACAAGATTTTGCATCATTCATAATAGACAATAAATCTAGCATAAATCTCATGAAAATATATCAAATTAACAATGTTTGATTGAATCAAGGGATGTATTGAATTCTGATCCAAATACTTACTTATTACCTAAGAAATGCATGAAACTACTCTAAAACAAACTAAAAATGTCTTGTGAAACTAGCCAAGATTCCCTGGCATCAAGCAATAATTACCATATTCAGTTACAAATGCTGTTTTGTCTTGGTCTGATGGATGCATAAAGATCTGGTTATAGCCAGAGTATGCATCCATAAAACTCAAAGTGCTGTAACCACAAGAGTTATCAACTAGAGTATCAATGCAAGGTAAGGGGTAAGTATCTTTTGGACAAGCCTTGTATAGATCAGTAAAGTTGACGCACATGCGCCATTTACCATTACTTTTCTTTACCATTACCACCTTAACTAACCATATTGTGAACCTGATTTCTCGGATGAAATTTGCATCAATGAGCTTTTTAGCTTTTGCCATGGAGGCTAGGCACTTTTCTGTTCCGAGGTTACATTTTTTCTGAGCTATTGGTCGGGCTGCTGGACTAATCGCCAACTTATGAGTGATAACAGACGAGTCTATGCCTGGCATATCAGTGGAAGTCCAGGCAAATAAGTCAGCATTCCGGCGTAAGAAACTGACGATCTGTTCTCTGTCTTCATTTTTGGTGGACGCTCCTACAAAGGTAAACCTTGAAGGGTCGTCAGTCAAGATGACCTTTGTCAGCTCTTCATTTGGCATCGGACGCTCTTGGAAGTCAGCCCTGGGATCTAGCTCAGCTAATGATGTTTGTTCAGCATATATGTTTGTTCAGCATATATAACATTGGCGAGCTTCTTGAAGGTCACCATGAACTGTAGCCACCAAATTATCCTGCACAGGAAACTTAACGCAAAGGTGGATTATGAAAATAATTGCAGCAAATCTATTTAAAAAAGGTCTACCTAATATGATGTTATAAGGGCTAAAACAGTCGACCACAAGATATTGAATATCTTGTGTCTTAGATAAAGGTTGCTCACCGAGTGTGGTTTGTAACCACACTGAACCCAAAACGGGAACCCGTTCTCCAGAAAATCCGACTAAGTCCCCCACAGATGGCTGTAGAATGTTGGTGCTCAATTACATTTTTTCGAATGTAGCGAAGAACAGAACATCAGCGCTGCTGCCTAGGTCAAGTAAAACCTTCCGGACTATGAGGTCGCCTAACTGTATAGAGATGACGATAGGGTCATCTAGATTGGTGTCAGTCGAATTGAAGTCGGTTGGATGAAATGTCATCTCGGGAATGCTCTGGTGTAACTGATTATTGGAAACGGTATCTGCAACAGCGAGCATAGCCCTATAAGTGCATTTTCTGGCTGAGCTTGTAGGTCCGCCACTGGCGTATCCTCCTGAGATACAGTTGATTACGCCTCTGGGCTGAACAGGAGCTTTGTCCTTCTCTTTTGAGGAGGGACCCGCTATAGATAGGTCGGAGGTTGGAACTGTTCTCTTCTAAATATGACCTGCAATAAATTTGTCAAGATGCCCTTGTTTGGCTAGTCGTTCGAGGAGGCCCTTGACAATCACACATTCATCGGTCGTGTGGCTGTGCTTTTGATGAAAAGCACAGTACTTGGATTTGTCAATGTTCTTCGGCTCAGGATAGGTGCCGGCCTTTCGGGGGGAGGGGGGTTTGATCAGCTTTGAATTGAGAATTTCCTTAATAATGTCATCCCTTTTTGCATTGAACTGGGTGTACGAATCGTAACGAGGAACTGGTTTAAAGGTCTTCTTGTTATCCCGAGGTTTATCGTCGTCCTTAGTTATTAATGACTTTTCTGCCTTTCTGGCTTGGTGAAGCTCTTTAATGTCTATCTGGCCCTTTGCCTTTTCGCGGAACTCGGCTAAGGTCTTCAGCTTGGCCACAGCGATAGCTTCCTGGAATTTACTTGGACGAAGGCCGCTTTTGATAGCGTGCAGGTGGACCTCAGGGTGAAGATCAGGAATTCTCATGGTTACCTTCGTGAAACGGGTGATGTAATCTTTCAGGCTCTCCTGGAGACCTTGCTTGATGGTAGTTAAATAATCAGAATCATGCAAGTATATTGCAGATGCTGCAAAGTGGTCCTCGAATTGCTTCTCCAACTCCTGGAAGCGTGAGATAGAATCCGCAGGCAAAGAGCAAAACCAGTCAAGTGCAGGACCATCTAAAAAAGACGGAAAACAACGACATAAAATAGGGTCAGATGCACCATTGAAGATCATTATAGATCGGAACTTTCTGATGTCTTGCTTTGGATCCCCTAATCCATCATAGGGGGCTAAGGTCGTAGGAAGAGTGAACTGTCGAGGAAGTTGAAAAATCATGATGTCAGTTGTAAATGGTCTTACAGAATTGTCGGGCTCCGCGTCCTCAGCTTCAGCTCGAGCCCCGTCATTTCGAGGACCTTTGTCATCATCATTACGAGGCGTCTCTGAGACATGGGTCGGCTCCGATTGTTGCTCGTCATTTAGCGGTCATTCCTGATGATCATTATTATGTTTGAGGCGAGCGTTAGCTAATTGAGCAATTTGCTGCTGCATCCTCTGGTTCTCCTCCGCCATGCGCTGGTTTCCTTCGGCCATGCATTAGTTTTCCTGCTGAAGCTCTTTTACCATCTGGAGAAGCTCGGACGGAGTGGGTGGAGGTGCGTCAGTCATGAGGGAATAAAGGGATATTTGGGGCTATAAAGAGAGGTATCTCGAGTTTTTTTTTTCTTTCGACCCACGGTGGGTGCCAAATGTTCTTGCCTGACCAGCCAAGGTATAGTTCACCTTCCGGAAGGTGTTTATCAGCTTCTTGGTTGGATCATGATATATGTCGGCCATAGATGGAACGGGGGGTGGGTACCTGTAAAGGGTACTCCGACGCTCAAGTCAGCAAATTGGAATATTAACGAAAGCTCTTATATTGGAGAGATAACATACCTTTAAAACTCTGATTGTTTCTTTTTATAACCAGGAGACGAAGATGACTGTTTTCTTCTGGATTAATGACATTCAGAGAAAATTAATTGCCTTTTTGACGTTACCAAATAAAGGTCATTTGTCATCATAAATCAGCAGAGTTAATGCATCGGTTACAAGGAGACTTGCCGAGCTATAACTCGTAACTAACATATAACGGTCATATCAAACACTAAAAATAATAAAAGACTGACCCGTCAAACTTATCCAAAACATATTAAATTAAAAGTGTTCATCAAACTTATACCATTAAATCGGTATGTTTTGATGAGATGAGAGGCAAATAACAAGTTGATTCGATGGCATAGTTTATCAAACCCAACCCGACCCACTTGGTCAAACCAAAAACCTGATCACTCTGTCGTCAACACAAATTGTGTCATCATTTGAATCCAGCAGATAATTATTTCGGACAAATTTAATTAAACTCGAAAAAATCGGTCAATCCGATTAAAATTGGTTAAAACCAACCTGGTAAAACCTTGTTAAACTAACAAAAATTATTTTGTATAGATAATTTTTTTTATTAAATATAGTACATAAATAAAATTTAATTATATTTATAAATTTAATAAAAAATAATATTTTATTAATTAAAATATATTTTTTTATTTTTATAATTATTATTTTTTATAAATACTTAAAGAGTATAATAAATAAAAATTTTAAATATTTTAAAAATACAATAAATATAAACTAATTGATGAATTATTAAGATTTAAAAATAATAATTAATTTAATAAAAATAAAAATAAAAATATTTATTATAAAAATAAAAAATTAAATTAAATTTTATATAATTATTTAATTATGATCAAATCAATCAATCAACTTATGACCTACCAATTGAACTAATGACTTAATAATTCAATAATCTAAACTAGTTGATTTGATTATCAATTTAATTCTAATAACTATGCTTTGATACCTAAACTTTTGCTTTTTTATTTCTAAAAAATGGATGAGAACAACATAAGTATATATACAAAAGTTTAAAATAAGAAATTTCAAGCACACTTTTTCGCTTGTTTTTTATTTTTATTTGTTTTTGTTGTTTTCTATATTTTCGTAATTATTTTATTCTTCTATCATATATATGTTTCGAACTATATGACTTAAAGGTTTGTCTCTTAAAACAAAGATGATGTTTTTTACACAAACTCTATCTCTATTCTTTTTTTTTTTTTTGTATTGTATTATAAATTTTGTTATTGTTTCAAAATTGTTTGTTAACTAGAAATTAAGTTGAAACTATTTTTTTAAAATTCCTTTTAGTAATATGAGAATAAATGTTGTGATAGATAATTGTTATGATCCAATTTTGAAATTACGTCTAAGTATTATTCCTAATCCACGAACACCATCACAGAAGATACGTTAGTTCAAAAAAATAAAAAATTTCTAGATCATATCTTCGAATATGGGACGTATTCCACATGGAATCACATAAATTTCTTTGGATTTGCCTCACCAACAACTATAAATGGAAGTAACATTTCGCCTCCAAGATATAACATTCAAAATTTAATCTATACATCTCTTAAACTAAAACTAACTTGAGTGTTAGAGTCATTGTAAGTATTTTTACCAGAGGTTCAAAAATTGGAAGAAATTTCCATCTCTCGTAGAAGAGTTTGACTAGATAACTCCATCGAATAGAAATTTTATTCATATTAAAAATTTAAAAAAAATTATGAAGATAAAATTGTATTATAATTTGATTATTTTTTATTTATATTAAAATTTTATTTGTCATTTTTTATTAGATTATTTTACTAATATAAGAAGTAAAACAAGATTGTCAGCCAACTAACCAATTCATCATAAAGTAGAGAAGACTACCAGATCTATTTTTTTTTATAGGCCTTGCAGGATGGGTAGTTCATTATGCCACCACTATTTATCATTTAAAAAATATCTAAAAATATAAATATGATCATATTACAATATTACATTAAAATTATCATTTAAAAAAGGATTTTCATGTAATAAAATATTTGAAAACAGAGACAAAAAAAATAAGCATTTGAAAATCAATATTACATAATTGTCATAAATTATTTTATGTTATACATTCGTGCTCTTTTTCAAATGTAAATTGTGGCTAGGTAAAATAATTTATCATTTACACAAGAAAACATGTTTTCTTACCACGATTTAATAAGATATAGTTTCAACCCGGTAAATCATTATCCTACCTGATTTACTTGGGAATATGGAGGAATGCGTTAAATTATTGCACCCCACAACAGTTTAACTTGAGACACGCACGATGGTGATAAAACACACACGGGTAAAATTTTAGCGATGCCCATTTAAATAACAGACTTCAAGTTGATTAACATCTGTGTGTGTGTTAAATTGCTAATAAATGTTTGGTAATTTTTTTGTTCTTGTACACTATAAAACCAAAATTTAAGAAACTAGAGAGGAAATAATTTTTACTGACAAGAGTCTAATAAGTGTCTTTATCCAACTATCAACTATTTTTTGCAAAATTGTAGAATACTTTTTGTTTCAAAAAACTTATATGGAAAATGTAACGTCCTCGCCTAGGAGTGTTTAAAACCGATCCAGATCGAACTAAACCGACCAATTGAACCGAAAAAATCGAAAACCGAATAAATTAAAAATCGAAAAAATCGAAAAAATGGGTTTTGCAGTTTTTTTTTTGTGGTTCGGTTCGATTTTCGGTTCTGATCAGGAAAACTCTAATCGAACCGAATCGAACCGGTTCAGTAAAAAACCCTAAAAACTAACCCCACTCCCCCCACCCCACCCCCAAACCCCGATTCCCTTGAGCGTGCCGCGAGTCCTGAGGCAGTGAGCCCTAACCCCACGCCTCCGTCCCCAATCCAAAGCTCTCAGCCTGACAGCCTCTCACAGTCGCGCTCTCCTCTCACGGTCTCACTCTCCTCTTTGCAGTGGCGCTCTCCTCTCACGGCGGCGAACCCACGTTCCTCCCAGTCTCCCACCATGTTCTTCGCGGACAACAGAACCATGAAGCCCCAGCCAGCAGTAGCAGTCTAGCAGAGCACGACCCTTATTCTTCGCACCCAGCGCTAGCAGTAGCAGAGCACGACCCTCGCAGTCTCGCACCCAATAGAGCACCACCCTCGCCAGTCGCCACCCACAACACAGCACCCACCAGTCACCGATTCAAGTCTCCCACTCAGTCATTGATTCAACACAGCATCCAATCAGGTATCTAATTTAACTAATTTTTGTTCAATAATCATTGATTCATTGTTGCAGTTTGTTGGTATTGTTTACTTTATTGTTGGTATTGTTGTTGTTGACTCATTATTGCTGACTTGCTATTTTTTTATTCATTGTTTACCAATTGCTGTTTATTGATTCATTATTATCATACAGTTTTGATTTGACACTATTGTATTAGGAGGAGAAAGGTTTCAAGGTAATCGAAATGGCTAAAATAGGAGAAATGTTAGAATTAACTAATTGATTTTGTATGATGACATGGGTTAGATTTGAGAAGCTAAGAAAAGACTCAGTATCTGTCTGAAATTTTAATTTAATTTCAAACTGTATATTTGTTTGTTTTGCAGATCTCAATTAACTTAGAACAATTTGATTGTTTGCCTCTTTCACCTGTGCTTAGTGGTTCCACCCTGGTGAGTTTTAAAAATTTGGTGCCAATTATATTGTTGTTTTAATTTTAATGTTATTTCTGGTTTTGTTTTATGCTGTTGAATTACTGAAACTGCCTCTGTTGTGTTTTGTTTTGCTGTTCTACTGAGTGTTGAACTACCGAATTACTTTTGAAGTGATTTAGTATGATTTTTTTGGAGCTTCTGGATCTTTATAGGGTTAGATTGAAATCAATATGGTAAGCTAAATTTGAATAATGAGAACAGGATCTTGATTTTGTATGGTATGAATTACTTTTGTTGGTATTGTTGTTGGTTGTTTAATGAATTTGTAAATTGCTTGATTTTGTAAATAGGATATTGATTTGGTAAATTGCTTGATTTTGTAAATAGAATCTTGATTTTGTAAATTGGCGCTAAATTTAATTTTTTTCTTGTTGCATGTATTTATTTATGCCTTTATGCAGTTTTTGTAAACAGAATACTTTTTTACTTCACCAAGATGTGGTTCGGTTTCAAATAGGTGAGGTCTTTGCACATGTGCCAAAGGATGAAGTTGAGAATAGGATAGAAAATATGAAAGAGGTGACAAGCCAGAAACTGACAAAGCTTGACGAGGAGAAACAATCTGTGGTTGCTTAGATGGCTGAACTGAAGAAGATTTTGTATGGGAAGTTCAAGGACTCGATCAATCTCGAGGAGGATAGTAGCCTTCTTCTTGTTCATAGATCTTTCTGGGTTGATTTGAACTCTATTGGACTTTGGAAATTTTTCAATCAGATTGCCCCATGTTTTATTTCATTTCATGTTTAGAGTATTTTCTTGCTTGAACTCTATTGTTCTCTTTATTATTAGAATATATAACTAGATTAGAATATTTTTCTACTAGTCTTATATTATTATTATTATTATTGTTGTTGTTGTTGTTCTTATTATGTAACTACTTTTTGATTTCAGGTTGGTTTGCGTTAAGAAGTTTAGCTTTTGTTGCAGAAGACACTATAATTTGGCTATCTTTTAATGGAAATTTATTTTTATTTTTAGTTGGGTTGACTATTGAACTTTTAAACTTCTTTAATTGACGTATTTGAATTCCTTTTGTCCTTAAATTTCATTAGACCAAGACTTTGTTAGCTATTGTGTATTTGTGCTTGTCGATTTCAATGTTATGACTTTGTGAAATAGTATGGTACTATTTTTTTTAATTGATTAAAAAAACCGAACAAACCAAACAAAACCAAACTGATTTTAATTGGTTTGGTTTGGTTCGGATGGCTTTAATAAAAAACCAAACCAAACCGAACTGTAGTTTAATTGGACGATCGGATCGGATGACTTTTCTTTTAAAAACCGAACCAGACCGCATCGCGAACACCCTACCTCGTCTATCAAACTATAGTGCTTAAGTCACAATAGTTGATAGACAAAAAATGAAGAATGTGTCTAAAATGAGCCTAATATTTTTGTGCGCATTAAATATAATATTTTATTAATTATTTGATTTAAATAAAAATTAAAGACTGCTATAAAAAATATTGATAGATTTTAATAAATACAGAATATATTAGTATATAAATATATAAATAATTTTTAATATATAATATTTGAAATAACAAATGTATCTTTTTTTATATTTAAATAAAGAAATATAAAATATATAAATGCACAAAAATATAATTACCTTTTATTTTGATTAAAATTTTATAATATTAAAAATTCATATTAACGTGGTATTTTAAACCACAACATAAAAATATAAAATAATTAAATTTTATTTTGTATTACTTGACAACTAATTAAATTATTTTATTAAAAGATTATCAACTAATTAACTACTTTTTTTTAAAATATTATTAAATAATATAACCTTTTACCAATAAAAATTGAGGTAATCATTTTAAAAAATAATTATTCATATCATGTATAACAAGGATTTTTTTCGTAAATAAAATAAAAAAATTAATTATTTTCCCATAAAAGAGATCTCAGCTTTATTTTCAAGAATACGATTTTTTTTAGCGAATAACAGTAAGTTCGCCACACTCCCGGCGAACTCTATATAAACCGTACTCTGGCGAACTCAATGTTAATTTCGGAAATAAAAGCAGGCCTATTGGAGAGTAGATCAAGGAGCTACAATTTCTCTATTTACTTTCTTTTTCACTATTAACATTGTCTCTATGATGTCAGAAAATCCATTGTTATCCATTCATTACGATGGTGAAATAGTATATGATGAAGAAGGTTCAATCGTTTTTAGATCGGGCCAACCGATAATTACCTATATGACACTGGAAGTCAACAGTTTAATAAATTTGAAGAATATGATATTGTATTCCGTCGGGCAGCAAGAATCTAAAATGGTGAAAAAAATTTACTATAGATATCCGACCGAAATAGATGGCAATTTGTTTTGAAAAAGGTATATTACAGTTGTATTATTTTTGTCTCTGTTACTAGTATATTTATCAGACCATGGTTGTGAGAGATATTTCAATTATTTTGAATTAGGTACCGATTGCGCGACGACGAGGACGTACGACTTATAAGGTCGTGGCACAACCGATGGACAGATATTCATCTGTTGGAATTATACGTGTTTCTTGTGGACTTCGGTGACCGAGGATCATCTGCAGATACTGTCGATGATAGTCCGATGAGTGGAGTTGTTAGACGAACTATCAGAAGGACGATGGTGGATCTACATATACCACCTGAGGGTAGTCAGGAGGGGTCTAATGTTGAAGTTCGTAACGTTGACTTAATGGATGACGGTCTTGAAAGTCATGATGGTTCTACTATTAGAGATCCAATGATGGAGCAGTTTGAAGGCAACCCCGATGACGAAGATGATGCTGATGAAGAACCACCCGAAATTCCTGATGATAGTGACGAGAAAGAGGAGATGAACTACTACGGTGATACATAGATTGCTCTGACACAGCCTTCCATTTTTCGACCATATGACTGGCCAGATCATTTCAGGAGGTTGAATCTCGATGTAATGACTTTGGATTGGTCGTTTACCCAGGGAGGTCTTGAAGAAGATCCAAGCAACGAGTTTGACGTTGGACAATAATTTGAGAACAAGGAAGAAGTCATGTTGGTAGTTAAGCAGCACAACATCAGGAGGGTTGTGGAGTATAAAATAGTAGAGAGTGACCATTTGAGGTACAATGCACGATGTATCCAGTTCGGACCCGGTAGATGAAAGCTATGGGACTCAGGCCTCCACCTCTCTATCAATGCCGATGCAAGTGACCAATCGTACTCGAACTCGACCATATAGGCCACGTACTCAAATCTAGCCCGTCTCAGATATGGCCTAAACTGCTCCGACGGCCGTGTCATCAGATTCCGATCCGTCTGGTGTGTAAGATCCGAGGCGCCTATCAAACAAAAACAAAAAATTAAGAAAAAAAGGGACAGTGAAGACATATAATAGTAAGTTTACTGCTTATTAAATACAATAAAATAAAAATAGTGAAAAAATATACCACTCAATCAAGCCTCCCAGCAATGTACTCAGCGTGATCCAATCTATATATCTCATCCTCATAACCCAATAACTGCTGCTCCATCGAAACACAATCTAGTAAAATAAAATCACACACTAAATTATTAAAAATAAATTAAATGAAAAATAGCCCCTAAACCTACTAATTTTAAGTTTATCCTATTTAACTGACACCATCATCTAACTAATTAATTTATAACTAACCCAACTCTAAATTTTATTGCTCATATTTTTTTCTTGTCTAATTTAACCGAATTAACTATTTCACTAATTACCTTATAATTCACAATGCAAGCTAATAACTCTGACTAAATTAACTAATAATATACTTTCTTATATTCATTAACATGTTCATAGACAATAAACAGTAATTATAATGATAAACGGTAACATAAAAAAATCTACCTAACATAACAACACTTAAAAGTACATCTAACTAACTAATATGTAAATAGTAAATCTGTTATTCTAACCAACAAAAAAATTATACCTAACAATTTTATCTAACATGTAAACAATAATTTTAATTAAGCAAAAGAAATAATTCTAATTAAGATAAAAAAAAATTGACTATAACTTATTTATTATTTACTAATCTGGAACTGAGAATATCGTCCACACCAAACTTTACGGATGTCGAAAAGGCAGAAAAGAGTAACAAAAAAAATTTGGAAGATAGAATAGAAGAAAAAAGGGACAAATAAAAATGGTCCCACCAGGTTTATGAGAAAATAGAGTTTGCCGGGGGTGCGACAAACTTGCTGTTATTCCCAAAAAAAATTATATTCTTGCAAATAAAGTTGAGATCTCTTTTATGAGAAAATAATTAATTTTTTTATTTTATTTACGAAAAAAATCATGTATAACAAGGTATAATTAATACCCCTTTTTTTAAAAACGAATTGGAAAAATAAAAAAAGCTAAATGTTTCTCTGTATTATATATGATATTTTAGGATAAATTATATTTTTATAAATATTTTGATAAAACATTTTTTATATAATATTACTTTTAACAAAAGTAGTTAGATGATAAAATTTTAATATATCAATCTAATTATTTTTCAAATAATATAAAATAAAATTTAATTATTTTATTTTTTTATATTGTAGTTTAAAATAGTATTTTTATTTAAATTTTTAATATTATAAAAATTTTATTTATAATAATTAATTTTAATGAATAAAAAATAATTTATATTTTTGTGTATTTATATGTTTTACATTTATTTATTTAAAAGTAAAAAGTTATTTTTTTAAATTATTATATATTAAAAGATACTTACTTATTTATGTGCTGACATATTTTGTCTTTATTGGAGTACATTAATACTCTTTATTTGTAGCAATCTTAATTTTTATTTAATAAAATCTAATGATTTATAAAAAGTGCCACATTCAATAGGTACAAAGTTGTTATGCTTATTTTATACTGATGCGGGCTAAACGTTTGTTCAGAATTTCTCAAAAGAATCTCATCAATAGTATAGTTCCAAACCAACAAATGACAAGTATAAGAGTTTAGTTTGTTTGTCACGAATTTAAATCAATAAAAATCAAAAGTTTTAAATTTTGAGTCGTCTCTCAAAGAAATTGCAGTGAGGTATGCGTATAATTGGTTACGAGTGAAAAGGGGTTTTGAAAACAATTGACAAAAAATTAAATTGCAAGAAAGTAAGGAGTAAACAAAGAAATTAAATGCTAAAAGACATCTTGGTAAGGATTGAGAGTCAATGTTTCCTATCCAAGTCATTGACCACAAATATGACAATTAAGAAGAGTTAATCCCACTTCGTCATCCCCAAATACTAGGAAAAAGTCAAATATGCATAATTGATTTTAATCCACAAGTCCTAGCCAACTCTAATTAGACTTAGACTTGGTTTGGTAAAACTTTTCTAAGAGGTGCTTGTGCTTTTTTAAAAGCACAAGCACCTTATTTTGCATTTGGTAAATTAAAAAGTCCAAGTGTTTGTGTTTGCGGCTTTTAAAAGTTAGGGGTGCTTTTGAAAGCACCTAAGCGGGAGCTTTTCAAAGCTGGCTTGTACTTATCAAATTTTATTTATTTTTCTGCACATATTTCTTGCTATTATATTGCCATTGAAATCCTTATATATTTCTAACTTCTCATCCTAACCTTCACAAATTCTAATACAGTCTTCATATATTTTTTATTTTTAACCTAATCTTCACAAATTTCAACACAAATACATCTCTATCACATATTAGGTATGACCTTCTATCTATTTATATTATTTTTTTGTGCGTTATTTTTGTATTATTTTAATAGATCTATGATGTTTGTTTGTTTTTTATCTGTTCTTTGAAATGTGAAGAGGTTGACTTGGTTTATAAAAACCAATCATAAAATTTTCCTTGCATGAATATTAGTCAAAATTATAATAACAATAAATATATATATATTTGAGATATAGATATGTAATCATAAGAGTAATTTATTTGAGATATGTGTCCCATTTTTTGTGATATGTAAAGGTGAGCCAATATATAAAATAATTTTTTATTTTAAAATTATTTTATTTTAAAATATTATATAAAATTTTAAAGAATTTGAAAAAAGAAATTATTCTTCGTTATAAACATGTTTATTATAATTTTTTAGAGTTTTAAAAGTTGTTTTACCAAACACAATTGTGGTGTTTGTATTTATTAAAAGTCATTTTTAATTTGATTTTACCAAACGCAAGTGTTGCAACTTTTAAAAAGCTGTCTTTTAAAAGATAGCTTTCATAAGCTACTTTCAAAAAGTAAAAGTTTTACCAAACCAAGCCTTAGTGAAAGACTAGCATCGGTGAAAACAAAACTAACTAACAACCCTAAATTACTAATCAATATTATATATCAATGACTCAATGTCATCTAAGTTCTCAATTCAAAGCCAAGAATGCAAAATTCTACTCTAAAACTAAGACATTTTAACAAACACTTGTAATGCATAAACGAAAAAACATGGTAAATTGCATGAATAATAAAATCTATAACTAATCAAAGCAAGAAAGAAATAACCACAATTCAATTAAGCAATAATAACATGAAAAAATTAAAATCGTATTAAAGGTAACAAAAATTCAACATGTGTATAGTAACTAAAATTAACCAAAATTGAAAAGCTAATAAGTATAATTAAGGAAATTAAGATATTAGAGCATGAAATATAAAGAAAACTAAACCTGAACAAGATTAAAACCAAAATCTAAGGAAGTTTAACCTAAGAAACTCTAAATTTTAGAGAAAAGTTGGAGCTTTTCTATCTAGAATTGACCTAAAACATGATCCTAAACTACTACTATACTAAAACTACTCTACTTGGTTGATCTTTCTTGAGTCTTACCTTCAAATGCTTCATAAATGAGTTAGATTAGCAAAAAATTGGGCCAGAGATCGCGAATCACATGCCATTTTAAGTGAGGAACGAGATTAGGGTCATGCATATGCATATATCATGCGTATGCGCGAATTGTGAATGATGTGTATTGACTTATGTGTACGCACAACTATGAAAATCTCAAATCTTTATTTCTTCATGAATTCTCCACTTTTACATATTTTTTCTCCATTTCTTCAAGTCATTTTTGCCTTGTAAACATTAATCACGCAAACAAACACATTAAGGCATCGAATCGGATAACAATGAATTAAATTTAGCAGTTTTCAAGCATAAAAAGTATATTTTTCACCATTAAGAACAATTAGGAGAAATTCATAAAATTATGTATTTTAAATGAATAAGTGCAAGATAAGTTGATAAAATTCACTCATTTCAACCCAAAAATCATCATAAAATATAGGTTTATTAATCTCCCCACACTTAAATAATAGTAGGTCCTCATGCTAAACATCTAGAAAGACACAATCAATGGATATTCAACATTTATTAAAAGTAAACTATGTATATCTATTCTATCGATTTCTATCTATTTGTCTAATTGTATCTATCTATATCTACTTGGTCAAAACAAATCAATTTTCAAGGAAATATGTAAACATAACAGGCTTAAACAATATAGCAACCAATTCAATTCTATAAATCCATTTGAGCTCTAAAATATATAATAACTTGCAAGATAAGAAGTCATAAAAAGTGGAAACATAGAATTGAGCAATCGAACCCCTCATCGGATGTGTATACTCTCTAATTGCTCAAGTATTTAGGGTTGACTCACTCAATTCTCTTCTAATCTTGCTATCCAAGACTTTTTTTTTCTTCTAACAATCAATAATTATTCAATGTATGTATATAAGTATCATGTGGACTTTTTCAAGGGTTGTAATGGAGTTAGGATAAAGGTAAGGATATATATGGTTAAGTGGACTAGAATTTGAACCTTCAATTAACTTAAACTTTCACCTAAGGGTGTTCAAA
This sequence comes from Arachis hypogaea, assembly GCF_003086295.3. NCBI lineage: Eukaryota > Viridiplantae > Streptophyta > Magnoliopsida > Fabales > Fabaceae > Arachis > Arachis hypogaea. Next base: position 40,652,371 of record NC_092046.1, on the reverse strand, counting down.
AAACTGGTTTAACTAAATTCAACTAAAACTATAGTTTTTATAAAAGACCGATTTTTAAAATACTGGTTTTATGGTTCAGTTTGGTTTTAAACCAAATAAAACTGGTTTTATTCAAATTCCAAAACTAGTTTTTAGTTTTTACTTTTTACATATTCTCTCTCTCCCTCCCCTCTCTCTTCTTTTCTTTCTCTCTCTCTCTCTCTCTCTCTCTCTCTCTCTCTCTCTTCTTTCTCCTACTCCTCCCTCTCTCTCTCCCTCGTTTTCCTCTCTCTATCTCTTCTTTCTCTCCTTCTCTCTCTCTCTCCTTCTTTCTCCCCTTTTTTCTCTCTCTTCTTCCCCTCTTTCTTCCCATCCTATTTCTCTTTCCCTTTTCTCTCTCTCTCTCTCTCTCTCATTCTCTCTCCCCCTCCTCTCTCTTTCTCTATCTCTCTCTTTTTCCTCTTTTTTCCTCCCTTCTCTTCCTTCTCTCTTTTTTTCTTTCTCTCTCTCTTTTCTCTCGTTCTTCCCCTCTTCTCTCTCTCTCTCTCTCTCTCTCTCTTTCTTCTTCTTCTTCTTCTCTCTTCTCTCT